>NC_135393.1:18832522-19432522 GCF_051989625.1 Stigmatopora argus
ATGTCTCAAAGTGGCGGCCCGGGGGCCAAATCTGGCCCGCCGCATCATTCTGTGTGGCCCGGGAAAGTAAATCATGACTTTCTGTTTTAGGATCAAATTCAAATGAAGAGTATAAATGTATATTAAATTTCCTGATTTTCCCCCTTTTAAATCAATCATTGTCATTTTTTAATCCGTTTTTTTCTGTGTTTTTAGTTCAAAAATCCTTTTGTAAAATCTAAAAATATATTAAAACAAAGCTAAAATAAACATTGTTTTAGATCTATAAAAAAACTGAATATTCGGGGCTTTTGATCCAGTTCTTTTAATCCAATTTAAAAAATAAATAAATCTAAAAATTATATCTAAAATGGTCCGGCCCACGCGAAATCCGAGTTGACGTTAAAGCGGCCCGCGAACCAACCCGAGTCGGACACCCTTGCTCTAAGTGGAATCTATATAATAAACTATTTATATAACAAATGAATGTCAAGTAAGTCAATCAACCAACCAATCAATCAGTAAATAATCAAAATGAATAAGATTTAATTTTAAATGTTTTTGTCGCTGATTGGGTGAAAGTGTTAAACCGTCCCTAGTAAGAAGATTTTGCCGCTTTCGGCGCAACGTTTGGATCGATCGCCAGCGAGTCGCTTTCGGCGCCACCTGTTCTATCTTTCCCCCCCCGCCGGCTTCTTAGTTAGCATTAGACGGCTAAGCTTGGACAGCTTAGTTCGGGAACCCGCTAGCTGGGACTCAGGGGCAGCGTCTTTGTTTTGATAGCAAAGCGCGCAAAGAAAACGTAGCTCAATCGATGGCGGAATCCATGGTGGCGAGCCATCCGTCCGTCCAGGTGGCGGAGCGTCAAAGCACCCCCGTGCGCCAACGCCCTCCGTTAGCGTTAGCTTTACTTGATGTCTTCCAGTAAAGTATAAATATAGTGCGGGTCAATCCCGGGCGCTGACCCATTCCAACAGATTAACCTGGCCGGCGTGACCTCCAAACAACCTGCTTTCGAGTGGTGAGGCTGCCATTGACGCCAATACACGTCCAATTCAATCTCTTAAACCTTGCCTTTTTTATTTCAGTCTTACATCTTTGTTTTTATTTTGATTTCTTTTCAAATTATATACATTTGTTATATTTGTAAAAGTAAACATCCATTTTTTTCATTGAATTTTCACTTTGCAATGATTTAAAATACATAAACAATCTCTAAAACAACTGCCAATGACATTCTATTTTTTAATTGAATTTGACGCTTTTCAATTTATTTCATTTTCTGAACCACTTTTCCTCACAAGGTTCGCGGGGAGCGCTGGATTCTATCCAGGCAGGGGATGCCCCGAATGGGTGGCTAGCCAATAGCAGGACATCAGGAGGAAAAACAACCAATTGCTCAGAGCTAGCGACAAGTTAGCATATAATTAGCCTAGCATGCCTGTTTTGGGGATGTGGGAGGAAAGTGGAGTACCCGGAGAAAAGCCACGCAAATCTGGGGATAACATGCAAACACCACACTTTGTGAGGACCCATCTGGGATCGAACACACGACCCCAGAACTGCGAGGTCAATGTGCTAACCACTTGTACACAATGTTTTTTTTAATACTCTCTGAAACAACGCTGATTATTAACGAACTGATTGACTGCCGACGACTGGAGCAATTCCCCAAGTTTGTCGCACCTGTGTCATGGCGGCATATGGTCTGCCTTGGATTAAGGTCTTACGCGGTGATGCAGGTGACTTGAGAAAGCTTCCCCTAATCGCTGATCTGTTAATTGATTAGCCAGCCCGGCGCGGCGGACCAAAAACGGCAGCGATTTAAAAGGCCTCCAATCCCAACGCCGTGAGCTAACGCGTACGAGCTAACCGCTACGCGCCGTGACTCGAGAAACGGTAGACGGGAACTCCGGCCGGTCGGCCTGGGGAAAAGTCGTGGGTCGACGGGTTCGCAAGAGAGAAGGATCCGTCCCAAAACGGCTCGCAAATTTCAAAATTTGGGTTTGAAACTGCCATTTTGGAGGTCCATTTCTGAGATAAAAATAGCCTTTCAAGTACAAAAAAACACTTTGACCGTGAAATATGGCGGCCGTGTCTATCGGAAGTAAACATGCGAAAAGCAAAACAAAAAGTCGGCCATTTTGATTTGATTTCACCTGAAACCAACCTTAGTAGACATGATTATTATAGCAAGATGCATTAAAAAATATTTAGGCCCAATGTAAACAGGAAGTAAGCCACCAGAGTCTAAAGCAGCTTTTTATAGACTAAATTCCACGGAAAAGGGAGGAATGACAACGGCAATAGTTTGAAGCAAATTTCAAGCTAGCGTGGCCGTAAAATGCAACAAGCGACGATTATCTCGCGTTAGCTAAACAGTGTGTAAACAGTTTTTTGAAGGCACACATTTGGACTTTGTTGTTTAGTGAGCATTCTGTGACTTTACAACCCCCCTTTAAGTAAACATTTTTCCTTGCGGTTGTTTTGAAATATTTCTCAACAAAAATATGCAATTGAATAGAGATTTTTTTTAAATAGACAAAGCATTTCGTGTCCATATTTTTGCATTTATTTTACTGACTGCTGCTATTAGACCAGGTTTTTGTTATTTTTGTTGTTGTCGTAGCATATATTTCCATCATATTGACGGTATTGTATTCAAGTTGTATTTTAAGTCAATTTCTTTTTACCAGTATTTTTAAAAAATATATCTGAGCCAATTTGTATAACTTAAGAGTGCTTAATAATAACAGGTGATTTGATTACCCAGGGAAAAAAACTAAAATGTATCGCTGAAAAAGTCATTAAATGAAACAGAAATTTTAAAACGAGTAAAGGAACAAAAACAACATTTTTTATCTTCTTCCCTACTATTAGGTTGTTGATTTTTGTCGTTTTTAGCGTTAACCTGCACTACGGACTAAAGACGGAAATTAGCCTTCGGCTATAATCTTACAAGTATATGTTCATTCATATGTATTGTCCCTTTATGACATAAATCAAACTCAAACTCATGAAAGACGACAAACTAAATTGCTTCTCCGGACTCACCTGTCCTGACTGTTTTATAGCGGTGTGGAATTAAAAAGTGGGACAAAAAAGTGCCAACATTTTGCAAAATTCTCACCTTTAGGGAAGTAGTTGGGCTGGATGACGTTGAGAAAACCGTGCACCATGTGGAAGAGGACCCCGATGGCTCCGGGTTCGTAGTAAGCGTGGGTGTCGTACACCGCCGCCGGGACGAAGCCGAAGCTCAGCTGCTCCACCGGGGGAGGCGAGCGCTGCCAGGTGGGGTCCGCTCGGGAGTCGCTCTGCTCCGGTGGCGGACCGCTACCGCTCCCGGTACTAGCGAAGACGACGACGGCCGCCCAGCAGCACAACAGCGGGACGAGCCACCGTGACCACAACATGTCTCCGTTCGTCCGTCCGACCGGCCCTCCGGCGGCGGGGGAAAAAGTGAGCCCAACTTCAAGGCGCGCGACCCTCGCTGTGTAATCCCAGACAAGACACCTGTCCGCTCCGGAAAAGTTCACAAGAAGAGAAATAAAAGCGTAAAGGGAAACGTTTTCTTTTCGGCGTCGCCGCGCATCTTCCCCCGGGGTACGTCGCTCCTCGCAACGGCTGGAGTTGATCACTCAAGTCGCCGCTCCAGCTCCAAATCCCGTTTGAGTGAGGGAACGTCGAAAAAGTCACGTGCCGCTCAAACGCCGTAGCTGAAACAAATGAGAAAGGAAACGAAAGAAAGCCGATTTCTTTCAGGTTGTTAGTGCACTGAGCTATTTAGGAAATGTATATACTTCATATTTTATAAATGAATTCAAATAAATACATATAAGGGAAATTGTGGTTTGCAGGAACAACGCATGATAAAATGTGGACGGTCCCTTGAGTTAAATACAGCACACCGGGGATACCGGAAATCGATATTACACTTGAATTTCAAATTAATTAACACGTGCAACTACTGTACATGAAAAAATAATGTTGTCATTGAAAATAAAGATCATTCTTTTGCATTTAATACAAAGAAATTGAAAACTTGTAACAGATCTATTCCCTATAACTTAACATATTTACTGTTACTGAAAACAATTTGTTACAAATATGAACATTTTTGAAGAGTCATATACATTTGACAATATTATTCATTTTCGGGAATGAAGTCAGTGCGTCCATTGAAAAAAAATCCCATTTCTCTTTCATCAAATGAAATATGACGCAACAAAAAGACGAAAAAAACGTTTTCTAAACCAAAATAGTTTATTCTTCTCGGAAGATGACATCACACACACGCACGCGCACGCGCACGCGCAGACAAAGCGAACCCAGAAGCTATCAGTAACGTCGTCAGTCAAAGATGAGACAGTGCATCTCGGTGTAGAAGATTGCAAAAGTCTACACACCCTTACACTCAGATTTTTTTGTAAAAGTCTACACATCCTTACACTGAGATTTTTTTTAAAACCTCGGAAAGACGCAAAATACACTCCGCTGGACCTTAGAAATAAGGAAACCAGAGTAGTTTTGAATGACCATGTTCAATCGATCGCTGCCGACCCTCCCCTCACAACAAATTGGACGTCAATGGCAGTCAATGAGTTCAGAGGCTCAAAAAAGAAGACTCGGAGGCATTTCAGGTCAGCGACGTCACTAAATGATTAATCCGCGGTTTAAAATGATCGTGGCAGGCCGACAGCGAATTCTGCCCAGCAACAAGCCAAGTAGTATGCCAAGACAAATGGGATTGGACGTCTATATCCGTCCGAGGTGTGTAGACTTTTCATCACCAACGTAAAAACAGTTGTTTAAAAAAAGTTACCTGTCAAAGTCATTCAAAAACGTACAATCCAATATAAAACAATTCAACGCTAACGTTAACACCCCAAAATTGTAACAATTGGTATTTTCTGCACTTTATGTAAAATGAGCGTTTATATTTAGCGTTGTAAAATGATTTTGGTCTATTCTTATGGATTTATTTAGAGAGTTAAAATGGTTGTTTTTACAAATTGCTTAGCTAGGCTAATAGAGTCAAAAAGAAGGCGTCGTTATTGGCACTGAAACGTGCCAATCATTTTAAGACTAAATCAAAAGCTTCGAAAATGAAGGGGCCTCAAGATTGAGCCCTGGGGTACGCCTGATTCTTGTTCGTTACTTTTGACACATTCCCTCGATAGACACATTCAAATTTGTTACAATAAAAAAATAAAAACAAATTATTCACCTGAATCTTTTGTTACCTAAATTTAGACATCCAATCAGATGAGTTGATCACGAGTCGGTACTCAATCCAGTCTTTCATTCGCTCCCATCCTTCCAACTTGAAATGGATTGGACGTGCAGAGCCGTCAATGACATTTATACATAAATCATTGGAGGAATACATAAGTACATACAAAATACTAGTGATGAAAAAATATAGAACTTTCAATGGGTAAAATAAAGGTAAAAATGTGAAAATCCGAAAATAAAAAGAAACCGAAAGCTATTCTCATACTATTTTAATTTTTACATATTTTGTTCAAAGTCATTTTTTAGTTTCTTGTGGTTTAAATTTTATTCTTAAAATCGTTAATTTTAAAATTGTAATTGTAAAAAATTCCTACCTTTGCTTTTTTCCATTTGACCACTAAATAATGGAAGGCAAATTACAATTCTTAAAAAAAAAACATCTTCATAAATGTATATCATAACTACTGTACTTACGTATTCCCCGTGGCTCTTTGACGTACAATCGTGACGTTGAGGAAAAGACTAACAATAGCTGCAAATGCTTTGGAAAAAAATAATTAAAAAGACAAAGACAGTGCACTTGTAACCATTACATCAACTTTCACGGCGACTTCTGCCTTGGCCGTCCTCTTTGGGAGCGTTCCGGCGATCCCCCGCGGCGCCGGCGCGCGGCGACAGCTCGGAGCCGCCGCGCCGTGTTACGAATAAATTAATAAATACTCATCGTCTCGGCATTCAGTCGATGCGATTCCCGCAGATGGTGAAGCGGTCGATCTCCAGCAAGTCTTTCTTGGGGGTCCGGCGCGCCGCCGCGTCCTGGTCCAGACCCGTGTCGGCGTTGATCATCTTCGCCGCGTCGTCCTCCTCGTCGGGCGTGGTGAGGAAGACGTCCGAGTCGCTCTTGGGGATGGTGGCCGAGGCCGAGACACCCGCGCCGGGGTTGCTCTCCGATACGTATGCGGGTTGCGGGCTGACCGACGCCAGGGGGATCCCGGATTTGTCCGTGGTGGCTTCTGCGGGAAAAGATCGCCCGTTCAATTTATTTATTTTGTGGTTTTAGCGTGCCTTTGCTTTTCCTGCTTAGCAGAGGCTAATCTTGAAACAGTGGCTAAGCTAGTTATCACTTCATTCATTTCAATGTGATTCCACTGGCTTTGATGCCCCTACCAACATGGCTACCCAGAGGAAACCGAAGATACCAATGATCTTAAAGACTCTCAATTACTAACAATAACAATTTTGGGGGCCTCGTGATTGAGCCCTGGGGAACGCCCGATTTTTCAAGTTGACTTCAGATAAAAAAAACATTCCAATTTGTCTCTTCTTGTTGACCAAATCTCCACGTCCAATCATCCTCATGCGAAATGTGTTCGCCGGGAGTGCGTACCTTGCGTGGCGGGGGCGCCTGGCGACGGCTTGGCGCGGTGCGCCCGGGAGTTGACGCGGCTGGAGACGGCCGACGGCGGCGGCTCGAAGAGTTTCTCCTCCATGTTGGCCTCCTTGACGAAAGCGCACGAGGTGCCCAGCAGGATGATGCTGTTGAGGACCTTCAAGGTGATCAACCTGGAAGGAGCGCGGGTGAGTACACGCGGTCAGGGAGGCGGGGTGACCAGCGGCCGGGGGCGGACTTTACCCCAAATAGAAGAGCAGCACGCACACCAAGGAGAGCGAGCCCTGGATCTTCACGGAGCTGCTCACCACGCGGATCAGCTGTACGGAGGAGAAAAATAAAAATAAAAGCGTTACGTGGTCACCACGGCAAGCAGAAACGGACGTTGGCGCGTCACGTGACCGACCAGCAGTGCCAGGGGAAGAGGGATGAAGCCCATTCTCCTGGAAACGGAGTCGCTGTAGTCGGTGTACGCCTGCGCGCAATGAAAAAAGCGCGTTAGCGACGAGCCAGGCTTGGCGCTAACACAAAATATTCTACCATATCCTCTATTACACGTGTCAAAGTGGCGGCCTGGGGGCCAAATCTGGCACGCCGCATCATTTTGTGTGGCCCGGAAAGTAAATCATGAGTGCCAACTTTCTGTTTTAGGATCAAATTAAAATGAAGAGCATAGATGTATATTCAATTTCCTGATTTTCCTCCTTTTAAATCAATAATTGTCATTTTTTAATCCATTTTTTCTGTGTTTTTAGTTCAAAAATCATTTAAAAATATATAAAAAGCTCAAATAAACATTGTTTTAGATCTATAAAAAACTGAATATTCAGGGATTTTAATCCAGTTCTTTTAATCAATTTATAAAAAAAATTCTAAATATTATATCTAAAATGGTCCGGCCCATGTGAAATCAAGTTGGCGTTAAAGCGGCCCGCGAGCGAACCAACCCGAGTCTGACACCCTTGCTCTATTACTAGCAGAGAAGTTCAAAATCAAATGAAGCCCTTGGTAGCATATTAGCAACAAGTTAGCAAGATTCTATGAAACGAATGCAGACTGCAAATGTGTCCATAAATAGGTAATTATGCCAGTTTTGATTTGTCAATTAAAATCCAAATGCTAAAATAGGATCAGTCCCTGAAAGACAAAACAACAACAACAACAACAAGAACTCACGTTTTTCTGTCGGCTGCTGACCAGGTCAAAGGCCAGACTGGCTCGATACTCTCCGTAAACCTGCCACGTGAATAGGAGAAAATACACAAGGATTTATTTCAAATGACATTTGAGGACATGCGCCGAGTTTTTCCACAAAGTGTCACTGGGATTTGGGGGTATTATGGGGTGTAACATTTTTTTTTCAGGACACTGTTAGTATTGATTTGGAAGCTAAAATGGGACGTGCTATCATTTGTTTTGAAGGCCGCTTGAGAAAAATGGCCTCGTTTTCTTTCCACTTTTTGAGTCCGATCCCCCAGATTTGTCGTCGTGGAAAGAAGGAAGAGGACGCAGTCGAGTTTTCTTTATTACAAGGACGCGCAATCAAGTTCCAGCTTTGACCGTCAGCCAGATTTCGGTGATTAGCTTTGACAGCGTCGGAGATAAAGAGGCTAATCCCTCCGTGTGTCACCGGCTGCCGTTGCGTAACGGCGAAGGAGAGGACGCCGTGGCTCGTCCCCAATAAAGACAAACGATACCGGGAGGGGGAGAGGAGTCACTTCACTCACGTCGGCGCTGATGTCGTTGAATTTGGTGATGAAGGCGTGCTTGACCACGTCCACCGTCACCTCGGAGGCGATCACCATGGCCACGTCGGGAAACAGCACCCACAAGTGGTCTGGCAGTAGAACAACAACAACAACAGCAGCAGCAGAATGTAACTTTCAGTTTCTGTGTTCCAGCTAGATTATTGTATTTCTTTAAAAAATACTGAAATAAAAAAATCAATTTAATAAAAATTTAAAAATAATTATCTTTTGTTTTTTTAATAAATAAATAAAATGAAAATTAAAAACCCTCCCAATTTTAATAGATGTCTACTAGTGATAAACTCATTTCAATTGACAAAAGACCTTTCATTGCCCCTACCAACATGGCCTCTGGCCTCCGGGCGGCCATATTGGTAGGGGCGGCATTCCCATTTAAGTCAATGCGTTGTCAAAACTACATCACATCTCCAGCCATTGTTAAAAGATTTTAGAAATGTCAACCACTCAATTACTCAAAAGGGATTGGACGCCTTCTGGTGATAAAATGGTGGGTTACCCGGATTCCAGGAGAATTGCTCCATGTTCCTCAAACAGACGATAAGCAGGAGGATGTAGTTGGTGAACCTCTCTTTTATGTCTGCAAATGAAGCAAAGCAAGAACATCAGTCCCTCAAATGGACCAGACCAGGCCAGTCCGTCCGTCCGTCCGCTTCCTCTTACCGCTGTTGGACATCTGGAAGAGGTTGTTCTTCTCAAACTTCTTGAAAACGCTTCCTTTGATTTCCACAAACTGCCAGGAGACAAAGAGGGGTGAGCTTTAAGGTTCAGGGGGGTGCTATGGTGGCGCCCAGTCCTCACGTTGTTGGACATCATGATGGTGAGGAGCGACTTGTTGTGGGAGTTGAAGGCCACGTTGAGCGTGGTGGCCTGGACCATGATGAGGATGGCGTGGAGAACTCATGTCAAGCATGTCGAGGTGCAATAACATATCATGACCAGAAATAGAACAAAAATGCCAATTGCAGGATTACTCAGCTATTGATACATCCCGGTTAATCCAATCTTAACTATTAAAAAAATTAAATATTAATAAAAAATATCATCCCATCTTAATACTCACTATTTTTTCAATCACCAATCAAATATTTTCTCAATTTCTTTTTCATCATGCAATATCTATTATTTTTCCCATGACCAAAGTTGAATGAATGGAACAATATTTACCCTGATCCTCAAATATTTTTATGATTTTTTTTCCCTTCTATTATATATATTTTTATATTATATTTGGTCTATTTTCTAAATGTTTCTAAAAGGATACAGACATAGAGGACGGCCATGAGGAAGTGCGGTATGACGCCGATGTGCGCCCGCTTCTTCTCTTTGGGCTCCGTGGCCGTCCAGTACAGCGCGTCCAGAATGTCCTGGCCGAAAGACGAGAAGAGGCGGTCGGCCACCTGGAAAAGACCAAAAAATATATAAATATCTAACACATTTTCCCCACATTGAGGTGCTACTACAAGACTTGAATTTTTGCCATCAGTGCGCCTTATATATGGATCAATATTGCTTAATCATTGCATACAATTCCCTTTAGCAGTAACACCTTGACATACAAGTGCCCCGACAAACGAGGACTTTGAGATAGAAGAAAAATTCCGAGCAAATATTTACGTATCTCCCTCGTGCAAAGATTTTTTTTTACAGTTTTTTTGCGTTAGTCAGTGCCGAATCTAGGGCAACACAATGGGTCCAAAGGAAGCAGGTGCAATGAAGGGTAGTGCAGAGAAAAAGCAAATGATGCCAATGGATATTAAGTGGGAAATAATGGAAAAACATGTACGCGTGACTGAGATAGCTCGCCAATACGTATGGAGAAGCAAGAAGTTATGCTTGAAAGCCGCACTACTACTACTAATACTACCACTACCACCAGTACGGTACTCGGACGTTTGGTCGCCCGGAAGGTTATTGATAATTACCATTTAAAATTGTTGCTCAAATTCCCTAAATACAAACTGTGAATTATTATTTAGTCATACTTAATGCCCTATTAATTATTAGGCTAAAGAAAAGCTCCAAATTTCCCGGACTTTTATTGTTTTTTGTTGGAGAACTTGTTAAAAGACCCTGACTGACGTAGCTTCTTAAAGGGAAAGCGCACGTACATACAAACTTCTACACTCACACGTCCACTCAGTGAAACTGAGAAAAAAAAAAACGTCATAAGGATGTGGAGAGAATGGGACGAAGCGGTTGACCTCCAGCATGTTGTAGATGATGTAGAGCTTGATGACGGACTGGCCGCGGATGAGGTGGTACATCATGGCGTAGTCTACGTAGCTCATCATGGAGTAACACAGGATCATGATGAAGCCCTTCAGGACGTCGCACACCTGGGCCGGCTGCAGGAGACGACCGCCGCTGAAGCGTAAAAACCATCGCAAGTAACTACCCACTAAATACCAGCTGCTAATGAAGTAAATAGGCGTTATGTGTTGTGTTAGCTCAAGGATGGCTAACACACGGCTCCCGTCCAAAATCAATGTGGGCGGCTCTTTGCTTCTTATCATATTTTCTATCAATTGGGACTCATTTCACGTATTTTTGTTTAGACTCAAATTCATCAGGGCCAAGCAAAAATAAATAATACATTACATTTAAAAAAAATATTGGGCAGATTGGATTGCACTTTTGTAAGTGGAGGAATGTGTTATGGTGAATAATAAGGTTTTTATTGTGCCTTTTGTGCTCTTTGACTCCCACGATTTTTACTCTTTGTGTCTAAAGTGTTCATTTAAAATGTTTTCCTCTTTGTCCAACTTGTTCGCCAGCCCTGTGCTAGCTAGTTTCCCAAAAATTTGATGAGTATGTGTGTGGTTTTCATTGCAATAGCGTATTTTTTTCCCAAATGCGTTTATGGATTGTTGTCTTTTTGGGGGGATGATACGGCGAAGAGCAAAAATATACCTTACATGTACAGTTGTTGTGCTGAAAAAAAATGAACAGCAAACATGCACGTCAGTCAATGTCTTACTTGAGACCACAGCACGGCAGCGTGAGAAGCTGAAGTAAGGCCAGCAGCACTCGGAGAGGCAACAGCGTGAAGACGTAGAGGAAGGCGTCCAAGCAGAGGAAGAAGCCAAAGGTCATCAACTGAAAAAAATAAATCAATGTGGTCAAACGTCCACCCTTGAGGTCAAGCCGACGTGGATTGGGTCGCCTGCTAACCTTTTCCAGTTCCTTGGGGATGCGAAGGCAGGTGTACACCTTCTCCCTGCGTTCCGTGTACTTGGCCTCGTTGTGCTCCAGGAAGTAGCCTCGGGTCAGCTCGGTGGTGACAAACCGGACCAGAGACAGGTCTATGTGCACAAAAACAGGTCCAATTAGCGGCAGTTACGATAACGATAGTCTCGCGATACGGAAACGATTCTCCTGAACAACCCATAAGCAGAAAAACAACCTCTTGTCGTCATTCTACTCTGAATTTCAACGAATCTCATTAATTTCGTCTTTGGTTCTAATTTGGCATTATGAAATTATTTAAAATATCGAAATTAGATGCAAAAGATTGGGGGTTTGACCCCATTTAAGAGCTGTAGACACAAAATAAGCAAGATATAGTACAATGATAGTGGGAAGGTAAATAATGCACGTGGGAAAACGTTAACGCTAGCTGTCATGGGAAGCTAACGGTAAGTTAGCATCATGTAGTGATAATATCAACAGAATGGAAACATTTTATTTTTAGGTCGAGTTCTCTGTTTGGCATCTCGGTTAGGGCGCGTTGGTGTCGGTTAACGGATTTTAGGGCTGTCTTGATAACATGTGAAATGAGTTTTAATGACAAACGACAATAAAAGGCAACAACAATAACAACAGCAAGTCAGACCGGTGGCTTGCTAACGCTGTCAAACCGAGGGCATCCCTACCTAGTAGCGGTTAGCCGGGCTAGCTACCTCACCTGATAGGTCGCGTTTAGGCACTTTCTGGCTGCCATTTTTGTCCGTGAAACGCAGGCTGTCCCCTCCGCCGTCCTTCCACTTGGCCCGGAATGGTCTCGACGTCCTGACGCCGCTTTCCCTGTCCTCTTTGTCCGTATCCTCGCCCAGACCCGTTGTTTGCGAGTCGGCCATCTTGGACACCGAGAGCCAGAGTCGCGCTGCCCAGGAGACGTGCGTCACTCGGATGTGACGTCAAGACGAACGGAAGTTTAGCTGTGAAACGATGTCACTTTTCTTTTAGTTTTATAATTTTCTTCTTTTGGTTCACTTATAAATATGTATATATTTTCTTACAATACAGTAGAAATTGTATACAATAATATTATATTATGTCTGCATAATATCACGTTTGATTTTTTATTAATGTTTTTTTAAACGAAATTACTTATAGAGTCATGACTTTATGTATATATTTAGAATTTAAGTGATCTTGTTTAATTTTAATATAAAAAACAATTAACCAGACACAGCTAGATGGACGGACAGACTTAATTATTTTCTAAATGATGGTGGTCGGGACTTAAAGTCAATGGGTGACCTTTAGGTTTGCCGTGCGTGCAATTATCCGTGCACGCCTATTTGCTTTTGACATCTGCACCAAAAGGTCACCAATCAATCCTTCCCTGTCCAGCAATTGGCTCTCTAGCATTGCCGCAAAAGAGCGGCGAGATCGAGTTTCTCCGCCCTCGCGGTAAGAGATCCCTTCGAGCACCCTGGATTGGGTTTCTCCCTCCATTTCCAGTCCGCCGCTGTCGCCGCCACCTCACCGTCTTCACCCGTGGGGCCCCGGGGCCTTTCTTGAGCCCTTCCCGCGGGCGGGAGGATGCCCTCGCGGCGGAAACGGATCAGCTCGTCGGCCGCCTCGGCGCTGTGCTTGGGCTCAGTGGGCCTCCTGCTCGCGGCCCTGTCCACGGAGCGCTGGGTCAGCGCTCACATCCTGTGCCAAAGCGCCGCCGACATGGTTAACGCGTCCCGCCACGAGATGGAACTCTTCACCGGGGACGTCCGCTACGGACTCTTTGCCGGGGGGAAGAGCAAAAAGTGCGGACTGGGGACCAGACGCTCCAAAATATACAGTGAGGAGGCTTTTCCATTTCACATTTGGTTATTTTTTCATCGTGTGTTGGTGGGTTTTTTGGTGTTTTATTTTTGTCCCTGTTTTAATTTCCCTTGTTGAACATTTTAGGTGATATTTTTACAATGTCTCTCGGATAATATCATAATTAACAATATTAGGGTTACTTGAGAAAAAGTAAATATATTTTTGTTATCACTTTTTAATATTAAAATAAAATAGGGAATAGTTACTTTTTGGCCTTTTTCAATAAAAAAAAAAACTGAAAATACAAATATTTAAAAAAAAGAAAATGTACAAAAAATGTACAATTTTAATGACTTAAAAAGTTGCCAAATAGAACGTCAAATTGATTGGACGTCTGTTGCTAGAGTGTTTAATAAGTCCGCCTCACAATTCTCAGGTCCGTGTGGCATTTGCATGTGCGTGGCTTTTCTCCGGGTACTCCGGTTTCCTCCCACATTCCAACAACATGCATGCTAGGCTAGCTGGGTGAACGCTCTAAATTCATTCAGGGTCTACCACACCTGCTGCCTGCCCAAAGTTGGCTGGGATAGGCTCCAGCACCCCCACTTGGTGGAATATTCCAATACAAAGGGTCCTCAATAGCAGCCTGATTGGATTTTTTTGTGCGTATGTTTTAGTCTTCCCAAATCTGGTACGCACGTTGAACGGAGGCCTCCACGTGACGGTGATCCTCTTCTTGCTGGCGGCGGTATTTTTCGCGCTGGTCGCGCTCTCCTTCGCCATTTACAACGCTCGCAAAATCCCCTACCAGAGCATCAAAGGCCACAAAGGACTGTACCTGTGGAATGCCATCGCGGGTAAGCAAGCGTTCGAACCCGCCCTGGTCGCTAGGCAGATTGGGTAAAACCCCGTCCCTCCCCTCCCCGTAGCTACGTCCGCCGGCCTGGCGGCGCTTTGCTTCCTGGCGGCCGTGAGACGGCACCGCCTCACCGAGCGCGTGGTCAACTACGGGGAGAAGTTCTTCGCTCTGGCCGTCCTGGACGAATCGCTGGACTGGTCCTTCTGGTTGAGCGTGGCCAGCGCCGCCACGCACGTGCTGGTGTGCGCGGCGGTGGCCGTCGGACGGGTCAAGGTGCCCGGGGCGGAGGTCAAGAGGCCCCAAGAGCCCACCATCTCCGCTCTGGATCTGCTCTACTGAACCTGATGGTGATTGGGTCACGCTAAAGTCCATTAGAGGCTATTTCTCGTTAGCTCGGACTGGAATTCCAGTCCAAGCGGATTGGACGCCGAGTCTTCACAGTTCAAATGAATCCATTGGATGTGTATGGCAAATAATGATCTTAATTTCCATCACTTTGTCCATTTTGGTCAATTCCTGTAGATTTTGGAGCATTTTCTGGTCAACTTTAGAGGATTTGATGCTCACTTGAGATCCCGGGGTCATTTCCTGTTTATTTTGTGGAGGATTTCCTGTTCATTCAGGGGTGACTTTTCATTTTCCTTTTATTTTGGGGCATTCCCAGGTCACTTCCTGTTTATTTTGGGTCCCATTTGGTTGGTTCCCAGGACATTTTCTGTTGATTTTGGCTAACTTCCTGCTCATTTGGGGCCTTCCAGGGTCACTACTTCTGCACTTTAGATCACGTGTACTGGTTTTTAGTCCCTTTCTGGGTCACTTGTTGTAGATTTTGTTCCTTTTTTAGTGCTGGTCCTTCCTTTCTTTTTCATTTGAAGTAAAAAAAAAGCACCATCCATGGCGGCCATGAGTTAAAACTACAAATAAATACGAGCCCCCCCAAAAGAAAAATACCAAAAAGAACACAATCTGGTAAGATTTTTTTTTTTTACTCATTTTCCTTTAAACAGAATCTACAAAAGAAAAAAAAAACTCAAGTATTCCGTGAGGGCGGGAAGGGGCGGGTTTAACGAGCCACAATATGTCAAATACGTCTTTTTAATTAACAATAATAATTATCTTCCATTTGTTTTTTGTTTTTTTTTGATGATTCCATACCATGGCTTGTTCAGTCATGAAAGCGGCCGACGAAAAAGCACACAAGCACGCTTGTTCAGCAGGTCCGTCAAGGGGGCGGGGCCAACAACAACGAAAAAAAACAAAAAAACAAAAAACGGAAAAATAAAGCAAGGCAGCGTCTGGAGAGAACCGTCGGTCGGGGTCAAAAAGGTAGATTGCTGGCCGGTGGAGGTATAAAGGGGGCGGGGCTGGCTGGACTCAGTGTGCCGCAAAAGTGGCCTTTTTTAAGCTAAAGTTGGACCAGTTGATGGACAGCCGCTGGCGCGTCTGCCGGGCCGAATCCAAACAGAACCTGACAAAAGAGAGCGGCATGTTCAGTGACCGAGTGTGGCTAGTGTAGAGGCGCGTACGTACCTTTTAAAATATTCCACCTCTCGCTCCGTCTCGTCCATCTCCGTGCTGTCCAAATCGATGTCTTTGGGAAGGAACACGTCATCTAAACACAAAAAACACATTGAGGGGATGAGTAAAAGCGCCATCTTGACAAACTAGACCACTTCCTGGTTGTACTGCTCACGTGACTTCCTTTTTAAATGTGTCTACGTGGAGGCAAAACCCTTTCGGAATGTGCGATCCAGCAATCCATTTCTACAGAATTTCAGAAACACTACCTGCGATGATTCATCTTAAGACTTTCCTTTCAGTGGAACACATTTGTACTCCCTATTAAAATCATAGATATGAAAATTGAATCAGGGGACGAGAGAAATTGTCAAATTCAACGATTTTAAGGCAATTTTAAGGGTGTGGCTTATATGTGGAGGCGGCTAATATACGAGAAAGTACGGTATTTTGATTCAGGTGTGTTGGAGAAGGGAGGGAGATATGGAAAACAGACCGGATGGGGCAAGGGTGTCGGACTCGGGTTGGTTAGCGGGCTGCATTAACGTCAACTGGATTTTATGTGGGCCGGACCATTTTAGATAGAATATTTAGATTTTTTTATATAAATGGATTAAAAGAACTGGATTAAAAGCCCTGAATATTCTGTTTTTTTATAGATCCAAAACAATGTTTATTTTATCTTTTTTTAAATATATTTTTTTAGATTTTACAAAATGATTTTTGAACTAAAAACAGAAAATGGATTAAAAAAGGACATTTTTTGATTTAAAAGGGGAAAATAATCAGGAAATGTAATATACATCTATACTCTTCATTTGAATTTGATCCTAAAACAGAAAGGCACAAGGCACTCATGATTGACTTTCCCGGGCCGCACAAAATGATGCGGTGGGCCAGATTTGGCCCCCGGGCCACCACTTTGACACGTGGGATAGGGGCTCTTGAGGACCGGACTTGGTCACTCCTGGTATAAGGAAAACCAAACCGACCGGACCTGACCGAACGTACGTCCAGCAATTTATTTTTTGTTTCCCCCGTGGGTACACTCACCTATGGAGGTGCTCATCTTGTCGGTCTTCTTCTTCTTGTTCTTCTTGGCCTTGCCTTTGGGCTGCGGGGACTCGGCGCCGGCGGCCTTCCCGTTCTGCTCCGGGCCTTCCGAACGAAGACGCAAGGGCGGCGAGGGCGACGGGTTGGACGCGGGCGGGCTCCGCCGCCGCTCCTCCTTCGGCCGACTTTTGCCGCCGTCGTTGGCGCTCTCCGGGGCGGCCTTGGCGTCGGCGTTGCGGTCGCGCAGGCGCGACACGCCCCGTTCGGTGGCCCGCCGTCCCTCGGACCGGGGCTCCGGCCCGACCTCCTCGGGGCAGATGAGGCTGCGGAGGAGCTGCGATTTGCCGTCGCGGAGGCGTTCCAGCACGTTGTGGGCCGCCGTTCGCTCGGGCGGTGGCGGCGGCAGGGGCGGCTGCGCGTGGTGGTGATGATGATGGTGGTGCGGGTGCGGCTGGTTGTCGGCGGGCGCCGTGTTCTCCTTGGCTTTGTCCTTCTTCTTCTTCTTGGCGGCGCAGTGTTGCTGGCGCAGCTCCTGCAGCCGCAGGAACTCGCGTTGGAGCGCGGCTTCCTCTTCCCGGCGGCGGCGGCGCCGCTCCTCCCGCTGAGCCTCGGCCTCCTGCCGGGCCTTCTCCTCCATCTTCTTCTGCTTGTGCCTGGCCCGCTTGGCGGCTTTGGAGCTGGACGTGGGCTTGCTGTCGGCGCTGTTGATGAACTGGAGCAAGTCCTCCACCCGCCGGTGGTCCTCCAGGCCGGTGGCGGCGGAAGCGGCGGCGGTGCCGCCGCCGGGGCCCTCGCGTTCGGGCGCCGGCTGCTGCTGCTGCTGCTCCTCGCGCTTGGGCTGCTCCTCCTTGCGTTTGGTCAGGCGCAGGCGCAGCTTCTCGCGCATCTCGGCGTAGTTGCGGCTGGTCGGCGCCGCCGGGGGCTGCCGGGCAGAAAGACGAGCAGCGTAAGCGGCGGCGAAGGTCCAACTGGTTATTGAATTGGAATCCTCGGCTTTAATGGCCGCGGTACGCTCACCCCGCCGTGTCCGAAGAACTCGCAGTAGCAGCAGTCGCAGTACTTTCCTTCCTTCTGGTTGGTGGACGTGGAGGTGGACGAGCTGTGCTCCGAACAGCTGTCCTCGTCCTGGCTCTCCTCGCCATCGTAGGGCGGGTGCTCGTACGCCCCGTTGCCCTCGCACCGGTGGCCTTCGCAGTCGGGATCGCTGAAAGCGGGAGGTAACAAAAAAAAGTGCTGTATTGGTATGGACCAATACTAGAATGCTGTACTAAGAAACAACACCAGAGACGCCAGAGCCAAAATGGCCGCCAGCTATGCACTCAGCTGCAAAAAATACAAATACATACATATATTTACATACATACACATATATATATACACATATATATATATATATACATATATATATATATATATACACACACATATATATACATATATATATATATATATGTATATATATATATATGTATATATATATAAATATGTGTATATATATATATATATATATATATATATATATATATATATATATATATATATATATATATATACACATACAAATATATACACACACACATATATATATATATTTTTCATATATTCAATTCATTTGAAGAGGGAGGGCAGCAGTAAATTGGTTCATTCACCCTCCTACTTCAAGCAGCTTGGACATCTACTTGGGATGAAGTCCCTTCAATTCTGGCAGATGTATAAAAATACCTTCCATTGCCCCTACTAAGATGGCCTCGGGGCGGCCATGTTGGTAGGGGCAACCTTTGCAGCGACCACAAAAAAAACGGACCCACCTGCAGACGCTAGGGGGGGCGCTGAGCGGACTGTCCGCCGATGAAACGTTGGGCTCGGCCGGCGGGAGGCACAGGCCCGGGTGCGTCTCCCCCGAGTCGGACGCCGGGCTGACGCTTTTGGGGAAGGGCGCCGCGGCGCCGGTCGGCGCGGAGAGCGGCGGGAGGGGGCCGAGGGGGGCGGGGTTGATCCGGGCGGCGGCCGGGGAGATTTGCCGGTGGTGGTCCTCTTTACCCAAACTGTGAAAAACGTCGTCTGGGGAGAAGAAGACAAATGGAGGAGGATTTCAAGCAATTAGTCATTACAAGACAATTATATAGAAAATGGCAGGATTGGCAAAGGATTGAAAAAGGACGCATCGTGTGTTAGGCTTATTTCAAAGTGTGGAGAAAGCAAAATCATGGAGAGGCGAGGTTCTTACTGGACTGGACAGCGGTGGCGGTGCACGAGATGGGCGGGACGGGCGCCGAGGGTGCCGTGGTCACGCGATTGGTCTCCATGAAGGCATCTTGGAAGTTGTACAGACACTTCTTCTTGGCGCCGCTCTTCTTCTGCTCGCGGGCCTCCGACGACGAACACGAGGAAAGGGACGAGGGCGACGAAGAGGAAGGGTGCGGGGCGGCGGGCGCTGCCGGGTGCCGGTGGTCCGCTCGGGGGCTGGCGGGCGTGGGCGGGAGGGGGACGTCGGCGGCGGCTGGCTCCAGCATTTCGCCTGCGGAGAAGAAGAAGACCAATTTAATTCAATATTAGACATCCCATCCACTTCCCCAATTCAACTTCATTCTAATTTGTATTGATACTGAGCAGTGTACATTTAAAATGTGACCTGCTCTGCCGCTTCAACAAAATACTACAAATATAAATATTTTCAATAGATAGACAGCCCACATTATTACCAAAAGACAAAACAATACGCTTAACATCTGAATTATTTTTGTAAAACTAATGATAAAGTTTTGTTACCTTCTAAAATGTTATATCTGTAGTTTTTATTCCTCCATATTTTTGTCATTTTCCGCAAATATTTCCATTTTTGTCAAAGACCTATTTCTAACGTGTATTTTTGTAATATTAAATTCTCACTATGCAGTACTTCAAACTATTCTTTCCATAAAGTACCCATTCTTCTTTTTTTCTTTGACATTTCTGTACTCCATGTTTTTCGCTTCTTAACTCCTATCATTGATTTTATTACTTCCAAAACTTTTAACACATTTGTTTTTTTTGCATCACATCCAAATATTTTTTTTTGATTTGTGGTCTTTTTTAAAAATATTTTTTAGATTAGCTATTAATTATTTTTTGCATGGATTTAAAAAAAATATATATATATTTTTTTTATTCTGCCTAATGGCGCCCTCAGTTTGCATTGACTTTTGCATTTTTTTGCATTACATCTAATTTGCAGTCTTTTTTTTTAGATGAACTGTTAATTATTTTTGCATGGATGCTTTTAAAAATATATATATTAATTTTGCCTAATAGCACCCTCAGTTTGCATTGATTTGCAATTCAACTTTATTCTAATTTCTATGTATTATGACGTCTTTCTTCCATTTGGAATGACTGACCTTGCAGCAACTCGGGCAGCAGCACTTGACTGATGGATTGATCGAAGCTCTTCATCATGGTGGCATCCCACAGGCTCTGAAAGTCCAGCGGCAGGCACTGCAGCGAGTTGTTCCAGTCGCCCGTCCCGCCTCCTCCGCCTCCGTTGTAGCTGTTCTGGTACGCGTGCTCGGGTAGCGTGGGGCTGAAGGCCGGCTGCTTGGCCGCCGAGTGGCTGGGCGTGGGCTTGGGGGGCAAAGGCTGAGAGGGGGGGGAGCAGAGATCTTAGATATAATATTTAGATTTTTTTAAATATAAATTGATTAAAAGAACTGGATTAAAAGCCCTGAATATTCAGTTTTTTATAGATGTAAAACAATGTTTATTTTAGCATTTCATATATATTTTTAGATTTTACAAAATGATTTTTGAACTGAAAACACAGAAAAAATGGATTTCAAAAAATGACAATTATTGATTTAAAAGGGGGAAAATCAGGAAATGTAATATACATTTATACTCTTCATTTTAATTTGATCCTAAAACACAAAGTCGGCACTCATCATTTACTTTCCCGGGCCGCACAAAATGATGCGGCGGGCCAGATTTGGCCCCCGGGCTGCCACTTTGACACATGTGGAGTAGATTATCGGCGCCGATATTTGGACCATGTAGGTATCTGCCTTTTTTATTTTAAAAAGGGAAAACAATTTAAAATTGGGATATTTCAGCTTTTCCTGTTGTCTCGTGATCTATTCACAGCCACGCCTACCATAAACCAAAAACTACATTTGGCGAGTGACTTCTTTGTACTATGTTACCGATGGCCTCGTTTTCCATGTTTGTTTCTAGAAAGGAGCTTTTTCTTTTTTTTTACCTTGTTGTGCGTGAGAGGGGGGCTTGGCGGGTAGAGCGTGGGGTGCAGCAGCGGCCGCGAAAAGTTGTGCATCGGTAAGTGCCCGTGGATGTGCGGGTAGAGGTGGAGCGCCGGCCGGGCCGGACCGTTGTCCGCGAAGGGAGGGTGTCCGTCGGCGGCAGGAAGGGGAGGCGCCGGGTGGAGTCGCCCGGCGTGCGCCAGGACGTTGGCCGAGGCGGCGTCCTGGTTGCAAACGTGGCACTCGCACACGTGCTGGACCTGTTCCACCTTTTAGGTGGAAACGCCAAGCCGGTGACGCGGAGGAGGGTGTGGAGGATACGACAAATATGTCCGAGTTCCTACCTGCCGGTGGTGGTTGTAAGACGGGGGAGGGCTGTTGGTCTCCCGCCGCCGCCGCCGCCCCTCGTCGTCGTCGGACGAGCTGGCGCTGCTGCTGACGCGAGGCGACCGCGCGGAGATGGGCGTGAGGGGGGAGCGGTCGCCGAAGCGGTGTCCGTTGAGGGCCGCCGCGCCGTCGCCCCGGTAGCCGCCGCCCACCACGGGGTAGACGTCCCCGAACTTGGCAGACGCGGGAGGCGCTTCGTCGTCGTCGCTGACGCTTCGGCGGAGGAGGAGGAGGCGGAAAGTTAGCCGGCGAACGACGGCGGGCGGCGCGTTTGTCGGTGGTCTCACAAGGGGTTGGCGTCCCCGGCGGGCAAGAGGAGTCGCGGGCGTTGATGGACGGCGACGGGGGAGCCGGCGTCGGAACCCGACGCCGAGCTGGCCGACGACAGGCTGGGCGGGCGAGCTTGGGCCAGGTAGTCCTGCGGGGCCGACACCGCCACCGCCGCCGCGTTGACCGCCGCCGACTCGTCCGCCGCGGGAGAGTCCATGATGCCGCATGTCAGGATGTGCGAGAGGCTGCAGTCGTCGCACGTGCACCTGCCGACAGGAAAAAATAATAATAATACATATTAATTTTGGGAAAAAGAAAATAAAGGCAAAAAATAGCCAAACAAATAAAAACTTCATAATACATGAATTCCTTTTTAAATGACCCACTTTACTTTAAGCAAAGCTACCTTTTGTAAAATCGTTGTATTTAGAGCATACAATACAATACAAAAAAAGAATAATAACAACAACAACAACAACAATGCGAGAGACGTATTTTTAAGGGAATAATAACTCTTTAGAAAAACCATTCCAAGAACTATCTGGCAAACGCAGCGGAGGCCCACGGGAGCATATTTTTGTAATTCCTACTGTATTCTGTTGAAGTTATTTTTGTATATTCTACAGAGTTTAAAAATGTAAAAATGTAAACCGGAAACGTCCCCAAAACGAGAGGAAGTGACCCAGTAGTGTCCCAAAAATTAACAGAAAGTGACATGGAAATGCATTAAAACAAAAATTCTGGAAAAACTACTGACCAAATTGGAGAAAATCAATAAAAAGTACGTGTTTTAGCACCATCCGAACATTTCATTTTTTCCCCCCTCATCCTACCATGTTTACCCCTAGTAAACACCCCATTGATTGAGTTTGTCCACTCGCCGCCAACCCTCCCACTTCTCCGCGATTGGACCGGAAAGGTGGCTCACCTCCTCCGATAATTGCAGTTGGGACAGTCGGGAATGCCGAGTCTGGACGAGAGCATCCTCATGGTGTCCGTGAAGTTGTCCCCGCACGGCGCCTTTTTGTTGTTGTTGTTGTTGGGAAGCTACCGGCGCAAAAGCCACACGACACCTCAAGCGCCCAATCCGCCAAGGCCGCGCCCCATCCGCCACTTGGATTTGCGGCGCCTTCCTACCTGCTCCTCCACGTATCTCCGCTGCTTGAAAGACTCCCAGTCTTCCTTGAGCATTCGCTGCTTGGTCTTTAAAGTCTGGATGGGATGCAAGGCAAAAGACAAAAACGAAATCAAGGCGGGTCGCCTTCAAGGGAGCGACAGACGGACGGATGGCGAGGGAGCTGACGTTTTTGCCCGGCGGCGACTTGCGCGGCTCCGTCCTGTGGTCGGCGAAACTGGGGCCCTCCACTTTGAACAGCAGCTGGGGACGGCGGCGAGCGCTAAGTTCAGGTTTCCCGGGACGGGACGGTACGCCTTCCCGGACGGCCACCCGGTTACCTGTTCGTCCACGTAGTCGTCGATCCTCTTCTCGCACTCCCGCCACTCGCCGGCCACGGCGGCCATCTCGCGTTGCAGCCGCTGGTAGTCGTCCAGCAGGCTCCGGTACGTGTCCTCGCTGTATGAGTCGTGCGAGGCCGTGCCCAATCTGGGAAAATCAATGGCGAGATTTGGCCAGTAGCGACATGACAGCCCGATTAGTTTTGTTATTTTATTAGCTGCTACTTTTATTTTCCACAATTTTTAGTCTAAAAAAAGTCTGCTTTACTATGAATCCACTGGGAATACACGAGAACATTTCAGACACGCTGAATCATTTTGCCTTCATATTTTTGTTATTTTGGGTATATTCAACATGTTTTTCGCAATGTAAAGTAAAAAAAATGTAATGCTTAGTATTTCTAATATTTATGTAATACTTAATACAGTGTACATTAAAAAAGTGACCTATTCTGCCGCTTCAACAAAATACTACAAATATAAATATTTTGAATAACTAGAAATCCTACATTACCAAAATACAAAAAAAAATACACTTGACATCTGAAATATTTTTGTAAAACCAATGATAAAGTTTTGTTACCTTCTAAAATGTGTTATATCTGTACTTTTTATTCCTCCATATTTTTGTCATTTTCCACAAATATTTCCATTTTTGTCCAAGACCGATTTCTAACGTGTATTTTTGTAATATTAAATTCTCACTATGCAGTACTTCAAACTATTCTTTCCATAAAGTACCCATTCTTCTTTTTTTCTTTGATATTTCTGTACTCCATGTTTTTCGTTTCTTAACTCCTATCATTTATTTTATTACTTCCTAAATTTTTAACACATTTGTTTTTTTTCTGCATTACATCCAACTATTTTTGGGGACTTGTAGTCTTTTAAAAAAATTTTTTTTTTAGATGAACTGTTAATTATTTTTGCATGTATGCTTTTTTATTTTTATTTTTCTATATATTTTTTTTTCTGCCTAATAGCACCTTCAGTTTGCATTGACTTTCAGTTGAAAAGCGTACAAGGCTTACTTGAGCTGTGCAACAAGTGCGGGCAGGCTGCTGTGCAAGATGGGCTCCGAGAAGACCAAGTTCTCGAAAAGGTGCTTGTTGTGCAGCTCCCACGTCACGTGGAACTTGTGGAGGTGCTCGTTCTCCTGAGAGGAAACCGACAGAAGAGCGCCGTTACGTTAGCACACGGCCCAACCGGAGGCGGAAACAACGACGCCGCCGCAACTCACCAAGGTGAGCAGGAACCCGCTGATGGTGCGCGCCGCCTGGCAGAGGGCGCTGTACTCCTCCAGCAGGAGGGAGACCAGCCGGTGGGCCCGCGGGGGCCCCTCGGCGGGCCCCGCCAGCGGCAGCGGCGGCGGGGACGGCTCCGAGAGCTGCTTCAGGAGCCGCGCCTTCATCTCCAGGACGTATTCGCGGGCCTGCTGCTCCAGACGCTGGTACAGCTGGTACGGGTCCTTCTCGCACAGCCTGGGTGAATTCAAAAAGGAGGTCAAGTGAGCGGTACAACCAGGAAGTGTGTCCGTAGCGGTCTAGTTTGTCATCCCTAGGTAAGATGGCGCTTTTGGACTTGGAGTTCACTCTTTTTTCAATTTTTTTTCTTGACGTCAAAATAAATTTTGTTAAGTGTGACACGCTCAAGTGTTTTAAAGTGTTTAAGTTATTAACGATTGCATGTTGGGGGTGTACAACTACAGTGGTACCTCGTCATACGACCGCTCGTCATACAAAATTCTCGTCTTACGGCGGAAATTCCGATCAAATAATTCGCCTGTCATGCGATCAAAATTTCGTGATGCGACCAAGCCAGGTCTTTTTTGCATATCTTTCGTGTATAACAATATTTACGAGCACGGAACGATTAATTCAGACGAGTTTCTCATACGACCAGGAAACGCACAACGCGGATGCGCGGGCAAAAAGAGGGCTTTCTGGGTAATGAAGTACACTGGTGCACACAACACCCATAGGCAATGGCAACCTTTCTCAGAATAAAACTTCATTACCCACAATCAATACGTGGGTAAGCTCGGCAATTGCATTTCCTGTTATTCTTTCTAAGGAATAGTTCTTTCAAGACTATTTCTCGTTGGCAAGTGGTTGTGCGTTATCCTATTGTGAGGACATTTGGGTGCATCATTTTGGGAATATTTTGAAGGGAATAGTACAACAGCAAACAGTCCATCGATAGCGAACGTGAGTGAGGGTGGAGGCGTGGCAAAGCGCCAACCTGGAAAACGAAGGTAACAAAAGATTACAACAAAATTAGAATTCAGTTTTGTATAAAGTTACATTAAACGTATGTTTGAGTGTCTGTATATATTAATCCCAGTTAATTTAAATTTGTTTGTTCCGTTTACGAGTGCGTTGTCGTGGGAAAAAAACGACCCCCCCCCAAACGTCTCGGTCTCCCGTCGGCGAAATCTGCCCAATTTTAGTTAGATTAAACACATTTTAGTACTATTAAACCACTAGTTATGTGTTACTTTGTTAATAGATGGCGAATTAGAAGAAATAAAACATTTTTTCCAATCCAATATCCTGTTTTGGGTGTTTTTTCAGGGGGTTGGAACGAATTCATTTGTTTTCAGTTCATTTCAATGGGAAACGTTCGCTCGAGTTACGAGAAGCTTGACATACGAACTCAGTCCCGGAACGGATTAAGATCGTATGTCGAGGTACCACTGTATGGCGTATATGCGAGAAAATACAGTAATTACCACACAAAATGTGCTCTCACAGGATTCATCGCGATTAAAAGAAGCTAGTTTGGACTTTTGTTCAGCCACTAGGGATGCCTAGCCAATGTCAAAGCGTAGCGTTCCGTTACCTGTCCACCAGCTCCTTAACGCCGTCCTTGTCCGGTCCCAGAGGCTGGTCGCGATCGTCTGCCAGCGGCGTCCCGGCCTGCCGGTAAATGCAGCGGACCACGTAGCGCACCTCCGACCAGTGCTTCTGCAGCTGGCGCGACTCCCTCTCCGACTCGGCCGACAACTCCCTGCCAAAGGATCGAATCCGGACGGTAAATCACGCCGCCGCCACCACCACAGCGTCCAGTTCACGGGCCACGCACCGCCTCTCGTTGCAAGCCTCGCAGCCGCACGCCGTCTCGCCGGGGGCGGGGGGGCCCAGATCGGGCGCCGGCAATGCGGGCGCGCTGAGTCTGTCCACGGGCGTCGCCGCCGCCAGATCCGGCCCGAGGGTGCCGTTCACCGCGGGCATGTGCAAAAGAAAATCCTGACTCTGCCCGGAAAGACAAACAAAAATCGTTCTAACTCCTCCGTGGAAAATCTCCTTTTAAAAAGGCGCGTGGCGACTCACCCCCAGCTGCTCCAACGCCGTGTGCCGGTCCTCCTTCTCCACGGTTCGACGACAGTCGGAGCAAACCCACAGGGGCAGCGGGAGGGCGGCGGGCGGCTGGCCGGTATCGTGCTCGCCGTTCCGACGGTCGGGGCCGAGCGCCTCGGAAGGCCGCGGGCCGTCTTTGCTGCGCTCGCAGCGGCACAAGAGGCAGCGGTCGCCGGCCGTGTACGTGGCGCGTTGGTTCAGGCCGAACGTAAACGGCGTCTGGCGCGACGGGAGCCGTTGAATAAAGGATTCCCGGCGGCGTCGGCCATTTTGAAAGAGACATTTACCTGAAGGACGCCGGTGAAATCAGCGTTGACTGGTCCCTCGGTAAACTGTGGTGTGACGTTGTTCATTTTGAGCTGCGGAATAATACGTATTATTAATATGGAAACTGAAATTCATTTATGTATATAGCGCCCTCCGCCAAAATGTAAACATAGACCAGAAAGTAAATAATGAATAACACGACGAATGGTCAACATTTAAAACTGCTGATCCAAAATGACAATCATGCAAATTCCCCAAGAATAAAACAAATCTAGAAAAATATTATATACATTGACTTTCAAGACGGCTGTATACCGAGTTAGCATAATAATAATAATCACAAATTAATTTAAACTGAACCATTTTTTTTGCCAGTGTGGATTACATTTGTTACTATTTTCAATTGTTTTTCATGCATTACTCAGAGAGGGTCACCACTGGGGTCTTGGGGGGTCAATTTGGCTAACTATTGAGATAAGGAGATCTTGGGCCCAAATGGAGGTAGTACTATTTACGCAGCTAAAATCCCATCAATGTGGCAAGCAGACAGCGCCATCACTGGCCAAAATGTGCTTTGCAGGAACAACATTTAAGCTAATAACGACGATAAACTGTCCCATTAATATTACACGGTGCCATTTTGCTTTTCAATGCACCGTACACATTGTTTTCTCTGTTATTTACGTTTAAAACGAAGGCACTGCTACACATACAATCAAACAATTTTCTCAATGTCAGCCAACCGCCAGGGGGCGAACACACGGTTAAGGTTTCATGGAGCTACTGAAGAAAAAAAACGAACCTGCACCTTGCATTAAGTGACAAAAAGTCCTGGAAAATTAATTTTGCATTAGCAAGTACCGAAAACTTATATTTGGTCAATTTAGAATACTACTATTATCCCATTACATGTACCAAATTCTTTAAAAACCAAACTGTGGCCCCATCTTACTGACATGAAAGCAGGCGTCAAGTGAGAAATACCAGGCGTTTTTTTATGAATACACTTCTTAATAGGTTTGTTATGCTTTTATTAATTAATGTATACGCCAGTAACCCCTGCCTTATTCGTGTCCAAGTATCAAAAGCACACCTTTATACCATTTAGACTTCAATTAACCCCAAAAATGTACGGTTTCTAAAGGATATTTCAAGCAAATTTACATTGAGAAATGGTTCAGATTCTATGAAATATGTTTGTTTTAGTCTATAGGGTTCATTTATTTCCAGCAAAACAAGAACATTTCATCATAGAAATAATGTGTGGAGACGTTTTTAAAATTAAAATAAAAAACACTTTAAACTCAAGAGAAAAGACAAGAGTCAAGGCCCGAAGGAGTGAAGCCGTTAGCATAGTTAGCTTTGCTATTTATCTTTGCATCTGCCGTGCGTCAAAAAAAGCGGATTTCCTTTCAATTCATTTGCTTTTTAAGTAAGGGAAAGTCTCGGCAAGACCAAAGCCAATTCACGGGCACTCAAGGGGGGCCAGAGGGGCGAAGATAACCGAGAAAGTTGAAGAACTGTGGCAGGGTCGCCTTCACGGCGTCGGACCGCCGATGTCATGTTTACGGTGGCGAAAATGAATAAAATAGCCCGTTGGAGTGCAGACAAAAGGGGTTGAAACTTCCAAAAACAAGACGCCTTTCGACGGCACGCCCGCTACAAATGCAAGATAGCAAGCCGCCTTCCTGCCTTCGGTTTTGGGCCCACGTAAGATTAGCGTCGTTGATAATGTCGCGCCGGGCTGACACGCTCGGAGGGAGGGGGTGCTTACCTCTCCGTTGATGCCCGTCACGGAGCCCAGGTCTGCGGGCGGAACAGGTGCGAGGAAGCCGGCAGGTGCCGGAACTCCGGGGCAGCCGAGGGCCGAGGCGACCCCGGCCTTGCTGCAGACGACGCCGCCGCTGGTGCCGCTATTGCAGACAGCACTGCAGCTGGTGCCGCTGCCACCGCCCCGCTTGTTCTTCCTGCGTTTTGCCCCACGCTTAGCATCAGTTGGACTCATTTTTCTCCGACACGGCAGGCCGTCCGGCTTCGGTGGGTTCTCCAGTGGGACTCCGGGTGTGGCTTTGTGTTGGGAGCGTCTTTTGCTTCTAGCCGACGAGGAAAAGTGCAAAAAAGCCGACTTGACTGTGTCCAATATGGCTGCTTTGGTTGGAGCTGCGCTGCCTCAACTTGGCTTGGGTTGGGGTTGTGGCGTCACTCTGCGTCCGGGAACGCGGGGGGTTGTGGGAAATGTATTTGTTTCGTCTCGGGTGGGACTGTCAGTGGAACTGAGCATGCGCTACGGTCGGCATCTTCCGGAGGCAGACAGTCTACGACAAATAAGCAGAATTTTTTCTTGTACGATTGGAGGAAGTGGAATGTTATCGTGAGTGGGATAAATATCACACTGAAAATAATAACAGAAATAAGCACGTAGAGTAATAGTTGGCTTAAAGCTTTTTCTAGTGATTTTTTTCCATGAAGCTCGCGTGATTGATTACGTCACTTCCGCTTTAGCAAGATGCCTGGCGTGATCTTTTTTTAATTTAAATTTAATATTAATGTTACTATCCAAAATTAAACAAAAAAAAAAGTTTTATTTTTTTATTATAAAACGACCATGTATGTATAGTAAGGCTTTTATTTGAGAATGTGTTTTGATTACTTAATGTCTAGAATTGTCAACAAATGAAGGAGCATCTAGTAGTGACAAATCCATTCGAATTAACAGGACGATTGGATACCACAAGGTCGAACGTCTCTCGTCATGAAAGCGATTTTGAGATTCTTCCTTCTGCTTGTCTTTGTTCGTTTGTCCTTATATTTGCCTGCATCTTTGATTCCCATGAAGTCGGACATCCCCTTCCCCAACTAACCCGTGAAGACATGGCATGTTTGTCCTCAAGCGTTACTACGCACGGCTTTCTCACGCTGTATTAGTCACGTTTGTGTCACATGACCAGGGTTTTTCCCACCGCACGCTGCTAAACGTTAGCAGACGCGCTACGGGTTGGCCTTGTTCTTTCTTTCTTTTTTTTTTTAATCGTTGACTTCCACTGACGGCGATAGAAGTTCAAAGTTGAATGGACGCCATCTTACCTTGGGGCAAATGGAAAAGTCAAAACAGTGCATCGCTTTGGAAAATAATTTATTTAAAAAAATACAGGGATAGAAAAGGACCATCTTCCAAAATGTTTCTTTGCATCGATTGAAAATGGAATAAATACAATTGAATTATATTAAAATCATCTCGCAGTAAACGACTATTTTATGGCTTTTTTGTATGATAATAAATTATCACAAGATAATTAGCACCATATTTTGATTTTTTTTACTACCCGGATTTAACCCTTTATGGGGCACTGAGTTAAATACTATCTATAAACAGAAAGTGACCCGAAATGAACAAAGAGACACCCGGAAATGACCCAAAATGAACAGAAAGTGGGCCGCAAATAGGCCAAAATCAATAGGAAGTAATCCACTTGTAAATGTGTCAAAATAAACAGGAAGTGACATCAAATGAACAAAAATAAAATCACTTTGAAATGAACCCAATTCTAGAAAGTAACCCACAGTTACTGACTTGCATTTTCTAGTAATAAAAAAAACGATTTATTTATTAACATTGGACTAGTTAAAAATATGTAAAAAAAAGTATTTCTAAATAAAAAATATATTTAAAAAAAATACAATTATGAATCATTCAATCATTTTTCGAGCCACTTATGTTTTTGGGGGTGCCAGAGCCTATCAATGCTATGGACTGTAGACGGGCACTACAATATTCAATAATTATACAAATACTAAGATAATTATGCAATAATAATCCATGATATTGCAGTTGCTTTTTTTAAACTGTGGCAAATTAGGCACTTGCCCTATAAAGGGTTAACCGGTTCTGGCAAAAAAAGGTCCATAATAAGAGTTCTTTAGTTGAGGTATTCCACATGGCGCTCACCAGTTGGCGCCGTCCTCACGGCGGATGAAGTAGTGACCGACGTCTTGTTCGAGGGCGGCCGTGCATCGCGGGCACCGCGGCGCCGACGGGATCTCGGCGGCGTCCGTTGTGCGCCGCCACCGCGAGGATGACGACACCCGGTGGCCCATGTGCACGTGACACAATGGGACCACAGCCGTCTTTTCTCGGCTCGCTTCCTGCAAAAAAACAGATGTTTGGTCTTAAAATAAATAAATACATTTAAAAAAAAAAACACCCGTGCTTTTTTTTAAATCATCGAACGACAGCCAATGTGTTCAAGAGACAAAAAGATGGCAAAATAGTAAACGATTGGCTAACCTGTTGGCGTAGCTGTTGCTTTAAGAGAGCAATCTGCTCTTTGAGGTCTTGAAGGCGTCCTTGCGCTCGCTCGCGGTCGGCTCGCTCCGACTTGAAATCCTCCGCGTAAATGGCTGCCTAAACCGGCCGTAAAAACACAATTAATTTTTCAGAACCTTCAATTCGTAGAATGAAAATCAGACCATATTTATACCCTTTTTTCCCCCAATGTGAAATATAGCTATTTCTCTTAAATAATAATATTTAGTTGGACCTTTTTTTTTCCTTTTCAACTTTAAATATATTTTAGGAAATTCAATGCCATGTCAATTTAAATGTAAAAAATAAAATTAAAAAAATGATGCTTTTCCCTCCATTTTTAGTTTAGTTAAAAAAAATAAAAAAAATAACAAATAAAAAAATGATGCTTTTCCCTCCATTTTTAGTTTAGTTTTAAAATAAAAATAAATAGTATTCAAATAAATAGATTAAAAAAATAAGAACCTATTTACCTGGCATTAGAGCACAGGTGTCAAAGTGGCGGCCCGGGGGCCAAATCTGGACCACCGCATCATTTTTGTGTGGCCCGAGAAAGCAAATGGAAGTAAAAACAAAAAGTAAAAGGAAGATGATCTTTAAAACCTCCAGACTGTTAGCTTGAATTGCAAATCAGTCTGAGTCTGCAGAATGTCCCCACCTTGAGGATTTCCTGTGCATGGCTCCAGTTTTTTTTACCTAGGTCTACAACAAGGGTGTCCGACTCGGGTTGGTTCGCGGGCCGCTTTAACGTCAACTTGGGCCGGACCATTTTAGATATAGTATTTTTTTTTTTAATAAATGGATTAAAAGAACTGGATTAAAAGCCCTGAATATTCCGATTTTTTATCGATCTAAAATGTTTATTTTAGCTTTTTTTAAATCTATATTTTAGATTTTACAAAATGATTTTTGAACTAAAAACACAGAAAAAAATGGAATAAAAATTACAATGATTAACTTAAATGGGGGAAAATCAGGACATTTAATATACATCTATACTGTTCATTTGAATTTGATCCTAAAACAGAAAGTCACCACTCATGATTTACTTTGCCGGGCCACACAAAATGATACGGCGGGCCAGATTTGGCCCCCGGGCCGCCACTTTGACACATTGTAGACTCTACATTGTAGAGTCTACAATGTCTTGTGTGTCTGTCTTGCTACTGCAACCAAGGAAATTTCCCGAATATGGGATGAAATAAAATTCTAATTTAATTTAAATGATGTGTGGACTTTCTGTTTTAGGGTTAAATTCAAATAATTTTTTAGATCTGTAAAATCTGACCTGCTGCTCCAACATCCGGACGCGATCCCGTTCTTCGCCGGCTTCTTTGCGCAACCTGGCGCACTCGTCCATTTTGTCCTCCAGCGACACGTTGAGTCGGACGACCTCTCGCCGCAGCGCCGTCGAGCTCGCGGCGCCGGCCTCGCCCGCCGGGGCCATTTTTAAGCGCTGGCGAAGTCCTCGGATGTAGTCCTCCCGGGTCGAGTCGTACTTTTGCCACTGGGAGTTCAGACTTTGGACCTGCCCACAAAAATAAATGGCCTTGCTTTAATATAATTATTATTATAGAGTTGTTTCAATGCATCTCATAAAATATATTTTCTTCTTACGTATGAAATGCGACGCTTGAGTTGCTCGTTTTCTTCCTGCAGTTGTTGAATTTGGGAGTTGGAATTTTCTCGCGTGTCCGACGATATCTGCTGTGAGCAAAATTGGAAAGTTGGGATTTAAAAAAATGTTTTTTAATGGCATGGCGATAGCTGTCCAATCTGTTTGGACTGGGGAAGGTGGCAGAAAATGGCAAAAATATGTCAGGGGGTTCATAGAAACACAACCGGTAGCAGTGAAGGAACATTATTTATGAGTTGACTAAGTACACGAGATAATAACGATAGTAATAAAAAATAGATAAACACAAGCTGAAAAACATTAGAATAAATGGCAATCTCTTGATTTGTTTTCATTACAATTCAAAATATATATCTAAAAGAAAACATTAGGGAAATAAACTACATTCATTTTACGTAACACTTTTCATTTTATTCACATTTTTATAGTTACTTTATATCAGAATCTACTGTGAATTTTATATATTTAACACTTAAATGTTAAAATAAAAAGAAATCATTTAAGGCACATATGAAAAAATAGTTTAGAAATGTAAAAAGTATATTTTCACTTTATTCACATTTTTCTAGTTACTTTATATCAGATCTACTGTGAATTTTATATATTTAACACTTTAAAAAGGTTAAAATAAAAAGAAATCATTTAAGGCACGTATGAAAAAATAGTTTAGAAATGTAAATGCTCAAAAAAATGTACCTCTTTTTGTGTGTCCGCTTTCAAAAGGTCGTCAGTCGTCGTTTGTTTCAATTGACAGAATTCCTCCCACCAAGTGTCTAGAAACTCGTCGGGCGGAGCGACCGTCGTCGTCGCCGCCGCCGTCGCCGCCGCCGTCGCCCGCAACCTCGTCTCGAACTCGGCTACGAAGCCGTCCTTCCCCGTCAGCTGCTCCGCCTCCTGCCGGCGGCTCTCCGGGAATAGCCCGTCTTGGCACCACGTCTTCTCCACCTCGGCTCGCTCCATTTTGGCGCCAAGAGCGTACCAAATACGGGGGCGGGTGGGGGTATTTAAAGCAGAATTTTTAGTCACCCACCATGTGTTCCCCCGGCCGCGTTTCCTCCTCGAATGAAGCCGAGCAAGGCGCGCCTGGCGCGCCAGGCGTCGACGATAATAGAAGCGAGCGAACGGGGGATTTCCTGGGGAACTTCCCCGCGGACTTTTTGGGACATTCGTCAAAGCCGACGCCGTGTGCAGTCCCAGCAGACACGCCTGACGTCTCCCGCAGACGCGACCACTCAATCGCGGGAGTTGTCTTTTAAGAATTAATTAGTCACCATTTTTGTGGTGGAAAAATGCCTGCTTGGATGCCAGGCAGGGAGCTCCCCGAGTTACCGTAATTTACAGACTTTCTGCAACGACACGTAAAAGCGGCGTGAACGACAATTACCCGGATGTTTCTTAATGTAGTTAGCTACGTCTGCTCAATAATACATTACGACCTATTTTGGGCCCTTTTTATGTTATGTGTGGATTTAACATCATACAGGGAAAAAAATGTCGACCGAAGCCAGTTAGTCAAACCGGATCAACTTCTGTTAAAAATATTTTTCTGAATAAGCTTTGTTTAAAAAATCACAACAGTATTGTGAGTGAATTCCACAAAGTTTTTTTACATTATTAAAATCCTATACTACTTCTTGTGTGTTCGGCTTTAGGAGAAATGTTTTTAAAGGGGCTTGTTCTTCTTAAGCATTGTGTTTAATTCCCCACACGTTTCACTGCCCTTGAAATTAGGTTAGTTGTCGCTACCTTGTGGACACATTTGGTATTACTCCCATTCGATCGATTAGAACCATTGACGCCAATTAGGTATTCAATTTGAATTACATACTTGATAACCACGTAGACATTGACGACGTTTGGCGATGTGCAATTTAAAAAAAGAAAATCAAATTAAACGTCAAATTTTCTATCTTGTGAACAAAATAATTATTTATATACTAATAAATGAAAGCTGAATAAAATAAAGCCATGAGTCATTAAAAATACAAATCATTCAAAAACAAAATCAAACTGCATTGCGTTGAAAACTAACAAAAAACCCTCATAAATTCAAATAAAAAAATCTCATGTAACCTCACATATCTTAACTCTGTCTGCCATTGACGACACTAGCTGTCCAATCCTTTATAACTGGGAAGGCCCACCCACCCAGGCCAATATTTTCCCCGCGTATGCTACGACATCCCAACACGACCCGCGCGCATCAATTGAATCGTAAACCTCCCACGGGAAAACCCGCGTCAGCAGTTTAGAAGCGGCTTGCTAACGCTGCACATCGATAATCCGCATTGCCAATTAGCCCGAGCCGAGCAATTAGCACCCTCCATTAGCATATTGCAGTCAACTGCACCTTGCCGTGAAAATTGTATTGAACATATCTAACGCCGTCAATAGATGACACCTCCCAAATGACATCACAATCTGGCAGGGATTGACGATTCCGTTCCGTTGACAGCGAGAGACGTCTAATATACTTTCAAGCATACGCGAGTTAGCTTGCGTGTTTTGTTAGCTTTGTGCCTTGGCATGAAAGAGACAAGCAAAAACAAACTTTTGTTTTGAAAAAAAGCATTGTGTATCCATCCAGATCAGCAAAGCCAAGGAATTTGGGTCCCTATTTAAAGGCCGCATCGATCCAAGTGTCCCTGAAACTCTGCGAAAGTACCTCACCAGCATTTAAACCACACAAACACACACACACACACACACACACACACACACACACACACACACACACACACCGTCAACCACCTCAATGGATAGTGCTTTGTTGGCAGATATGGTATCTTTCTTATTAAATATGCCAAGGGCCGTCTAAAATGGCTTCCAAGTACATTTCAAGGCTTTTCCATTCTCATTGAGTGAAAACAATTCAGTCCCCAAAGACAGAAATATGAAATTTGCTGCGTAAAGCTATCAAGAGTAGCGCTAACCAAAAGTCACAAGAACCCATGGCCAAAAAACTTAGGAAATGTGCCGATTTGGTCGAAAGTGGCCATTTAGGATCTGTAGGACACTGCAGAATTAAGAAATAAATATGAATTTGTAGACTACAGCACCCCCCGTGATCATTGTGAGGATAAACGGTTTCAGAAAATAAGCGAATGAATGAATAAAAATGTGCAACAAATGAAATTGGCATAGCAAAAAGTCTCAAGAACCATTAGCGAAAATGATAGAGGAAGACAGCCATTTTGGTTCAAGGTGGCCATTTTGAATCTGTAGTACATAACAAAATAAAATTTAAAAAGTATATAATTTGCCTACCTGAAGCCAGTTTTACGTAGCAATGTAAAATTTGGGAGCCGTGCACATCACAAAAAAGCAAAACATTTCAAAAAGACAAAGGAAGATATTTTGGTTTGATGTTGCCATTTTGAATCTGTAGCAGACTCCAGAATTTGAAAAAGAATGCATCCCCCAAATCCTGCTTAGACGCATTAAACGTCCTTCAAATTGAATCCAAACATCTAACGAGTCAACGTCGAAGTGAAAGTTTCTGAGGTGACAGTTTACTCAATTTGAAAATGTTAGCTAAACGACACGCCTTGCCCCTACAGTTTTATCCACATCTGGGTCTTAATTTGCTTGCCCGTGCAAAGGATTTACGGCGGCGGCCTTGGCGGGTGGACAGCTTGTCGCCGGGATTGACGTCAGCGCACGGCGCTACCCGCAGAGCGCCGGGATTAGCGGCGCGGGGACGCCGCGCCATAATCTCGTTTAGTCGTGGATCTTGCCGAGATTGAGCTATAGTGATGGGGGGGCGCCAGCGGCGTTGCACGACGCCCCCCCCAAACCCCGGTGGTTCCCCTCGTCCCGTTAACCTCTCGCTCGGAAGGAGAATGGCATGATGGGAGAGTACAGGTAAGATCCGCGTGAGCGCGTGTGAGTCACGAAAGGTATTTGTCAATTAGCCGCGTCTCACGTGCGCGGTCGAGTTGCCGTGCTAGCATCGCTTGGAAAGACGTGATTAGTTCGAAAATTAAAGGAAGTAACAAGAAAGTACACGTATAAATACATCCAGTCCAGCGGTCGAGTGCTAGCATGCAATGGGGAAACTAGTTAGCAGTTAGCATCGGTGCGGTGGCGGTTTTATTACTGTTCAAGTCGTTTGTTTGTCATAAAAATCATAATGTAGGCATAAACTGGAACCCTGCTTATTTGTATGTAGGGATTTAAAAAATAAGTTTTTGTGATATACAGTATTATGGGGTGCTGGGTATTCCGATATAATTAAATATGGCAAAGAAATATTCCATATGCTGACCAATGCTAGTTTCTTATGTTAGTTTGGGTGAGATAGACGTCTAATAATCCTCCTGTCATGAATTGTAAGAGTTTTCCACAAACGTCCAATGCATTCGAAGTGGGAGGGTCGGCAGCGAATGAAATTGTTCACTCATTCGGCGCCATTGACCACGATAGACGTCCAATGGTCCTTGTGTTCTGAATGGAAATGGAAACCTCCAATGAATTTGAAGTGGGAGGAACTCCTAAACCCTCCCACTTCAACCGGATTGGACGTCTATCGCCGTCCATTGCAAGTAACGAGTGATTGGGGAGAGAGCGAGAGAGCCATGAACGTCTCCGTGCTGCACTTCTTTGCTACTCCAGTAGTTACTGTAGTTGTTCCAAGCGCGTGTGTGTGTGTGAGTGTGTGTGTGAGAGTGTGTGTGTGAGAGAGGGTGAGTGAGTGAGGGAGTGCGCGCGTCCGGGCGGATGTTTGGAGCAAGAGCTTGGTCGCGTCGCCTGCCTTCACGGACCTTCTCCTTCTCCTTCTTTTTCTTCTTCTTCTTCTTGGACTCGCAGCTCGGAGCTCCCGGACGACGGCCCCTCGGCGCCATGGGGGGCTCCCGGACGAGCGGGGCCGGCCAGCGCCGCACTTTAGCGGCGTCCTAATTGGGAGCGCTGACCGAGGGGGGTGGGGGCGGGTCGGCGGTCGACCGGCCGCGGGGCGTCGGAGCAGGAGGTCCGCGCTGCTTTTTTGATTTTTTGGGGGGGAGGCTATTTTTTTTATTTTTTTTTCCCCGCCGCTTGGGATGGAGCGAGTCCCCCCGGCGGTGGCCGCCAAGATGCGCTGCTTGACGCTGCTGCTGGCCGGCTTGAGCGTGTGGGCCAAGGTGGGCCGAGGGGTGGACTACGACGAGCGCGATTACGAGTACTACGACGACGCGGCCGCCGCCGCCGACACTGCCGTTGACTACAAGGACCCCTGCAAAGCCGGTCAGTGTCCCTTATTGTAGTCTAATAAGTTAAGTTCAAAATGGGCTTTGCATTCATTTTAGAGTGACGGGAGTATGCAAACGAAAAAATGTTTACATCGCATTGAAAAATAGACTTAATACTATTTTGTCATCTCAAATTTTTGCACCTGCTAAATATTCCAATTACTACCCGATGACAAAAAATAAAGTCAATTAGAAAGTGCTGGAATCATGTAAATATATTTTGGAATGATTTATTAAATAATACTAATTATGAAATGTCAAAATATGCAGCAAATATCAGTGTGGATATGCCAGCTCCCTCTTGTGATGCACAAAAGTATCACTGAATTCAATGTTTACCCCCGGGGGCTAATTAAGTCGTTTTTTTAAAAAAAAACTACACATTTAATTCCTGTAAAATGTAAATATTTATGAACATTTAATAATACATATGAGGATTTAAAGTTGGCTTTATTCCAAACATATGAATTAATTAATCTAATGGAAAATATTTATACATATAATAAATAGAATTTATTTAATTTAAACATCTTTTCATTCAAACAATGAAGTTAAATATTTTAACAAAATATTTTAAATGATTATGGTTGATTTAGAAAAATGTTAAGTATAAATGTATATATTGAGTACATAAAAGAAATTATATTTAACTATTGATTTGAAATACTTTAAAGGAAAAATTCCCATAAATCATTAAAAAAAGGTCCAGCTAATATCCCAATATTACTGCTATCATTATATCATATCATATTTATTATTACGAGCCGTCCAATCCTTCACCACCCTCCCGCTTTTAACGGATTGGACGTTTGTCATCGTCAAGGCCGGCCAATTACTTAATGACGGTTAGCCTGTTGCACTAACGTGGCACTTGGGACCTATTTACGATCAAATTGTTACACGCAGGTGATATACAATACACAAGGGTCGCGTTTAGGGGCGGCAACAGGCTAAATAACAGCTGGCCAATAAAATGAAACCTCCCAGGGACGCTGCTTTGCGGCCAAAATGTGACGAAGGGCATCCGAAATTTCATCCAAGTCAAAAAAATGACGCCCCTTTTTAAATGCACTTTTCAAAATGAACCAAAAACATGCTTCGTTCAAATGTACAAGCAAACAGGATCAAAATGAACTACGATCCGAGCTCACATTGCAACTGAAGCGCTTGCGCGTTAGCCCTCTGCTGGCTAACGCGGAAACTACAGTCAACAAGTGCCTTTTTTTTGCCAACCGCTCGTTAATTAAAAGCAACTTTGCTTCACGTAGCCTCCAGAGCCTTAGCAACCAAGACAAAGGAAGAGCTCTCGTGATTGGCTGATGGTGGAGGGAGGGTGGGACATCCCTTGGCAACGCAGAATCAAAACAATAACAACTATTTGTGGTCGCAATTTATCTTTCAAAATGGGAAATTCTGGGCTTAACGATTGAGAAACATCCAACAACCGTTTTCATAAACAACTTTCTCGAACATCTATTGAAATATCCACTCCATTCACAACCAACCATTAAAAAGATTTGCAATTCAAGCTAACAACAGGTGCCCTCGTGGCTCCTCCCACTTTCATCAGAGTTCCATGGCAATACTGGCATAAAAGCAAAAAAAGCGTATGGAATGTAACGCCATGCGCGGTAAAAGTACAAAGTTGGCGTCCGGCCACATTCCGCACATTCCGGACATCCCGAAACCTGACAACGCTCGTCTTGTGCACCTTGCGCTCGTGCGCGTGCCACGGCGAGCACGCGTCTTACCAATTTTAACCAATTATTTAAATATATATCATAGCTGTCAACCTCTGCCGATAACTGCCCTTATAAATGATTATGATTACAAACTCCCAAAAAACCTTACAAACACCGTACGAGTCGTACGGTGTTTGTAAGGTTTTTTGTAAGATATATATATATATATATATATATATATATATATATATATATATATATATATATATATATATATATATATATATCTCCAATCGATGATCTTACAAACAGTACTGAAAGTGATTTACAAAAAAAAAGTACATTCAGTTGAGTAGACGCTAACAAGACCCTAACGCTAACGCTAACCCCTTAGCGGCAACCCTAGCATCGGAGACGCCACCTTTGGGAGCTAGGGGCGCGACCTTGACGGGTCGGCTCTGGCTCGCTCGCTCGCTCGCGGCGGGCCATTCCGCCTCCTGTTTTCACACGCCGGCAATATTTGCCGGCGGTCTGCTTATCTCCTCCTCGGACTCCGGCGTTGCGGGACAACACACGCATGCTGCGCTCCCTCCATTCACCCTCGCTTATCTCTTCCTGCTTGTCTGCATCCTGCCGCTCAGCTGGAGATGACACACACACGCACACATACGCACACACACAAAGCGCTCCGGAGTCATTCATGCTTCCTTCCAAAATCACGGAAAGTACGAGCTCGCGCACATGCTACACGCGTGTGTGCGCGCCGAGCTTTCGGGGGCTCCTGGAAGACGGAAAACAAAGCTTGCTGGTTTTTACTCAACTTTTCAGACACTTGGCCATCCGGTAGCATGAGAACGTGCGTCAAAATTCTTGCTGGCCGAACAGCGAACCAAGAAAAGAACGTTTTCATATAGGCCAAACTAGCTCGTTTAGCTTTAGCAAGTCGTTTTAAATCATTTGATACATTTGAAGTATTGTTGCACCGATACGGCACTAAAACGACATCTTCGGTATAGAGTAGTGCTAAATAAATAACGTGCCAATGCTGCGCAGTATGTAAACATTCCCAAATCAAATCTAGCATGCAACTGTAGGTCACCCGACCCAAAATGGCCACCAACAACGCAAGCCACTGCAAAAAAAAGCCTTTTCACCTTTTCCAAGTTGATTAATTATCCTTCTGATGTGAATTTAAATGAGTTTACCACTACTAGCTGTACATATTCAAACCTCCAACTTGGTTGACTACGAAGAGGACATCGCTCCTATCAAAATGGCCGCCCCGAGGCCATCTCAGTAGCTCATTTAATGCTTCTGCTATCAATTAAAATGAAGCAGCATCCACTTCAATTAAATTGAACAAGAGTTTTTTTTTTAAATCCTCTGTCCCCTCCTTCCAATGACTTAACACTTGTAGATGTCCAATTAATTTCAACGTTAAAATCTGTCCTATTTTGCTATTGACAAAAACACCCATTTTTTCTTCACTGGATCTCAAAACGTTAGCCAAATCGTTCGGTTTGGCGAGGACAGCAACGATTCCCCAAGTGCTTCTCAGGATTCCCGCCTCACGTTAGCTCATTGTTTCCCGCAGCGTGGGTGGGCGAAGGCGAGGGCCGGGGGTGGGGGGCTTTCAGTTTAGCGCTGAGTCGGCGTTTCCGTCACGCCGCTCACCTACAACGCGTCCGCTCGATTGACATCAATATTCCATGTGGGCGTGCGCTTTCATTCGGAAGGCTTTTAGCGTCAAAGTCACCTTCTGCCGCAGGCTGCTCTTTTAACTCTTTGTCTTCTATTGACACGCTAAGCCAGGGGTCGGGAACCTTTTAGACGAAGTGAGCCACAAACAATTCATATTTTCCAATGTTATTCCTTGTGAGCCACACTACGAATGTAAACGTCAAAATACATACAAGTGCCTTTTCAATTTTTGTTGTAATTTCACCACTTTTAAAGTGGAAAATATGAATATTTTTTTAAAAGATTCTTAAGCTGTTGCTAATCAATGAGAGGATGCATTCCAGAAGTATCTACTCCAAAAAAAAATTAAGATTAAAGCAGTTCTAGATGTAATATCTCAGTTCTGTCACCAACGATTTCCATATTTTAGCTCACAGGTTAGCAAAGAGCCAGATGCACCCATCAAAAGAGCCACATGTGGCTCCCGAGCCATAGGTTCCCTACCTCTGCGCTAACCGTTAGCGCGCTACCGCCGACGGCGATCGTCCGCCCGCCTCCAATCCGTTTGGACGCCCTCCCGGTTCAAACATCAGCGACTCGCCGGGCGAGGATCAACGAGCCGCTTTTACAATGATTACTTCCAGGCCCAAAATCCTCCAAAGAGATAATCTCTTTTTAATATGACGCTAGAATAATATGACGAGGCGGCACATGTTAGCGACACATGCGCACATTCGGGACACGACGCGAGGTGACCTCACGGTCGCCGCGCACTCAAAAAATGACAAATCAACACATGAACATGTGGTTTTAAACAAATGACATCATTAAAAACCAAGTGGGAGCACTTTGGGTGGTGACTAATTCGTGGAAAGAGGCCGGTTCCAGCAAGTACACAGGTCCTAATCTCAAGAGAAGGCTAATTTTGAAAAAATAGGGAAATATGTAACTATGAAAAAGTGTCCTGCTCATGAGAAATTGACTATTACATGGAAATGCTTCTGGTGATCCTTGATGAAGGTGGTTGAGTACTCCAGCAAGTAGACCTATCCTGGTGGGTAATATGTTCGAAAAGAGTAGTCAGCAAAGCTACTAGGAAGCTAAATTTACATAAAAATTGTCCCGGTAGTGGGAACCTGAGAATGTGAGCTAGTCAAGATTGTGATAAAAGTGGTCAAAGACACCAGTAAGTAGACAGGGCCTTGGTAACCAGATATGGATAGATACCGACTAATCCATGGGAAGCGATGAAGTGGGCATATCCTGGTAACATGCTAGGATGGTTCTTGAATTGAGGTAGCATGAAAAGTGTTCCAGTAAATAATTTGTGACAAAAATAGGTTGACTATGCCAGTAAATAGACACAGCCTTGGCAAGCAAGCTTAGTATTGCATGGAAAGTGTCGTAGTTGTGAAGATCTGACTGTTAAATATGAATGAACTTGTTTCACATGAATGGTGGACTACTCCAGTAAGTAGACACTCCCGTAGTAACAAAGTGAATGGGTGCTTGACGGCTTCACTAATTAGACAAGCTTGGTAACGTGGTTGTGAGGTCATTAACTGTTGGAGTTAGTGATTAATGAATGAGGTCATTGGTGCTGTCATGTCTTACGCTTGAGCAATGAGCAGCCATTTTGGTTGACTGAAAGCGGATAGTTGGACTTGGCATTAAGTAAAGAGACCATTGGATGGAAAGTGGACAAATGACTAAGAAGGGGACAAAGGACAAGGGGAAATTGCAAGATTACATGGAAGTGCCTGAGTTGCCTTTGTTTGTGTTATTCCAGGAAGTAGACATCTCCCTAAAAAGAGCAAAGTCGTGAGATCCGATGTAAGAAGGCCGTTTAGAATCCGACCAATACGAGGAGCCCTTTCTGAGCAAGACGACACTTTGGGCTACGATTTGAAATTATGGATTTTCCGCCACCCAGATTTTACAGCCAGGCGTGGAAGTGGACTTTGCATTTTTTAGCAGGACCGGCCGGTGCTGCGTCACCGCCACGGCACAGATGGAGGACGCCCCGAGTGTTGAATATTTCAGCGTGTCAAAGTGTGAGTCACGGCGTTCGCACGCGCGACCGTCGCATCGTTTCAGGTCAAGAGGAGAGGCTCAACGGACCTTGAACTTTTTTTTTTGAAGACGCTTCGCCTCCGATCCAAAGAGAAAAGCAACCAAGGACAAAGCGTGCGGTTTGCCGGCTTCCTTGGTGGATCAATGGCCGACGTTCACCTTGGGCTATTTAAAGCGGCGCAATGCCGCAAAGTCCGATCCATATACTTCAAACTGGGCTTCTTCTTTCATCAAGTAGCCCAAGATCGTTGACATCAAGGTTTCGTCTGGCCTTACTCAGTAAATGACGCAGTATTTTGGTTCAGGAAAGCAGAATGTTGAAAAGGAACACGACTTGTGAGTCAGGATTAAAGACAACAAAGTTTTGTATTTTGCACAAGGCGAAAGATTGTCATGGAAAAGTTTGGTTTCACACCATCACTCACTCAAGTTGCTCATTCAGACAAAAAAATGGCGATTATTTGGTGGGTTCGTTATTCTGTCAGTCAAAAAGTGAAGTCAGTCCATTGGTTAACTAGACAGCCAGCCAACCAAAAGGTAGAGTCGGTCAGACCTAGGTCTGCCTAGGTCTACAATGTCTTCTGTGTCTGTGCTCGCTACCGCAACCAAGGGAATTTCCCGAATACGGGATGAAATAAAATTCTAATCTAATCTAATCATCTCTGGTCGCTTACTTGGGCGAAAGCCAAACGGCCAACTAACAAATACGCTTTAAAAAAAAGAAGAAGCACACCTTCCAAGCGGGACAATCGGAATTGACAAAGTGTTTCGTTGCAGCCGCGTTCTGGGGCGACATCGCCTTGGACGAGGAGGACCTGAACATGTTTCGTGCGCACGGCGCCTCACGTTTGACGGACGACTCGCAGGGGATGCGCAAATCAGGTGAGCCCGGTGGCATTGAAACTTAACGGCTTAAATTGGCACGTGGGCGTCAATGGCGGCGAGCATATTTTTACAATTTCTGGTTTCAGGTGTGCCGGAGGAACGCCAAGTCAGTAAAAAGAGAGGTTCTCTGTACCTGCTTTTGGAGAGATTGCGACATTTCGGATGGAGTAAGTAGACTCAGCAGCGAGCGCCAAATCCCACGTGCAGTTACACTCCGGTCCTGTAGGGGGCAGAGATATTAGTAGTAGTAGAACATCAAACAATAATATTCTTTTTATTTTAATGTTAGCATTTAAAATTATTTTTAGTGATTACATGTTTTTTTTATTTCATAAATTGAGAACTATATATTTGTTTTACATTTTTGATAATTATTTTAGATTTTGTAAAATTAAGGACAGTAAATATTTTTTTTATTTAAAAAATAATAATTTAATTTTTAAAATGAGAAAATATTATTATTAATATTCTTTATTTTTTATGTATTTGGAGATTTTTTACATTTAAAATAAGAAAAGAATATTAAAATTTTATGTCAAGGTCTTTTTAGTATTTTTATTCTTAAATTATTTTATTTAAAGCATTATTTTATTGATCAAATATATATTTTTAATCTATTACTAACTTTTTTAAAAAATATATTTATTTCATCTCTCTATATTAAGAATATATAAATAAAATTTTTAGCCTGCTCCCTACTCTACATATTTCAACCACGCTTAATTTTTTTATTTTGAATTTTTTTTAGACTTCTTCCCAAAATACTCTGGCCGCAAAAACCGAAGCGGCGAGAGCGGCAACGGCCGCTTTCCCCGAGCGGCCACCTCACGCGCCGAGAGGATCTGGCCCGGCGGGGTCATTCCCTACGTCATTGGCGGGAACTTTACGGGTAACAACCAAATAAAAAATTCGACGGGCGGGCTCCACACATTGGATTTTCCCGGGCTAAAAGGTTTCTTTATTTTTTCTTCAGGTAGTCAGCGGGCCATGTTCAAACAAGCCATGCGGCACTGGGAGAAGCAAACCTGCGTGACTTTTATCGAAAAGACTGACGAGGAGAGCTACATCGTCTTCACCTACAGGCCTTGCGGGTGAGCAATTTTTATTTTGACAAATATTTTCCAAGGTCCGCAATTATTTTCTTTTTAATATATTTGAAATAAATTATTTTTTTCAATGAAAACAGAAACCCGAAGAAGTAAATAGAATGTTTTTTCTCCACAAATAAAGTTCAATTTGATTGATTTTAAACAAAATTTGACATGGCGGCGTTTTGAAACGTATTGGTATTTGTTTTATTTTGTTTCCTTAAAAGGATTCAAAAAAATTGCTAAGCCTCGCACCCATCCGGGCGAGTCGAGGACGCGTACGTCAAGCGACCGCGTTACTTACGGCTGGCCGCGTCGGAGATTAAACCTTTTAATCGGCTGTGCGAAATACGGACGGACACAAGCAAACGTGAGTGGTGCGGATCACGCCATTGCTCCGATGACGGGGGGGGTGTTAAAGTAAGAGAGAGGGGAGGAAAGCAAAAAAAAAAAAACGTCTCCGGGCCAACGTAACTTTAATCAGATTTGTTAGCCTGGCACGGATATCTGGGCCAAGCAGAAAAGGGCAAGTTTGCTATTTGCTAGCAGCGCGCGCGATACGCCAATCGGAATAGCTTTCAGCTGCTGGAAGTAAATAAATCCGGCGGCTTTTCCTCTGCCGGGCAGGAAATCCTCACTGGCGCGTTCCAATGCCAAGGAGGCCTCAAACAACCCACCCGACGCTGACTACTATCCAATTTTGTGGTGGGAAAGCGACTCAAGTGGGCGAACATCTTGGGATTTTCTCAAGGAAGGCTTAAAATATATTGGATTTTTTTTTTAAAAATATATAGTTTTTGGCTCCAAAGGTCTGCGCTGAAAGTCCAATCTATTAAAAGTGGGAGGGCTGGCAGCCCATAAACAAACGTCATTCGGGAACTTTTGTGGGCCCGAGCAAAATAGGGCAGCCATGTTGGTAGGGGCGACATTCCCGTCAAAGTGGATTGGACATGTACTCATTACAATTGAGGGCAGAAGCATGACCAAGCAAAATGGCCTCATGGCGGCCATCTTGGTAGGGGCGACGTACCCATTAAAGTCAATGCATCAGCATTAAAAAGTCAGAAGTAGCTTACTTTCCATCTGATTCTACTTTGTATTCAGTGGTCAACCATTAAGGCCCCAAAATGTCCAATCCATTTGAAGTGGGAGGGCGGCAGCGAATGACTGAACACAACCATTGGCTGACACTCTCCCACTTCAAATGGATCGGACATGTACTCATTTCAATGGAGGGCAGAAGAATGACCTTTCATGGCTCCAAGCAAAATGGCCTCATGGCGGCCATCTTGGTAGGGGCGACATCCTCATCTGGTCAACGCACGGACATGCAAATTCTCCCGATGAGTCAATCAATCGACGGCCATCGTTTTGCCCCCCGCAGGTGTTGCTCCTACGTGGGTCGCCGCGGCAACGGTCCGCAAGCCATTTCCATCGGCAAGAACTGCGACAAGTTTGGCATCGTGGTTCACGAGCTGGGCCACGTCGTCGGCTTCTGGCACGAGCACACGCGGCCCGACCGCGACGATCACGTCACCATCATACGGGACAACATCCAACCAGGTGAGGTCGCCATACGGCGAAGTCCCCGCCCCCCTACCCACGAGGCACCCGGCTTCTCGATCCCGCTCCAACGCCCCCTTGTGTACGTTTGCGCACTTGACCCAGGTCAGGAGTACAACTTCCTGAAGATGGAACCGGGCGAGGTCAACTCTCTGGGCGAGGCGTACGACTTTGACAGCATCATGCACTACGCCAGGAACACATTCTCACGGTAAAACGCTCGTTAGCATCTTTACGAACCTTGTGACGATAAATATTTTGTCGGCATCGAACCACGTCGAGTCGCACCTCGTTTGAAAGCCCTCGATGAGTACTTTTTCGATCTGTCTATATTTTGTTAATTTTAATGGCGCCGTGGCTAAAAAAATAATATTCGATTTCCATGCAAAAAAATGGAGCCTTAAGAGTGTGTTTGAATGTCCACTGATTTTGAGCTTGAAAATAGTGCTTCTTTGTGTTAAAGGGGAATGTTCCTTGACACCATCCTTCCGTCCAGGGACGAAAACGGCGTTCGCCCCGCCATCGGCCAGCGGACCAGACTCAGTAAGGGGGACGTTGCGCAAGCCAGGAAGCTCTATCGATGTCCAGGTACTCCAATACAATTACTGTCAAGCTAGCGTCCGTGCGTGCTTGCACGCATTGATTTGCCGAGTACGTTTTTGGACATGGCTCCGCCGCCCGACTCGCCACACTAACAATAATTTGTTGTAAAGGTTTACGATTTTACGATTATTGTATTTATATAAAGCATGAGTGATTTTTTTTTAAAGTGGCTCTTTTCATCCTTCTAATACGTTTAGCACAACCATTTGAACAAAGAGTGAATTAACCAATGAGTGAACGTCTATCACTGTCAATGGCAGACCAGGAGTTAGTTTCCTTTCCGTAATAGTAACAAGGCTAGAAATGATGTTATCATAAATAATTACCCAATTTTCTCGCATTTAAGCCGTATTTGTAACTGGAAAAAAATGATGATTGAATCAAGGGTACGGCTTATATGCGCACAAGACTTACAGCATTGCTATACTCTTTTTCACCTGTAGATGTCAGCATAGTCACATTTACTATTTGTTGGTTATTTTCTGTTTTGCAGTAAGAAAACAACCATTACTGGATGAATTAATTCCTTATGATATTCACCCGAATAATGTGCTTTTGATTCATACAGTATCTCAGAAGTTGTAATAGTTTAAAAATTCTTCATATATATTTATTTATTTAAGTGTGTATATTGAAGACCTATTTGGAATTATTTTATCAATAGAATCACCCAAAACGCTATCAAAAATGAGAATATTACTTTGAATCCATCCATCTGCTTCGTTGTTTGTCGTTTACTACCATATTTTCTGTGTTTTTGTTTTTTAAAGCATGCGGTGAAACACTCCAAGACTCTACGGGTAACTTTTCCTCTCCGGGTTACCCCAACGGATACCCTTCGTACACTCACTGCGTGTGGAGAATATCTGTTACACCTGGAGAGAAGGTGCAAATATTATAGATTTTAATAACGGGGCGTTGATGAGATTGCAAATTGTTTGTGAAAAATTGGAATTGCAATTTTTGTCGAAGTAAAAATCTGTGCAAAATCCCCATTTAATCTGCACTTTTTAATCCCCCAGATTGTGCTCAACTTGACCACTTTGGATCTTTACAAGAGCAGCCTGTGTTGGTACGACTACATGGAAGTGCGCGACGGCTACTGGAGGAAGGCTCCTCTGCTGGGTGGGTGAGAGGCCCGCTGCGCACAAAAAAAGGGGGGGAAAAACAAACAAAAACAAAACACCACCCCCCCCAAAAAAAGAAAAAAACGGCGCGCCGGCAGAACAATTGAAAAGCGGCGCTCCGTACGTGCAGGCAGGTTCTGCGGAGACAAACTTCCTGACGTTCTGACCTCCAGCGACAGCAGAATGTGGATCGAATTCCGGAGCAGTAGCAACTGGGTCGGAAAAGGTTTCGCCGCTTTTTACGAAGGTACCTCGCTTCCTCGTTGAACCCTTTCGCACTCAAATTTGGCCACGACAAAAAGCTTTTGGCGTTTTACTTTCGCCTCCAAATGCGAAAGTTGATTCAAGTTACGAAATGCGAAATCTAAAAAAAATTCAAAATGCAGCGTTTCGGATTTTCCACTGATTGGTTGGATTTTTCAAGACCGCCAGCTTTTCCCAGTCCAATCCGATTGGACGTCTGGCAACGTCAACGGTAGCCGACGAGTTAGCCTTATGCTTTTTTTATGAGTACACTCCAATCCATTGGGAGGGTTTGACAAGCACCTCCCGTTTTAAATGGATTGGACGTCCAGCAGCGTCGATGGTAGCTAATGAGGTCGTATTAAATGAGTATCAATGGTAGACGTCCAAACTGTTTTGAACTGGGAGGTCTGGCGAATGAGCAAAAGTTAGTCATTCCTGTGTTTGGTAGCCAATGAGCTAGTAGTAGCTAGTAATTCGTTTGGACTGGGAAGGTTAGCAGCGAGTGTCACCGCTGGCGCCTCCCGGTCAAAACAGATCGGACAGCATCTTGACGTGAACGGTAAATTTTTTTTGTGGTTTTTTTGGGGGGTGGCGCAGCCATCTGCGGCGGCGACGTGAAGAAAGACTCGGGGCAGATCCAGTCGCCCAATTACCCGGACGACTACCGGCCTTCCAAAGAGTGCGTGTGGCGGATCGCCGTGTCGCAAGGCTTCAACGTGGGGCTAAGCTTCCAGGCCTTCGAGGTGACTAATATTATTAGACCACGCCCCCATCTCCCATTGGCCGCGTTAGCTTTTGTTTTACCCAGTCATATGTGTTCGCCAATAAATTGAATTGAATTGAATTGACCCATTGGCATGCGACTGTTGTAGAAAAATTCTTCTCGTTCAATTCAATTCCATTTCAAATTGTTATGGTCTAAAATGTTGCCCTTTTTAATTGAATTGACATTTTTTGGAATGATTTTATTTAGTTGAATTTGACAAGGTTGCAGTATTTAAATGTTTTCTTTTTTTAACTTTTAAATAGAATAGTTTAATATTTCATTTGTTTTAACGTTGCAATTTTGCTTTACTATAAGTTTTATTTTTCAACATTTTAAACATTACAATTATTTTTTTTCCGCCGACAGATGGAACGTCACGACAGTTGCGCGTACGACTACCTGGAGGTGCGCGACGGGCCGCTGGAGAGCAGCCCTCTGATCGGTCGCTTCTGCGGCTACGACAAACCCGAGGACGTGCGCTCCACGGCAAACGCGCTGTGGATGAAGTTCGTCTCGGACGGGACGGTCAACAAAGCGGGCTTCGCCGCCAATTTCTTCAAGGGTATGTTCCAAAAAAACAACAACATTTTTTTGCCTTAAAACAATGTAGCAATTTCCCTTATCCAAATGAATATTGGCACTCATATTTGAACAGACAAAAGTTTGTTTGCACGCCAGGACTAGTAAAGTCCACGCTTCTCACGTTCTGGTGGGGTTTTTGGTGTTCCAGAGGAGGACGAGTGTTCTAAAGAGGACAACGGCGGCTGCCAGCAACGTTGCATCAACACGTTGGGAAGCTACAAGTGCGCCTGCGACCCGGGCTACGAGCTAGCGCCCGACAAAAAGACCTGTGAAGGTAATGCTCTCTCTCTCTCATTTATTCAATCCTTTTTTTTCCACAGCGCTTATCCTCACAAGAGTGGCAGGGGTGCTGGAGCCCATTCTCAGCCAACTGTGGCCAGTCGGAATCGGTCGCCAGGCCACGGCGGGGCACACCGAGACAAACAACCGTTCACGCTAACACTAAGTACAAAGTAGCATGTGATTAAGATAGCATTTTGGGGATGTGGGTAGAAAGCGGAGTACCAGGAGAAAAGCCGGACACGAAAACTCCACACGCCTTGCCCCCGACTCCAAAATAAAACTAAAAAATTGGGGGGGCAATAATAGGAAATCATGATGGGGACTTGAGTGGTTAGCGCATCGGCCTCACAGTGAGAGTCCTGGGTTCAAATCCATGTTGGTCCACCTGTGTGGATTTGCATGTTCTCCCTGGGCCTGCGTGGGTTTTCTGCGGGTACTCCGGTTTCCTCCCACATTCCAAAAACATGCATGCTAGGCTGATTGGACAATCTAAACTGTCCCTTAGTTAGGAGTGATTGGTTGTTTGTCTTCTTGTGCCCTGCGATTGGCTGGCCACCCATTCAGGGTGTCCCCCGCCTCGTGCCAGAATGCATCTGGGATAGGCTCCAGCACCCCACGCAACTCTAGTGAGGATAAAGCGGTTCAGAAAATGAAAGAAAAAGGAAAGGAATACATTTTTTTTAATGGGGGGGAAAATGACAAAGAATTTGTCCTTCTTTTCTGTGACTCAGCGGCGTGCGGCGGCCTGCTGTCCAAGCTGAACGGCACCATCAGTACGCCAGGCTGGCCCAAAGAGTACCCGCCCAACAAGAACTGCGTGTGGCACGTGGTGGCGCCGGCGCAGTACCGCATCTCCATGCAGTTCGAGGCCTTCGAGCTGGAGGGCAACGAGGTAAGCGCCGTCATCACGTACGTATTTTAACGCCGGGCGGGTCCGAGTTTTTGGCGAGCTGGATTTTTCGGCCGTCAGGTGTGCAAGTACGACTACGTGGAGGTGCGTAGCGGCCTGTCGCCAGACTCCAAACTCCAGGGCAAGTACTGCGGCGCCCAAGTCCCCGAAGTGCTCACGTCGCAGTACAACAACATGAGGATCGAGTTCAAATCCGACAACACCGTCTCCAAAAAGGGATTCAAGGCGCACTTTTTTTCAGGTGAGCACAATTTGGGCCCCATTCCACGTATACTTAAAAAGTCAACAAAAAATTTAAGACACGTAGACTACCATTGGCGGCAATAACTGTCAAATCCATGTTGAGTGGGAGAGGTTAGGGTTAGACGGCTAATGCAGTCACGATTTTTTTTCGATTTTGTTTCCATTTTGAATTTTTCTTAGGGTTTTGTATTTATTTTTTAATGTTTCGTGGTTTAACGCAGTTTTTAATGACTGTTTAATTTATAGTGCATTTTTAAACAGTTTATCGATCTTTACCTTGTTATTTTTGCATCGATTTTGAGGCCTTGTGGCATTTTCTTCCCGTTTTTTTGCATTTTTTCATTTTTTTTCCTTAACATTTTCTATGTTTTTTTTGTGGTTTTCATTGGGAATTTTAGCATAGATTTTAGATCATTACCTGCATAGTTTGGGGCTTTTTCAGGTTAACTATTTTAGATGAACGCCATGTTTCTTTAGCAAGTACTGTATGCAAATTCTGTGTAATCAGATGAAGATACATAGGAAGAGATCCATTTTGAAATATTCTAGACATTGGAAACGGTCTGCCATTGACAATAATAGGCGTCCGATTCATTGAACTTGAACATCAGGCGAAAAAATAAAAAGTTTGCTTACTTGTTTGACTGTTTTTGTGGGCGTGGCAGACAAGGACGAGTGCAGCAAGGACAACGGCGGCTGTCAACACGAGTGCGTCAACACGCTGGGCTCGTACGTGTGCCAGTGCCGCCACGGCTTCGTTCTGCACGAAAACGAGCACGACTGCAAGGAAGGTACGTCACGTCGTCGTCCCGCGATGTGAAGTTGCCTGTAAAAAAATACATGTCAGCAACAATGCTTCGGTGGTGGCCCCTAAGCCGCACCTGATAACATTTTTTTTTGCTTTGGCGCCAGGTGGTAGAAATTAGGAGCCAAAGAAAATGTTGAGGTGAAGGGAGGAGCTTCATTAAATGTGGATGGAATCAGACTATATACATTTTTCCCCTGTATTTTTTTTATTTAATCTATAAATAAAAATGATATTTGTGGTTAAATGAGATAAATTATTGTAAAATAATAATTTTACATTTTTTTTACTTTTTATATAAAATAAAATATTTGTAAAAATATATTTATATTTTACAATTTATTTTTCAAAACCTAAAATCAGGCAGTTGCTTTTTTAAATTAGAAAATGAGAAAAATATTTTCTTATCTAGAAAAAGTAAACCTTCCCATTTTCCTAAATCCAGGGATGACTCCTTGTAATTGGAAGATGAGAAATTGTAACAAAAAACAAAATAATATTCATTTAGACGGACGGCGTCACTGCATCTCTTGTCGCACCTGTGATTATTGGTTGCGTCGATTTCAAAACGGCAAACTAACGTCGCTTGCCGCTTCCTGTTCTCTTTTCTGGACTCGGCGCCCTCCGGTGGCCGCAGCCGAATGCGAGCACAAGATCCGCGTCCCCGCCGGCAGCCTGAGCAGCCCCAACTGGCCTGACAAGTACCCCAGTCGCAAAGAGTGCACCTGGGACATCACCGCCACACCGGGACACCGCGTGACCATCGTGAGTGCCCGCCGCTTGTGAGAAAAATCCCTTTGAACCGATTGCACGCCGAGCGCCTTCAATGGCGGCGCCGTTAATTGACAACTAATCCATTGACTGATGCATCTACATAATCGGAAATCTATCACCATCAACGGCATTAAAGTAATTAAGAGAAGTCATTTTGGGCACCCGAGTGTCAAGTCATCTTGTTTTGCCCAAAAAAGTGCAACCTTCTTTCGCAAACATGTTTATAAAGAGCCTCCATTCCACCGCTTAGCTTTTTTTGTGTGCAAATGGACTCATTTGGATTAAACGAAAACAAAACAGAGTTAGCATCTCGGTTAAAATCCGCGGCGGGCGTTCATGCGTTGGCGCAAGACCTCGGGCCCGGTTAGCTTGCCCATCTGTCTCCCTCACGCGACACGTGGCGTGCATTTAGCCTGCACGTGCCCGCACATTACCGCCAAATTCTCTCTTGCCAAACTGCAAATGTTTGTGCGTTATTATCAACTCTACTCATGCCACTTCAAATGGATTGGACGTCAAAAAAAAAAAAACTCATTTCAATTTACAAGTAGTCTGGAAAAATCAGTTCCAATCAAAGTCAATGTTAGATTAGCAAACATTTGCATCAGCTAATTCAATTTATGAAAAACCGTCAGCCTTACGAAATGACCTCAGGACGGCCATGTTGGTAGGGGCGACGTTCCCATTAAAGTCAATACACTGACATTCAAATGAAGTCATAACTTATTTCAATATTCTAAATATTATTGTAGCTACAGCCTCCCACTTCATTTTTATTTCCAGCATAATAAAATGAATAAAAGTTTTAAAAGAATATCTACTAGTGACAGCAGGAGTCGAATTGGGGGAGTGTTATAAACAAATGACGTCACGCTAACAATTACATGACGTTGCCAGAAATGAAAACAAATGGCAACTTGGTGCATACGAGTGTCATACAACAATTTCATCGAAAAAAAACAACATTTTGAGTGCTGTGTAGATGTAGAATGAAAATACGTGCTTTTTTTGCTTACCGTGTAGACGTTCAGCGAGTTCGAGATCGAGCAGCACCAGGAATGCGCATACGACCACCTGGAGGCCTTTGACGGCGACGGTGACTCGGCCGCCATCTTGGGACGCTTATGCGGCAGCAAAATACCAGAACCGCTGGTGTCCACCGCCAACCGGATGTACCTGCGGTTCATTTCAGACGCCTCAGTTCAGCGGAAAGGCTTCCAGGCCACTCATTCTACCGGTAATGTAGGAAAACCTTCACATTTTCTGTGTAGCGCAATGGCTACGTCTAGTGGCTAACACGGAAAGCACTCCAAGTGTTTGAAGCAGTTTGGCGAATTATTTTCCTCTCAAAGTCACCTTAAGTCTTTTTTTTAATTCTGCGAGTGGAAAATAAACGTTATGACAAAGTATTTCGTCTGAAATGACTGCTTTAAAGTAGTTAATTGTGGTCATATTAAGTTCAAAGAAGCTATATTAAGAGGCTAACACGGAAAGCTCACCGTCATTTGAAGCAGGTGCCCAGAATATTTTCCTCTTAGTAGTAGTTGCGGTTTTTATAACGTTTCACACGTGGAATATAAGTTTCAGCAACGCATTTTGCCTGAAATTACTTAGCTAAATGACTACGTGTTTTCGCCTGAAATTTCTTAGCTAAATGACTACGTGTTTTCGCCTGAAATTACTTAGCTAAATGACATCGTTCGTTGTTAGCTGGATGTTGGGATTGGCGCCAATCGATAGTGCTGCACTGCCCTCCACTGTTCCGGAGTGGTCAGTGCACCACGTTTTCATGATAAGATGCTAAAAAAAATATTCGTTGTCAGTTTTTTTCACAGTTAAAGCTTCCATATTTCTTGGAATTTAAACGAATATTTTAGATTAGATCAGAGAATAAAATCTAAAATAAAAACACAACGTACAAACACGTCTCATTAAAATATCAATTATTCCACTTAAACATGCCCAGTTTTTTCCCATTCATGAAAATGTGTACACTTTATTATTTAAATGAATTTTTGTGGCACGTCCACAGAGTGCGGCGGTCGCCTGAAAGCGGACGGACGTCAGAAGAACCTGTACTCGCACGCCCAGTTTGGGGACAACAACTACCCGGGCCACAGCGACTGCGAGTGGCTGTTGACGGCCGAGCGCGGCGACGGCATCGAGCTCAGCTTCGTCACCTTCGAAGTGGAGGAAGAAGCCGACTGCGGCTACGACTTCATCGAACTCTACGACGGCTACGACGTGGACGCGCGCCGGCTGGGACGATTCTGCGGATCGGGGGTAAGAAAAACATTATACCGCTACTGCTGTGACAATAGTATATTCAAAGGGTGATACTTTGCACCCCATATATTATCACATGCAATGCAGAAAAAGTTAATATGATAACAATTGCATTTTGTATCATATGTTTCAAATTCTATTTATTTTTTGCCTTGTGAAATTTAATTTGAAATGTTTGTCCATATTTCAGATTCATTTTAATCACATAAATACACACTTAATTATATTATTGTTTGCACTTAAATTTGAAAAATGGAAATACAAAGACATGCAAATTACTTTTTTTAAAAATAACTTCTATTTGCATTGTTATTAAACATTGTATCGCAGCTGAAATATTTGATTGTAAATGTTTTATGCAAGTAAATAAATATTTGTTTTTGTTTCTTTTAGCCCAGGGAAGGCATCTACTCACCCAGCGACGCCTTGCTGGTCCGTTTCCATAGCGACGACACCATCAGCAAGAAAGGCTTCCACATCCGCTACTCCAGCGCCAGTTTCCAGGAGAGCCTCCACGACAGGAAATGACTCCCTCTCGTGGCCACTGACGGCATTACGCAAAAACGTTTCCCTGGATTCCAAACAAACTGTCGCCCGGACAACAAACTGTGGATCCATGAAAGAACTGAACATCAAGCGAGCATCCTTCAGTCTTGAACTGTACAGATTATTGCAAGAATATGGATTTTATTTTTGTTTTTATTTGGTCCGAAGACATTTTTCGTTGTCTTGTGTTGACGTTTTAACCCCTTGATGCCTGAAATTCTATGACAAATATCAACAAATCTTTGGAGGAATACCTAAGTACATAAAAAAAGTATTAATTGAAAATGCAGCCTAGAATAATATAATAAATAAATCATTTTTAAAATATGAATTCATTCATCACTCTCTTTAGAAAAGATTTGCATTCCTTAATTTAATTGAAACAAATGTTCAATATTTTTTTTGATATGATACAGGGTTGTTTTAAACTATTTTATTTCTTTTTATTTTAGAATTTCCCTTTTTGCCCATTTGATTTGTACATAGATATGTATCAATTATTATTTTTTATACTTATGTATCCTTCCAATGCCTTTTGATTTAAATGTTTAGGCATCAAGGAGTTAACTGTGTGTGTGTGTGTGTGCAAAATATATATGAAAAACTATATATGACCTCCTCCAAGGCCAAATAATCTGAAATATGACTGCGTGAACATGTTTCAGTGCCACTGACATCGGTAGACGTTCAAATCCGATCAGACTTTGCTCGGATTGGACGTCAGTCGCCGTCAGTGGCAGTCAAGAAGTTATTAAAAAAAATTAATCGTGTGTGTGTGATCGCTACTACATTTGTTCCCGATGCAAGTGGGCTGTAACTGGAAGAAGTGTCAAATAAAAAAAATATTTCGTTGGGCACTGCCTCGTTAATGTGATGGAGTTGTCTCCAGTAGTGTAGTTCCACCGTAGTCCTGCAGAGAGCGGTATTACAAAGAAATGTATTTAAATGTATGTAAAGTAGCAATACTTTTAGCAATACTATAGTTGTTTTACATGAAAAAAAAAAACCTCAAATATACTTTAAAAAAGTACAGGGGAATAAATAATAACATGAAAATAATAATTAAAAAATGAAAATATTAAATGAAGAAATCTGAACGATTTTTAAAAATAAAAAAGAAATATAGTCAACAAAGTCAACCCTTTTTATTTTGAAAAAAATATATATAATTTAAAAAAATCGAAATATCTATGATTTTTTTTAAAAATGGAATTTTTAACAATTTATAATTTGTTTTTTTTCATACTTTTTGAATGTACTGGTGTATTCCTGCAATGCTTCAATTATGAGTTAAATACAAAGTCAGGAATAGAAATAAGAATTGAACATAATTACACGCTTATAGGATCAATGTCATAAATTTAGGCGACTGCTATCAAAGTTAATGAGAATAAATTTAAACTAGACGAATAAAGACTTTAAATTCTAACAGTAAACGATGCAAGCGAACGAAATGGCGAAACCTGCTTTTTTTGGTCACATAGCATCTTTAATACCACCATTATAATAATTAAATATCAAAAGTATGGAGTATACTTTACATGGTTTGCATCGCGCCGCACAAACGGCAACTGATTTCTCATCTTTCGTCTTCTTCGTCGTTGTGCTAATCCGTCGAGTCTTCGTTCCCGGGAGGACGGCGGCGGCGAATCGGACGTGAGGCCACAGAAAAAGCGGCGCCGCCCACCGCGCCGTAAAGTCTCGCCTTTCCTCGCTCATTTTCAGAAGAATGGAGAAAAGCAAAAACAAAACAAAAAACAAAAAAAGAAAAGATATGAGAATGGGCGGGGCCTACACGCTGGTGATGGAGGCCAGGCAGTTGGCGGGCTTCTGGAGTTTGTCGGCCTGCGACGGCGCCGGCGCTTCGGCCGCGGCGCGGAAGGCGAAGGGCAGCCCGGCGCCGCCCACGTGGTGCCCGGGGCTCAGCGCCGGGTTTTGCCGCCTATTGCTCTCCACGATGCTGGACGTGTTGGACGCCAGGCTCTCGCGCGTCCTGCCGAGGGAAAGGACAAAAAAGATGACTGGACGTCAATGGCGAGAAAGTCGATGGAAAAGGGATTGGAAAATGGATGACTGGACTTCCCAGTTATTTGAAGGTGGAGAAATGGTGACGAGAAAAATTCATTCCCTGCCAGCCTCCCCCTTTCAAATGGATTGGACGTCTACCAGTGATAAACTCATTGCAATTCAAGGCAAATGGATGACTGGACGCCGCTTCGTTGGCTGTCATTGACAGGGAAGGACGTCCGATCAATTTGAAGGCGGAGGAATGGTGGAACCCGAACCCCAACCCAAGCCGCACCCTTAAAATTGCCTTAAAATCGTTGAATTATACAATTTCTCGCGTATAAGCCGCCACTCGATTCTCAATTTTCATGGTTTTAAATAATAGGCAGTACAAATACGTTACTTTGAAGGGAAAATCTTAAGAAAAATCATTGCAAGTGCTATTTTTGATGAATCAAAAGCACATTATTAGGGTCAATATCATAAGGAATTCAGTAATTCATCCAGTAATGGTTGTTTTCTTACTGCAAAACAGAAAATAACCAACAAATAGTAAATGTTACTTTGCTGACTCAGTCATCATTTTTTGAGTTACAAATACGGGTTATCTGGGAGAAAATTTGGTAGGCATTGTGGGAAACATTTTGGGCCAATCTTGGGCCATCTTAGCGACGCCGACCAATAGCAGAGCGGCGTCTCACGTTAGGCGAGGGTCCGTACCTGGGGGAGTTGAATCCGCTGTCCACGGTGACGCTGCTACTGTCCATGCTGTCCAAGCGCGCCGAGTGGGCCGACTTCTGGCTGCCGCCGTTCTCCGTCTCCTTGGGACTGAGCAGGGTCAGGTTGCTCTCCAGTTTGCGTTGCAGGTCGTGCTCCTTCTCCCGCTCCAGCAGCCATTTGATGGTGCCTTCGCCGCCGGCGCCACCGCCGCCGCCCACGCCGGTGCCCCCGCCGGACTTCCCGCCCGCTTCCCGGAGTTCCTTGGCCTGGTCCGCCTCGGCCGAGTCCTTGCGCGAGTCGCCCTCGGCCTCCTCGTCGTCCGAGACGTTGTAGTAGTCGAAGGAGGCGGCGGGGACGGCGGACTGCGGGCGCAGCGCCGGCGAGGCGGCCGGACCGGAGGGCGGTTGGGGCTCGGGATTGTCGGGGGCCTCCGCCGACTTGGCGTGCGGGGCCTTCCGCATCGTGCCGGACTTGCCGTAGCCGGCGTCGCCGTAGAGCGGCGGTTTGAAGAGGGTGTCCTTGCTGAAGATCTCCTTCCTCTTGATGGAACCGCCGCCCCCGCCGCCGCCGCCGCCGCCGGTGTCCGCGTTGTGCTGGTGCGGCGTCAGGCGGGCGCCCGGCGGGGGCTCCGGCGTCTGGCGCGCCGAGCCCCCGCCCCCGGCGCCGCCCTGTCCCGCGTCTTCCTTGCGCGGCGAGGCCAGCCGGGGCGTCTGGCGCTCGGCCGGGGAGCCCCCCTTTCGGGAGCGGCCCACGGTCGAGGTGGGCGTGTCGAATTCCGACTTGGCCTGAGGCGAGGGGGCGGTGAGGACGGTCTCGTTGGACGTATTGCACTGGAAGTAGTCGTCGGCCGGGGACGGGGCGCAGAGTCCCATCAGCTCGCCGTAGGTGGGGAGGCCGTCCCTGCCCTTGGCCCTGGACTCGTCGGCGCCCCCCTTGGCCGGCGGGGCCGCCGGGTCGGCGGGCGCGACGAAATCGGCGTGGAACTTGGCGGCGGAGAAGACCATCCTGGAGAAGTGGCCCGAGCGCCGCGTGGCGCGCAGGGTGCCGTCGTCCGTGTAGTAGTGGGCGCGCTCCTCCGGCCCCGCCTCCGAGTCCGGGCCGGGCCCTTGGAGGGAGTTGTCCATGGAGCGCGAGCGCTCCTTGGCCCGGTCCGAGCGCTCGTGGCGCGACTTGCGGTCCTGGTTGTGGCTGTGGCTGCGCTGAACCCGCGACTGGCAGGTTCCCCGCGAGGGCTCCGGGAAGGGCATCTCCGTACGCCGCTTGGCCAGTTCCCCGGAAACGTCCCACTCGGGCGCCACGGGGCAGTAGGCCTCGGCGATGTTGGGGTTGCTGTGGACCAGGTAGGCGGCGCCGACCCCGCCCCCGCCGCTCCGCCGCCGCTCCAGCGTGAACGCCGCCGCCTCCCGCGGCGAGCGCACCAACGAGTGGCTGAAGAAGCGAAAGTCCCTCTCCATGAAGAGGACGTCCCAGTCCGAGCCCTCCGAGGGCTCCCCCCGAGAAGTCCGCGGCTTGCTGTGCGAGCGCGACTTGCCGTGCGGGACCCGGCGGTGGCCCCGGCGGCCCCGCCCTCCCCGCGGCGGCGCCGAGGAACCGGCCCGGCGTCTCTGCGCCCGCTCCTCCTCCAGCCGCTTCATGACGGCCGTGTGGCGAGCCACGTTCTCCACCGTCAGGTCCGGGTTGATCCGCCGGATGATCTCCATCTCGATCTCGCGGGGGACGGGCGCGGCGGCGGCGCCGCCCGGGGCGTCCTCGTCGCGTAGGGGCCACTCCTCCGGCGGGAACTGCGCCGAGAAGGTGGCCAGCTGCCGCGTGCGTTCCTTCTTGAAGCTCAGGCGGAAGAGTCGCAGGCCGAAGCGTTTGGCCTGCTTCTCGCCGTTGGCCTCTTTCTTTTTGGTCAGGGTGTCCGTCTTGTACGGGAAGGGCGCCGCGCCCTTGCCCTTGTCCGCCGGCTCCGGCGGCGAGGTCGCCGGGCGGGGGCGGGGCGGCGGCGGCGGCTCCCCGCCGTCGGGGGGCTCGGGCTTCCGCCGCTCCTTGGGCGTCTCGCCCCGGGGCTCCTCCCTCCGGGGCTCCTCCCGCCGCGGGCAGCGCGGGTCCTCGCGGCTCTTGCGGGCGGGCCGCTCCCCCGGCTTGGGGGAGGCGCACGGCGGCGGGCGGGGGGACGAGGCCTGTTGCTCCTGCAGCCGGTCGTCCAGGTGGTACCACTTGTTGTTGCTTCGGATGAGAGAGGGGGTGATGAAGTAGGTCTGGGGCGTGACCAGGAAGTAGCCCTCCGCCGTCGGGTAGATCTTGCGCTCCCGCACCAGCGCATTGAGGGCGTGGCGCACGGCTTCCGGGCTGGGTGTCGGCACGCCTTACGGGAAAACGCAAAAAAACACAAAAACTAGCTCAGGAGAAAAGTAGCAACTGAACGCTTCCTATTATTCCTTCATACATTCTCCCAACCACTGATCCTCGCCAGGGTCGCGGTGGGTGCCGGAGCCTATCCCAGCTAACGATAGAGCACGCTGAATTGGAGGCGGGCCAATCCAAGGACAAGCATTTACGCTAGGGGAAATTTAGCATACAATTAGCCTAACGTGGATGTTTTGGGGGCGTGGTTGGATTGATGAGCATCCACAGTGAATGAATTGGTTGTCAATGGCAGGCAGGAAGTCCATTTTCTGTTACTACCTTGTCATTTTAGGGGACTTACAGGTCAATTTGGGATCATTTTCTATTGGTGTTGAGGTTTGTCAGTTCCTGCTGATTTAGGGATGATTTCCGAATGTTGCTTTTTGTCGTGTAGAAAGAATTGTCGTGTATCATCCAAGTGGTTAGCTCGTCTGCCTCACAGTTATAAGATCAGGGGTTCAATCCCAATGGAATTAGCATATTTCCACGTTCCAGCGTGGGTTTTTCCGGAGTAACGCTATGACGTCAGCGCCACGCTCACATGGGCGTTTCGGATTAAATGTCGCAAGGGATTTTGGGACGTCAGCGCCGCAATTTCCGAATGTTGCTTTTGGGGCATTTCAAGTAACTCACTGGTCGCCATTGACAGACAGCACCATTTGGACATCAGATTAAACAGGAAATGGAGCAAAGTGCATTTGAGCACACAACTCCCAATTCAGTTTTTTGGAAAAACCAATGAGCTTGTGGGGCGGAAGAACAACTCTGCGGGCCGGATAGGACGTCCTTGTGGGCCACTTCCCGCCCACGACCCGCACCTTTTACACCTATGCTCTATTGGGGGTGTGCTTGATATCAGTGACATTGCGAGGCGTTTCATGCTGATTGGAACGTGACATGCCACGCCAAGGAATACTACTACTACTACTACTACTACTACTACTACTACTACTCCCGCTCACCTGGGAAGCCGGCGGCGAGGTGCTCCACCAGCGCCTCCTGGCTGACAGGCTTGTGCGCGGCGTTCATGGCCGACACGGCCAGGCACAGGATCTCGCCCAGCGGGATGAACTGCGACTGGCCGACGGGCGACATGCCAACGGGCGACACGTCAGCTGCCCCGCCAAAGCGAGAGAGAGAGAGAGAGAGAGAGAGAGAGAGAGAGAGAGAAAAGCTATGATGTAATGGTCAAAGCGGCTCCGCCTCTTCCCTTCCCACTCCCTCCTACCCTCCCGCTTCCTCTCCCGTCTTCCCGCCCGCCTGCCCGCCACCGCTGCGGCAACCTTCCACGACGAGAACGCCGCGCCACGTGTCGTCGCCTTTGTCGACGGCCGTGACGTCAGCGCCGGCGGAGTAACGCTATGACGTCAGCGCCACGCTCACGTGGGCGTTTCGGAGTAAACGCCGCAAGGGATTTTGGGAAAAAAAAGGCTTTGCGTGGTTGCCAAATATAATTGGCCGACAGACCGGAACGGCAAACAGCTATTTTACGAGATGAACCATTTTTTTTAGCTCCATTTTTGATCATCACCCCCCCAAAAAAATCATTTCAAACCATGGGTGTCCAATTCATTTAGACAAGGAGGACTGGCAGTGGGTACTCATCTTTTAGAGCCATTGATGGGAATAGACCTTTAAAAATAATAATAATTGGGCTACATCTAGACGAGTGAGTTGATTGGGGGAAATTCCAGGTCACGTCTGCTTTTATTTTTTTAGGGCATTCCTAGTCCACTTCCTGTTGATTCATTTCCAATTGGAAAAAATGACCTAATAGTCACAGGTAGTGACAAAAAGCCATAAAATCAACAGGAAGTGATCCAGGAAGGAAAACAACAACAGGCGACGGGGTAAAACATACCGAGTGACCACATAAGGCCTGGAAATGAGAAGGAAGTGACCAAAATTTAACAGGACGTGACCCTCTAAGTACCCCAAATGAACCAATTCCAGTCAAAATGAATTGGACATCTACAATCATCAATTAAGAGTTGATTTTAGAGCGCTTTCCAGCTGATTTGTGGGCATTGGCGACTTATTTACATTTGATTTGGGGATATTTCCAGGTCACTCCCTGCAGATTTAGGGTCTCTGCCCTAAAATCTACAGGAAGTGACCTCAGATCTTCATTTAGTCGCCCCTCCTAGTCAAAACTGATCGAGGCCGTCTAGTAGCACCGAAATATGATTACTATTTACGGCCAGTAAACGACGTAAACTGGGCGGACTGGCTGGAAAGGCTCTTGTTTGAGGGCTAGCGAGGGCGCTGGACCTTCAGACTGGCAGCCAATGAGCTCACAGAGATTTTGGTGGGGGTCCTTTCCTTTTGGAAACAGTGACCCCCTTTTTCAAAACAAATATCCATCTTGTTGACAGATAACCTTCCGGGATACAAAATATGGCCATCCGTGAGTTGTTTATTGCCACGGCCCCGGTGGTAGCGCCACGCTAGCCCTCGCCACGTTTGTGAGAAACCGCCACGGCCGCCGCCGCGTGGGCTCGGGGTTCTTCGAGGTGACGCGCCACTCACCTGACGCCCGAAAACTCGGCGGGGACGGCGAGAAACGGGGCGGAGGGGGGGGCGAAAGGTGCTGCTTCTGCAAGCGGACGTCTTTCTCCGAGCCGGCCCAGGCCCGCCGCACGTTGCGGCTCTTCTTCATGGCGAGACCCTCGTTTTTTGGGCCTTTCGGGGATGGGGGGGCCAGGGAGGGACGGGGGACCGACCTCTCGGGGGGGGGGGGCTCAGCGCCTCCCCCTCATGGGGTAAGCCAGCGTCCCGCTAGAGCGATGGCACGCCGGACATGGCGGGAAGAAGCGGCGTGCGTCTCGAGGACCGACGACGGCGCGGCGGCGCGGGAGGCGTCGCCCGGCCACCGTTTGAGTGCGTACGGAGGCACATTACGCTCCGGTGCGGCGTGGGGATGGGTAGGTGGGTAGGTGGGTGGGGGGGCCCAATGGGGGGGTTGCGATCGATGGTGGGGGGACGATGGGGGAGGAGGGGGGGGCGATCGGGGGCGCCGAGGGAATTGAGGCGGGAGCTCAAAAGGGACAAATACGTACAATCCAAACAGCACCTCGGGGAGGGGGTGGGGTGCCGGGGATGGGGGGCCAAAGGGGGGGTGGCTTTTTCACGATCCTTCCTCTCCCATCCGGGATGAAAAAGGCAAAAGCATCACCCCGACGGTCGGACTCGCGGCGGTGGGGACGCCGCGTTCACCTCCATCTTTATCCGCGTACGTCCGGGTTTTTTTCCTCTCGTAAAGGGTGGGGAGGGATGGAAAAATCCCCCAAAACGCTGAAAAAATAACAAGCAATCGAGTCAGTAGACATCCAAGCGTAGCGAAAATCCGTTAGCGATAGCATCCATTCATTAACGCGTGCCAGGGGGGGGGAGTGGAGGGGTGTTGAGGGGGGGGGCGACTCCAGTCAACGGCGCTAATGCTGCAGCTGCTCCCAGCACCTCCAGGAAGGGTGTGTGTGCGTGTGCGCGTGCGTGTGTGTGTGATGCGTCTGGGAGGCGGGGGAGTCGGGGGGAGAGGGGGGCGGGGATGGGGTCCAGAAAATAGCACGTGTGTAGTAGGGGGGGTCGGGGGAGGGGGGGTGTCGCGAGCAATCTGCTCCAGTCCGGCGATACTAAAGAAGAGAAAGAGCAGGGGAGATAAAAAAAAAGGGGGGCAGCGCGACGGCCATTTTAGTCAGCAATGGCCAGTGCTGCAACAGCCTTTGTTGCCATGACGACGCAAGCCGATGAGCTCATGGCTCTCGCCGTTACAAAGCGAAGAGACGGATGGTCTTAAAGCGACAGGCGCGCGCGAGAGGGGAAGATGTCATCCGTCATGTGACCGCTATATTGAGAGGGGAAGTGGATTGCGCAAAAAAAAAAGAATTGGTGGTGATTGGCGTCCACTTTGGGGCTAGTTTTGGAGAAGTTTTGCTTCCTACCTTTGATTTCGACGACCGCAGAGGAACGGAACAAGAGTGGGAATGAAATCAACTTTTCGCAGCAGGTGTTTTGATGGGGCTGGTGTTGCGTTCACGTAGCGCTCGGAAAATTGTAAACTCTTGTCCGGAAAAGTAACAAACGCCGGAATAACTTGACCGAAATCAATAGAAAGTGACCCACGATCAAATGGAACTGAATTGTCACAGCTCCCAAATAGGTGACCCCAAAATGAACAGGAAGTGCGCTCAAAATCAATGGGTTGTGAGCTATATAATCAACAAAAGTGATTCGAAACGGACGTAAAGTGGTTTGGGAATGGCCCCAAATCACAAGGACGATCATGCCACAATTTTAAGAGGAAGTGACCCCAAATCAACAAGAAGTGACCCAAAAACGTCCTAGTTTGGATTCAAATGAAACTACGGCGCTACCCAGCGGTCATATGTAGCAAACACAACTCAGACAAGCTCTGGAAAATTTATTTTCAAGAAAGCACATGCCACAGTTACAAACAAAAAAGTGACGAACTGTTTTACAAAAGATTGTCGGCTCAGTCATTTGTTTCAGCATCGTAGAAATTCAATTTAAACAGCCAAAATGGATGCCCATCGCTGTCAATGTATTGGTAAACATAGATTAGTGGTTCACTACTTCCCCAAATTGTGAAACAGTACACGTACGACAAAAAAAAACGCTGACAAAGTGCAAAATGATCCTGAAATGCACGACACGAATGTTATTTTGAAAAGCACCTCCAAATGGGCGGGCTCAGCGCACAAAGTACATCTCTTTGGTCAGCATGGACACCACGCAGGGGATCTGCTTCTTGGCGTCGAAACCCGGAGAGGGGGACACTGACTCGAAGTCCAGCGCCACCTTGCGGTTGACGCGGGTCAGCACGTGCAGCAGCTCCAGCGTCTGGCCATGCACGCTCAGCATCTCGCACAGCGATTGCATGAACCACGAGCCCGTCATGGTGTTCCTCCACGAGTAGTAGCCTATGTGCCAATAAATGAAAAAAAAAAAAAGATTATTTTATCAGGACAAAATAATAAAGCAGGTAAAAACGATTTTTTGATACAGTGAAGCAGTCAGACCTGGCGCAGTGGAGTACGCGTACAGGAAGTCAGCCTCGACGGGGATCCTGGCCATGCCGTCGTCGCCGCTGTCCGCTTCGATGCCGGCGTCCAACTCGGTGCCTCGGCACGCCTTTCAAATACAAAACGCAACTCGTTACTTGACGCCGATCTGCTAAAAAATGACTTTCCCGTCCAAAAATGTGGCAGCCAATCATACGTCTGTAACTGACATTTTCACTACAAGATGTATATATACATACATATATAATCCTTTTGTGTACCTGAATGAAGAAGAGTTTTGGCTTCCCTGCCAGCGTCTTGCAGCGATCGCCGCGGAAAAGCGCCGTGAGCTGGCGGATCTCCAGCGAGCCGTCGGTACCGAAGAAGACGCCCTCGTCGCCGTGACTCAGCAGCACGCAGACCAGCGACGCGTTGGCGCCGTGATCCTCCTTGGACACTGATGCACACGTTTTCGTTTCAGACGGGGTTCTCAAGTTTTTGGTCAGAAAAAAAAACTTTTTTTTGGGTCACCTGTGGTTAAAACCTGTTTCATCTGGGCCACTGTCTGATCATTGTAAACTTTGCACTTGTAACCCAGTTTGGCGAAGACTCGCATGGCGTTGGCCGCGTCCACGTCCGTGCCGTTGCGTTGATTCATGCCTGCCATTACATGTAAAAAAAAATCACTTTTTCAGAGTTGCCAAAAAGCTTTCAAAGTAATGGGACGTTAAGAAAACTAGCAAAAAAATTTTTTAGAACATGACGTTGCATTTCCAAATGTATCGTCACAGTAAGTTAAAATGGCAGGCAAAAAAAATCTTGTTTTTCATGGAAATTGCTGAAAAAAAATACCTTGCCAGATTTTTGTAATTTTACCAACAGTTAATACATATAAAAATGTTTTCTACACGTTATAGTAAGTACTTCAGCTGATGAATCGACTTCAGAAATAAATGTTTGGTCAGCCATAAAGCAGAGATTTTTTTAAAGTATAGATATTTCCAACAAAATGTAAGCACATGATTTTTCTGAAAGCATAAAAACCTGTCCTGCTGTCAAAATTCTTGTTGTTGATGATGATGCATTGTCCTATGGAGGGGAAATCGAGACTGTAGCGGTAACTGTGCGATTTAGCTTGTCGTGCATCCGCGTCCACCGAATCCTCGGACCTACCACACACACACCCCAAAAAAAGACACTTTAAAGCAAACCATGAAATTAAAACAGCAATTTTCCGAGTTGGTTTCAAAAATTAGCCTGAGCTAACAGGCTAATCATTGGCTAACTATTGGAACTTACGCTTGTCCGTCGCCTTTTCTCGCGTCCGTGAAGTCAAATCCGTTAGCCGACATGCTCGCGACACTTTTAATAATTGCACCAATTACACTTGGGAGTGCTAATTAAAGTTAAGGATTATTATAATAATGGAGACGTGGACACAAGGCGGCGGTAGGGAGGTAGAATGTCCTATTGTGTGCTAGCAAGCGGATGTCGCCGCCCCAAGCTAGTAAACAAAAGTGACGTCACGGCATTGTGGAGGCGCTTGTTTTTACAAGACGCGACTACGAGGCGGGGGTGGGGGTGTCGAAATAGCTTAATCAAACTCCGAATGAGTATTTTGTAAACTTTGTGATTTATTATTGGACATATTGCAAAAAAATGGCCTTACATAATTGGAATTTCTGACATGCCTTTATTTTCTATGAAAAATACTATTTTCAGTCAGGGTCAAATGGTCGAACAGTTGCTTTCAACCCTCCGGGTCCAAATGGTTTGGGCGACTTTCGGTATCAACGGGTGCAAATTAATAAAAAAAAATGGCGTTATATATTCTTTCATGTATTTACAACAACAACACAATTAAATGGCTGAATGTTACTTCTAAAACTTGCAATTAAAATTCTATCAACACAACTAACATTAATTTTCACAAAATCCATTTTATTTCCATAACATTTACAAGTATAATTCAAATTTCTATCTTTTTAACGTTAAAAAAATGTGTAGGTGTCTATTCATATCAGTCTAAATGGCAATGTCAGTACAGCCGACTTATAAACAATTCCACCCAATGACGACACACTAAAAAAGGTGAACAAAGGGCTAAGTAGGCATTGGCTAACATGAAATATTAAGATTTTCAGATAGTGATAACCTAAAAAAAACACATAACAGCTTTTTGGTGGTCAGAATGGAAAAAAAATCGCACTTGAGTAACGGTGTTAACTTTTTCATTGTAAAATCAACTTTCCACATGATTTTATCAATAGTTAAGATATCCAAAACCAATTGTAGCGGGATTGGGAGTCAGTGAATAAACGTTCCTTCCTTCCCACTTCAAACGGATTGGACCTCTGGTGCAGTTAATGGCAGCTTATGAATTTAGTTTTCTTTTTTAAATAGAAATGAATACACATCTCTCGCCGTCAAAGGCGGTGGGTGAAACGTGCTATGGCAGTTACTGCATTAGGATAACAAAATAATGCAAAATCTATACATATACAGCAGGTCTTAGAACATTTCTATATTTATATTTACATTATTGAAACACAACCTCGCAGAAAAAAGGAGAAAATGTCCACTGACAGCAAAAAAAGTCAAGAAATCAACAACAAAAAAGCTCAATTCATCACTTTGCATGAGCACAATTATCTACTGGATATATTTATTTATGTAAAATACAATTTGTGGCGCACTGATTTGTAAAAAAAAAGGGGGACTTCTAAATATTTTTCTTGTTTGTTTCCTCATTGAAATTCGGTAATATGCACCCGCAGTTTAGTCAAACCACACTTTAGTGATATGTTTCCACAATTGAGTCATCTGTATGCACAGTATAGTAATATGTACCCGCAGATTACTTAACTGTGAGTACAGACTAGCTGTGAAAAATATTATTTTTCTACCCTGGCAACTGGGGAGCTTGTTTAAATCACGCTCTGTGAAAGTTGGGGCAAAAAATATATATTTTGATCTACTTTTTTCCCCCCGTGGGACGTCCTTCGAGAAAATACAATGGTATTATTATTATTATTATTTTTTAGAAGATGTCGGGGCAGGCGTCCCAGCCGAGGCCGCCATCTTTGGTCTCCCAGTAGCCTCCCTTGTAGACGTGCAAGGTCTCGCCCGACACGGGGTCGTTGGCCTTGTGGAACCACAGCGCCTGGTAGTTATCGGCTTGCCCGCCTGCTCCCCCAAAAGAAAAAAGAGAAATATTTACGTCCATTTTCACCCTTTCATGTTGAAAAAATAAATGAATCACAAACAATATTGTTTTGTCCTTAAAATAAAAAAATATTTAAGTAGCCATTTGTAAATAGAGTGGCTTCTTATCCGAAAAATTCAAAAATAACAATAGCTGAGTGCCATGGATGGCCATTGACTGCCAATCCATTTTGACAGGGACAACCAAAATTGATTGGACGTCTAGCGCCTTAAATGTTCTCCATGTAAAGGCTTAAACTCGTTTTTCTATTTGCTAGCGTCGACATGTTTTAGTTTGCGGCTGGGGCGGAGCCACAAGAAAGGACGGAAAGACAGACAGATGAGGAATGCTAGCTAGCAAGCTAGCTAGCGCGCTAGCAACATCGAGCTAAAGGCTACTATGTGGCGATACTTGCTTTCATCCTCGCTGGCTTCCGTCACCATCTCGTCTGCGCGGGCTACAATGCAAATGGGCCCAGTTATTACGGTAAAATCAGCAAAAATATTTTTTTAAAAGAGTGATTTCTTTTTAATATACTTTGAAAATGTTGGTCTCGATTGGGTGGATTTGGCTAGGCACGTTGTTGCCCCCAAACAAGTACACTTGCTTCTATTCTAGTTTTAAAAGCAGCTTTTTTTCTATATCCATTTCTCATTTTGCATTAATTTCATTTTTGCAAATGCTTCTTTTCAATTGATATGAAATAATTTCAGTTTTCATTGATTTGGATTCAAAAATATTCCCTCGATTTATTCCTCCATGTCGTCGTTTCCCTTTTTCATGATTTCCTATTGGCTAACGTGCCATTTTTTCCCCCTCGCCGTCCAACAACGGGATCGCGTCCTACCTCGGTCGGCTTCGGCGTCGTCATCCGCGTCGTCGGCGACCCGGAGCGAGGTTCGGCGGCGTTGGCGTTCCCGTCGGGCGGCCCGCTGTTTCTCCTCCAGCCTCTGCTTCTCGCCATTGGCCGAATCCCAGCGGCCCTCCTCCATCAGTCGCTGGTCGGGGCGGCGCCGGCTGTCGGTGGGGGCCACGCCCTCCTCGTCCTCGTTGAGCGTCAGCGCCAGCGCCGAGAAGTAGTACATGCTCTCCGCCCCCTCCCTGAGACACGGAAAAGATGCCGTGAAATCGGCGACCCGCAGTCGAGGTCAGACGGAGCAGAGCGTATACGTACGGCAAGGGGTTCTTTCTCCAGATCTCCTTGGCTTTCAGGGTCTGGTAGACGGTCCGCTGCTTGCCCTCGCCGCCGCCGTCGGCGTCGGCGCTGGTGCTGCTGTGGAGGATCCGAGACAGCTCCAGTTTGTCGTCCCACGTTCCCGACAGGACGTAGTGCGCCTTGCCCTCGGCGTCCGTCACCACGCCCGTCACCTTGACGGAAAAAAAGTTGGGACAAAAAAGCTCGGGCTGAATACACAGTGAGGACCGGCTGGGAATCGAACCCAGAACCGTGAGGCCGATGCACTAACCACTCGTTCACTCGTGTTATTTTAAATATATTGTTAGTTCCTTTTTTTATTGATGCATTTAGATTAATTTATTTATATATATATATATACATATATATATATATATTTTATTTTTTTATTTTTTTTAAATCAACTACCGTATTTTCACGACTATAATGAATGACACATTTTATTTTTTTTCCATATATAAAGCACACTGGATTATAAGGCGCCATGTCTATTTTGGAGAAAATTGAAGACTTTTAAGTGCGCCTTATAGTTGTGAAAATATGGTAAATTTTTTTAACTTAAAAGAGGGCTTCAATTTCGATAATCTTGATTTTTTTTTATCAAAGTGATTCATTTTAAATTCAAAATGAAGGGAACATGAGTTCATTTTAATGTCATTGTAATGATTTGAACGTGATCGTAGCTAGAAGCATGAAAACACTTGAAATTTTGACCCTACCAAGATGGCCGCCTCATAGGCAGCCATCTTGGTAGGGTCAAAATCAAGTGTTTTCAAGGCTTCTTCTGCTTTTAATGGAAATGCCTTCATCACCAGTAGGCCGCCATTTAACGTTTGATCCTTGGCTAGCAACCCTCCCACTCCGAATGGATTTGGACATCTATCGTGGTTTTTGGCAGCCAACGATTTGATTTGATTTCTCCAATTTTCCTTTAAAAATAGACTCACCTTTCTCTGCACGTCCCTGGAGAAATAACTATAAGGCGAAAACTTGAGATGACAGCGATCTCCCGTCTTGTGGTTCAGCACGTCAATCTCGCCCGACTGGAGGAAAAAATATGAATTTGACAAAAAATGGACTGACCGAAGAAGGCGAGGCATCTTCTCACCTGATCAATCCACAATTTTCCCACGATAATATTGTGCACCGTGGTGGTGACTTTCTTCCAAGAGTAATGGTTGCCGCTCTTCTCAAAAATGCACTGGATCGAACCTGGGGGAAGAAAAATGGCCGTCACGTCGGGGACGTCATGTGGACGTGATGGACGTGAGGGACGTTTGTCACCCAGTGGGATGATGGACAGGTATTTTCCACGGAATTTGCTGGCCAAAACGATTTCCTGACGGAGCGTCCAGCCATTTTCCGAGAAGGCGTGGTGGGCCGCCGCCGGGGGGTGGTGACTCACCTGAATACAAAAATAATATTCAAATTCAATGGATTGATCATAAATAAAATGGGGGAAAAAACCAACAATATTCACGGCTAATGATCATGTTTTGGGGAAACCAAATGAGATTGATTGACGGATGAATCGATTAAATTGAAATTTAATGAAGCCGAAAATTGTTCAATAGATCGATCGTTCGCGCTAGTTAACAAAATGAGATTAAACGGAAAATAAGTGAACAGATTAAGCTATAAAATCCATTGATAAAATGCAAAAAAATATTCAATAGATTAATCTGTCACTGTCAAATAAGATGTTAAATTCCCACTGGCTGCTTTAGAATGCATAGATTGATCTAAAAAAACAAAACAAAAACAGATTAATCTATTTTGGTGGAGAGGGGGCAATATTTTAATTTATTAAAAACTACTATTATCTTTAAATACAACTGACATATTAAAATAAATCACAAAAGATGAAACCCTGAGAGATTAATCTATCAAACTTGAACAACTGCAAAAAATATTCAACACATTCATTCATTGTTTTTATTTTCGTACCGCCTATCCTCACAAGGTTGGCGGGGGGTGCTGGAGCTCATCCCAGCTAACTACAGGCAGCCAGCCAATCGCAGGGCACGAGGAGTCAAGACAACCATTCAGGCTAGGGGGAGAGATTAATCTATCAAACGTGTTGACCAACTGCAAAGATTATTCAACAGATTCATTGTTTTTTCCGCAGCGCCTATCCGCACGAGGGTCGCGGGGGGTGCTGGAGCCCATCCCAGCCAAACGACAAGGACACCCTAAATGAGTGGGGCAAGCCCAGCCAACCAACGCAGACAAAGGACAATCATCTACGCTAGGGTTGGGCGATATCAAAATCAAAAGCAAAAGCCTTTATTGTCATTATACAACAAAAAGGTCCAATTTACCTGCTCGCAAAGCGATCGGTAGCCACAGTCCTGCAGGCGGTCCAGCTCGAAGGTCTCCCCAAGCAGCGGGTTGAAGGGCTTGCCCGTGCGCTGCACCGTGGTGGAGTACGACGACACGGTGAAGGCCGCCACGTAGCACATCTGCTCCAGGGAAGCGCCGCACTTGGCCGCCTTGTCCAGAAGCTGGTGGTACTCCAGGTCCTCCGTCAGACGTTGCAGCATGGACAGCGGCTCGTTGAAGTTCACCTGCGGGCGGGGGCGGGACGTCGCTCGGGTCATTCCGGTTGGCTCCGACGGTGACCCCGCCCCCCCCTCGGCTCCGCCCCCTTTCCTCACCGGCATGGGGATCTTGGAGAGCTCCTTGCCGATGCAGTTCTTCATCACGCTCCACAGGTTGAGGTAGTAGTCGGGCTTCTCCGGAATGCGCGTCCGCCGCCGGGCCGCCGAAGCCGTCGTGGACGCCGACGTGGACGCCGACGCCAAGGACAGCTCGTCCAACTGAAGCCAAGAAAGAGACGTTTTTGAGATGAAAAAAAAGACGGATCCGTTCGGCGTAGTCGTCGGCATTGACGCCGATGGATGTCCAATCCGCTCGGATCGCCGCCAAGTCTCCCTGTCCAAATGAATTGGACGACTATTGCTCTCAAAAGTATTTTTGACGACTCAAACTGAAAAAAAAAAATCTTGTTTTTTTTTAGTCGGAAAAAAAATCTAAATAAAATCATGCAAATACAAATACTTAACAATACTAAAAAAAATATATTTAATTCAATTCAATTCGATGTGGTGGAAACGTACAAATATTTCCCCACGTTTTAATTTTTAACTATGATGTCATATATTTCAATCAAACGCAAATGAAAAAAATAAAAATACATTACAGTGCTAAAAAAAAAGTCCTACAAAAAGATTAAATTATAAAAACGAAAAAATAACTAAACAAGAATTCATATGTAAACATCCCTTCATTGTATTTATTTAAATAAATTTACAATACGTCTTTAATAATATTCTCCTGGTGTTTTTATTGATGTATTTTGAATCCTTATTGGTTTAATGTAAATCCAGGCACCAAAAAGGTAAGAATTTGAAAAATAAACAGGCTAACTGCAGGTTTTTATGTAAAAAATAGAAACAACTTTTCCCACAAAATAGGGCAAATAATTGCATAATTTGGTTTTGCGAGCTCAGTTTAGGTTTTGGGCCATTTCAACAAGTGAAATGAAAGCACAAAAGAGCTTTTTAAGAGCACTTGGAATCAATTTAATGAGCAAATCTGGGACAAAACTCCTCCAAAAAAAACCTTGCTTTTGGTTCAGACCCTCGATCCGCGTCTTAAATAGCACGGAAAAAAGGTCCTATCAGTCTCCTGGCCGGGCAAATGGAATGAAGACGCGTTTACCGACATGTCGTCCGCGGCCGTCTCGTTGCTCAGTCCGCTGACCACGCTGCCGGATCTCCTGGAAGGGGGGAGGAGTCAAGGGATGGTTTTAGGCCTTTGCACGTCGTCGCCAAATCCGCGGCGCTCGCCACCTGCGACACTCGGGGTCGGCGGGGACGGTGATGAAGTCGGCGGGGTCCTCCATGGCGTCGAAAAACTCGCTGTCGTCGTCGTCCTCGTCGCTGGCGTCGCCCTTGCTGGAAATTAGCCCTAAAAAAAAAAGTTAACCGTGAGTCGACGTCCAAGCCGTTTGAACGTGGCGGGCTGGCTTCTGGCCCCTCCCACTTTACATGGACCATCGACGGTGGCCAGTGAATTTCAAAATAAAGTTTGATCTTAATCTGGCCAAGGTACAACCTCGCTTTCCTTTCAAAATAATTGCACGTCTAGTGTCGTCAATGGAGCCAATTATTATAGATTTACATTAATAATTCAATAACTCATTGACTTCCATAAACCACAATATATAACACTTTTTATCCATGAAATGGTTAATGTGTGATGGCAGGTGTGATTGACATTAAGGGTGACCGTGGCCCCCACCAACATGGCCGCCGTGACGCCATCTTGGTAGGGGCAGTGAAAGCTCTTTTAATACCTCCGCTGTCAATTGAATTGTTTTTATCACTGGTAGACATCCAATACTTTCCTTCCGTCCTTTCAAAATAATTGCCCGTCTAGCATTGTCAATGGGAGTCAATTATTATAGATTTACATTAATAATTCAATAACTCATTGACTTCCATAATTCACAATATATAACTTTTTATCCATAAATGGTTAAAATTAATGTGTGATGCGAATGTGATTGACATTAAGAGTGACCGTGGCCCCCACCAACATGGCCGCCGTGACGACATCTTGATAGGGGCAGTGAAAGCTCTTTTTGTGCCTACGTTGTCAATTAAATTGTCTTTATGACTAGTAGGCGTCCAATCCGTTCAAAGTGGGAGTTTGTCAACGTAAACATTTCGATCCTACCTTTGCCGCCTAAGTGGGCGTCGGCGTAGGAGGCGGGCGAGAGCACGGCCACGCCCCTGAAAGCTCTCTCCAGGTGGTTGTGCTGCTTGGCCAGCTGCTCCAGCGTGTCCTCCAATCGAAGGCGCTGCGCCCGTTCCAGCTGCAAGGCCTTCTGCCAGCGCTTGCTGTGGTTCTGAGCCATGGACAGGAAGTCGCGGCACGCCTGAGGATGACCGTCCTCCAGGGGTCAGATGGCGCCGGTGGTGGCGACAATGCCGGGGGCCGACCTTGATCATGGCGTCGGAGGTGATCCGGAAGAGCGTGGCCCTCTCCGTCACTTGGCGGATCTTCTCGCCGGCGTCGGCCACCGCGGGAAGGCCCTCCAGTTCCGACAAAGATCTGCTCGAGGAGGCCACACCCCCAACAACATCAGGAAACTTGTGTTATTTTCATCTTGAAAAATGTACAATGGCGCCGAAACCTTTCCCTTCAACAAAAAAAACTCAATTTGTAGTCTTTTTTTTTTTTTACAAAATTGACAAAAAAATATCCAAAAACATGCAGTAAATGACTCAAAATAGTCCTAAAAATACGGTAAATTACTCAAAATAGTGCTAAAAAATACAGTAAATGACTCAAAATAGTCCTAAAAAATACAGTAAATGACTCAAAATAGTCCTAAAAAATACAGTAAATGACTCAAAATAGTCCTAAAAAAATACAGTAAATGACTCAAAATAGTCCTAAAAAAATACAGTAAATGACTCAAAATAGTCCTAAAAAATACAGTAAATGACTCAAAATAGTCTTAAAAAAATACAGTAAATGACTCAAAATAGTCTTAAAAAAATACAGTAAATGACTCAAAATAGTCCTAAAAAATACAGTAAATGACTCAAAATAGTCCTAAAAAAATACAGTAAATCACTGAAGAATGTTGCAAAAACGACCCCAAATCAACAGACACTGACCCAAAAATAATGTCATGTGACCCGAAAACCCCCATTCAACAGGAAATAAACCCGTAAGCGTTCTTTCTCACCTTTGCAGCGCCGATCCTTGCTTGACGATGAGATCGTTACACGTGCTGAGGTCCTCCACTTTGCTGCCGAGCGCCCGCAGCGTGCTCTGGAACTCCATCCCGCGGACGCCGTCCCGTCCCGAGGCGCTGGCCGTCTCCGACGACTCGTCGGCGGAGTCGTCTGTGGACCGCCGCGGGTTTAAAAGAAGCCGGGGTCGGGAAGCGGCGGGGAAACCACGACTCACCCGACGGCACGGCCAGCTCCAGGGCGGTGATCCACCGCTGGCGCTCCACCTCCGAGCTGGCCTTCAGGTGGTACGTCTGGGCGCCGCCGTTGGAGATGACAAAGTTGCAGGAGTCCTCCACCGTGATGCTGGCCGTGGCCAGGTTGATGGTGCCGCGGCACGTGTGCCCCATCTCCGCCTGGTTCCTGCTCGGTGCAAATCCCGCCTCGTTAAACGCATTTTCAAATCGTGACAGCCATTTTGGACGTTTAGCGCCGTCATTGGCAGCCAATGAGTCAGAAGACAAGCTTTTTGGTACCTGTAATAGGAGAGGAGGCCATTGGTGAGGACAAACCAGCGTCTTTGGTAGCCTTTGATGTAGTTGGTCCACTTGAAGAGCCAGCCCTTGTAGCCGTCTCCCGGGGTGGGCGTGGCCGGCGTGACGGGCGGGGCGGGCGAGACGGGCGAGGCGGGCTTGGACTCCGACAACATCGCGGCGGCCTGCTGGAGCAGAATCAGTCAAAACGGTCATATAAACAAATTTTGGTTGTTTTCCTTGTCAATTTAAATGATGCTAAACATTTCCATTTAAGTCTAGTTTCGTCTTTGAGTTTTTTTAAATTCAATATTAAAATAAAAACATCACCTGTTTTAGTATTTAATTCTAAAATAAGTCTTTAAATAGTTCTGTTTTTATAAAAATAATATTCTGCTTTGAAAAACAGTAAATATTCTCTTTTACTATTGCTTTAACTTATTTTCTTTATTTAGCGAATCTGTTTTTTCTGTAATAAAATGGAAAATTCATCTTTAATTTTACAATATTTATTTTATTATTATTCAAGCAAAACAACAACAACTAGACAGTCCATATTTTTCAAAATTTGATAGAAAACCAAACAATAATAATCAACAATTGTTGACAAAGTATCCAACGAAAGGACTCACCGTCACCTTTAGGATCTCCAATCAGATCAACGCACCACTTCAAATCCTCATTTAAAAATCGAAACCATTCAAATGAATTTCATAAATGCAAACGCTAAAGCAGAATAATTTCCATATTATGTGCGCTTTATGACAGACAGATGATGGCCTATGATACTCCGCTATGATGAGGCAGTCTCTTCCCCCCGAAACACGTCATCATACTGACACAAAATGGCAATACAAAGCCAAATTTAACATCATAATAATAATTATTTACCCACAATTCATCGGGAAAAATGCGTCTTTTACGGGCAACTTTTTATTTATTTATTTGTATAATAGACTACGTTTTATTAAAAATATTGCAGCTGGCTACACACGATTTAACATTCTCTGGACTCCACGATTATATTTCTTAATAATAGCGGTGCAAATAATAGTAAGATTTACCTAAAAAGCGCAGGATGGGAATTCAAGGCATGGAAATCTCCTTAAACTCTAGCAACCACTAAGCTTGCTAGCTCCACCGGAAGCTGTCACGGTTTAACCGGAAACGTTTGAATGTGACACTTGCTTCCGTAAACAAGGCCGTGTTTATCGTCTTTAAATTACTACAAAGCTAGCCAAAAATGAAAAGATAGTCATTTTTTTGTAGTATAGCTTTAATAATACGATGACACGCCTTTGACAGCAAAACGTTGGTTCCGAATCGTCAATTCGTTACAAAAACAAACTAATCATTTAGGGTTTAAGTGGCTTTATTAAACATAAACAAACTACCTAGGAAGCTTTTTTCCACGAGGATGGGGAATGTCAATTATGTAACCTGTTGACAGTGTTTTGATGTTATCAAGCTATTAAAACATATTAATACTAATATTTGGATGACTATTAAGATAATTGTCTTTTATTCTGTACCCCCTTGCTTACATATTTCTGCTACTTGTTTTTACACACACAAAACAGCCCACGTTTTACACACAAAAGCCCTGAAAATTACACCAAAAAAAGTTGTCATTGCATTGACTTTGATAGGAAGTTCGCCCCTACCAACATGGCTGCCCGGAGGCCATTTCGGTAGGGGGGACGGAAAGGTCGTTATACGCTTCTGCCGTTGATTGAAATGACTATTACTCGGCGGCGAGGAAAGAACAAGCAAAGCGAACATTTCGCCCCGTCAACGTCACCGAAAGAAAGCAAATTTGTCGTCTTTGTCTGCTTTTTATTGACTAATTTCCAACTACGTCTACAAGTGGGGTCATTCCGAGCGTTCATTTGGTGATGTTGTTAGCATTCATGCTCTTGCCGCTCCCGCTGAGCACGATGTAGGGCGTCTTCTGCGACTTCTGCTTCTCCTGGAGGAGCGCCACGGTCCCCAACGGCGTGTCGCTGCTGCTCATCTTCTTGAGCAACGCCTCCTCCTCCAGCTTCTTCATGCGGCGCTCCGTCTTCATCTTGCCCGAGCCCTTGCCGTGGAATCGGTGCGAGAGCTGGCGGAAGGCCTCCTTGGGCGTCAGCTTGCGTCCCGACTCGTCCACGTACTCGATCTTCACCTCGGGCCTGTAGCCGTCCTTGTCCTTGAAGTCCTGCGTGAAGCCGCGGTACTCCTCGCGGCGGCTGTACTTGTCGTCGAAACCCATCTTGTCCTCGATGCAGTAGTTGTCGTTAGGCAGGGCGCCCTTGTTGGCTTTGACGCGGGCCACCTTCTGCATCTCCGTCTCCAGGAGCCCCTTGTTCTTGCAGAGGTGCAGGGCGGCGGCCAGGCCCGAGTTGACGATGGGCTCCTCGTCCAGGATGGTGGCGGACGCCGTGGCCAGGTCGGAGTGGCGCTTCTCCTCGTCCAGGTTGACGCTGCTCCAGCCCACGTTGTCCTCGCCGTCCGAGTCGGAGCCCCCGCCGCCGCCACCGCCGTCCTCCTTCTCCTCCTTGTCCTCAAAGTCCATCATGTCCTCCTGGTCCTCGCGGTTGCCCGACAAGCCGTAGGTGGGGATGTCGCCCAGCGTCCGGCAGAACTCGGAGGTGGCGTTGAAGACGATGTTGTTTCGTTTCTCGCCGTCCCCGTCGACGGCGGCCGAGCCGCCGCCGGCTTCGTTGGCGTCGGCGGCTTGGTCGTCGGCCGGCCGCGCCACCCGCTCGGCGATCCTCTCGCCGGCGTCCTTCAGGAGCTTCTTCTGCCGGAGCTTCCTCTGCTTCTCCAGCTGCTTCTGCAGCTCCTGCTCGGCTTCGTCCTCCTCCAGGACGGAGGGCTCGGGCGGCACAAAGTCCTCGTCCTCGCTGATGTCCATGTCCGCCGTCCGCACGTCGTCCGACGCCGGCGCCTCCTGGCGGGTCTCGTCGCCCTCCTCCGCGCCTTCGAAATCGCTCTTCTTGCCCCGCCCCCGCGTCCTGGAGCCGAAATCGTCCTTGCGCGAGTCGTCCAGGAGCAGAAAGTCGGCCACCGAGGTGGTCTCCTTCTTGCGGATCTTCTTCACGCGGCGCTTGGTCTTTTTGAAGGCCACCATCTCCGTGGGCGAGTAGTACTCGGACGCCAGCGCCAGCGAGGGCATCACCAGGGACTGCGCCTGAGCGCGCAGCGTCTCCCGGACCACCTTCATCTCCCTCTCGTGCTCGCCGTCGGCCACGCCGCCCGTCTGCAGGCGGAAGCTCTTCTTCTTCTCGCCCTGGATCTCCTCGTCGTACTTGGACAGCACCGTGTGCGCCTTGAAGCCCACCATGTCGTCCACGCTCTCCTCCTCCTCGTAGGGCTTGTAGTCGGGCTTCTTCTTCTTCAGCTCCACGTTCTTGTCCGCCTTCTCCTTGTCCACCAGCCCCACGTTCTCCAGCACGTCCTCCTTCTCTTCGAGGACCCCTTTGTCCTGCAGGGTGAGGATGACCGTCTGCCCCTCGCCGAAGGAGTCCACCTGGTGCTCCACTTTGAGACCCTTGAGATCCCGCGCCGTGTAGGCGCTGTTCCTCCGGCCCCGCCCGAACTCCTCCTCCACCAGGCCGCTGACGCCGAACTCCCGGTCCATCTCCTCCAGCAGTTGGGCTCGCTTCTCCGCCATCTCCTTTTCCTTGGCCGCCTTACGGTTCTTCTCCACCCAGGAGGCGGTGTCCTCCAGCCAGTCGTCCTGACCCAGAGTCTTGACTTTGCCCAGCTTCTGGTTCAGGAGACGCTTCTCCTTCATGGCCGCCAGCTTCTCCTTCATGTCCTTCTGCTTCTGCAGCAGAGCCGGGTTGATGGTTTCGGCCACCAGCGGCTCCTCCTTGGTGCCCAGCTCCTTGTTGCCCTCGTTCAACTCCAGCGGTTTGAGGCCCAGCTTGGCCCGGAGCTTGTTGGTCTCCTCCACGCTGAGGGACGCGTCCCCGCTAGCCGACTGAGCTTGGACCTCACCGCTGCCCTCCTCCTGCGGCTTGTCCGTCTTCTCCTTCTTGATGCGGGGTTCCCCGGCGCTCCTCTCGGCCCTGCCGCGGCTCTCGCGCCCGCTGCGGTCCCGGGACGCCGAGCGCTTGCGGCGCTCCTTGTCCCGGGCGCCGTCGCGGTCCGTCGCGTCCCGGTCGCGCTCCTTTCGCCGGTGTTTCTTGTGGTCGCGACGCCGCTCGTCGGCTTCCCGGTCGCGGGTCTTTTCCTTGTGTTTCTTGGACGAGCCCATCCTCGCGTTGCCTGTGGCGACAAAATGGAGAAAGCTGGACTTTATGGCGCAGTGTATGAACCCAGTGTATATTTAATTCAATAAAAAAATATTTGATGAATATAAAATTGAGACTACTCAACTGATTTGGAACAATAATTGTCCAAATGCACAACCCTTTGTTGAAAATCCTCGCTATTTATAGCTTATTGAGCAACAAAAACAGACTAAATTGAGTTTGACACCCTTGCCCTACTTAATAAGAAAAAAACATTGACATAAAAACATTAAGTACCATCGTCGGATTGAAGTTATATAGAATGAATAACAGTAAAGTCGTAATAATTATACATTAAAAAAATAACACGAGTAACAAAAAGCCTAAGAGGCTCATCGTTAGGGGCGAGGGATTGGAAAATAACGCTAGCTGCTAAAGCAATAGCATACATGATGTACGCAAATAAATTGATTTTACTCACTCTGCAAGCGGATGGAAGAAATGCAGTACTTCTTCGGGAAACAGCTACTCCACTATGTGGAGACAAGTGAGCTAACGCTTAATTTACGTCCAATTTTTGGTTGTCGTGCCAGATCCGAACACTTTAGCGGGTAAGTACGGACGACACGATGGCGTTGAGGAAGTCAATTCTGTTTACGTCTTCTTGATTCACTGCCATCTTCAGGACAGGAAGCTCATTGCAGTAGAAAATTGTGAGTTGACGATGGTTGAAAATATAATCGAAAACACAAATATAGTGGTAAAATAAGTTTTTTTAAAATAGTTTTACTTAATAGGCATGTATTCTATTTACTTTATCGTGTTTTACGTAGCTAGCAAGTTTATTTTTTATTATATTGTCATTCTTTACCTTTAAGATCGTCGATACGGTTGTCGCGCTTTAGTGACGTCAAATTAATTTCCGAGCACACCAGGTTGAGTTGGTCAAACGAAGCTCGCTGATTTATTAAAATTATATCGTGTCTTTTAGTGCAGAAATTTACCACATGGGTTCAACCAGGGATACAATTTAAAGAAGAAATTCCATTACAACGTCTACAAAGACTACGGTGCAAGTGAGTTCTCTTTGAAGTGTGCACAAATATGCTGTCGGTTTACTTCGACGTAGAATACTTAAAAGAACGACTAGCTCGTCTTGCAGCGTTCCTGTTTAGTTAGCATCAGACAAAAACACTTTGCGGCGCCATTTTATTTTGACTTGACTTAGTAGGTTTTGTCATTGTTGTTAGGCCAAAGCTAATTGCTAAGTGTTAACAACGCGGGAGGGCAGGGGAGGGGGCATAGTTGCCATGGTGATTCCCGGGGGTAATGAGCCATTTCAAAGTGCGTACTATCCCTTTCTCGTCAGCTAACACTTAAGACCTTCCAACATTGTTTTCGTCCCAGTTTTCTTTTTAATCCAACGTTCGTAGTGGCCCGCTTGACGACGCTTTACTTCTTCGTGTGGCCTTTGTGACGTAAAAGTGACGGCGTCGAGTGGCAGCAATTAGACAGAATAGCTAGTAGTAGTCGTTGAATTTTTAATTAACACAAAGTCGCCATGAGAGGCGGTTTTTTCATGTTGACGCGGAGCATTGTTGTTGTGGGTTTTCAGTTAAGGTAACATGGCAACCGGAGGCGTTCCGTTCGACGACAGCGCCGACGAGCCGCACAACTGGAGCGTCACCAATGCTAGCCTGGACGACAGACTCAACAACAGGGTAAAACAATTAAAACTATTGCTCCCTCCATGTGGCCTGTCAATTATGTAAATAACTTTTTTATACACCTGAGTTTCTGCCACCCTGTATTACTACTACTAATACATACTAGCGATAAACTAATTCCACTTCACTGCTTGACTCTGTTACCCCCCTATCAAAAAGGCTTCAGGCGGCCATGTTGGTAGGGGCAACGTTCCCACCAAAGTCAAGGCATGGACATGAAATTTATGCTGTAACTATCTTATTTCACCCGTTACGGTTCTGATTGTTATTCAGGCCTGGGGCGGCACGCAACAGAAGAAAGCCAACCGGTCGTCAGAGAAGAACAAAAAGAAACTGTCGACCCCCGCAGTGTCCGAAAGCCGCCTGACCAACGACATCTCGCCCAGTTCCACGCCCTGGACCGGCCGCCGCAGGCAGCTGCCCGTCAAATTCATCAGCCAGCGCTCGGTCCCCGATCAGGCGGAGCTGGACAAGATCCACCAGAGGATCAACTTCTCCGATTTGGATGAGGTCAGAATAAGATCCTGGATTTGCATAGTATTGATTCATGAAATGGATTTTTAAACTGGCCTATAACCTGTACAATTGGGCTCCTAGAAATTATTATTTTGCTAGTGTATTGATGGTTTGATCGGTGCCAGACCTTAAATGGTGCTGTCAGAGAGCCTTGTGGTCATTTTTATTTCCATTTGTCATCCATCACAGAGCATTGGAAGCGACTCCCAAGGCCGCGTCACGGCCGCCAACAACCAGCGGCAGCTAGCGACGGAGAACAAGAAACCTTTCAACTTCCTCTCGCTGCACGTCAACACCAACAAGAGCAAGGGGGGCCCACTGCACCGGTCCGGCGCCTCTACCACGCCCAGCGCGGTTAAGGAAGCCAAGAAGTCGAGCCCGGCGCCGAGGGAGGTCTTTACTCCCGGGGCCACCCCCAAGGAAACTAGGCCGGGGCGCGGCAGCGCCGACAGGGGGGCAGCGGCGGAGGCTTGCGTCGACGTCGAGGGGGGAGATGCTAACGTTGTCTGCAGCCTGGTAAGACAATAGCTGAGTTCCAAGTCAAATTTGTTTGAGTTCACTTTGATTTGTCCAAACATGCGCGTTAAGTAAAAATAAATACTCTATTATTATTATTATTATTAGAGAATCAACTGGCCCTCAAAGGCCAATACAATTTAATACAGTTCTATCATCCTTTGGTTGGACCTGTGATTTATATAATGGTAAAATATAGATTTTTTTTCCTGCTGACCTGCTTTAGAGGTAAAAAAATAACTCCCAACCAGCTGCAAGAGAGCAAGAACCTTGAATTGAAGATAAATTGAATCCTTATTTTTTTCCATCATCAAACCAGGGCGACATATTTAATAGATCAAACATAGTAGAAATCCAGCCTGGCGACAGAAGTAGAGAAAAAGTGAAATGGGACCACACGGCCGTATTTAGGGCAGTTTATAAATACACACCGCGAACGTCCCCGTTAGCGTTTTCTCTCTCGTTTAAAATGGGCAAACGCCCGGTTGTTTCGCAGCTGGTGAGCAAGCTGGTGCAGATCCGCGAATACATCGGCAAGGCCAGCTCCATGCGCGACGACCTGCTGGAGAAGAACGATGTGCCGGCCAACGTGGAGCGCCTCTCTCATCTCATCGAGCACCTCAAGGAGCAGGAGAAGTCCTATCTGCGCTTCTTACAGAAAATGCTGGTGGGTTTGTCCCTCTTCTCATTTTGGAGAATCCAGTTTTTTGCTCTTTTTGGAGGGAGCTAGCTTAGGTGTTAGCTACTACCATGAAGTAGAATATTGCGAACATTTATCACGATGAATATTATTTTAGTATCATGCCTTTCATCGGCTAAATGATTATATTTTGTTTGTATATGGTTACTTTTAGCAATCTGAGCAAAAGGCACACCCTTGAAATACTGTATTAACATAAATGGAATGCATTCTAATGCAATGGCTGAACTGGGACAAATTTGTTCACATATCAACCAAGAGATGTTGCCAATGGGTTTTCAACTATTACCAGACACGGTTAAAGTGCGCCTAAAACTTGTATACATTTGATACTTTCTTGTTACACTGAACAAAACTAAAAATAACTTTTTTTTAGCTTGTCGGCATGCCAGAGTTATAAGCCTCGTAGGAAACCTTGTACTTTTGCTCACTTACCGCCATTTGGAATGACTTTTCGGTCACAGGCGGGGACACTTTGGTCATGTCTCGCCACTGTCAAGGACGAGATATGATATCTTTACATGTGCCAGGCTCGGGAGAACGAAGACGACGACGTGAGGACCCAAGATTCCGCCGTGGGTTCGGGCTCCTTGGTGGAAAGCTCCTCACTGAACGTCGACGTGAGGTCTTCGGACACATCCAGCGCACCGGTACGGTCTTCCACCCTGCGCTAGCTAGTAAGCTAGCATGTGATCGCGGTTGTAATACAATTGGTAATTTCCCCGCAGAGCGGCTGGCCCGACGCGGCCTTGCGAGAGCCAAAGGAAGAACTGGAGAACCTCTGCAAGCAGCAGGAGCTGATGAAGAAGATGCTGGAGCAGCAGGACCAGCTGAGGGCCCTGCAGGGACGCCAGGAGGCGCTGCTGGCCATGCAGCACAGCGCCGAGCAAGCGCTAGCCGTTATCGATGATGCGGCGGGTGAGAGTTCTTTGTAAAAGTACTTTCCTTTTCCTGAGGAATGTTTATAATAATAATGTATATGTGCATCGCAGCTGTTCCTGAAACGACGGGCAGCGTGTCCGGTGTTAGCATCACGTCCGAGCTCAACGACGAGCTCAATGATTTGATCCAGCGTTTCCACAACCAGCTAAGGGATTCTCAGGTATGCATCAAATTGGGAGCATGTTAACCCTTTGGCTGCCATTGTAAGCGATAGATTTCCAATTAATTTGAATGAAACATTTAGCCGCCATGCTCTACGGCCAATTATCATATCAAATTTGATTAAATAAGTCTAAACTTTATTCATCCTGTACTCAGGAAATTCACTTTGTTGCAGTAGCAAGAGGCGAAAACACAATGTGACTCTAATTTTTGACATGTCCCGTTGTAGAGCAAATCTGTGCCGGACAACCGTCGTCAGGCCGAGAGTCTCTCGCTCTCCAGAGAAGTGAGTTGGTCCCAGCCCTCCCGAGCGTCGGGCCCACCTGAGCGCCGCCCCGTGCTCCACTCGGCGTCCGGGCCTCACGGCGGGCTGGACGGCGCCAAGCTCACCAAGCTGCAGGTGCTCCAAGACAAGAAGGAAACGATGGACAAGATCCTGCACGAGCTGCACTCGCTCAGAGACCAGACGCTCAACAACAACTACTGTACGACCTTTTTGTTGTTGTCGTGGCTTTTTTTGTAATATATATATCTTGGGGCTTAAATTAGGGCCACTGAAGAAAAGAAAAATGGTGCTGAAAATGCTGACTTAATTCAGAGAATTTCTGCTTCAATTCGGAATTCTGAGTCAGAAACTTGGCCACCTTTTTTTTAAATTTTTGTTTTTAACTTTTCTTCATTGGTCCTCATATTCTCCATACTTAAGATACTTCCTGCTTTAATTGCGCCTATTTATTTTCAGGTGAAGCTTTGTCGACACAGCGCAGTTTGAGCATGGGCGGCTCCTCCGATTGTCCGTCAAACGGAGCCGTAGCTGCCGCCGCCGCCTTTCTTCCTTCGATCCCACAACCCACAGACGGTGCCAACTCCTCGGACAAACTCAGGTGATCGCGTACGAAAAGTCACGGACCGCCATCGACGGCGATAGACGTCCAATCCGCTTTGACGGTATCCATTTTGCACCCCAAACAGAAAGCTGAAGGAGGTCCACAAGCGCCTGAACGAGCTGCGGGAATTGGTGCAGTACTTTCAGCAGACGTCCGACATGATGGTAGACGCGGTGAACGAAAACGTGAAGGAGGACGAAGAAGACGACGAGGAAGAGGAGGGGACGGAGGACGGCTCCATGCTGGAGGCCATGTTCGACTCGGAGCAGGAGAATCGACAGCCGCCCGCTAACGTCAGGTACCTGCTTCACTGTGTTAGTGCTGTGCGATATGAGGGGGCGGGGTCACCACGTGTGCCATTTTTTTATTTTTTTTTAATCATGATATTGATCGGCCACAATGTTTACGATATGATACTGTTCATTTAAATGAATGTATTGCTTTTCAACGTCCAATTCGTTTAAATTGGGAGACTGGCAACAAAGTAACCTTAGTTCATTTGCTGCCAAGTCTTCCCCTGCAAGTGGATTGGACGTCCGTAAAATATTGTATTCTTTGTTGTACAGAATAAGAATGTATGTTTCTTTTGGTCTAGGAATTCACAGTGCGGTGAAAACTGGGGGAACGTGAACCGCCGCCGCGTGTCAGGCAGCCCCGCCGCCAACGCAGACAATCATGACGGTAGACTCAACACGGAGATTAACAACCGGACCGCGGGCAACCTGCGCAGCTTCAACCTCCCCTCGGCCATTGGTACGCTCGCACGCGCACACACCGGCCTCGTTCCGAACGAGTGACGACGTATGACCCGCTTTGTCCGCTGCGCTTGGCTAGAGTGCCAGTACAACAGGGACGGGGCCTATAATTGGACGAAAGACGAGGAGGGTTGCAAGAACGACGGCAGAGAGTGCGGCGCCGTTCGCCCCGCGGGCCTGGACGATAACGAAGCGTCGGGCTCGAGCAGCGGCAGCCCGGTCAACGGCGCGGCCTTTACCCAAGAGGTTCACCAGCACAAAGCCAAGCAGAAGATGCGGCAACTGCAGGAGCTCGTCGCCATGGTGCAGGTGGGAATGTCGACTCTTTGTCTGCCATTTTTGTTTTTTACCGTCCGAAACGATTGAGTTTATAGTTGGAAAAAAAAATCTCTGTTATACATGTGGCTAGAGCTGGGCGATATGACAAAAATGTCATCACGATAAAAAAAATTATCAATCTATCAATAATTAACAAATTTGAAACTTCAAACTTCTGTGAATAAATGAATTTCTTTAAATATGAAAGTTACCTGTTACCTCCTAAATTCGCCTTCAAACCAAAATTTGCTGTGCAATATGAAATACTAAATAAAATAATCAACTGTGTAATTGCAGTTTAAAATTATGGCATTTTTATTGTTTAATATCGTTGCCAGAAATTATTTCACGATAATTATACTTCATGTGGCATAGTTTATGTATTTTGGCGTAACTGGACTGCCACAATGAAAAAAGGTCACAATAAAAAAAAAAATAGAAGCGTCATTACTAATGCAAGTAAAGCTAAATGTGTTCTTCAATAGTCTTATCCTCTTTTTGTAAACTGGTCACATTGAAGTCACAAGCCTTTATTGCCAATTAACTTGTCAACGCCGCTTTTGTCACCGTGCCCAGAGCGATGACACGGACACGACCGCGGCCAATGAGGAGGAAGCATTGCACCAGCGGCAGAACAACACTCGAGTCGGCGCGGCGGGATCGCCGGCCGCTGCCCCGAAATCCGATCCCCGGGGATCGGATGTCGCTCTGTACACCAAAGCCAGGTATGCATATTTAGCGAGCCTCTCCGGCCGGCCAGCTCATCTCGCAACTGACTCGACCCCGTGGACGCCGCAGGGAAAAGATCTACAAAGAGAAGCTTCGTCAGCAGAAGCAGACGCTCAAGCAGCTCCACCAGGAGCGCCAGATGCTCGGCGAGATCCAGGGGAAGATTCAAGATCTCCAGTTGACCTGCCCTGACCTGCAGGTACATTTGCATTTTGCAGTGTCGTCTAGTCTTTTTTTTACCTCTGTGATTGGATTGGATTGGATAACTTTATTCATCCCATATTCAGGAAATTTCACTGTGACAGTAGCAAGAAAACGCGTAGTTATAAGTTAGACAGTACAGTCAAAGGCTGCAGAACAACAAAGCAAAACATAGTGAATAATTAAGTTGTAGGGAAAAAAACGATCTTTTTCTTAAGGTTTTTCCTTCAAAGTAACACATTTGTACTCCCTATTAAAACCATGATTATAGAGGTGAAAATTATGAATCGGGGCGGCTTATACGAGAGAAATGGTCAAATTCAACGATTTTAAGGCAATTTTAAGGGTACGGCTTATACGCGGAGGTGGCTAATATGTGAGAAAATACAGTAACTAATACATGATGATTTAAAAATAATTAAATCTCTTATAAAATGAATGAAATGTGACTGACATTCATTTTCCAACTTTTGTGGCCGCAGTCCTCACTGTCCAGCCAAGTGAGCGAGCCGGGTTTAGCGTGGGAGGTCCCGGGGGCCACGTCCACGCCGGCGGTCGCGCAGCCTTCTCCGTTCTCCGCCGCCAAAAGCACCCCGGCCGTGCTCAAGAGCACCGCCGCGGAAGCCGCCGCCACCTCGGTGCCCGACCATGAGGTGAGCGAGCCCCTAATCCCCAGCCTACTTTTCAAGCGGCAATTCTCCATTGAGCGCCGGCGTCTCCATCAGCTCTGGTCCGAGATGCGTCGCCACCACCTGGCCCGGGAGGAGTTACGCCAGCGCCGCAAGCACCTGGAATCCCTGATGGCCGAAAGCCAGAGGCGCCGCGACCTCGCCGACTCCCTGTGCGGGACCGACGATCGGGAGGGAAACTCTCTGCCGGCCGGCAGTCGCGATGAAAGGTATTACGTGTAGCGATGGTACTTATTGCGGTGAAACCACCACGTCTAATATCCCTATTTGTTTTCCTATCTACTTTTAAATTTAAAAAAAATAGTGAGGGGAAAATCTAGAGAAAATGACCCAGTAATTGAATTTTTTTTAGTTGGGGTTTAATATTGCTGATGCAAATAGGACCATGGCGACCTGGGGTTCCAGTCCTTGCAACCTGGAGGAGGACGAGGACTATCGCTCCGAACGCAGCGCCGAGGAAGAGGACGACAGCTCCGGGAGCAGTTCTGCCGACGACGAGGGCTTCTTCCCCGCCGCTAGGACTCAGCCCATCTTCACAAAGAGGAAGAACCAAGAACGGTCAGAATAAGATTACTAGATTTTTTTTTTTTTGCTTTTTTTTTTAGTTCAAAAAAGGTCAAGTGAATAGAAAAATAATGACAAAAATCAATGAGTAAAAAAAGAAAAAAACATTTTATTTTTCAAAATAGATGAACATATTTCCAGTTTTGCTTTTGTTTAATTAAAAAAATAACAAAATCATTAAACGAGAATATACATACAGACGCTCCCCTACTTACGAACATTCGAGTTACGAACAACGGTACATACGAACATTCTCCATTTTATTATTATTTTTTTTTTTCAGTACAAACCAATGTGTGTTACTTATACAAGCCTTAAACATACAAATGCACTTATATAAACCTTCAATATACTTGTATAGGCCTTAAATATAAATTATAATACAAAATATAGCACTGAGCAACTTACAAACAAATTCAACTTATGAACAATCGCTCGGAACCTAACTCGTTCGTAAGTAGGGGAGCGTCTGTACAAGTAAAAAAAATGTTTTCAGAAAATACATACAAATTTTCTTTTTAACAAAAAAAAACTTTTGTGAAAGATTTTTCCATCACCAATGTATGTAATTTGATATTGGAGGAGTTGCGGAATAATTTCCACGGCCCTAGTATAAATCCAAATAAATAAAGTTTCCTGTTATTGGACGTCTTACAATTTCACACACGGAGGTTTTTTTTCTCCACAGCAACGTGATGTCTCCGCCAGCATTTCCCTCCGAGACCCCGGGCGCCAAGCCGTCCGGCAATCGGCAACCGCCGCCCCCCAGAAGTTCCAACCCGCCGTCCACGGCGAGGCGGCAGGAGAACCTCTGCTGGGCCTCCGAGCTCTCGGCGGCCGAGGGCTCCAACCACTGGCAGGAGCAGATCGGCCAGCTTCAGAGGCAGCTGGACTTCAGCAACAACATGTGTCAGACCCTGCTGCAGGACCAGCAGGTGGCTCGTCGGACCAACGCCGGAACCCGGAGAAGCCGAGGGAGAATCCCGTCTGATCTCTGGTCTTTTCAAGATCCTGTCGTACATGCTGCAAGGCTTGATGAGCGGCTCGTACAGCGTGTTGCCCAACAACCTGACTTCTCCGCAAGTCCACCTGGTCATGCACCAGCTCAACCAGTGTCACACACAGCTTGCCTGGCAGCAGACCAATGTACAAAGGTAAAAAAAACAAACACCTTTTGAATCAAAAAAGAGCCTTTGACCTGACAAATTTCCTCTTTCAGACTGAAACAGGTGCTGAATGAACTCCTTCAACAGCAGAATCCACAACAAAAACAATCATCATCTCCAGGTCAGCACACCGTGGACGTATGAATACCGTATTTTCTCGCATATACGCCCTATTTGTCGCTCCAAAAAATGATGACGGAATCCTAGGGTACGGATTATATGCGCAGAAATTAGACTTGACATGCATGAAACGCCATAACGCTAGACAATGCGGCCGATATGGTCATTTATTTAAAAATTGAGAAAAGACAGAGGTTAATCGATAAACAAAATTTATTTTGAATCGGGGGGGTGTCTGACAATGAGACAAATTGTAAAATTCAACAGTTTTAAGGCGATTTTAGGGTGCGGCTTACCGTGTGCGGTCGTTTGGTCGCCGTCTTTTGGTCGCCCGAACCCAAACAACGGGCGACCAAAAGACCGGCAACAAAACAAGGTAAAACAACACGCATCAATAACGTGTGAGTGTAGACGAGTTTGGATGTACATGCGTTGTCCCTTTAAGAAGCGACGTCAGTTCAGTCAGGGTCTTAACAAGTTCTCCAACAAAAAACCATAAAAGTCTGGGAAATTTGGAGCTTTTCTTTAGCCTAATAATTAATAGGGCATTAAGTATGACTAAATAATAATTTGCAGTTTGTATTTAGGGAATTTGAGCAACCATTTAAATGCTAATTATCAATAACCTTCAGGGCGACCAAAAGACCGGCGACCAAACGACCGAGTACCACGGCTTACACGTGGAGACGGCTTATATGCGAGAAAATACGGGTCTGAGCAATATGGAAACAAATCTTATCGGGATCTTTACCATGTTATAAATCCCTTTTTTAATATGTCAAGATAATACTTGGTAAAAAGTCATTCAAAAATCTCTTTATTTTGTCATTTACATTTAACTGACCAGGAACAACTGTTAAAAAGTAGATTTCATTTCTCCTCCAAGCGTATTACCCGAATCTGATGAAGCATGCATTTTTCCATGTGGGTTGATGATCCTTTTTTCTTTGATGGCAGGGTTTAGCCTGTTTCCATTCTTCCCCAAAACCCTGGGCGAGTTCCCGCAGGGCGCACAAAGTGCAAATCCCGTGGGGCTGGAGCAGCAGAAGCAGCAATTGAACCCCAACACCTCCATCAAAACCGACTACATGACTTTCCCGCCTCCACTCCAGCGCTCACCTCTTAACATCACTACCGATAGACGGTAAGCTATTTTGCGCTCCATTCCGTGCCGTCCATTTCACGTCGATTCACGCCACGCTTTTTAGAGACGCGGGCTGGTCCAACGTCACCTTCCCGAACAACGCCGCCCCGCAGCGCCGCCGCAGCCCCCCGGCGGCCGAGTGCGAGCGGACCTCGGAGGCCAGCTTCAGCAGCATTCCCGAGCGCGCCGACCCCGCCACCGTCACCAAAACCTTTAAGAGCGGGCGCAAGGCCTCCGCCCAGGCCAACTTGGCTTCCCGCAGCAAGAACCGACGCAAGAGGGGGAAAGCGCCGAACAAAAACAACGAAGGTACGCCGGCAAAGGTTTTTTTGGAATTGATTTTAGGGTTTAAATCACAGGTGTCAAAGTGGCGGCCCGGGGGCCAAATCTGGCCCGCCGCATCATTTTGTGCGGCCCGGGAAAGTAAATCATGAGTGCCGACTTTCTGTTTTAGAATCAAATTAAAATGATAGATATAGATGTATATTATATTTCCTGATTTTTTTTTCCCCCTTTTAAATCAATAATTGCAATTTTTTCATCCATGTTTTTCTTTGTTTTTAGTTCAAAAATCGTTTTGTAAAATCTAAAAATATATGAAAATATTTTCTGTTTTCCACTTTAATATTGAACATAATTAAAGAAAAATTTGGTTTCCTTTTGAAATGAAAAACAAATGACTAAATAAATGATTTTTCCCATACTGAGGAAAAAAAAGCTCAAATAAACATTGTTTTAGATCTATAAAAAAACAGAATATTCAGGACTTTTTGATCCAGTTCTTTTAATCCATTTATTAAAAAAAATCTAAATATTATATCTAAAATGGTCCGGCCCACGTGAAATCAAGTTGACGTTAAAGCGGCCCGCGAACCAACCCGAGTCCGACACCCTTGCTTTAAATAGTCACAATAACCGTCCCCCTTGAAAGCGATCGAACGTCCGCAGCTAATGATTCACTCGCGTTAAAATATCTTCTCTCACCGTTTCATCAGGCGTGGAGAGCGACAGCCTGAGCAGCACCGCCGATTTGAAGCAAGACAGGGCGCCGGCGTCTCGTCACCACAAGGATCAGCACCTTTTGGATAAGCTCACGCAGGAGAAATTGAACAGCAAAAGCAAGTTTGGTGACAAGCCCAACGACATCTCCTCTGGTATGGCCAAAAAAAACGCTTGTAGACCCTTCAATCACTAAGTTAGTTTTTCCATCACACCTATAACTGTTTATGTTCAACACCTTTTAATTTTTTTGCACATTTTGTCCTGGCATTATCTTTTTGAGTTGACTCTTCATGTGTCCTACTGACAGCATATGCTTGGAGAACACCCTTCCTCTCTAACCGAATTGCATGCACGGAAGCACAAGGTAAAAGTTAGCATGCCATCATTTTTTTTCTTCCTCTGCTTTTTAACCGTTCTCAATAGGGCTGCCACAGATTTATTTATTGAATTATTGATAAATCGACTCACTCCATATTTTTCATTTGGTGAAAATGTTAATTATAATAATCATCAATTAGTTGTGTATGAATCGTGGCAACCCCAAAACACCCCCTCTCGCTTCCATCCCCCGTCTGACCGCCTCTTTTTCTTTTATCGACCGGAATGCGTAAAACAGACGTGTGACGAAATATGGTATGAAACTTCCAGACGGCAGCAGCGAGTTCTCCCTGTTCGAGGCTCTGCGCGAGACCATCTACTCGGAGGTGGCCACCTTGATCTCCCAAAACGAGTCTCGGCCTCACTTCCTCATCGAGCTCTTCCACGAGTTGCAGTTGCTCAACACCGACTACCTCAGGCAGAGGGCGCTCTATTCCCTGCAGGTGAGCGCAAACAACCGCGGCGCCCCGGTCGGTCTCGGTCGGTGACGGTCCCCTTTTGGCGACCCCGCAGGACTTGGTGAGCAGGCACTTGGCGGAGAAGAGCGCCTCGCGAGAGATGCAACCCGTGGGCGTGGCGTCTTGGGCCGGGGGCTCGCAGTCGGAGCTCACGCCCAGCGAGAGCTCCACCGTCAGCGAAACCGTAAGAGTTTCAGTACGACTGCGCTTTGGGCTCGCCACAGCCAATCGACTGTTTCCATTTCAGGAAGTGGTGGAGAAAAACTTGAAGAAGAAACGAGAGGACTTGCATTCGGGGGGGAATGACAGTACTTTGTCGTCCACCAACGTGGATCCGTTTTCCAGGGACGATCTTGGTTGGTTTCAACGTTCGGCAGCCATTTTTCTATTGATTTTATTTTATTTTATTACTTTTTTCTCTCTGCTCAGTTAGTGCGTAGAGACGGTTTTTGCGCAGCAGGATTTTTGCCTTCCATTGTCTTTCCTCACTGAACGTTACCAAATTTAGCCTAAATACACCAGCATAGGACTGTGGCTCCATATTGAGCACCCCTACCTCAAATTCTTGTCAACTTTGAAATCAGACGGGCTTAACAATGTCATCTCTGTTGGCGCAGGCAACACCGTGATCCACCTGGACAAAGCTTTTGTCAGGATGCGTCAATACGAACGCATGAAGCGGAGCTCCGCCAGGGACTCGGACAACGACGGCCCGGGATCGTCCGCCGCCGCCGCCGCAAATTCGGAAGACGCCGGTACGTGTGGCCCGCGACAATAACAGCAATTATTTTTTTTTTTAAAAAGGAGTCAATGGGCTGAATGCTGGCATTTGTGCACAGGTGGCGCCGCTTCTCACGTGCGCTGCCCTCAGATCGACACCCTACAGCTCAACCAGCACATTAAGGATATCATGACGGAGGTCATTCCCTTCCTCAAGGTACACACTTTAAATATTGGCCTTTTTACCAAACTACTATCTTTTCCTCACCCTTTAGGAATGTGGAATCCAGCAATCGATTTATACAGTATCTCAGAAATACCGCGTGCGATAATGTCTTATTTTTAAAATAAGATTTTCCCTTCAAAGTAACACATTTGTACTCATTAAAACCATGAATGTGGAGGTGAAAATTGTGAATCAGTGGTGGCTTATATGCAAGAGAAATTGTCAAATTCAACGATTTTAAGGGTATGGCTTATACGCGGAGGTGGCTAATATGCGAAAAAATATGGTAAATAACATTCTTTTTTTCTGTAGGAGAACATGGACGAGGTGTGCACGCCGCAGCTGCTGGCGTCTCTGCGCCGCAAGGTCTTGGCGCTCACGCAGCAGAACGACGAGAGCAAAGAGTTTGTGCGATTCTTCCACCGGCAACTCGGCGGCATCCTGCAGGTACTTTTTGAGATGTCGGTGGTGACGGTGGCAAAGGTGGCGGTGTCCAAAAACGCTGTGCCTCTTCACGCCACAGGATTCCCTGAATATCTTTGCCGGCCGAACCTTGACCGACTGCGGCGAAGACCTTCTGGTGGAGGTGTCGGACATCCTCTTCAACGAACTGGCCTTCTTTCGGCTGATGCGGGATTTGGACGACGGCGCCACCCTTTCCGCGGAAACCAGGCGGAACAACGATAATGATATCGCTTTAAAGGTGAATTGGGTGGCACAAATGGAATTTTGGAGTTGGAGCTAAAGGATCGTTTTTTTTTTAAATTTCCGTTTTAGGATGGAACAGAGGAAGAGGGAAAGGAAAATAAGGTCTGTGACTATTTGAAATGAATTTTCCAAAGCATATTTTGTTAAATTTAAAACGACAAAACAAATAAGTGTTGATTAATAAAATATTTTTCCGTTGCAGGAGGAAGATAATGGCATGATCCGACAGGGCGCGGGGTCCTCTCCGCGGTCGGAACGGATCGAAGTTGGAGACGAAGAAAACTTGCTCCCGATGCCGCATCCCGTCGGTAAATGAACAACAAGTCGCCTTTTGTCTTTGAGAGGAAAAAACAAAACGCCGCTCCTTTTCTCTCTGCAGGACTTTCCGAGGCCGAGGGCCGAGCCCTAGACCACCAAAACGGCGGTGACGAGGACGACCAAAACAGCGGCGACCATGATGACCAAAACAATGTCGAAGATGACGACCAAAATGATGTCGAGCGGGAACCGGACATGAGCGGCGAGGACCAAAACGGCCACGACGAGCAGGAGCCGGACGGCTTTCAACCCATGCCCGACGACGACAACGACGACGATGTCCAAACCCCCCCGTCGGCCACAATGGAAGGCGACATCGAGGTATGGGCCCGGCCCGTTGCCTTTTAGGCCGCACGTGACGCCACGCAAATTGACGGCGTGCGTCTCCACCCACAGGGGCCGTTGGACGACGACTTAACCGGAGAAAACCACCCAAATCCGGAGGAAGACGATGCTGGGGGTATGTATTGCTTTTTTTCTCGTGAACATTAACACCCGTTTATTAGTAGCATTCTGGGCATTTTCCACATCAAAATTGAATAATAAAAATGTGATAAAGTTCAAAAGTGTATAACTTTATCTCATGAGCAGCTCTAAAAATATTTTTTCTCTTTTCCCTAGCGGATGTGGCCCAAGACCAAGGCGCCGAGGCATGCGACTCAGAGGAGGAGGAGAACCTGGCGAGCGGTGGCGACGCCGGCGGCCAGATCCCGGCCCCCTCGGACGCCACCGGCACCCCCGACACGGAATCCCCGGTCATGATCAACGTGGACGTAAGTGGCCGCCGGCATGTCCGTTTGGCAAACTCCCCGACTGAAGAGCGAGGTCTCCGTCCGGCAGGAAGCGGCGTCCGGCGGTAGCGGCAGCGGCCACAGGACGTCGGACGAAGACGACTTTGTGCGAGTGGACGGGCCGCCCGCCCAGCTGCCCGCCCTCACTTGCCAGGTAGGCAAAAGCCAAAACGCGCCCAAAAAGTAAAGGAGCTTAACCTGTACTGGTGTCGGCAGGAGGAGCTTCAGAAGAGGATCCGGGACGAGCGGCGCACCAACGACCTCCGCGAGGAAATCCTCCAGGATCAGACGCAGACGCCGGCGGGGCTGCTGGGGGACGACCGGCATCTCAAGGAGCCAGGTGGGTCCAAAAACCAATACACGTAATAGAGCCATGCGACCATTGACAAGATTGCTATAATTTCGTCCGATTGATGATCCTCATTTCAAGTATTTCTTAGCATAAAATGTTGATTTTTGTGTTTCAGAATGTGTCGACTAAGTCGAAGGAGCAGCGTTCATTTTTGTTCCAGAGAATCCGTTGGACATGTCATCTTCCTCAGTAAGCAGTTTTTAGTTTTGGGTTGAGGTGGTAACTCGCCTCAATGTCTTTTCATCGCTTAGATGTGAGTGTGAAATGGAAAGTTTCCAGTTGATTTTAGTCAACAACTGTCTCTTAAATTGTATTCTCTTACCCACTGACATTTTGTGTTTGTTTCCATGTGGTGGCTGTTACCTTTCAATTAAAATGGTGGCTGTTTTCCCCCCAGTCCGACATTTTATTTTAAATATCTTGACCATCATGTTCTTTTTCCTCCTTAATAGGCAAGGCATTTTTTTTGCCCTTCTAAACACGGTTAGTAAAATGTCACAATAAATCCAAACTGTCTTGGGCAAAAACGTAAGTACCAGTAGATATTTTGGGGAAAAACGCAAGTACCAATAGATATTTTGAATAATTGAAAAAGCAGTATGATTTATTTAAATGTGAAATGTTTGACATTGCACAACCCTTTGTATCCCAAAACATTTCTTAGCACTTTAGCGCCACACAAACCTTTGCTGCAGACAAACATGTTTATCAGATATGACTTTTTGCGCCACGGATGGCCCGCCTGCCGTCATGGGAGTTAATTAAAAGGTTATTCCGGAAAGGTTATTCCGAGGTCAGAAAAAGGCCATTTAGCTAAAATTAAGTCTTTAGATGGTTTGGACAGTTGCGGGCGGGAAAGTGAAAAGGGGGTCACCGTTGCCTTGAGTTGCTTTCACCAGGGCATGCAAGGGCTGGGGCAGTCGCGCACGTACGACTCCAACGTGCCCGTCGACGCTTGCATCAGCGTGGTGTACGTCGTCAGCTGCCGGACAGAAAAATAGCCGGTCAGGATCGCCCACCGTGTGTTGCGAGTGGGACGGGAAAAGAAGCACTCACCTTGTTGAGCACGGGCTTCGTGGACAGCACGTCGTACAGAGTTGACATTGAAACTTTCTAAAGTAAAAATCAACATTGTTAGTGCCAAAAAAACGTAGAAACTTTGTTTAAGAAAAGAAAAACATATCCTTCCATGTTTTTTTTACCTTTTTCAAGTTGCGCTATTTACTAGTATTTTGCTTTTTTACATTCAACTTGCGTTGGAAAACAATCATGACTTTCCCCCCTTGTTTTAAACTAAATTTTGAAAACAGGGTACATATTTTGGGGCCTTTTTTTTCTAAAAAGGCCCCAAAAATATGTACTGTGTATTCTACGGCCGTCCAAGTTTTGACACGACACGCATCTGAACTAGTGTCGGGGGGAAATGCTTCTCACCGCCTGCGAGGTGGCATTCATGCACTTGACGGCGGGCGTGCGTCGATCGTCCAGGAAGAGCGGCTCTTTCCAGTGGTCATAGTTGGTCTCCAGGACGAACCAGCGGCCCAGCTTCAGCTCGATCCTGACGCACGTGCACACAAAAAAATGGCAGACTCAAAACAGGTTGAAATGCATCACGTGGCGGAATCCAAAAGAAACGTTACTCGAGGATGTCCAGGCTGGCCGTTCTGGATCTGGTGATGATGCACGCTTGGCCCGTGGCGTTCCCTCCCAGGATGAAGTAAGCGGGCGCCAAGAGCTTGGTCTGGGCCAAACGGAACTTGGCCTCCTCGTAGCTAATGGACGGATGGATGGGATGGGATGAAAGGGAGCGAGATGGGGGGGGGGAAAAGGACGGAGGGCGAGGGACCAACCTGGTGGCATTTTCCAGCACGGAGCGCGTCAGGAAGCTCATCCAGATCCCGTCTCGCTTTCCAAAGATCCACTCCAAGATGCCTACAAAAGCAAAAGGGAACTTGGCAAGACATTCCAGGTAGAAAATAGCTGGTAGTGGTTGAAAAAGGACAAACATGACTTCCTTTCAGGAGGACATAAGTGGTCAAATTATGCAGAAAACTGCTTGCAATTTAATCACTTTTCATGCTCAATTAAGATGTCACTGGATGAACGCACCGATGTAACCTCCGTCCAAACTGAAGCGTTCGTTCATGGTCAGGGTGAAGACGTTCTGAGGAAACAAAAGTGCGTTAGCCAGGAAAAAGTCTTTAGTACTCTTTGGACTTTTCATATACAGAGTGTTCCAAAATGTTTGACCACATTAATTAGGCCAATCATTTTGACAATTTTCATTGGGGAATGACCTCAAATTTTCACAACCTGTGTAGAAATGTTTCAAGTTTTTGTGTGTAACATTTGGCATTTCTATCTTTTCAGGTTAAGAAATGCCATTCACTTCAATAGAAAAGGCATTTTGTACACTTCTCACTCAGTGTGCCTTCGTCACCAATTTTGCAAAGAAGTCACCAACTATAAAACAAATTGACTCATGTCCTAGTTAGCCTTATGGTATACTACTCTGAAAATCTTGCAAGTTAAGCAGGGTTGGGCTTGGTCAGTACTGGGATGGGAGACTGACCACCTCTGAATACCAGCTTCTGTAAACTCTTATGTTACCTAGCTCAAGTATTCAAGTGCTCACTTAGCCTCTTAGAAGCAGTGGCATCTATTATATACACTATTTCTATTGGGGGCCCGTGGCCTAAGGAGTTAGTGCGGTACCCTTACACCCTCACAACCCTGGCAGCGTGTGATCGCTTCCCGGTGGCGCACATGGTGTCGAAGGCTGGGTGTCCAAGGTTGACTGGTGGCAACCAACGACTGTATGGTGTCGGCAGTCGGCCGAAGGCCGACTGTCGAACACCACCAGGACCCCCCCCCCCAACTGTCTTCCGGTCAGCCGAAGGCTGACCGGAAATAAATTGTTTTGCTGAAAAAAATGACTAAGTATTTATTTGAATGAAAAAAGGTTCATCCATTTACTCAACTACATAGTGTAGTGATCAGTCAAACGACACCGGGATTCGAACCCCAGCTGCCCACACGGCAGTCGGGTGACCGAACCTCTACGCCACAAAGTGGCCACACTTTCCTTTGTCATTATTGGAAAGTCTTGAGTACACATATATAGAAACATCTAAGGGAAAAGTTTTCCCGACTGGACCGGGATTTGAACCCACGCGGCCAGAGTTGTGAGGGTGTAAGGGTAATGCACTAACTCCTTAGGCCACAGGTCCTCAAGTGAAATTGTGAATATAATAGATGCCACTGCTTCTAAGAGGCTAGGTGACTACTTGAATACTTGAGCTAGGTAACATAAGAGTTTCCCAGTCTCCCATCCAAGTACTAACCAAGACCAACCCCACTTAACTTCCAAGATTTTCAGGGTAGTATGCCATAGGCCCAACTAGGACATGAGTGAATTTGTTTTGTAGTTCGCGTCTTCTTCACGCAAACTTTGGTGAAGAAGGAACACCCTCTTGGGTGAATGAGTGAGAAATGAGTGCAAAATACCTTCTCTATTGAAGTGAATGGCATTTCTTAACCTGAAAAGATAGAAACGCCAAACGTTACACATAAAAACTTGAAACGTTTCTACAAAAGTTGTAAAAATTTGAGGTCATTTGAATGAAAATTCTCAAAATGATTGGCCTAAGAAATGGGGTCAAACATTTTGCAACACCCTGTATATATATGTATATATATATGTATATATATATATATGTATATATATATGTGTGTATATATATGTATATATATATATGTATATATATATATATATGTATATGTATATATATATATATATATATATATATATGTGTGTATATATATGTATATATATATGTATATATATGTGTATATATATGTATATATATATGTGTATATATATGTGTATATGTATGTGTATATATATATGTGTATGTGTATATGTATGTGTATATGTATGTGTATATGTATATATATATATAGATATAGATATATACATATATATATATATGTATATATATATATATATATATATATATATATATATATATATAATGTATGTATATATATATATATATATATGTATGTATATATATATATATATATATATATATTTTATATTTATATATTTAACAAAATATATATGTACCGGCTTGATGCCAGTCAGCATGCCCACATAACCGGCAAAGTTGGTGGACTTGAAGACGGTTTGGTTGCCCCTGCGAAAGTCCACGTTGACCACTAACGGCTTTAGCAGCTCGCTCACCACCCAAGATTTGTTCTTCACGTCCCACCTGACCCCCCAAAAAACAAACAAAATCTTTTTTTACACATTCAGCTCATTTTAAATGCAAAACAAGAGCGCTCTTACCCCATAAATAATCCAAAATCCAGGTTGCGACCGTGCACTAAATTTCCTGTCGACACACAAAAACAGTGCCATTCAAAAGGCGTCCGATCCATCGGAAGCTTGGGGGGGGGGGGGGGCGGTTGATCCCGCTCGGAATGGCTTGGACGCCTATCGAGGGCTCGACTGACCTTTGGTGTCCTCGGCAACCACGGAGGTGCAAACGGTGAAAACCTCGTAGAAGATGTTGAATAGGACCACCTCACCTGGAAACGTCATACGGTCAAAAATTGCAAAATAACAAACACAAACACACCCAAAAAAGTGCTTTCATTGAGCGTTTGCTTACCAAGAGGAATTCCGGAAGCCGTGGCGATGCCTTTAATTTCATCCCCGAACGGGTACGGCAGCGTGTTGACCATCAAAGGCTGCCGATCAACACCAAAACGTCATATTCATATTCACCCGGTAAAATGCCTTTCGCGTATTTTGCTTTTTGGTGATGGGATGGGAAAAAAATGTTGCTACTGACCAGGGTGACGTCCACCAGTTGGATGAGTTTCCCGCCGGGGACGAAGGCGTTGGCCAGGTCTCGGATGGCTTCCACCATCTTCACAAACTTGGATGCAAACGGCCCGCTTGAATTGTAACGTGGTATGACGTACGGACGAGGAGTCCGCTTACGGAAAGTGGCGCACCTGCGTCTTTTTGTCGGCGATGACGCCATTCCATCGCTCCTCGGGAGGCAAATCCAGGTTTACGGTGTACCAACTCACAGCACCTTTAAAGCTTAAATACATTTGGGAAGAGCAATTCAACAACATTTTCCATTTTCAAGGTTTGTTGTTTACCGTAGACATTTTTAAAGCACTTCATGGACACGTTCTTTGTAACTTTGAACTTTTTTTTCCAGATTTATTAAAGATCATTTATCAACAGAAATTATAAATTATGAGTTGAATACAAACGATCCTGAACCACCCCATTTTTTAAATATTGTAAATTACGTTTCTGCCATTTTGAGGGGAAGCTTCTTTTAAGCTTTATTATTTTAAATTTTATTGGATTTTTTTCATGAAAAACAGAGCTCCGAGGTCTGATTTTCATGAACACATACAGTATGCATGTTTATGTAACGTGCATTTGTTCCTATAAAGGGTGATGCGTTCAGGTGTCCTGAAAATAATACGCCGATCGTCGAGCCATTTTGTTTGAATCCCCCCTATCTACTAATCAATATAATTAACTTTTAACCGACAAAATATGATAACAACATTTAACCACATTCGATTGAACGAACATTAAACGTTGCACAGCCGAACTGACTTTGTTGCCTGTAAAATGACATGAATTGGACTTACGTGGGCCCACTTGGAGGATACATTCCCGTCCGGCATTCTTCTGTATACTGTAAACATTTTAGATTACAATTAACAGTTGCTTCACTTTTTATAACGAGGCAGAAAATCAACATACACGTAACTTACCGGCGGTATAAACTGTGACGACGCAGCAGCACAAAAAGCAGCGAACATCAGATAAAAAGAGTGGGCCATTTTTTACACACCTGTATGTGATTGGCAAAATGTTTGTACATTAACTCGAGAGGGGGGCTGATTGTTTTTCCTCTCACGCCATCCCGAATTATGCTTTTCCTAGGGGGAAGCTGTAGTCCGATATATATGAATAAACAGTTTTATCAAACATACAATGACAGAAGATGAAGTATATTATTTGATTATAATACTTGATATCACAATAAGATATTGTTTTGGAAAAAAACACTGATATTTGTAACAAAAGATTAAACTGTTTTTCTTAAACACCCCCATCAATGGTTCCTCCCATGCGGAAGTGTGTCGTTTGTTATATGTTGTAACTCCAAGGCGGTGTTACACGGTAATAAAAGTGATCGTCATATCAGAACCACATTAGGAAATTTGACATTGACGGTTGAATAATGTTTAAAATGTTAAAAGCACGCGCTAAAATGATAAATTTGTCCCCATGAGCTGATACGTCTGAGTCACATTTTAGCGTGGTGAGGCATACACCCCCGCCAAACGCGGTTAAGAAGATAGTGGTTTGCTCCACGCGGAAGTGGCTCACGAGTGTTGCTTTCGCGTGACACCGAGAGGGGCGGACTAAACGGTTGTCTTTGTTAATACTTGCATGTCAAGTTTGCATCTCGTGACAGAAGAGAACTGAAAGTAACAATCTAGTTTTGGAAAAATGTAGACAAGCACATGACATGAGTTTGACACTTAAAACGCTTAGTGTTTATTTAACAGCACCATTAAGAAAAATAATTTGCCGCTTTTTATCAAATAGTTCTGTCATATTTTTGATGTTAGCTAGGGTATATTTGAACTACAAACACGCACAGTATACATACGTAAATGATGTTTATTTAAACAATAAAATCTAAACAAACACTTCACTTGCAGTATCGATCTGCTTTCATTTGGCTCCTTCTGTCGAGCAAAGCTTCGTGAAACTTTCCATCCAGTCGTGCCTTCTTCAGCGAGGACGGCTCCTCCTCGTTTATTCGCAGGCGCCGGTCCTGGAAACTCTGAAACTTTTTCCTGGAAAGTCACATTTAAACAGTCAAATAATTGTGGTAATAGAGACACTCCATCACATCAAAAGAAAACGAGGCAACTTATTGCCAGGCAGATTTGGTCATGATTTTTTTTATGAGAGACTGCCTCTAATTTCATTTTATGTATTCAATGTTGCCAAGATAAAGTATACATATTTTTTCAAATAAACTATTTTTTTCTTCATAACTTAAGCTTGTTGCTAGGCAGGCTATCGGCAAATTTAAAAAAATGGCATAGCATAGCAGGCTCCAAAATCAAAACAAGGCTACTTGTTGCTAGGCAGAATAGGCTCGAGACAGACCGATGAAAAAACGTGCATTTTAACCGGCCGCACTCACACGTAATTGAGCTCGCAGTTCTTGACGTCGCCTCGGTCCTCGTCGGCGATGTTGTCTTTGGGCTTCACGTTTCGCTCGGTGCACGAGCGGATCTACGGCCGGGGGGGACGGGACGCTCGTCGTCAAAACACCGCGCCGCGAAAAGACGGAAGGCGGCACCTCACCTTCAGCATCTCGGCCTCGCCCGCCGTTCTGCTCTTGGCCTCGATGTCGCCGCTCTCGCTGTAGGAGATGAAGCAGCTGTTGGCGGCCATGAGCGCCATCTTGCCCTGACGCGCAGGTAGTTCACGTAAGCGGCGGTCGCGGAGTTACAAAACGATCGATTGTTGGCGGTTACCTCTTGAAAGACGGGCTCCCACTGCTCCCTGGCGCCGATGGCGTCGGAGCGGCCCACCACCAGGCTGTCGGCGTTGAGACCCAAATACTTGCCGTAGCCTGACTTCAAAGCGATCCTGCCCAGGATTTCCAGGATTTAGCAGTTTTACTTGGGTTAGCATTTGAGAAAAAGACAACGCGGAAGACGGCGCTGGATGTCCAATCCATTTAAAGTGGGCGGGATGGCAGCTATTGAACAAATATTGTTTTCCCAATCTGATTAAAAAGCAAACACTATATTTAATTTAGATTTTTTTTAGATACAAGCACCCCCACTACTCAATAAAATCAATCATATTAATCAAATCGTCCATGGCGGCCAACAAGTGAAGTTTGAGAGCCCTTCGATATGAAGACGTACGCCCGGTCACCTGTTGTCAGAGAGCTTGACTGCCGTAAATTGTTCCGGTGGGTCTGGTCCTTCGTCCTCTGAAGCAAAACCAAAAGAAAAAAAAAGACATCAATGACTCAATTCACAAACAAGTTTGAACAAGCGAGTTAGCAAAATGCTACAGTTAACATATAAACAAATGTTCCTTTGTACTCCCACAAGTCAAAATGGACGTCTGGCGCCGTCAATGGTGCTAAAGCATGAGTTGACGAAGGCCTAAAATGAATAGGGGGTGACCACATTTCTACAAGAGATGAGAAGAACCCAAGTAAACAAAGCCCCTCAACATCGTTCAGCAAGCTTTCACTCCTGCAATGTGTTTGTCATCCACGCGGGGGAGTTGTTTCACCATTTTCATCAACAACGGAACGTTGTCGTTCTCTCATCTCTGGACGACCAACTTCAATTCATCCATCTATCAACATTCAGAACGTGAGGACGGAGACACTCGGGGGGAATTGCTTCATCTAAAAACGAACGCCGGTTGGTGGTCCGAGGCAGCGTGACGTTCAAACGTCCGCTTTGCCCCGAACTCGACCCGTCGTCGGCCAACCGATGTCACGAATCTCTGATTTTTTTCTCCTTCTTCTTCTCCTTTTCTTTTTTTAATAGAAATTAGCACACGGAAAGCCGCAGCGAGGGAAGCGTTTACATTTTAAATGAGGTGCGAACGTGCGTCGCATGACAAGCGGGACGTTGCCGCCCCTTTAAATGGTGGAAGTAAAACACCGACACCTTAAAGATTTTCCAAAAGACACGTACAGACGTTTAGTGGCATTTAACCGTCTATTCCGGTTCTTCGGCTAAGAGAGGACGTGCTGTGCAAGTTATGAAAAGATACAAATTGATTTTGAAAACAACTATTGACGACCAATCCAATTCAACTGGGAGGGCTTGGAAATTATTTGGATGCATTTCAAAAACTATTTTGCCGTTATGATTCAAAGGCTTATAAAGGACTGTAGGCAACATTGAAATGAGTTTTTTTTTCTCAAATTTTGCATTATTTTGGTGTTCTTTGGGTAACAAAATCTAATAACGAAGTCAGCTTCAATTAAAACAGAATTAACAAATTAAAATGAATCAAAACCAAAAACAATTTCGATTTCAACCTCACCTGCATGCGGCGCTCCAATGGTGAAGAGTCCCGTGTCCAGCGCGTGGATGTACGAGTTGCTGTGCATCTCGATGGCGACCGTGCCCATAATATCCCCAAAATGGCGGACGACCCACCAACCGCCTGGTCAGTAAAACGACAAAAACACAAATTTCAGGTGCGTGAATAAAACACGAGCGGACAAAAAAACGTACCGACGACATCCTGCTTGTATTCATCGTCTTCAGACTTTCTCTTCTTATTTTTGTCTTTCTTCTTTTTCCTATTGAAAAACAGAATCAAGTCAAAACGATTAGAAATGGTCCTCTTTCTCCTTGAATGATATTCTTTTTAAATAATTGGCATAGTTCTAAAATATGTAGGAGAGTAAACAACACTCAAAAGATACTTAAAAGATCCACCAACAAATCGGTCAAATGAAAATTTCAATTGAGTGACATAGATTATGCTGAAGTACAAATGACTTAAAGATACGTTAGTATAATTGAAATTTAATAGGACACTTAAACTCATCTTAAAAATGTTAACTTAAATTTAATCACTTTGAAAACCAAAAATAAAAACATCGATTCGGCTGCTTTGGTTGATCATTAATCACTATCGCTCATTAATACATATATTAATTTTATTTTGATTTTAGGTAGGCACAAGTGTACCCATTTGTTTTGTTTACAATTTTTTTCACCGTTCATTTAAACGCACCGCTCCTGCTAAGCTTGTTAGCATTTGGCAAAACGAACTAAAACGCCAACCAAAGAAACGTTTTAATTCGTCGCCAGCCCACTTTTCCGCCCACATGATAGTTATTTAATAACTCACCCTTTATTTTGTCCCTTTAGAACCAATTTGGTGGATTTAACGCGAGAATACTCTGCCATTTCGTCGAACTCGACTCGGTTAGCAAGCTAGCACGATTTACAGCACCAGGAAAAACAACTACGGCGGCCGCGGAGGCACAAACAAGTGTGCCTGTGACTTTTTCTTAAAGCACTACAACATCTTAAAATTATCAAGAATCTAATAGGTCTAAGTTTTACTAAAATTTACTTTACTACTTTTCAAAATGAAATTTTAACCCGTTTGGTAATCAAAACAATATTTGTGTATCTTCTTTACATCAAAAGTTAAGGGCAAAATACAAGTGTGGCGCACAAAAGTAACTCTTGGTCTGCCTTTGACAACAAAGGGGGGTGCTGGAGCCTATACCAAAAAGGTAGGGGAAACCTTGAATTGGTGGCCAGCCAATCACAGGGCACGAGGAGACAAAGGACAACCAATCATAGCTATGCTCGGGACATTTAGTGTAAAATTAGCTTAGCATGCATATTTTTGTGATGTAGGAGGAAACTGGAGAACCCACGCAGAGCATTTAAACTCCACACATTGAGGAATCGAACCCAAGACCCCAGAACTGCAAGGCAGATGCACTAACCACTCACCCACCGGGTCACCCAGGTAAAAAGATTGCCTGAAACGACATAAATCTCTCCTTAACTTAAGCCTAAGCCTAAACCTAAGTAAGACCAACCCTTTCACCAATAGAAATTTAATTTAACATGATAACTGGTTCCTGTTTCAGTGCCGTTGACAAGTGATAAAATGTTCATTCGCCTCACAATGGATTGGACGTCTAGCGCCATCAATGGCAGCCAATGAGCTAAGTGAGAAAGTCCCAAAACCTATAAGATTTGCTCCCAAAATTGAATTCAACAGTACTTTAATTGAGCGTTTTCCTTTTCGGAAATGAATTGCACATTTTTTGTTTGATTTATTTAATATTGCAGCAATGGTGAAATTGACAGTTATGCTGTCTTCATAAATTTTGACCCGAAAGCGGACGTGGGTTCAACAAGAGGCCGATGTAGCCTTTTTTTTTCTTCCGTGAAGGTCAATTTTTCCTGCTTTTCAGCATTATTTTCTGCGCCTCGACGTAGCTTCCGCTGGAATTTGTCACCCGCGTTTAGCTGTTTGATTTCCGCCACGCTCCCCGAGGGAAATCAAGCAAAACCGTAGCGTTAGACAGGTGGCGTTCGTCCCCGCCGTTAACTCGCTCAATGTCAGGCGGGCGCTAAGACGACCCTACAAAGCCGCCTTTTTTTCTTCGTCTTCTTCTCCTTCCTGACGTTACGTAAGGACGCGTGGGGAATGCTGGAGAATTAGTCGGAGTCGTCTTAAATCCAGCGGCGGTGGGCTTTGGGAAGGCGCCGTCAAGAGGCTTACTTCACAAAATGTCAGACTTAACTTTCCCGCGGAGCGCTGACGAGCGCCGGGGAAGAGAAAAGCGTGAAAGTGGCCTTTAAAATGCGGGGAATTCGCAACACGCCCAATAAAACGCTCTTACGTGCTTACCCATCAGCCAAAACTCCACGTTTGCTTTCCAGACGACGGTCGGCCAATCGTGTGGCGTCCAATCAGCCCCATTGAAATGAGTTTATCACTAATAGGTGAAATTTGAAGTGGAAGGGACGGCAGCGGGTAAGACATTTTTAATATTATTTTTAAAGTGGTTTATTTATATATATATACATATATATACACATACATATATCTATATACATATATATACACATATACATATATATACACATATACATATATATACACATATACATATATCTATATACATATATATATACACATATACATATATCTATATACATACATATATATATATGTATATGTGTATATATATGTGTGTATATATATACACACACACATATATATATATATATATATATATATATATATATATATATATATATATATATAACATATTTAAATGGTCAAACGTTTCTTCAAATCATTTTCTTATTTAGGATAACATTTAGGAGAATATATTTGAATGAAAAAACACCTTACTAATATTGTCTTTTTGAATATACTTTCTTTCATTTAGAAGGAAGTTATTTACCAATGACGATATTTTTTGTAATGATTAATGAAACATGATCCTCTTGGCTCAATAATGTTTCTTGAAAACATGTAACAAAAAAGTTTCTCGACAGGGTCTAAAAACAAAAATATTTTTTTAATTTTTTTTTAATGTTCTTGTCATTCCGGAAATAAAGCATTTTATTGTTCCGAGTGCTTGTTGCTAGGCAGAATCCGAGTGCTTATCGGCAACTTGTCAGCCAAGTGAATAAAGGAGGGCCTGGCTGGGCTCCGCTGGGAAATCCCAAGCGGTCGAGCGCTCAAGAGTTACGACGGAGCACAAAATGAAAAACAATGAGCTCAAAGAAGCAGAAAATCTCTTCCAGAGACGACGGCAACACCACAACAGCCTTTAATCCCAAACGGGATCCAAACGGACTACGAACGCCACGGAAAAAGAGGAAACGGTGGCCAAGAGGCCTCCAGGGGAACCTTCGTTCAGCCCTGGCCGGTCACAACGGATTGGGCGCAAAGGATTGGGCGCAAAGGATTGGGCGCAAAGGATTGGGCGCAAAGGATTGGGCGCAAAGGATTGGGCGTTGTGCCACTAAATCTAAGTTTTGGGCAAAAAATGGGCTGAACAAGCGTACCAGTTAATCAGTTTTTGCGAAAACCCACAAAAAACATTTAAACTCCACACATTGAGGAATCGAACCCAAGACCACAGAACTGCGAGTCAGACGCACTAACCACTCAGCCACCGGGTCGCCCAGATAAAAACAATGCCTGAAACGAGATCAAATCTCTCCTTAACTTAAGCCTAAGCCTAAGTAAGGCCAACCCTTTCAGGTGGCGTCGCGTGTTCAAATGTCAGCGAAATTGGCGGCGCCGTTTAATTTAATTCTTTTTTTTTTTTTTTGGCGTTTTCCGCAATTTCCTTTTGGCCGCACGACGGTCCCGATCGGATGGCGGCCGGGCCGCGCCACGCCGACAAAACGCCGGGCGCCGGAGGACATCAATCTCCGGCTAAATGATTTTGTGAGCGCGTGGAAGCGCTCCCATCCGTCTTGCGCCGTTTATCCCTGGGATTTCTTTCGTCTTCGTCCGTCCGTATCTGCGGCGGCCGGCCGGCTCAAAAATAAAGAAATAAAAAAAAGCCATCCCGAGAAGCCATATTTACAAAATAGATCAATAAATGGGGGGAGCCAAGCTTATTATTTTTCCCGCCTGCAGGCGTCGAGAACTCGTTCGAATTCGCTCGTGTCTTTGAAATGGAAAAAAAAGAAGAACATGAGGAAATGACTATTAATATCATGCTAGATTATGATATTAAGATATTGTTGAAGCTCGGTTTAAAGTCTTGAAAGGAAAAAAGCTGGACATCATTAAGAAAGGTCGGACACCTACAAAGCAAGCAAGCCTGTCGCAACCGGGAAGGAACATTTTCAGCACTAAATCGAATAAAAACGTATGCCAGAAATACGACAGGACAGGCTTGACTTTCAGCATTAGCTTCGATGGCCATAGAAAAGAAGGAGGATGTATATTGTGTACAGTTAAAAAGGATTTTTGGTGAGTAAAATATGGCTACATTCCTAAATAATATTTCATTTGTAGGAGGTTATTATTGATGTTTTTTTATGTGTCTCAGCTGTAGCTGCAGTAGAGGTTTTATAGCCCTAAAATAGTTTTTGAGGGTTGGATTGATTCTTTGAAGGCTCGACGAGAAAATGCACGGACCGCCACTGCGATGACATTATAAAAGGTTAAAAAATGAAGATGTTTACAATTCAAGAAAACATTTCCGAGTCTCAAAAAAGTGATTTTGATGGCAAAAATGTCTTCTGAAAATGTGCCGAGTTTAAAAAAAAGTCAACGTACACACATTTGAATCTCGAGGTTTGTTTTGACTCATAACAAGACTTTGGCTCCGCCCCCCCGCCAACATTTCCATGGCCAACTGCTTGTATATTAACCTTGAAATATGTTTTCTATTTCCTACCCTCAATTAAAGTGTCAACCTGAGCATTTTACGACTTTTGCTGGCCCGCTCTGTCTTTTTCTCCGACTTGGACGGACGCACGCGTGAGGAAAATGAACGGCGCTCTTAAAAAAACACGCTTTTTTTTGAAAACGCGTTCCGCCAAGCCGTAAAGCCGTGGTCTGGTTGAGTCCGTCTGCCGATAACGCGGACGAGGACGGATGCGGTGGGCCGTCGAGCGTCGCCACCGCCGAGGAAAAACACGGAGCCTCAATTATGTGCTCGTTTGGGTCGTGGCGTCCAAAGATCTATCCAAATGCTTTTTTTCCGTCCGCTGACTTTTGAACGTTGGCTTGCGATTGGCGCGCTAGCTAGCTTGTTCGCTTAACTCTTTAAGCACCTTCCTAAATAGCTTCAGGATTAACCAAATGAAATAAAACCTACTTTTCCCCCAACAGATTAAACTCTCAAATCTATTGATTATTCATAAAAAATGCTATGCTAATTATTGAGTCGAGCTATCTTTGACTGAAGGCTCGCAGTTCTGGGGTCGAGGGTTCGATCCCCCGAGCCCTCACTGTGTGGAGTTTGGATCTTCTCCCTGGGTGTGCTCAGGTGGCTTTTCTCCGGGTACTCCAGTTTCCTCTAGCATCCCAAAAACATGCATGCTAGGCTAATTGTATGCTAAGTTGTTCTTAGCTAAGAGCGACTGGTTGTTTGTCTCCTAGTGCCCTGCGATTGGTCGGCCACCGATTCAGGGTGCCAGTAGTTTGCTGGGATAGGCTCTGGCACCCCCTCCAACTGTTAAGCAGTTCAGAAATGGTGCATCTTTGTAGGATTTGGATAGAATTATTATTTTGAATAATTTCACTTTAGTGCTTTTCACTCATTACAAAATGAGATTCATTGGATTAGTCAACAGAATAATAATAATAATACTTCTACTACTACTACCACTACTACTACTACTACTAATTAATAATAATGATGATAATAATAATAATAATAATAATAATAATAATAATAATAATAATAATAATAATAATAATAATTATTATTATTATTATTATTATTATTATCATCATCTCGGTTTCGGAATGCACAGATTGATCTCAAAACGAGATCACCTGAAAACCGAAATCTGTTTAAGTGGGACCAATGGCGGCCTTCGTTCATTTGCCCCTCCCAGTAAAAAGGAATTAGACGTTTAGCGCTGCCTTAATTAGCCCCCCAAAACATCGGGGGTGCGTCTCGTGATTTTTGTTTTTGTTTTTCCATACTACAGTCCACGCTAAAACCCGAGCCGTACGAGGTCAAGCGTGGAAAAAAAAAGCCATCGCGGCCACTCCGAGGCAAACGCTGACGACGCAACCGCACGCCGGTGGAAACGGAGCGCCGCGCCGAGGCCGTCCGCTATTTCGGGAGCAGACGGGTCGACTCCCGAGGAAATGATAGACTAACGCTGGGGAGACGGACGCTGCCTTTGCGGGTGTCTAAGCGCCGCCGAACATTTCTTGAACGAAGGCGGGGATAAGGGGGCGTGGCTATAGAGTTGACCCGGAGTTCAAAACAAACGACTTTGGCCAATTTCCTTTCCGCAATCACATTGGTTGATTCTGCCGTCAAAATGCTGCATTTAAAGAGTTCATAGGGAATCTTAAAATGGCCCAAAAGAAACAAGAAGAGCCCAAAAAAGCCACAGGAAGTTACCTGGAAATGGTTGAAAATCAGCAGGAAGTCAGCCACAACGGAACAGGAAGGAAGTCCATCAAAATCAACAGGAAACGATCCAAAATGGTCAGGAAGTGACCTAAAATGAAAGGGAAAAAATAAAAAAGTCAATGATAGATGTCCAATTCACTTAAACCACAGGTGTCAAAGTGGCGGCCCGGGGGCCTAATCTGGCCCGCCGCATCATTTTGTGTGGCCCGGGAAAGTCAATCATGAGTACCAAATTTCTGTTTTAGGATCAAATTAAAATGAAGATCATAGATGTATATTAAATTTCCGGATTTTCCCTCTTTTAAATCAATAATTTTCATTTTTTAATCCATTTTTTTTTCTGTTTTCAGTTCAAAAATCATTTTGTAAAATCTAAAAATATATTTAAAAAAGCTAAAATAAACATTGTTTCAGATCTATGAAAAAATGAATATTCAGGGATTTTAATTCAGTTCATTTAATCCATTTATATAAAAAAATCTAAATATTATATCTAAAATGGTCCGGCCCACATGAAACCGAGTTGACGTTAAAGTGTTCATCTTTCAGAGCCAATGACGGCACTAGACGTCCAACCCATTTTGAAGTGGTTTAAAAAATGGATTAAACAAGTGATATACTGATTTAATCAATCCACCGATGACAACGATGCGTTCATGTCACGCAAGAAAAATGAGTTCCGCCAGGGCTTATTTCTTGCCATACATTTTTTTCCCCCAACTTCTAAAGTACGTTACTGAAATTGTGTCTGATTTCCATGTTTTGCATTTTGTCTCCAGCATCATTCTGTCGCTTCCAGATTGTCGCCGGTGGAAAACACGGATTGACATTTCTGTGTCGAGTCTCGTCGTCGTGCTCGGCGCCGAAAACAATCAAGGGCTTGTCGCTATCGGCCCCCCGAAAGCTATTCTCTCTCGCCTTTTGTTGATTTCTCTTAGCGGCGTCACACTTTCTCTGATTTTATTTTTATTGAGCAGCTGTCACCTTTAAAAGGACATTTTTTCCCCTCCAGAAGGATTCAGGAGTACAAGTTTTGTCGTCGCTTTCATGTAATATTGGTTAAAATCTTATGCATATCCTATTTATTATATAGAGAATTAAAACTGCAAGTGTTTAAAGTTTTCAATTTAAAAAGAGGAGATAAAAGAGTAATCATGATCCTTATATTTAGGATTTTTTAATGATCATTTTTCAAACTAAAACTAGCTCTCGAATACTAGCTAGCTAGCTTGCGAATGCTAGCTAGCTAGCTCGCGAATGCTAGCTAGCTAGTTACCTCGCGAATGCTAGCTAGCTAGTTACCTCGCGAATGCTAGCTAGCTAGTTCGCTCGTGAATGCTGGCTAGCTAGCTCGCGAATTCTAGCTAACACGCGAATGCTAGCTAGCACAGCAGTAGAAAAGCTCGAAATGATCACCAATTTTGGTTGTAGTTGCCGGAAAAAAGTGGGTGTTCGCCAATAGATTGTCTTGGGTGAACTAAAAATAAAATATGTACAGAAAATAAATAAATAAATGAAGAAATAGTCTTCTAAAAGGTAAAACGACATTGGTCGACCTCTCTTATTCGATTGTTTGTTGACGAGTAGTGCAAACGAGCCTTCCGGGGTTCTCCCCGCCGGGCTTTTTCCGAAGGCCGCGAGCGAGCGAATGAGCGAACGAGCGAGTGCGCGTCCGTGAAATTCCGAGAGTCCTTGGCGCGTCTGCCGGGCCGATGGGGCCGACGGGGCTCCTGACAATAATATCTATCCGCTGCAGAAACGTGTCGGGGAAAAGCCAAAAGAGGCCGACGAATCGGCACCGAGAACATAAAAGGAACCCAAGTAATGAACTACACATATTTATATCAAACATCATATAAGATGAGATATAGAACGGGTTGCTAGCAACATTTTTCACTGGAAAAATATCTACAGCCTCACACTTCTGGGGTCGAGGGTTCGATCCCAAGTCCAGATTTTCCTGTGTGGAGTTTGCCTTGTTCTTCCCGAGCTTGCGTGGGTTTCCACCCGACCGGGTATTCCGGTTTACTCCCACATCCCAAAAACATGCATGCTAGGCATGAAAAGAGCTTCTGGGCGGCCATATTGGTAGGGGCAAATTTCCCTAGGGGGTTGCTAGTTGCTAATTGGGTGCTAAATTCACCCTTGCTATCAGCGACTGGTTGTTTCATCTCCTGGTGCCCTGCTATTGGCTGACCATTGACTCGCGGTGTCCCCCCCTCCATAATTGGCTGGGACAGGCTCCAGCACCCCCCGTGAGCATTGTGAGGATAAGCGGTTCAGAAAATGAATGAATAAATTAATTTTTCATTTCTTTCCATGAATTTTGTGATTTTTTTTACATAGTATTGTGCAACGTGAGTATTTTTGAAATACATTTCTTCAATTTTGCCCTTTTTTAAAAGATTATTCTTATTATCACAGTTTCATGTCCCCCCCCCCAATGCCGGTTGACGTACATTTTTAATGTCATGCACATTTTTAATGTCATGCACATTTTTAACGCTGGCCTCTGTAAATTGTCCTCAAAATTCCTTAATGCATTAAAGATGAAAGCCGGCCCGTTTGGAGCGCTTTCGAAATTTTGAAAGGGCCGACAGGGGATCAACAAAAAAAAGGAAAGTAATCACGGCAAAGTACTTAAATGGAGTCTGTGAATAAAAGTAATGGGAGCTAAATTAGCATAAAAGCCACAATTGAAATGTTTGGAGGAATTTGACAGCTGGCAAATGGAGGCTTAACGCAGATGGACGGATCTTGGCCTAATGTTTCCCACCGGCAGCTGCCGTCCCATCACAAATAAAAAACAAAGTGCGGTCAAGTTGGGGGAAAAAAAAACACAAACAAATTTAAAAAGGTTTGCGTTTAGCCCTAGTAGCCCTCCAATCCACTTCTGTTTGGGGTCCCATGTGGAAAAATAAATGGTTTTTTTGTTGTCGTTGTTGCCCATTTCGTTAAAACAAAACAAAGTGGAGAAGAGCTTTGTGCGTACATTGTTGCGAGTGAGGAGGACCGAACAATTAAAAACGATACATTTGAGAGAAAAATTAGCACGACTTTAAGCACAAACGAGTCTATCAGTCAGTATCGGTCGTCGTTCATGTTTGTTGTCTGGTTAGTGATTGGAAGAAAAAAAAAATCCATTCTTTTTGTGAAAGTAAAACATCTTGCGTGGACAGTGCACACGTCACCCTTAGAAATACCCCGCCATCTCTTTGTTATATTTTAATATTAAAAGATCCAGTTTCAAGAAAAGGCAGATTACTTTTTTTTTGTTGTTTTTTTGGGACACTTCTAATCGGCGGACCTCTACTTGGACATTAACCAATACGGTGGTGCCTCTACTTACAAATTTAGTTTGGTATGTTGGATATTTCGTAAGTAGAGGAGTCATTTGTATGGAAATTCTCTGAAATTAAAATGAATAGCAAGCCGGCAAAACCATTTTTTATTCTGTTACTTAGTTATTTTTTCTCCTACAGCATCTTCATATTATATTGGGACTTTATTTGACGTTTTTCAAAATGTGCACTATTCATTCATTCATTTCCAGACACGATGATCCTCACAAAGGTCGTTGTAAACTTTAGCTCCCTCTCATTTTTAATAAGTGTGAATCCGACTCCAGCAGGTTTAACTTCCGACACCCCCGAAGCTCCAAACCCTCGGAAAAGCCGCTTTCCTCCCAAATCTGTCATTCTCTCCTTCACGGGCTCGCAAATTTCCGGCGAATACCCACTTATCATCCTTATACTTGACATTCTTTTTAAAGAAGAAAACTCAACTCGAGCACCCTCCTTTTTAAAAAAAAGAAGCTAAAAATAAAGGCAATCGGTGTGTGTGTGAATGTGGGTCGTGGACTCACCAAAGAAGATTGGGGTGTCCCGCGGTGAGGATATTACATCTTCATCTTAAGCTTCTTCTTCTTCTCTCGGGCGAGACACCTTCCAGAGATTTAGGGGGAAAAAAAGATAAATATAAGCGGCTCTTGAGACGGTAGCTCGATTGCCATCTTGCGACTCAGGTGACCCGGGGGGGGGTTGTGTCATTTGAGGGGGGTTTTCAACGGGAGGCAAAGTGGCGCTTCACGGAGTTTTGGACACTACGTCACATGTGTCAAAGTGGCGGCCCGGTGTATATTACATTTCCTGATTTTCCCCCTTTTAAATCAATAAATCTAATTTTTTAATCCATTTTTCTGTGTTTTTAGTTCAAAAATCATTTTGTAAAATCTAAAAATATATTTTTAAAAAGCTCAAATAAACATTGTTTTAGATCTATAAAAACGGAATATTCAGGGATTTTAATCCAGTTTTTTTTTTAATCCATTTATTTTAAAAAAATCTAAATATTATATCTAAAATGGTCCAGCCCACGTGAAATCAAGTTGCTGGGTTTTGAGACTTGCCGGTTTTTGCGATGAGCCACATGGGCAACCGCCCAGGGTGCAATCTAGTAGGGGGCGCACGAGAGCCCTCGCTCCCTCATTTTTTCCACTATATTACCTATATAGTGTGCCATGGGAAATGACCTGCCAGGAAGTAATATTCCAAGAGAAAAATTGTAATATTAGGAGATCAAAATTGAAATAGGATGAAAAAATAAGTCCATATTGTAATCTTACACGATTAAAATCATCCTTTGCACTCTTTTACAGTGAATTGTATAGTTGTCAATGGCAAGCCGTCAATTTTGTGTCACTACCGGCTACATTTTTGGATCATTTTCTATTGATTTGGAGGGACTTTCCAGGTGCTTCTTGTTCATTTGTCAGTGCCGGATGATTTTCGCGGGACTTCCTGTTGGTTTGGGGGCATTTTAAGGTTCCGTTTTAACTCGTTGGTTGCTATAGACGACGTTAATTTGACGGCAAGCGGGGGCGAAAGAACTAATATGACTAAGGATTAGAATATGAGTGCAATAGCTCACTCCATTACACAACTCACAACATGCTACTTTTAAAGCGCCCCCGTCAAGCTAGCTAAAGACGAACCCCGGCGTTTGTCAGGCGCTTCGTCTCCGGGTGAAAAATTCCCAACACGAGACGAGCCGTGCTATTTGCGGACGTAACGTGCGCTCCTCGTCGCCGCTAATCAAGCGGAATGCTGTTATTAGCACACGTTAGCATCCGCCGTGCGAGCTGGACTGGGATCGTGGCGCCCCGCTAGGTGAAACGCAACGCAAATCTAGCGCTGACATCTGCTCATTCCAAACACCCCGTGGCGGAAGGATGATAGAAAGAAAAAATAGCTCTCATTTTTAATTTGCAAAACGCTTTCTACCGAGCACGGCAACCAGGTCTTTCTTGGTTAGCTGGCTAATTAGAAGTAACACCCTCCTTCCCTTTCGCGGCATCGCCGACTTCTTCTGCCCTTTGACGGTCGGGGGCGACCAATCGAGAGACGCGGGGCCAATTAGGATGTTTCTGCTTTTTTGTCTTTGTCCTCCGTTTGACTGGAGGAACAAACCCGAGCGTCCGATCGAGGCCCCCTCGGCGCGTGGCCGAAGACGCGGAACGCCGGTGGCCTGGAAAAAAATCCAAATAAATAAATAAAAAGGAACAATGGAGCATTGTTGGGGAAAACGGCAGCCGTTTCGGATGATTTGGTTGGCTGGCTGGCTTCTAACTCAACAATGGCGCTGGATTTTAGGATATATGTATGACATATGTCCGCTAAATGACGTAGCGAAAAACGGCCCTGATTGTACTTACAGAAATTGACGTACGAGTGTCCCAACATATGAGAAATTTACATACGAGGAAAATTTCCCGCACATTTTTGGCCGTCTGTCTCAAAGGTAAACAACTCCATAAAGTACTGTATGTAATAATGTCACATTCTATTGCAGATCATAACCACTGACACACAATCCTTTCTGTGCAATAACATTGCGCAATATCTTTGATTGTGCAATATTTTAGAATTTACCTTGCCAGGACATGACTTTTTTATATTTTTAAATGACTTATTTATGTTTTTACTGGGAAAACGCACTTGAGTAGCACCACCAATTTTGTTACACGCAGCTGTGTATGATGACAATAAAGGCTTTTGATTGATTGACTAGATCGGGAGTAAGGAACCTATGGCTCAGGAGTCATATGTGGCTCTTTCCATGGGTGCATATGGCTCTCCACTGACCTGTGAGGTAAAATATGAAAACCTCCCTCTAGCACCACTTTAATCATAATTTAGTTTTGTATGACTCTTCTGCATGCATGATATCATTGATACTGATTTATTAGCAACAGCATAACAATGTTGTCAAAAGAATTCAGAGACTTTTGCTACTTTAAAAGTGGTGAAATGACTAAAAAAATCACACATTTTCATGGATTTTGACTTTTCAATTCTGAAAATGGCTCTCAAAAAAAAGCTTTAGAAAATATGAATTGTTTATGGCTCTTTCTGTCAAAAAGGTTTCTGACCCCTGCACACCTGGATTCATTTGTTTTTAGTTATTTTCATAATTTCAAAATTGATTTGAAGTATGTGTAAATTGACATAGGAGCTCAGTCCAGGAACGCATTAAGCTCGTATCTCAAGCTATTTATGTTTTCTCAAAGAATGTTTGTAGCACAAACCTGTTTTTTTTCTCCCCCAAAACGGACATTCTTGTGGCCATCTGGACGCGCTGTTTGCCGCCTTTCTGGCCAAAGAAATGATGAGGGCCAGCCCCATTGCTTTTTCCGGCGACCCAGCGATTAGAAGCCAGCCTGGAATCACAAGTCTAAAATCAGGGACACCACTTTTTCCATGTTCATCTTTTTTTTCCTCATTATTTCTATTACATTTAAAAAAAAATTCTATCACTGACTGGTCAATCGCAGCCTTTGGGAAAATAGATTAATGTGTCACCACTTCCTAGAAGTACTTTTTGATCTTAATGGGAGGTGGGGTAAATGATGATCCGATTCCTTTCCGAGTCGCCGCCAAAAACGGCGAGGTGAAGTCGGGCCGCTTTGACTTTTCACCCAGGCGGGCGCAAGAGCGCTTTTGTGTGTTTTAAGTGGATTTAATGTGGCGGAAGAATTCCTCTCTGGACGCTGCGCCGATAAGGAATGGCGCTCGGGGAATAAAAGAGAATGTCGCCCGCCAGCGAGCGGGCGGGGAGGCCGTTTGCCATCATTTCGATCAAAAGTCGAGACTCGGCGGAATCGTCGTCCGCACGGGATGGAAATTTCATTTGAAACGCCACACCGTTGCGTTAACTCTTTGCTTGCCACCGACGGCACTTACGCAGAAAATGATAAAAATGATTAAAAACCCGTTCGTGCGCCTATTGTGCTCATTTTTGTTGAAGGCGCGCCGGCCTTAAAGTTCTGGGGTCGAGGGTTCGATGCCGGATGGGGCCTCACTGTGTGGAGCATACATGTCCTCCCCGGGCTTGTGTGGGTTTGCTCCGGGTACTCCGGTTTCCTCACGCATGCCAAAAACATGCACGCTAGGCTAGCTTGGTTGAATGCTCTAAATTGGCTGACAATAGCAATGATTGGTCGTCCATTGTCTCCTCGCGCCCTGCCATTGGCTCGCCGTTGATTCAAGGTATCCTCCGCCTGGTGTCCGGAGTCAGTCTCCAGCACCCCCAGCGACCCTTGTGAGGATAAACGATTCAGAAAATAAATGAATGAACCCATACGGCGCTCAAAGTCCAATGGAAAACGATTTGGGGGGCGGGGCAATGAGCGAACGTCAACGTGGGCCAGCGTTGAACGGGTTAAGCTAACGCTAACATTTTGAAGGGCTGGCATGGAAAGAGGATGGAGTCAAATCTCCTCCTCGTCCTCCTCCTCCTCCTCCCGGCGGTCGGAAAGACGGGATTTGGATCGGTCAAAGTGCAAAATATTTCATTTGGAGACGGGGGGGGAGAGACGGGACGGGGGGGGAGCCTTTCCAGGCATGTTGAACGCGCGCCACCCACGTCGCGGCTCGTAATTCGGGTCGCCGACATCCCGCGCGGTCTGGACGCCGTTCGGCTAATAAACTTCATCTTCTCTCTACGGTTGGCCTTTTTTTTTTCTTCAAGTGATGAGGTCATCCTTTTTTTTCTTTGTCTGGTCTTCGTGGAGAAGAAACCAAATGTGCTTTGAGCCAAAAACACGATTGGCGATCCAATTTTTGCACTAGAAGGCGTACAGATCACATGCCATCCAATTTCTAGCCATCAAAGCCCAGCGTATTTACATTCGCGTTTGATTGAAAAAAAAGAAGAAAAGAGTAAGACGATGATGGCGAGAGAAGCTCGCGTGCGCTCGAAAAAGAAGGAACAGATGAGCGGACGCACGGAAAAACGGACGGACGGACGGAGGTGGACAGATTAAGTCAGACGCAAATTCAAAAAAAAGAAAAAAGGGCTCAGAATATGATACGTGCTTCTTGCGTAAGCCTCTCAAGATAAGAAGAAGGGATCATCCCACAAACCCACCGGCTTGATTACTGCCGGCCGGATTGGACGCCTATGGCTGTCCATGTCAAGGAGCCAAGGAGCTCATACTTTTTTTTTCTTGTAATACAAGAGGGTGCCGGAGCCTATGCCAGTTAACTAAGGGCACCGGGTGGGGGACAACACCCTGAATGGGTGGCTAGCCAATCGCAGGGCACGAGGAAACAAAGGACAACCACTCGTACCTAGGAACAAGTTAGCATACAATTAGCCTAGCATGCATGTTTTTAGGATGTGGAAAGAAACCGGAGTACCTGGAAAAAACCCACACAAGCCCGAGGAGAACATGCAAATGAACAGAGGAAGTTCAGAGCCCGTCTAGGATCGAACCGACGACCCTAGGACTGTGAGACGGCAAGCTAACCGCCGCCAAGTCGCTCTACAATGATTAACCCATTAAAAATATATATAATATTTGCTCATTTATTCATTTTCTGAACGGCTTTATTCTCCCTAGGACCGCAGGGGGTGCTGGAGCCTATCCCGGTTGACTTGGGGCCAGAGTCGGGGGACACCCATTCGCAAGTCACAAGCAGACGGACGACCATTCACGCACACACTCACGCAAAGTTTCAATTTAGACCGTTAGACCTGGATTTGAACCCAGGGCCCCACAACTGCAAGACAGACGCGCTAACCACTCAAGCCACCAAGCCGCCCTAAATCATGTCTAAGGTTTTTTTAAATGGGCAAAACGAGACCCATTGAGCCTTTCAATCCAAATGGATGGGACGTCTATAGCCAATGCCCTTTTGACCCTTGACCTCCCTTCCCGAGGCAAACATTCATTAGAAAATGGCAAATTGGCGGCATCCTCCGAATAAGAGCCGGCCGGCGCTTTGTAGCAACGACGGCTACTAATTTAGCATTAAAGTGACGCGGCCGACCCGTCTTTCCTGCCTCGTTTGCTTTTTTTTCCTCTTCCTCCCGCGTAGACGAATCAATCGGCTGCATCGATTGGACGCCGTTAGCGCAAACCAAATAGCTTGAAATGGATTCACGCACGGAAGGCGCCGGCCGAATATTAATGCGCCAATAAAGTCCCGTCCACGGGGGAAACGGCTCATCAAAACATTTAAAGCTCGACCCGTGAACGGCCGAACGCTTCGTGGAAACCAAAAGGACCGGAAGGTCAGAGGTCACGGAGGTGGGGAAAGAAATTTAGCATGACCAGATAGGAGCATGTTTGTGTTGGAGATAAGTCCAGAACGAATGGAGAGATGATGCAAATTGGTGGAATAAACAGGAGATCTGATTCCATTTATGCGGGATGAGGTCAAAGGTCAGGAAATGGAGAAATGTGTTTGCGTTCCAGATAACTGCATAGTGAATGGAGAGATTATTTACATTGACATTTATAATTGATAACTTTATTCATCCCGTAATCGGGAAATTTCGTTGTCACAATAGCAAGAGGGTGAGAATACAGACACAGCATAAGACATTTTAGACATAAATAGATAGGTAATAAGTTAATAAATAAATAAATGAATAAATATATAAATAAGCATGTCTCTGAAGTATATACACACACACACACATATATATATATATATATATAAATATATATTTACACACACATATATATATACACACACATATATATATATATATATATATATATATATATATATATATATTTACACACATATACACACCTATACATATACCTATACATAAACACATACACATATATTAGCACATATACATAGATATATATACATAGATGTACATGCATGCATATGGTAGGTCTTAACACTCAGCCATTTATTCGGTATGTTGGCCTTCCACAGACTAAAAGGGTTATTTTAAATTGGTAGAATATGGTTATGATAGGAAATGGGAGCGCTGATCCGATTTTGGGAAGAGGGGAGGTCAAAGGTCAAAGGAGTGACGAAAAGGCATGGGAAAAATGGAGAAAGATCAAAGAGACGATGGAACAGTTTGGAATACCACACCGAAGAAAGGATTCCATTTCGGGTGAATGAGGTCAAAGGTCGCCGGGGTCAGAAATACTTTGGCGTTCAAGCTAACTACAGAGATGAATGGACGACGAATTTGACTGGTCTACTACAGCAGGCACAAATGTGATGATTGTCCACGCCAGCGACGCTATGGTCATTGGCGCCAGCGACGTTTAATGGCAACAAAGTCAAACAATGTGGGTCACGCGGCAGATTTGACGGGATGAGCGCAAATCGCCATTATGTTTCAAAGCGGGTCAATCCTAATCTGGGAAATGGCACGTATCCTTTCTTCATCCCTTAATAATCCCCCCGCCGACAAAGCAAAAGTGACCACGTCGCTCGCTAATACCCACCCGTGCCAGACCGCGTTGCCGGTTGAAATACATATTTGCCAATTTAAAAAGGAACAAAATCAACGCTGTTTCCATTAAAAACACATGACGTGGACGAGGAGCAAAATGCAAATGCAAATGCAAAAAAAAATGTGTGGCCATCTCCCCTGCCCGTCCGTCCGTCACCCTTTCCTCGACCAATCAATTCTCATTACGCTTGGCTAGAGGAAAAGATTAGGACCCAAAATGATCCCAACCTTGTTGTTCCGCTGCCAGTCTAAAAATAGCCCACACAAAAAAAAAAATCATATTGCGCAACCTCCAGACCAACCAGATTCAAATACAAAAATATTCCTAATGCAACATATCAAATATAGTATGACTTCTCACACTTTTTGTACATTTGTGCTTTTTTTTTTTTTTTTTAAACGTGATTTTTTCCCCTCCAAAAACACACAAGAAATCAGTAAAATGGCACATTTATATGAAGACAATTTGTGGAACATGCTTCTTTTTTTATATATGAAAGAATATGTGCACAAAACTAAATCTTAATTGCATTGTAGTAAAATGTTCAATTTCTAATCATTTAAAGAAACTTGTGTATCATTTCTTTTTTTCTTGTCGCATTCCACAAGTTACCCCAAATTAATGAAATGTATTATGTTGTGCTAAACCGACAGTAGAGACAAATGGCTATTAAAATGCCTTGTTATTCCTTAAATATCAATTATTGCTAACATTTGAGCCGTTTTCTATCGCTGTTGTAAAAGTCATCTTTGTTTTTTTTTAACACAGAGGAAAAAATAAATAAATAAATAATAAAGCGCGGATGCTAATGGAGGTCCGACGTGGAGATGGGCAGGATTAGCAATTAGCCGCAAATGTCCGCCTTCGGAAGCCGACTTGAATGGCGTGCGGCGGCAATTATGCAAACGGGCAAATTGCGCGTAACCTCGGCGCCGAATGAAATGTCAAAAGGCTAAGCAAACTTATTAGCATGAATCCTGAGGGGAATCAAAATGGATTTCAGTCATAAACCTCTCGCGTGCACGTCAAAGGATCAAACAACTTTGCAAATGCGTCATGTCCTGTCCGTTAAAATACACAAATTTGCGTTTGTTCAAATGCGCATCAAAATAGTCTCCAAACGACAAACGGCAGCCCCGGGAACATTTTGCCCCTCGCTTAATAGAATATGCAAACGACGGCGGTCCGACATAACGAGAAGGTCGTTCGCTCTTCCTTCATCGGCGTTACGGCAATTATTACGGAATTCATTTAACAGGCCGATCCCAGCTGACAGAGAGCCAATCATGAGCAAATGGAAATGCAAATGGCCGCCGCTTAGAAATGCTCCATGTGCGGTCGATTGGTCGCCGGTCTTTTGGTCGCCCCGACCACGACAACGGGCGACCAAAAGACCGAGGACCAAAAGACCGGCGACAAAACAAGGTAAAACAAGACGGTCTAGGCATGAATAAAAGCCAACAATGGCCACAAGCAGTTTCCCTGAGCCCACGTGTGAATGTAGAAGAGTTTTTATGTACATGCGTTGTCCCTTTAAGAAGCGACGTCAGTCAGTCGGTCTTAACAAGTTCTCCAACAAACACAATAAAAGTCCGGGAAATTTGGAGCTTTTCTTTAGCCTAATAATTAATAGGGCATTAAGTATGACTAAATAATAATTTGCAGTTTGTATTTAGGGAATTGGAGCAACGATTTATAAAGTTTTTACGGTTGAAAATTGTAAAGCAAGAGTAGCCAGACTAAAATAGTGTCCTTAAAAAAGTGTAATAAAAAAAATAAGAATTCTTTAAAAAAAATATGTATTTAAGTATTATTTATTGTTAAAATATATTTTCATCAATTTTTTGAATTGTGACGATCCCCAATTTAATGTTGAAGATTGAGCAAATAAACAAAAACAATCAAAGTAGACCTGAAATTGATTTTAAAATGATATTGTCCTTAAAAAGTGTAATTAAAAAAATAATAAGAATTCCTTTAAAAAAATGTATTTAAGTATTATTTATTGTTAAAATACATGTTCGTCATTTTTTTGAATTGTGACGATCCCCAATTTAATGTTGAAGATTGAGCAAATAAACAAAAACAATCAAAGTCAACCTGAAATTGATTTTAAAATGATCTAGCTGCCACTTTTCCCACTCCAAATGGATTGGACATCGACGCTCATCAATGGCGCTCACTAATTTGAGCAGAAAAGGATTCAAAAGAAAAGAAAAAAAGAGGCCTTCCTCCTTTTTTTTTTCTTCCCTCCTCCGGAGTCTGACTGTCTGCTCTGGAAATAGAATTGACCTCAGTTGAAAGCGGGCCTCTGCCGGATCTCCCCGACCGCACGCCGCCGCGGAAGACGACTTAAGTACGTGTACACGTTAGCGGCTCGTTTGCAAAGCGGAGCCACGCCGTCCGACGTAGCGCCCGAGCGTGCCAGATGGAAAAACTAGCAAAGCGTGGCATACATTATCGAGATCCCTAACTTAGCAAAAAAAAAAAAAAATGGCTGCCGTGGACTCAATCGCACTCAAAGACACGACGTGACTATCTCCTTATATGTAGCCTACGTTTCTTTTTCATGCAACTAAGAGCCGAAAATACACAAAGCGCTAAATAACTTTGCTTACGATGGGAAAAAAAGGAAGCTTTGGGATTTGGCTTGTATTTTCAGACCCCCCCCATCACCGTCTCCCCCGTCCCGCCATCCGGGGGGGAGCATTACCCACATTGCCGATCTGCTCTGTGTTTGTTCGCCGCCGCTGTGAGAAATGATTGGGGAATTTTCCCATCCCGAGACCACTGACTGTGGGCGGAACCGCTGGGCAGATAAAACCTGTCAATCAGCTGGCCGGCCCACCGAGGAAGGGGGGAGGGGCTAGCCCATCCATGCCCCAAAGCGTAGCAATCTTGACTATGTGGGGGGTGCCGGAGCCTGGCTAGGAGACAAGCAAAACAAATTTCGATCGAATAATTCGCCCGTCATGCGATCAAAATTTCGTGATGCGACCAAGCCAGGTCTTTTTTGCATATCTTTCATGTATAACAATATTTACGAGCACGGAACGATTAATTCAGACGAGTTTCTCCTAAGACCAGGAAACGCACAACGCGCATGCGCGGGCAAAAAGAGGGCTTTCTGGGTAATGAAGTATACTGGTGCACACAACACCGACCGATAGGCAATGGCAACCTTTCTCAGAATAAAACTTCATGACCCACAATCAATACGTGGGTAAGCTCAACTATTGTATTTCCTGTTATTCTTTCTAAGGAAAGAAGCTCCCGCGATCGTTCTTTAAAGACTATTTGTTGTTGGCAAGTGGTCGTGCGTTATCCTATTGTGAGGACATTTGTGTGCATCATTTTGGGAATATTTTGAAGGGAATAGTACAACAGCAAACAGTCCATCGATAGCGAACGTGAGGGTGGGCGGAGGCGTGGCAAACCGCCAACCCGGCCAGAACCAAGGTAACAAAAGATCACAACAAAATTAGAAATTCAGTTTTGTGTAAAGTTACATTAAACGTATGTTTGAGTGTCTGTATATATTAATCCCAGTTAATTTAAATTTGTTTGTTCCGTTTACGAGTGTGTTGTCGTGGAAAAATAACGACCCGCCCCCCCCCCCCCCCCCCCCCCCCCAAACGTCTCTGTCTCCCGTCGGCGAAATCTGCCCAATTTTAGTTAGATTAAACACATTTTATTACTATTAAAGCACTAGTTATGTGTTACTTTGTTAATAGATGGCGAATTAGAAGAAATAAAACATTTTTTCCAATCCAATATCCTGTTATTGTTTTTTTCAGTGGGTTGGAACGAATTAATTTCTTTTGCATTCATTTCAATGGACTTCATTGGCTGCCATTGCTAGCTACAGGTGCCTGATTTATTTAAAAAGGGGAGGGTCCATTCTAATCGCTGCCGTCCCTTCCTAACCAAGCGTGTCGGACATCTATCGCGTCCCGTGACAGGGAAGGATCCAATCCGAGAAAAAAGAGATACGACATTGATATTTTTATTTGGCTTGCCGTTCCGACTTTTTGACAGTTAGCAAAGCACGTGGAGCGCTGCCAATCCTCGTGGGGCTCAAAACCGGCGGAGCGCAAAGGCCACGCCGCGGGCCCCCGGCCAAGGCGGTCCGCGCGCACGCCGCTTCCAGCCTTCTGGCGGCGTGGAGGAGGTTCGCGGCGGGCCGGCCCAGGCGCAGATGCTCCGGACGGAGGGGCGGCGCCTAAAAATAGCCCTGCCACGCTGTCCCCCGTGATGCCTTAGCATCTGCTTTTACTTGGAAAGCTACCATCGTTTTAGCTAGCGTCACTCGCATTTGGTTCATCTCGATAATTACTGGAACCCGATGTTTTTTTAATGAATTCTTGGACAGTGAGATGTCCAATCCGGAATGTCAAAGTGTCCGATTTAAATCCCATAGGTTTAGCCTACGATTATGCTGCTAATCTATTACATTGCTGCTTTTTTTTTTCTTGCCTCGGTCCGCTCACGCGAAATCTACCCGCTTGCTAGCTATTAGCTAAACTCATACCTGTCAACCTCTGCCGATAACTGCCCTTATAAATGATTATGATTCCCCTTACAAACCCCCAAAAACCTTACAAACACCGTACGACTCGTACGGTGTTTGTAAGGTTTTTGGGGGTTTGTAAGGGGAATCATAATCATTTATAAGGGCAGTTATCGGCAGAGGTTGACAGGTATGTAAACTGGTGTTATTATTGATATTTGATCCATGATATAGTGCCCTATCATTATTGTAGACTGGAAATGTGGAAATACGCATGCAAAGTCATGTAACTATGTAAATGGGTAAGTCATTTCTTTAGCAAAAATAAAAAATAAAGAGTAAGGAGCGGCCATTTTGTGTCTGACTTCCTTCAGCCTGCAGATTTTCTCTATCCTGGAGATTAAAGCTCCTCTCTCTCTAACACGGGCTTGTAAAAGAAGCAGAGTTTATCTTGAAAGCTGAGCGCGAGAGGCGGCCCGACGACCCGGAGGAGGCCGGCGATGAAAAACGGCAGATTAGAGACGGGCGAGCCAACGAGCCAACGAGCCAACGAGCAAACGGGTGAATGAAGCTCACTCTCCGGATAATTCCAGAGCTAATCGGTGGCGTGCAGGTGTGCCAGAGATTTTCCTCTGCGGGCTTATCTGGAGGCAAACCGCCAAATCTGCCTTCTTTCTAATGTTTACTACTTGGACATGGAGGGGTTAACTCTTCAACTTTTACCGTTGTTTGTCCACTCCAACTTTTGTGGCTGATTTTCCAGCGAGTCAGCGAATCTGCGCCCATTATTCCTAATGATCGGTTTCCAGGGGGGGGGGGGGGGTTAGAAAGGGGGAAAAAAAACAAGTCCTCGGGCGCGTGTTCCCGCCCGCCCGGCAGGACGGACGGACGATAAAAGAGCGGTCGCTGGCTGGCTTGTTTTCTGGGCTAACGGACGCGCTCTCAAAGTCTCTGTGGGTTGCGGTCGCGCTAGCGTGCCGCCTTCTCTCAACCCCAAAAGGGTCAAGTGTTTGCCTGCTGCCTTCATTAATACTCTCTTGTACTTCAGAAAAAAACATGCTTTTAGCAAATACAGGATTATTATTATTATTATAATTATTTTTAACTTAGTTTTGAGGAATTGGATGTCCGGCGATATCGACGAGTTAAAAGAGCATTTCGAGAACCAAGCGCAAATAGGACCGCGACCATTCAAAGGTAAATTGTGACTGAACGGCGACCAATCCGATCAACAAAGCCCGCCCTATCTCATCTGCAATCAAGTCCGGCTCCCGTTCTTCCCTAATGGAGACAAACGGCGTCCGGAAAGAAGATGGACGTCCCCGCCTAGCGTCGGACGTGCGAGCGCTCGCTAGGGCCGTCTTTGATGCGGCGCACCTTCTCGCCGGCTTATCAGATTCCCTGACAGAGCGTTGACCTTGGCGTTGAGATTATGGGATGCCCCTCCCTCCCTCCCGCGACTCCCTTTCCTTTCCTTTCCTCATCAAAGCCCGACGAGATAAGAAGTGACGTCTGGCTGACCTTCGGCCATCCCAAAAGCCGTCCAACTCCCAAACGCCGCCATCTTAGTCCACTCCAAATCATTTTCCAATTAAAACATGCTCACCTGTCTTCTTCAGTGACACAAAAAAAAATCACTCAATTCATTTTCTGTACCGCTTATCCTTACAATGGTCGCAGGGGGTGCCGGAGCCTATCCCCGCCAACTACAGACACCCTGAATCGGCAGCCTGCCAATCGCGGGTCGCAAAAAGACAGACAACCAACCACAGCTAGGGGCAATTTACCATACCATTAGCCTAACAAGGAGAACATGCAAACTCCACACAGTGATTCCAGCCCGGGATCAAACCCACGGCCCCAAGACTGCAAGTCCACGAGAACATGAACACATATCAAGTGCATTTCCTATTTTTCCTTTCTATTTGGACAAAAAACAAACTTCAATCGGCCCTAGCAGTAAAAAAAAAAATGGCGCGCACGTTCTTGCCGTTGTACTTCCTCAATAACAAACCCCCGACGTAGTCTCCTACACTACTTAGTGCCCTTAATCAATGTATTGCTTTTTTTTAAATCTACGTTGGAACCGCACGCCAATCGACGAAACACGAACCCCGATTGGTCGAGACGGCGGCGGCGAAAGATAACGAGCTCGACCAAAGAAAGTAGCTTAGGGCTAATTAGCCCGGACGACATTTCGATTCAAAAAACATTTATTTCGGGGCAAATGCGGCGGTGTAACGGAGATGATAAAAGTGATGGTGGTGGAAAGTTGGCGAGAAAAGGCAGGAGAAGCCAAATGAGGAAGAAGAGGAGGAGGAAGAGGAGGAGAGCAGCCAGGTAGAGAAAAAATGGATAGCGCAGATAATTCTTATCTGCAGGTGGGCAAGGGCACACGTCGCTGCTCCCGCGCGGGTGTGACATTGCAAATAATCCCAGTTTGTTTACTTGCAGCAATAGGAACTCCAATCTAGGACTATTATTTAAGACGACCTTGCTGTCCAGTAGAGCTTTTTATCGGTGAACTTTATTAAAGAAAACAACAACAAAGGCATTCTGGGAGGACCGTGCTCCAAATATAAAGGCAAGATATCATTTAATATTGTTTTTCCACGACGCATAAAAATCCCTCCAGAATTAATAAAAAAAAAGTACTGATACGGCAAAGATGAAGCATTCAGTTCCCGTGAGCGCCCCCCCCCCCCTTAAACCCCCCCCAACGCCAATTGACTTATCCGTCACTCAAGCGGGCCCGTCACTTTGAGCGCCGTTTATCACGGCGCTCGGCGCCAGCGTAATTGTCTTTTGTCTTATTTTGTCTCCCTCTCGTCTTTTAGCGGCGGATGATTTTCTCCAGTCAAAGTGGACAGCCCTCATCCACTTTTATCCGCTTTTATCCGCTTTTATCCCCCCACCTTTTCCATACTCCGTGTCGTTTGTTTCACGCCGCAGTCATTTCTTTTTAGCGCCGTCTTCCAATGACAATCAGAGCGTAAAACGCGCAACTTTTTCACGGTCTTTTGTGGAAAAAAAAATAACATGCATGCGTTCGTTCTATTCTGGCTCCTTAAGGGATCTTTGATCTAGAGCAGGGGTAGGGAAACCTATGGCTCGGGAGCCATATGTGGCTCTTTCCATGGGTGCATATGGCTCTCCACTAACCTGTGAGGTAAAATAGGAGCACTAATAGAGCGTCACTGTGGCGTTGACACTACTTCTACCACCACTTCAATCATAATTGTGTTTTTTAATGACTCTTCTGCATGCATGATATCATTGATACTGATTTATTAGCAGCATAACAATGTTGTCAAGAGGATTTGGAGACTTTTTGTACTTCAAAAGTGGTGAAATGACCCAAAAAATAAATCACACATTTTCATGTATTTTTCCTTTTCAATTCTGAAAATGGCTCTCCAAAAGTAACATTAGAAAATAGGAATTATTTATGTCTCTCTCTGTCAAAAAGGTTCCCGACCCCTGATCTCGAGACTTGCCGCAACTACGTCTTCATTCGGCCCCCCTTTGTTGCTAAGTAGACTCATCTGCGCTTCCTTCTAACTCAGTGCCGAGTCAGCGTGTGCATACACACACAGACACACTCACACAAGCATTGGTGGTTCAGTGGTAGAATTCTCGCCTGCCACGCGGGAGGCCCGGGTTCGATTCCCGGCCAATGCATCATCCTTTTTCACCAATTTTGTTATACACAGCTGTGTATGACAATAAAGACTTTTGATTTGACACAGACACACACACACACACACACACTAAACGCAAAACTGAGCTCTCTCTCAACGTACAATGGTAGTAACGCAAACTATCAACTTAAGTTGGAAGAATCCTCAATGGTATATTTCTTTAAAAATATATGGGTAGAATAGATCATTTTCTTTTTTATATAACATGTATATTTGTGTGATTTAATAAAGTGCAAGGCATTTTTACTGGAAATGAATATGGATTAGCGACCCCCTCTCACTAGTATGAAAATGGGTATCGGTCTTGAAAAAGCCATTTGAGTTCACCTCTAACATATCTCCACATAATTCTAACATATATCAACATATATCTGGCCATTTTTCCCCTTTTTATCCTACTCAGTGATGCATTGACTCACCTGATTTGGATGTTCTCCACTCCCACTCCTGGCGATTGGCTCTTTTTTTTGATGGCGCTCCCACGAGGAGCCTCGAGAGCCCCTTCGAATGTCATCATCGGAGGCCAGCGCGTGCAAAATAGAAAGTCCAGATTATTCAAGGGCCATTTTACACGGGCTCCCAAAGTAGGCAACCGCCTGACTCACTCACTCAGTCGCTCAGTCGCTCAGTCGCTCGGTCGGCGTACGTCCCGTGATTTCACGCCAGCGAGAGTCTGTCTTCTGTTGATTGATTTGGAGCGTGAAATATCAAGAGACGGACGGCCTTTTGGTGGCGGACATCGACTTCTCCTTTCATCTGCACAAAAACAAAATGAGCTTTTAGTTCATCTTTGAGCCGCCGACATTTTCGCCTCAACAAAAAAACAATCCGACGCTCCGACTTCAAATGGTTTCGACGTCTATCGCCGTTAATGGACCTGGAACCTGGTCATACCTTTACAGGCTGCTTCTAACATATATTGATTGTGTGAAGCTCCGAAAAGAAAAATTAGAGTCATGAGAATTTTTTTTGATGCTTTTCCATTCTTTAAACCACATGTGTCAAAGTGGCGGCCCGGGGGCCAAATCTGGCCCGCCGCATCATTTTGTGTGGCCCGGGAAAGTAAATCATGAGTGCTGACTTTCTGTTTTAGGCTCAAATTCAAATGAAGAGTATAGATGTATATTAAATTTCCTGATTTACCCCCTTTTAAATCAATTATTGTAAATTTTTAATCCATTTTTTCTGTTTTTAGTTCAAAAATCATTTTGTAAAATCTAAAAATATTTTTAAAAAGCTAAAATAAACATTGCTTTAGATCTATAAAAAACTGAATATTCAGGGCTTTTAATCCAGTTCTTTTAATCCATTTATTTAAAAAAAAATCTAAATATTATATCTAAAATGAACGTTAAAGCGGCCCGCGAGCCAACCCGAGTCTGACACCCTTGCTTTAAACTATCAGCACGAGAACACAAAAATCTTCAAACCAGAGCAAAAAGCTCGCCTTTATCATAAATCTAATCTTTAAATACAAAATTATCACAAACATTCAAGAGGAGTTACTTAATTAACGTGCTCAACCCTCCCGATCCAATCAGATTGGACGTAAGTCACCGTCCACCCCGTCGGAGCAAGAAAAGACAAAAATTTTGATTGCCGGCTTTTTTTGTGCACACAACTGACCACCGAATGAGTTTTTCAGATTGGATACATTTGGGAATGATTTCCTTCCTTGTCGGACCTGAACGGACGAGAAAATGCGATGGCGGCAGAAGGGAGGATTTCTCAGCAGGTGCTGGATGGAGTACACCGAGTTCATTTATTGTTAGAAATGGACAAAGGCTGGCTTCTCCTCTGGAATAATCAAGTTTCCATCTGCTGCAAAGGTGTGCATTTGTGTGTGTATGTGTGTGTGTGTGTGTGTGTATAACGCCCATCTGCCGGCGTGCTTACGTAAGAAGGCGGTTTTGTGTAAACACATTTGGGCGGTCAGGAGAGTGTCAATCCCCGTTTTCTCGCCTCACCTTCACAGCTCATTTGAGCCTCCGCCGCTAATCCGACAACGGCGCCAGCGGTCCGAAACAAAAGGTGCCCGTCAACGCGGAGAAGGGCTTTGCTTTGCCATACCACCCGGACGCTTTACGACTTTGGAGCTAGGACGTTGGGCTTGCGAGCCGGAAGTGGAGATGTCCGAGCTCGCTGGTTGAAACCAAGCTCGGGTGTAATAGCGCGGCCCATCGGGAATGGCCTAGATAAAAGGAAAGTCCGATAAAACATACAATTGCGGCTGGAACGAGACCCGAACTGAAAAAAAGACCAGGCCCGCATCTGAAACAAGACCAGAATTAAGACAAGAGAACAACTGGTACAATGGGAGTCCACCAAATTGGACTGTTAAAAGCGTTTAGCCCATCCAGACACTCGGATTCGCTATCTGTGTCCAAGCATAAAGAGAAATAACTTTAAAAGAAACCCGTAGGCCAGAACGAGACGAGATGGTGACTGGAACGAGACCAAAACAAGACCGGGACGACAAGACAAGACAAAGCTGTAAAGAAGACCAGGACCAAGACAGAAACGAAACCACGATCTGAACAAAACCAAGACGGAAACTGCAACGAGATCCACATCGAGACCGAGACTTTTAGCTTTTTCCGTTTTCGCCTCATAATTTGGTAACTTGTTCTATGATGTTAAGCTCCACATCCAGGGCCATTTTTTTCTTTGTTAGCTAGCTTTTCTACGCTAGCCGTTCGTGTAACAAAAATGAAGCAGGAAAAATACAGACCGACGCTCCCACAAAGGGTAACCGGACATTTTGTTGAACGGACACTTCGTCGACAGACAATTCGTCGCCGGACACTTCGCCTAACCTTAAGCACTATTAAAGAAGACAAAGGAAATTCACATATTCTTTATTAAAGAAAATAAAACAGCAAAAACTCGCTTGCCAACACAAACACATTAACATTTAGGCCCATTTAGTACTTGCACACACCCAAATGTTAATGTGTTTGTGTTGTCGAGTGAGTTTTTGCAGTTTTATTTTCATTAATAAAGAATATGTGAATTTCCTTTGTCTTCTTTAATAGTACTTAAGGTTAGGCCAACTGTCCGGAGACCAAGCGTCCGGCGACGAAATGTCCGGTCACGCCACGTAGCTAAGCGGAAACGATGAACTGAACGTAGGACGGAACACGGGTGGCGTCGCAGGTGTAGGACGGCGTAACCCAAAGACTCCCGGCAGAGTCCAAACTCTAATATGTATTGGGGCCTCGCCCGCTCTCTAGTTGTATTCCAGGCCAAAGTAATGAGATGATTCCATTGCTCCAGACAAGGTGCGAGTCTGCTATTCCCGCGGCGGCGTGTTAAAGTGCAAATCCGCGGCGGCGGACGTGCGCGGGAAGCACATCCGCCAAACTCCCGCGGATTCCGGCCGGCCGGGAGAGCGTGCCGTGTTATTGCCATCGCACAGGATTCTATTATCGCTGAGCATAAAAACAAATAGTATGCGGGCCGGTCCGGTGCCAGATTAGAATGACAAAAGCAAAGATAGGATCTGAACTTGCGTTGAAGGAATGATGGAGAACGCCTCGGACGACAATTTGAAAAATAATCTCTTGTTGTTGAAGGTTCGGCGGCGGTTTGATTTGGATTTTTTGGGGGGTTGAAGTTGCTTCGGTGGGATAAATGGCCACGGGAAAGCGGGGAAAACGGGGAATGCGGGAGATAAGGACAAGATGGAGCACCGGAAAGCTTTAGCGACTAAGCTCAATTAGCCTTTGATGGATGATAGATAGACTGGAATGCACCGATAAATAAAATACAGATGGACAATGAATAATGGAGGGAGGCTGACGGTTGACGTGATGAAAGGAGACGGACGGAGTGGCAGGAAAGAAGAGGATTGGACGATGGGGGAAAAAGAGGGGAAGCAACAGATAGTGGGGATGACAAGCCTAAAAATGATATGCAATGGAAACAACGCAATCCAATGCCTATTTATTTAGTCATGAGGTCAAAAGTGGGGTAGTGGGCTACGCAAGATTGGTCGTATTTGGCAGCTCCGTATAGTCTGAGACCATGGAAGACCAATGCGGCGTTTAATGCTGTAAAACGTATAACGTCAACTCCATTTCATATGGGCCGGACCATTTTAGATCTAATATTTAGATTTTTTTTTAATAAATGGATTAAAAGCCCTGAATATTCCGTTTTTTATAGATCTAAAACAATGTTTATTTTACCTTTTTTAAATATATTTTTAGATTTTACAAAATGATTTTTGAACTAAAAACACAGAAAAAATGACAATGATTGATTTAAAAGGGGGAAAATCAGGAAATTTAATATCCATCTATACTCTTCATTTGAATTTGATCCTAAAACAGAAAGTCGGCACTCATCATTGACTTTCCCGGGCCGCACAAAATGATGCAGCGGGCCAGATTTGGCCCCCGGGCCGCCACTTTGACACATGTGCTTTAATAAATAAATAAAAAAGCGTGCACGTCAGTAAGGGCCTCCTCCCGTTTTGCAGCCGGCGCAATGGCACGAGACGAGGGTGGCTCTTGACCACGAGTGCCACTTTTCTTCCCATCTCAAGTCCGTGGAGCGACCAAGCGGGCGTGTGGGCGGGCGAGTGGGCTCTTTGCGCCGTTGCCATTGGTTGGTTTGGACTGACTAGCATTACTAAGCCATTCCTACAAGTCCTTTCAAATGGTGGTCGTGGCGCCCTCGCTTTTACCCGACGTGCTGAAATGTGTGCCAAGGTGTTCTTGTGGAAGATTTCAGCTGGAATGAATGGCATTTGGGCCATTCCATTTTCCACAGGATTCATTCCATTCGATTGGACATTCAATCCATTTGAAGAAGTGGGAGGGGCTGGCCACCAAAGCACTTTTTTTATGGACGTAAGACAACTACTGCTGAGGAGAAACGGCGAGCGCTGCCATGAATTTCTGCATCATCGATACCCGTGACGATGATTGACATCCAATCCATTTGAAGCGGGAGGGCTGGCAGCAAATCTTTCCAAATTGATTTAGGGGCATTTCCAGGTCCCTTCTTGTCGATGTCGCGTAACTTCCTGTCGAATTTGGGATCATTTCGGGTCACTTCCAGTTGACTTTGAGGCGTTAGCGACGATTAAAAGCGTATGATAATTTTGGGGGGAAAACACTGCAATATCTTGCAGTGAAAAGAAATGTATCTCTATGGCTTTCAATGGCCTTGAAACACAGTCATTAGCATTTAGCTAGCGCCCTGTTTTTTGGCGTGTCTTGTTTCTGGTTCGCTAAAAAAAGCGGGCATGAAATCAGCGCCACGTGCCGTACGTTGTAAAAATAATGCTAATCGGTGGAGGCGTCCCCCCCCGAGGCGGCGACGCAGGTCGAGCGCTACGTTGCGTTTAATGTCAACAGGAAAAGCGCGCAGGTGCAAAATGGCCGCTCGCGTTTCCGCCCGCTTTGATGTTCTTCCTTAAAGGCAATGGTGAAAGATGTTTATCTCAGCTTTTTTCGCACGGCGTCGCAGCGGATGGCGCTTCAACTTTGCGGGGGGGATTTGCATGCGCTTCTGGAAATAGCCGTGCCCAGGTGCATTCCAACGGTAGGAATAATATATGGAAAAAAGTTTGGGATTTTTACCTTTAGCGTGATTTGACCTATAAAAAGTCTGCTCATCCACAATGACATCAATTGTGAATGAGTGCTAAAGATTTGTTATTATTGCGAAAACGTTTAAGCGTTTTCGCACGCAACGATTTAACCCGATAAGTCGTAACGGGCAGGTTTTTACGGCGGCGTTGTAAGCGAACCCTCAAAAGTGAGCTTTACGACGTCGTCATAACCGATCTGGCGAGACGCTTTAAAAGAGACAAATGCGCCAGTTAATATTCAGATGACAAATAACTCTAATCAGGCTGTGAATTATATTAGGAGAGACTTCATTGGCGCTCACACGAGGTCTCATGACGAGCCGGGAGTTCAACTCCAATTGGACGGCAGATGGATTTTGACAAGATTTCTCCGAGTGGACCGGAGAAACATAAAACGCAGAAATAAAAATCCAAAATATTTAATATCGCGGATGTTATCGACCCATCTGACGTGAAACCGACACGGGCGGTCCGTGCCATTGACGGGCGTTCGGGTTCGATGCATTTGAAGCGGGAGGGTCGGCAGCGGGCGGACGAACTGGTGTTGCAAATATAAAGCACGGAAAATAGTAGCTTTTGTACTGCATTAGTGGGATTTTGTCTGGCCGATATGAACGAAAATTGCTCAAAATAGTATAATATAATAAACTCTTTGTTTACCTCTTAGAATGAGCAGCATCTTGTGCTATTTCCGTCTCAATTTTGATTTGAAGTGTGGGTATGGAGAAATCTGTTGTCGTCCTGGCACGCCCTGCGTTAAAGAAGAAAAAAGATGATGTAAGAAGATGAATTGCTGACGGAAAATGCTTTCAAAATGTAAGCCAGTTGGCGACCATTCAAAATGGAGCAAGAAAGATCATCAAAATGACTTCAAAAGTGAATAACGGACGCCGACTTTTCAAACCTAGAGACCGTAAAGGTCGCAGGGGGTGCTGGAGCCTATCCCAGCTAACAACCTTGAATGGGTGTCCAGCCAATGGCAGAGCATAAGGAGTCAAATGACAACCAATCATAGCTAGGTTTAGGCCAAGGGTGTTAGACTTGGGTTGGTTCGCGGGCCGCTTTAACGTCAACTTGATTTCACATGGGCCGGACCATTTTAGATATATTTAGATTTTTTATTATAAATGGATTAAAAGAACTGGATTAAAAGCCCTGAATATTCCGTTTTTTATAGATCTAAAACAATGTTTATTTTAGCTTTTTTATATTTTTTTAAATTTTACAAAATGATTTTTGAACTAAAAACAGAAAAAATGGATTAAAAAATGACAATTATTGATTTAAAAGGGGGAAAATCAGGAAATTTAATATCCATCTATACTCTTCATTTGAATTTGATCCTAAAACAGAAAGTCGCCACTCATGATTTACTTTCCCGGGCCACACAAAATGATGCGGCGGGCCAGATTGGGCCCGCGGGCCGCCACTTTGACACATGTTATTTAGAGTGTTCAACCAGCTAGCCTAGCCTAGCATGCATGTTGTGGGAGGAAAGCAGGGGTACCTGGAAAAAAACCCACGCAAACCCAGGGAGAACATGCCAACTCCACACAGCTTGGACCCACCTGGGATCAAACCCAAGACCCTAGAACTGCAAGCCCGATGCATAAACCACTCAAGTCAAATAACCAAAAATAACCTTAACCTAATAGGCCATCGTGATGTCTCATTGAATTGTCCTTTCTAGCCCAAAATACTCTCTTTGGAGTATTTATGACCCTCCCTGGACTGCGTTCATTTTATTGACAAAAACGGTGGTTTTATCGCCATTGATGTGCCCGCTTTCCCTTGGGCCCGCCGTCCATTTATCTAGCGGACGGGCCGGCCATTCGGCGGAACGGCGGTGGCGTCGGCGGCTCGTAGAGGGGGAGTTCATCTGCCGTGGTTACGTCGGGTAATAAAAGAGCTCGCCGGCCGGCGGCGGCGGCGATCTTGATTTAACGCGAATGTCGGATGCTGTGACGGGAAAATTAAAGCTCAGTGGAGCTTTATCCTAATTAAAGAAAACTATCAAAGATGGCGCTCTCTTGGGTGGAAGAAAAACAGAGGTACAATCAAAATGTCATTCTTCATTTTCAATGTTCGGGGGAAAGAAAAAAAATCGTGTGCTTTCTAGATTCATTTATTGATGTTTTCAAGTGGAAGGGAAATGCATTGAATTCCTCTTTTTTTTTAAATTTTATTTTATTTTTTTTAAATGACAGTCTGGCATTGATTCTGGGAGGCAACTTTGCTTGGCCGTTTGTCATTGTCACAACTTTTGGGCCATTTTTTTTCCTTGTTGTCCTCGAAGTATTATCCATATGATTGATTGTTGTCTGTGTTGTTGGGTTGCCAGATTGGCGCTATCTGGTGTCTTTGTTCCATTTTTATCCAGGAAAAAACATTTCAATTTAAGAAAAAGCACAACATGCTTTTTAAAATGATTTCTGCTGCCAATCTTAGGCAGAGATAGCTATCATTATTTTTTAAGTCCCTAAATATGCGAAAATCCACGCTGAAACTCGTAAGCGGAACTGAAAAAAAGTTATAATAGGGGTGACCCTACTTGGCGATTTTTAGATTATCGCGGCCGTGTCTGGTCTACAATAACCGCAATATTCGAGGGATTACTGTATATTGGAAACTGAGTGTCGTTTTCTATCCCAATGTAAACATATATAGCCGTAATATCGCTCAGCTCTGGTATATCAACAGTATAAATATAATTTTCCTCCTATATTAAGCAATTTTCGATCAGACAAAATCCCACTAATGCAGCACAAAAGCTTCTATTCTCCATTCTCCCATAAATGAGCCGCTTATTAACTGGGGCTGCTTTTCTGACTCGCTATTTACATTTAGCAAACGATGCCCCAAATGAAAATTCATTTTTTTTTTCACCCGCAGTGAATTCACCAACCTCCCCGGCACGTACGCATGCAAATAAACTCGGGCGGCGCCGCGCAGGTGTCGGGCGCGCGGCGGCTATTTTACCCGGCGAGGCTGAAAAAGGTCAAGCTGGCTTCCCGGGAAAGCCGACACGGGGCGGGGCTAGCGCGACCGCGCTATTCGCCTCGCGGCGGGGCTTTTTAGGGCTGACAAATTGAGCTCGTTAGCACGATGCGTTCATTAATGCGGACTCACGCGTTCTAGCGGCGCTTTGAGCTCATTTGCTTGGCCGGCAAGGCCCGAGGAACAACAAAGCCATTTTAGATGAACATTTCCCGCCAAGTAAAATGCGCTTATTTGACCTTTCTCGGGCACTCGTTTAAGTCATTAGCTAATGTTAATTTGCCCCGCCCAATCAAAATGAAGTCAGCGTCTGACAAATTGGATGTCTCGTGGCAACTAAATACCGTATTTTCACGACTATAAGGCGCACATAAAAGTCTTACATTTTCTCCAAAATAGACAGGGCGCCTTATAATCCAGTGCGCCTTATATATGGACCAATACTAAAATTGTTATCAGGATAAAATCAAATAAATCAGTGGATAGGGTGAACCATTCTCTACAGCTCTCACAACTACGGCAAGCAGCCCCCGACTCTACTATTTTCCCCGTAGAAAAAGTACTGCGCAGTGACTGCTGGGATATGTAGTTCTTTTGTCAATACACCCAATGGATTGTGGCCTGGACATCGACATCAACACAGCTTTACGAAGCAGGGAAGGCAGCGTTGGAATAGTTACGCTAGCTACTAGCTAGCTACTATTTGCGAATGGATTGTGGCCGCCTAGACGAACGTATAAAACTCAGTGTTTTCGATGACTCATTTGGACAATTGTTCAATTCGGACACAGAAAATGAGGACTTTGATGGATTTGTGGGTGATGATGACGTGAGCACATTGTAAAATGTCTAAATAAAGTACAACCAAACTCAGTTTTGCTTCCGTTGCCATTTTAAAAACATGTTTTTAGCGTGTGGGTGTAGCGTGTATGTTTAAGCTGGTGTATGTTTTGCCATGCCTGGCTGCGTCTTTAAAAACGGTGCGTCCTTTGTGTGTGTCAAATACAGACATAACACTGGTTACTGATACTGCGGCTTAAAATACGATGCGCCATATAGTCGTGAAAATACGGTACTTCAAAATCCACTTTAGAGTGTTTATCGGTTGAAATTCAAAAACCGCCAATGGCCTGACCGCTACCAAAACGAGAGCGGACCCTGAAAATCTGGTCCAGAGACCAAGACCGGCATTGAGGCTCACCACACTCGGAAGTTGTTTTGAGCTAAACAATGGGAAGAAAAGCGTAAAAGCTTAAAATGGAAAAAGCAACAGCGACTTAACACATGACGAATTAGTCCTCGCATGCTGTGTGATTTCATTAGTGCTGGCTGCGCAATCTATTTCCATTCGCTAATTGCCTCTCCGAATAGCGGCTAATTGCCCCCCTCCCCTCCCCTCCCCTCCCCCTCTCCCATCTGACGCTGCCCTTCGTCGGGTTGCTTGTCGTAAGCCCGGAGTTGCTTAAACTCAGATCTGCTTTCCAGGCAGGCAGAACCGCCTGAAGAAATGCGCTCACGCTAGGCCTTTAAATGAGCGTGGCTACGATATCGGCGCTTCCGGACGCACGGTTGTTTGCGCGGGGACGGAGGCTGATTACGGGCTGCCGTTTGCAGATAGCAACGCGCCATGCTGGATTTTATAAGAATTGACAATTTGGTTCAGGACAGATAAATGATGGAAGTGGCTAGGCCATAATCAAATAGGCAAACATTATCTTTACCTTATGGATATTCCTTCATTTTCTCAACCGCTGAGGGTGCTAGAGCCCATCCCAGCTAACGAAGGGGACCAGGTGTGGGACACCCTGAATGGGTGGCCAGCCAATCGCAGACCGCGAGGAGACAAACAACCAATAGCTAAATAGCTAGAGGCAATTTAGCATAAGATTAGCCTAGCATGGCTGTCTCTGGGATATGGGAAGAAAGCAGAGTACCCAGAGAAAACCCACCCAAGCCCCAGTGCGGGAGAACATACAAACTCTGCACAGTGAGGACCGATCTGGGATCGAGCCCTCGACCCCAGAACTGCGAGGCCGACATACTGACCACTAGGCCACCGCGCCACTTGTGGACATTTACCTCGAGCAATTGTTTGTTATAACATTTGGTAAAATCCACTTTTACAGGATGGGAGGAGTTTCTATAATACTTGGAAACGTTCCGAACTTTAAATGGATACAAGAGGTGTTTAATAAGGAAATTTCAAACATTCTCACATGGTGAAAAACTGCGGCTATTATCCTAAAATCATTTTGCCGTGCTAGCTCACATATGGCGTCTAGCTTGTGGTGGCCAGATGATGGATGGCTAACGTACTTTCTTCCAGGAACTCTTAAATACGGAACCATGAATTATTCAAGTCCAAAAAAATATGCACACATGAATACACACAAAAAAACGCGGTCAAATCTATACGCGCCTTTCCGGGGAGCGACTCGGACTTCCTGGCCGACGGCCCAATGTGATTAAAAATGTGTTTCACGCTTTTTTGGGACGGGTTGCGGCTCAGCAAAGTCCAATCTGCGGAATTCACTAAAGTGACCCCCGAGGTGGCGGCGAGACCAAATCAATGCTGACGTTAATAAAACGGCGTGTCGAGTCCAGCCCCGCCTCCCCCTGGAATATTCCCACCTTATCTGATATGTTTTTGAGCGGTCACCATCAGCCGTGACGGACGGCGAGCGAGCGAGCGAGTTGGCCGCCACCGGCCGGCGTGGAGTATTCCCTTCGTTTTCGCTCGGGCCGTGCAAATTTCATGACTTGTCGGTGTACTGAAATAAACATGGTAGCTCATAAATATTTCAGTGCTGATTATAAGTCACGCATCCCAACTTAGGGACGTGCGCGTTCTCCATGAGGATGATGGGAAGAAAAAAAAAAGGTGACACCGAGACAAAAGCGGCTTTTAACGTTGACACGCCGATACTAAGTGTTTTTGTGCCCTTGTCCGTTTGAAGCGAAAGGCACTAAAAATTGGATATTTACTTTATTAAATATTTATTTATTTATTTTTCTATTTAAAAAAAAAAATTAGCCTTTTATACATGCTTATAGACGTAATATTTCACAAATGCACACTTTTTGATAATTGTACTTGCGTACTTGTATTTCTGTATAGGCGCGAAAACATGTATTGTGGTACAGTTCTAATGGGGGCGATCCTACTTTGCGGTTTTTGGTTTATCGGAGCCACGTCTGGTCTACATAAACCGCGATATTTGAGGGATTACTGTACTTCTCTACCTCTATACGTGAATGAATATTGCCTCGTTAGTAGACAACGTTTTTCCCGAGCAAAACGACTTCAACCTGACTTTGACACGATGAACAAATCGCTGCTATTTGTTGTAGTCACGCTAGCACATTTTTCTCGGCAGGCAACGCCAAAGCGCCTGAAAAAATGACGAGCGCCGAAACGTGTGAAGTTTGTAAGCCGACGTCGCCGTTCCGAGCTTTGCCTCCGATGGGCGCCACCTTCGGCGTGGCGGTTCTCCGCCCGTGACCTTCTCGGGATCGATACGGCGCGCTTTCATACGCCGCGCTTTGACTCGGACGTCCCTTTTGAAAAGGTCAAGAGCGATAAAGGCGGGAAAGGCGCTTCGACTGGCCTGAAAAAAAACCAGCGTTTAAAACATCAAGCGGCTCCGATTGCCTTTGAAAGGCCGACGTGTGGCTTGTTTTCCTTTTTGTTCGCGCCGAGTTAGCCAGCTTTTTGGCTGAAGGGGACGCGTCCGATGGCGGAGGCTCGTTTGAAGTGCGGCTGAAAACCCAGGCGGGTGGGGATTAGGCTGTTCAAACAAGCGCTGCCTGCGCCAGCCTTGATAGCGGAGGGGGTGGGAACGGGACCAGACGCGCAGGTGACAAACCTGCGGCGTCCACTCGCAATCATAAGCCGGCGCTCCAATCCCAAAGAACGTGCCCAACGCAAAGGTTTTAAAAGTGAGTTGGGCTTTGGAAGGAAACATTATTTTTTTTTTTCACTCTTCCACAATTGAGAAGCCACGCCCACAACGAAAAAGACAACAGGAAGTGTCGTCGATGGCCTACGTCCAGTCGTTTTGGAATGGGAGGGGCTGGTGGTTAGGGGGGGTCATCAAATTATAGATTACATTGTATGATGTTCTCCATTTGACGTCAAATGTCAAACTTTCCCCCCCACAGAGTCCTATTTTTATTTGTTGAATAAATGATTGGAATTAGGTTTAAAAAAATGTTTAAAAATGTATTTGAACTCATTCGAAAATAAGCCCAAATGCAGAGAAAGTGACCTGTAATTGCCCCAAAACAAACAAGTCCTAAAAAGCCACCAGGAAATGCCCCAAAATATGCAGGAAGTGACCTAAAAAAAGTTAAAATGAACAGGAAATGACCAAAAATATGCAGGAAGTGACCTAAAAAAGTTAAAATGAACAGGAAATGACCTAAAAAAAGTTAAAATGAACAGGAAATGACCCAAAATATGCAGGAAGTGACCTAAAAAAAAGTTAAAATGAACAGGAAATGACCCAAAATGGAACAGGAAGTGACCCCGGAATGCCCAAAATGCCCCAACAGTGACCCTTAACTCAACTTAAGTTATTTTTTGTCAGCGATGAGATGTTTCTGAAAGGAATCGGACCAGCGACTTCCAATTGTGTTATTTTGGAGACCCGAGTTAGAAAACCTCATCCATGGCGCAAGGCCAGATGATTGACATTTAGCTTGGGAGGCGGCTCAATCCCCCGCCGTCAAAACATCCGAGAGCGAGCATCGTGCCGTGGCCAGATAAATTAATCAGTCAGATCCGGAGCGAATATCTAATCTTACGCGCCGGCGGCATCTTTCGGGCCAAGGCGCTGAAGGTTGAGATATTGCACGGAGGAAAAACTCGACGTTTCGCCGCGGGGGGGAGGAGGAGGCGGGGCTTTTGGATCAATACGCGGGCCATGTCGTGGTTCTGACCCGAAAACAAACACGAGGATCATTACCCACAAAATAGCTTTACCTCGGATAAGCGTCAAAAAGGAAAGGCTCCTCCCCCACCAGCAAATGTAACTCCTCCCCTCCCTTAGAAAACCAGCCCGTTATTCTGGCGGTCTATTTTAGTCCTTTTGGCTTTTTTTTGCGTGTTGACTTTTCCGGGTTTTTTTGACGAGCGCCGAGTTGACAGGAACTACAAAAATGGGAACGCGGCGGCGAGTTTGCGCCCGGGCTCCCGCTGAGACGTCGCGCTGTCTGTCGGTGGCCATGTTGACATTTCTTCTCTACGGGCGTCTCGGAGCTCAACGCCAGAAAGAAGCAAGCCCGTGAAAAATTGATGAACGCCGACGTGGGCCCGTTACTCGCCGGCGCCGACGCGGCCCGTTAAAATGGCTGTTCCGGAGATTTACTGGCTTATTACGATGACAAAATTGTTCCGGGATGAGATCCCTTGGGTGGGAGACGCTTATTTTTGATTGACCTCTCGCTTTATTACCTCTCGGCTGATAAGTCAAATGAAGAAATGAATGGGATAGAAAAATCATTCATTCGTTTTCTGAACCGCTTTATCCTCACTAGGCTCGCGGGGGGTGCTGGTGCCTGTCCCAGCTAACTAAGGTCAACAGGTGGGGGGGATACCCTGAATGGGTGGCCAGCCAATCGCAGAGCACGAGGAGACAAACAAACAATAGCTAAAAGCTAGAGGCAATTTAGCATACAATTAGCCTAGCATGGCTGTCTCTGGGATATGGGAGGAAAGCAGAGTACCCAGAGAAAACCCACACGGGCCCAGGGAGGGAGAACATGCAAACTCCACACAGGTGGACTGACCTGGATTTGAATCCGGACCGCATAGCTGCGAGGCCGATTTGCTAACCCCTCGCGCCACCCTGAAAACAAAATTAGGATGCTAAAATTAGAAAGAAAAAAAAGCTAAAGAGACTTATTTATTTTTTTATGAAGAAATAAACGGTTCAAGAATGATTTATAATAAGTATATGTATATATAATGTAATCCATGATTAGTAATATCATTGCATATTATATTTTAAACAGTTTTTTAAAAATAGTATTTCTTTTTATTGACCGCCTGGTGTCCATAGTTGGCTGGGATAGGCTCCAGCACCCCCCGCAACCCCTGCAGTTCGGAAAATGATTAAATAATAGTCTTTTTTTTCTTAAATTAAATATTTAGTTTGAATTCATCTTCTAGACTTGATCAAGACGGAGCGTCCTAATTAGATAAATTTCCAAATGACCTCATTGGCTGCCATTGACGGCGATGGACGTTCGATGTTCGTTCGCGTCCATTTAAGAAAGAGAGGCGCGGTGACGTTATAAAAAAAAAAGAAGAAGAAAAACTGGAGTGAAGGACGCGGAGGCGTCATTCCCGTCACGCGCTCGCTGAAACGGCGCTCTCCTTGAAGGTTCTTTGACTCAATCCCGGCGGCGATTTGACTTGTGAGGCGCTGGAGGATTCCCCCGAGTGGAGGAAATCACAGCAAGTGGCTTTTAGATAAGCAAAGGCGCAAAGGCGCATCCATCCATAATACATGGACGGGTGGAGGGACCCACGCTAAATTCAACGCCCTTCTCTTCTACTAAACGCCGCCTGCTCTTCGCCATGTTGCCTTTTGGTGAACGGCCAGAAGAAGAGAATAAAAAAAGAATAAAAAACGTGAAGCCGAAACTCATTCAAACGGTTCCAAATCCCTTTTTAGCGGTGCTACAAAGAGAGCAATGACATGCTTTTAAAAGCCTTTTTGCTCATTTTCCTCTTTTGGGATAATCGTACAGCTAAAAAAAACAACAAGACGACCTTGGAGGGTGATCTATTTTTTTATATTTTTAAATGTCGGTAGAAAAGGGTGAAAACCAGATTTATCATTCATTCCGCTTATCCTCACAAGGGTGGCGAGGGGTGCCGGAGCCTGTCCCGACTGAGTGGGCCAGTCAATCCCCATTTATCATTGAATCGAAAATATATAAAAGAATTTGTTCTTGAAAAATTGGTACGGTTTAGAGGTGTAGGAGTGCATGATTTTTTTTCTCTGAAATAAAAAATGGAACTCTACATTCTAAATAACTGCAAGTGCACTTTCATCCGGGTAAACGTAACAAAAGGATGCTTTCCCGCCTGGTTGTCTTCAAGACACGACCCCCAATGTTGTTTTTGGAGCGTGCAAAAGCGCCGGCGCGTGTTTGCGTCTGATACGGTAAAGCCATCCCGCCTCGACGGGTGGCAGAGGAGGGACGGCGGAAACGTTACCGTGACCGGCGTTTCTCCACAATGGCGGGCCTCTATTACCAGGCTTTGCTAATCCAACCATGAAAATCCATGTCCAAAATGTGCCTTTTGTGTATAATCCCGACACAATTTACGTGGGATTAGGGTTGAGCGCCACGGAGAGGAGGGGGCGCCCAAAAATAAATAATAAATGACTGGGGGGAAAATAGACTACATCATAAATATCAATGTCGGGGTGCTGCAAAAAGAAAATCAGAAGACGTGAGGGTGATTTGGGAAAAAATGCTCACGGCTCACATTTCGTTTTTGGTCTAATTTGGTTAGCGCATCCGCCTCACATATCTGGGGTCTTGGGTTCGATCCCAGGTGGGTCCTTACTGTGTGGAGTTTGGATGTTCTCCCAGGCTTGTGTGGGTTTTCTCCGGGTACTCTGGTTTCATCCCAAAAAGATGCATGCTAGGCTAACTGCTTGAACGCTCTAAATTGCCTGACCCAATCTATGATGGATTGTCCTCTGTTTACTTGTGCCCTGCCATTGGCTGGCCACCAATTTGGGGTGCTCCAGCACCCCCCCCCCACGACCCTTATCCTGCGGATAAGCGGTTCAGGAAAATGAAGGAATTGATGAAACAAATGGCGACGGAACTTTAACTGGCCTTTTATTCCGGCTAAAAGTGCGAAATGACGTCAGCCCCGACCCGAGTCCCGGCGGATTTTGTATGTTGAAGGGCCCTGAATGGATTGCACATGGCGGCCAGCGGTTACGTGTTTAACGCGGCGGCGTCTGGAAAGATAGGAACTCCCCCAGGCTGGCGGGCGGCCGGCCAGTCAATCAGCGCCGCTTCATCGGGACTCTCGAGACGGGAGGTGATTAGGGGGAAAAAAAAGAAAAAACTCCAAAAGTTAAGCTAGCGGGATTACTTTGACAGCCTCCCCCTGTTCTCCGGTCGCTAAACGAACGGTCTCCCCCTCGCCGTCTTTCATTTAGGAATCTTTGATCTCCTCATCGAACCACACCGGTGACTTTAAAGTGCCGCAAGCTGGAAACAATATTCCGTTAGATTCTTTATTAATATCCTAAATGAAGATGGCGTTGGTTCGCGCCCGTTTGGGCGCTTCCCTCGGCTGCTTTTTAACCGCCGGCTGATTCTTATGCGGCGGTCGACGCGTCGCTAAACGCTGTTTAATATTCACCGCGTAAGCTCGACAACGATTCAACGTCATAACATCCCATAGCGACTATCATCATTCTACCATTTTCTTCTCCTAATATTGCTTCAATTTCTGAATAATAACCCAAAAGGCAAGGGCAGCCCGGTGGATGAGTGGTTAGCACGTTCGCCTCGCAGTGGGGGTCCTGGGTTCAAATCCAGGTCGGTCCACCTGTGTGGAGTTTGCATGTTTTTCACAGGCCTAGCGTGGGTTTTCTCCAGGTACTCCGGTTTCCTCCCACATTCCAAAAACATGCATGCTAAGCTAATTGTATGCTAAAGTGCCCTAGGTATAAGTCACAGGTGTCAAAGTGGTGGCCTGGGGGCCAAATCTGGCCCGCCGTATAATTTTGTGTGGCCCGGGAAAGTCAATGATGAGTGCCGACTTTCTGTTTTAGGATCAAATTAAAATGAAGAGTATAGATGTATATTAAATTTCCTGATTTACCCCCTTTTAAATCAATAATTGTCATTTTTTTAATCTTTTTCTTCTGTGTTTTTAGTTCAAAAATCATTTAGTAAAATCTAAAAATATATTTAAAAAAAGCTAAAATAAACATTGTTTTACATCTATAAAAACAGAATATTCAGGGCTTTTAATCCAGTTCTTTTAATCAATTTATTTTAAAAAAATCTAAATATTATATCTAAAATGGTCCGGCCCACGTGAAATCAAGTTGACGTTAAAGCGGCCCGTGAACCAACCCGAGTCTGACACCCTTGTGCTAAGCTAATTGTATGCTAAAGTGCCCTAGGTATAAGTAATTAGTTGTCCTTGTGCCCTGCCATTGGCTGGCCAACAATTCAGGGTGTCCCTAGATTGGACGTCTATCGCCGTCGGCAGCAGCGCAAGCCATTATTCGCCGTCTCTTTGTACCGATTTCTTCTCTAATGGCGACGCGTAAAAGGAAAAAAGGCACTTACGTCCAAACAGGTTGGCGTGTATCTATTTGTCCTTTTTTGTTGTTGCTAATTAGCGACGCTTCCTCTCTGCTTTTGTAATCTCCTGCCTTTTGCCGCAGACTTTCCGAGCGCAGCTGTTTCTCTTCGTCTGGTGGCGGGAGAGCGTTCAATTCTTTATTATTTTCCATAAATCAGTAAATAAATCGAGTGTAAGGGTGCGTGAACACCGCCCCCCTCCCATCAGAAACGACAACTTCCATACTAAAAGTCAAAGAAATATATAGTACATGAATAAAAACATGAATTGTGTCATTAAAAAGTTATTTCAGTACTGAGGTATTTATAACTTTCGATTTTACACATGTCAACGTTTCTTTGTTTTTGACGATAGGTTTTATGAATGTAACTATTCTTGTTGACATGTTCAGTCCTATTTTTGAATAATTGTAAATATTTGTATATCTTAAATCTTTTTTATTTGCATATATATTAGTCCCTATGAATTTTTAGTTTAGTTCTTCATTTAAAGCAAGGGTGTCAGACTCGGGTTGGTTCACGGGCCGCATTAACGTCAACTCCATTTGATGTGGGCCGGACCATTTTAGATATCATTTTTAGATATATATTTTTTTATATAAATGGATTAAATTAACTGCATCAAAAGCCCTGAATATTCAGTTTTTTATAGATCTAAAACAATGTTTATTTGAGCTTTTTTTCTTAGTAAGGGAAAATCTCTTTTAATCATTATGTTCCATATTAAAATGGGACATTAGAAAATATTGTTATATATTTTTAGATTTCACAAAATGACTTTTGAACTAAAAACATTAAAAACAATGTTTATTTTAGGTTTTTTTTCTTAGGGAATTTTTTTTTTTATCATTTGCTTTTCATTTCAAAAGGAAACCAAAATTTTCTTTAATTATTTTCCATATTAAAGTGGAAAACAGAAAATAATTTTTAGATATTTCAAAATGATTTTTGAACTAAAAACAGAAAAAAATGGATTAAAATAATTTCAATTATTGATTTGAAGGGGGGAAATCAGTAAATTTAATATACATCTATAATCTTCATTTTAATTTGATCCTAAAACAGAAAGTTGGCACTCATCATTGACTTTCCCGGGCCACACAAAATGATGCGGTGGGCCGGATTTGGCCCCCAGGCCGCCACTTTGACACCTGTGATTTAAAGTTTGTTTATATATATATATATATATATATATATATATATATATATATATACATACACATATACATACAGCAAATACGTAGAATTTTTAAACAGTGAAATGTATTAAAAGACACATTCAGTCAATGCCAACGCCAACTATCCCAGTTCAAATGGATTGGACGTCTACGAGACACAAACACATTTCAATTGACAACGCAAAGATGATTGAATTGGAATTTGTGACATTTTAGCACATTTTGGACCTCCATTAACGCCATCTGAAAGTATCTCCACAATCCTTCTGTACGGTAAAGTTCAAATACGATTGGAAAGCGAGCCACAAGTTGTTCCTTTTTTTTCTTTCTTTTTTCCTGATCCTAGGTTCAAGTTTCAAATTACAGGGGGCGGGCGACGTACGGTTAAAGACATTAGTGTCTGTGAAAAGCAGAGCCTAACTAACTCAGCATGCCAGACAAAAGAAAACTAGCGGAATCCCCTTGGATTGACTTGTTATGCGACCCCTCCTTTTTTAAAAGCACTATCAAAAACTCTCAAGTGGACTCTATTACGACATCGTGTCCAAAAAAAAAACGCTTGGGGTGGATTTCGGTGAGGAGTTGAGTGACACATTTCATCAATCAAAAGTGCTTTGTACACTGCCAAAAACAACTTTAAGCAATAAAGCTTCAGTTTGACTTCTACTACGGTATCTTACTGTCATGACATGTCTGCTATGGTGCAGTTCTTTTTATCTTTTTGGGGGGGCTTTGTTGATTTAATTTCCTAATTATGTTTTAACGCGCCCTGACTAGGATAAGCGGTGTTGAAAATGAATGTTGTCAGGATTTTTTTTCTTTTGCCAGATCGCCTAGCCTTTGAAATAAATAAAAAATACACTGTCTCACTGAAGAAATTAGTCATGGCGTAAATTACTCATTTCTCGAAGAAACCGTATCGCTCTTTTGAGCAACAATACGAATTTTCCTTATTTCAATTTAAAATAATACGTGGTAAGCATTCATCTTCGATTATTCTTCAACCCGATCTGGAACGATGTATCACACAGGTGTCAAAGTGGTGGCCCGGGGGCCAAATCTGGCCCGCTGCATCATTTTGTGCGGCCCGAGAAAGTAAATCATGAGTGCCGACTTTCTGTTTTAGGATCAAATTCAAATGATGATAGATGTACATTACATTTCCTGATTTTCCCCTTTTTAAAAACAATCACTGCGATTTTTTCATTCATTTTTTTTCTTTTGTTTTTAGTTCAAAAAGCATTTTGTAAAATCTAAAAATAAATATACAAATATTTTTCATTTTCCACTTTAAATAAATATTTTGTTTCCATTTGAAATAAAAAAAAAACATGATTAAAAGACATTTTCCAATACCAAGAAAAAAAGCTCAAATAAACATTGCTTTAGATCTATAAAAACGGACTATTTAGGGCTTTTCATTCAATTGAAAAAAATCTAAATATTATATCTAAAATGGTCCGGCCCACATGAAATGGCGTTGACGTTAATGCGGCCCGCGAACCCGAGTTTGACACCCTTGAAGTATCATAATGCGTCCTAGTCCAAAATGAAAATGCCTTTTTCAAGCCATAATATCATTCTCAAAATCAGTTTTTAGTTTTCTACCAAATCCATCAGAGAGCAATACGACTTTGCGCTAATCGGCGTCATTAAGCTATTCTAAACAAAAAAAAGCCACCCGGGACCCAAGTGTTTCTGCTCACTGTCACAAGTTAATACAGCATTTCCTGTGCTTTGGCCAGAAACCAAAGAAGGGGGGCGTCGCGGGCAGCGTCTACTGAGACGGCGTGCGGGACGTGGCCACCGCGCTCCAAAGGATCAAAGCCCGGGAAGCGGCCGGCGGCGTCACCTGACCTGAATTCAATTAAATCTTTACAGGCGGATCAGAAGGCGGCTCCAGATCGAGGAAAGAAGAAAATTCTGCAAACCAAAAAGGCCGCAGGTCTCGTCGCATGGCGCAGCCTGCGGGCAAAATGTCCTTTTAACGAGCGCCTGGCCGCATTCTCGCGCCAGACCGCCGCTGGCCCGTGTCCATTTTGTGCCGTGGAGCGGGCGGCGTCGCATTTAAGTTGTACCAATAAATTTGTCGGGTAAAGACGTCGGCAGATGGAGAAGCGTGTATTTATCTCGTTGTGGGAGGCTCGGCGCTGAATGATCGTGCGCCAATGCCGTTCAGCTATTCGAATTCATGAATCAATCGCAATATTAAATGAATCAACAAAAGATGGCAGAGGGATAAGCGCAAAATGATTTAAGAGATTCCCTTATCGGTAGCTCAGTATTTGCCAGTAATCGTGTTTCAGTGCGTTTGACGGCAATGGATGTCCAATCTGTTTAAAACCGGATGTAAGCAAATAATGCCAAAGTTCTATTGATTGCTAAATTAGCTGAATTTAAAAGAAAATCTATCAAAGCACATGTGGTTGGACCTACCTTGTTTTTCTGTAGTGGTGCCAAACATCAATTATCTTATTGCAAGGGTGTCAGACTCGGGTTGGTTCGCGGGCCGCGTTAACGTCAACTCCATTTCATGTGGGCCGGACCATTTTAGATATCATATTTAGATTTTTTTTAATAAATGGATTAAAAGAACTGGATTAAAAGCCCTGAATATTATTTTTTTTATAGATGTAAAACAATGTTTATTTTAGCTTTTTATATATATATTTTTAGATTTTCCAAAATGATTTTTGAACTAAAAACACAGAAAAAAAATGGATTAAAAAATGACAATTATTGATTTAAAAGGGGGAAAATCAGGAAATGTAATATACATCTATACTCTTCATTTTAATTTGATCCCAAAACAGAAAGTCAGCACTCATGATTTACTTTCCCGGAGCACACAAAATGATGTTGCGGGCCAGATTTGGCCCCCGGGCCGCCACTTTGACACATAAAAAAATTGATTTAAAAATGACAATGATTGATTTAAAAGTGGGAAAATCAGGACATTTAATATACATCTATACTCTTCATTTTAATTTGATGCTAAAACACAAAGTCACCACTCATGATTTACTTTCCCGGGCCACACAAAATGATGTGGCGGGCCAGATTTGGCCCCTGGGCCGCCACTTTGACACATGTGTCTTATTGCTAGCATACAGCAGCTTTATTATAGCTAGTAATACTGTATATACATATAAATTGTTTTGGTTTTTTTTTACAAAAAAATACAACTGTCAAGCCCCCTAATTTAGCTTTAGCTTGTACATTTATTGTGCTACTATACCTAAAATCTCTGTAGTGCCTATTACTAACTAGCACTGTGCTAGCATAACATCATCATTGTAGCTAACAGCATAGTACTTTTTTTTATCTAGACAAACATCTGTTAAAGTACTTATGGTTGTTTTTCTGTACTTGTACGAAACATAAAATCTCTTCAGTACTTATTACTAGCTAACATATCAGCCTCTAGTATCAGATAAATATAAATCTTTGTAAAATGTGACTTACCATCAATTGTTAGGCTTCAATACTTTTTTTTGTGGCAGCAATTGTCTTTTGTCGACAAGAAGTCAACAGCACCTGTAAAAAAAATCATCTAGTCACTAACATAGCAGACAAAATGCAATATTACAGTGGCGCACTGAGCCGCTAAGCTAAATAAATGAAGGAAACATTTGCAATTTAACCATGCCCATTCACCTGTAAAAATCCATAATTTAGTGGCTCAATTGTCGCAAGCTTTAGAGGGAGTGAAACAAAAGCGACTCAGTGTGAAAAATATACTGCATTTTTTGAGAAAAAAAAACTCCATGACAGCGCAACTAAATGGTGTTGACATTTGCAGGTAAAGCTCGACGTTTTCATGGTCCCAAAAATCAGAGCTGTCTACTAAAAAGTTCGATTTTATGGAAAAACGACTTTAAAACAGGCTTGTATACAAATTGTTGTATCTCGAGAGCTTTCCTACCATCAAGTGTGAAATTACTTAAGCAAGTAAATCTCCTGTGAGCCGCCTACTTCTCAAAATGTCTGCTTGCGGCTCCTTCACAACGGATTTAAAATAAAAAAAAGGTTTACAATGTTCTGTAATTCTTTATTCTTGGGGGATCTCGGCAGATGTGTTTTACAGACGTCATAAAATATTGTGAGCTGTTTTAAATTTTGAAGCAAACACGTCTCATTTTACATGTAGTGTAAATGTTTTAGACAGTGTAAATAAAGCTGCTGCGGTAGTGTATACACGAGTTGTGCACTTATGGCAATAAGAGGGAGGAATGTGTGAGGTCACAGCCATTACTCAGGCAGCAGGTGTGGGCTTTTTAATGCCCTCAAGGGCAACCTGATAAATGTGTGCTTTCAAAAAAAATGGCTGCTTTTAACAACCTTAATTGGAGAAAACAAATATTCGTCTATTACAGCATAGTAGAGCGTTTCGTCGAAGGGTTAACCACTAAAGCTACGTTCAACGTGTTCATAATCTAAGATATAGTTTGGAAATAGTTTTTACATTTCGCCATTTTGGCTCAACAAACCAGTTAGAAAATGGAGGCTATCAAAAATAACGGTATGAGCATTTAACAACCTTAATTGGAGAAAACAAATATTCGTCTATTACGGCATAGTAGCGCGTTTCGTCGAAGGGTTAACCAGTAAAGTTACGTTCAACGTGTTCATAATGTAAGACATAGTTTGGAAATAGTTTATACATTTCGCCATTTTGGCTCAACAAACCAGTTACAAAACGGAGGCTATCAAAAATAACGGTATAAAAAGTTTAGCTGGACAGACTCGGCGGGAATTTACGTTTCATTAGCAACTTAACGTATTTCAACGGTCTTCACATGAAATTAAAGTGTCTTTTTATTATGAAACACTTACTTTACAGTCACATTTCAAGTTAATTGTCTGTCTATCTTGAACAATTACGTCGACGTTCATTGCCAAAGTCAACGTTAGCTTGTAACAACCTCTGCGCGTTTCTATGTTAAACTTGCGTTTTTGCCTGCTTGTTAAGCTCACCTACCTGTCATGAGTACAATGGGAACGTGGCTTGGTGATGTAAATGAATTTAAGTATATAAAAAATATTTTTAAGACGTAAATAAATATAAAAAGTTAGCAAAATAACGTGCCGTCAAATCTCTTCAGTTGTTGGAGGCACACAAGTAGTTCCGGGCCTTGCGCAGCGCGGATTGATCTCCCACAGCCTGCGAACGCTTCTAGTCCGCGGCGGAGGCGGCGAGCGAGCGAGCGAGGAAAGTGGTGAGAGGGAGACTCGGAATCTCCACCAGATGGAGAATCGGCGAGCTAGTGGGAGCTCCTTGCACCACCATGCCGACATTTGGATTACCTAAAGTACACAGCAAACCTCCAAAACTTCGGAATTAAGCCTCATTTAGAAGAGGCAAAAAAAGGTACGTGTTGTGTTTAATGTCTCAAACTAGTCCCGTTGCCTGCATTTTTTGCCCCGAATAAAGTGGGGGAAAAGTTGTGCGTCAGTTCGCCTTTTATGGATCCGCGGACGAAATCACGTCGTTGTTTAGATAAAGCTTAGTCTTAACTATAAAACACTTTATTTGTAGAGAAATCGCGACGAGGATTTTCGCCCTGGCTGTTTGAATAAAAGCCCGTTTTTCCATGCGTTTGGAAGGAATTCCTCGCTCGGCTTGTTGCATGAGGTGTTCAGGGTTGGGGGATGGGAATTGGAAATTGGAAAGACTTTTTCCCTAAACGCTTTACTTTGGTTTAAAATAAAGATCTAAAACGTTTCAAACGCGAGAGAAACGGGATTCTTGTTCGTATAGTTTCTTTGCGAGGCTGCGCATTCCCTTTGGTTTCAACTACTATTCCCGAAGTTTGCCCTTTTTTCCTCTATCGCTTTCTTCACAATGGTCGCCCACGAGCAATAGCAGATGGTTCTTTTGTACCTGCTGGCTATGCGTTCTCACATTTAAGGTGAACCGCGATTAATCGCAATATGTCCACGAGGAAATGCTCCACGATTTTTTACCATCGTGATTTCTTGACTCATTTCCTGCCATTGAAAGCGATAGCCATAAAAATATGGAAGAAAGATAGCCCAAGTAGTCCAATAAAACCGTTGTTAACCCTTTATAGGGCGAATGATTATTTTTGCTCATGTGAAAAAACTTTAATATTACGATTATAACATGATTATGGTATTGTATGTATCGTCCTCGTTGCATTTTGACGTTATAGCGGATTAATAAGTACGTTTATAAGCAAATTCAAACTATGTTTACTGGAATGATACAATTTCGGAGGAAATGCTTTTGCTTTTTTGGTTGTTAATTTAAAAATTAAAACATTGGATCACATACTGCTGATTTTGGGCCATTTGGAAGTCACGTTTTGTTGATTTTAGGCCATTTGGAAGTCACGTTTTGTTGATTTTAGGACTATTATGAGGTCACTTCCTCTTGAGTTTGGGTCACTTCCTGTCAATTCAAGTTCAAGTGTAGTTTTATTGATTTGTGGTTCACTTCCTGCTTTTAATGAGTTTTTTTTATTTCTTACTTTCTGATGGAAAATCAGGTCCGTTCCTGATTTTTTGGGGTGCGGGGCTTTTTGAGTCATTACCGTTAATTTAGGTTCATATCAGCTTTTTTTGTTTTATTGTTGTTGTTTATTTTTTTCAGTCGTCACTTCCTGTTGTTTTTAAGCTCTCATCCCTTTGCTTTTGGAGAAATAAACTGTCGTTATGGCCTCAATAACACTACAAAGTTATTTAACGCTAAATCAAACTAAATGTGGATCAAGCGCTACTTTTTTTGGAGTCGCAATAAATCCATTTGCACTTATTTGGGGCAAAAATGCACATCTTTGCTAGCTTCTCCTCGACTCGACGCAAAATTCCAATTTCCGGAGCAACGAGTACTTTGTAAAAGGCGGCGACGCGCATCGCGATTAAGCGATCGCATCACATCCGGTCCTGATGTGTGTGTGTGTGTGTGCGGGAATGGCGCTCGATTGGTTTCTGCGCACCGTGGCTTGATGAGCGCGCGGCATAAATTGCTCATAAAGCAGCGTTGCGTACACACGCCATTATGCAAATGCATTCCATTTCCCATGCATCAATTATGCCACCATGATAGCGCCGTTTTCTTTATCTCCCCGCGCAGCTGTAAAAGTGCAATGCCAGCTTGTGAAAAAAATAAAAATAAAACAAGCCGTTGGCACGGCGACAGAATTAACTCTTTGACTGCCATTGACGTCGCCGCACGTCCAATTTATTTTGACCGGCGGGGGTGAGCTGTCAAAATGGATTGGAAGTCGATCAATAGCGACATCAATGGCAGTTTTTCAAAAATAAATCAGGTTTTTGGGGTTTTTTTTCAAATTTTTGGGGGGCAAAAAATATATTAAACTCAATATTTGCAGTTTTTCCCCTTTTTTGTTTTGATTGAAAATGATGCAAAGAAAAAAAGAGATTTTTTTCTGTTTTTATAGAGAATAGAAAGTAATATTCTTTAGAAATTAAATTTAGCTTAATAATAAATAGGCAATATTTATTTTTCTTTCCTTTGTTTTCTATTGTATAATAACGAGATTAATATTTTCTCCTATTTTTTTAATGGAAGAATTATGGGGGAAAAAACAGACACTAAAAGAGATTTGATTTGCTGTTTTTTTCACTTAAACACTGAAGGCAACATTTACTATATATTTTTACTTCCTATTTTTTTCATTAAAACATTTTGACAAAAACAAGACCTTATTCAAATCATGTTCCTTTTAAAAAATATCTATAAAATACAAACAAAAATCTAAAATGATTGAATTTCTTAAAAACATCTTTGAATACGAATTGCTGTTTTGCCCTAGAACTAGAATTACAAAAAACATAGATTCAAAGACGTATTTGCTCATGGATTATCTGTGTGTCATGGATGATCTGATTCCGGAGCTTTACCTGACGACGCCATGTTCCCTTCCCGCAGGCGATACCGCGAGGGGCGACCCGACGGCACCATGACGAGGCGACGGGCGCATCCGTTGACCTCGCTGACCTCGCTGCTGTTATGGGCGTGGGGCGCCGCCGCCTCCATGCGCTTCACGCGCCCGGCGTACGACGCCACCATCTACGAGAACTCGGCCGCCAAGACCTACCTGGAGAGCCCGCTCAAGATGGGCGTCCACCTGGACGACCCCGCCTGGGAGGTCCGCTACAAAATCGTCTCCGGGGACGACGACAACCTGTTCAAGGCCGAGGACCACCTCCTGGGGGACTTTAGCTTCCTGCGCATCCGCACCAAAGGGGGCAGCACGGCCATCCTCAACCGGGAGGTGCGCGACCGCTACTCGCTGACGGTCAAGGCCTGGGAGCGCGGCGGGCAGGCCGAGTGCCGCGCCCGGGTGGACGTCCGCGTCCTGGACACCAACGACCTGCGGCCGCTCTTCTCGCCCACTTCGTACAGCGTCACGCTGGCGGAGAACGCGCCCCTGCGCGCCAGCGTGGCCAAGGTGACGGCCACCGACGCCGACGTGGGCACCAACGGGGAGTACTACTACAGCTTCCGCCAGCGCACCGACGCCTTCGCCGTGCACCCCACCAGCGGCGTGGTGACCCTGACGGGCCGGCTGGACTACGGCGAGACGCCGCTGTACGAGCTGGAGATCGTGGCCGAGGACCGCGGCATGAAGCTCTACGGCAGCGGCGGATTCAGCAGCACCGCCAAGTTGACGGTGCGGGTGGCGAGGGCCAATCGGCACGCGCCGACCGTGACCGCGCTGGCCCTGGCGCCCTCCCGCGCCGACCCGGACCCCGTCTACGCCCTGGTGACGGTGGAGGACGCCGACCCGGGGCCCGGCGGCGAGGTGGCCTCGCTGGGCATCGTGGCCGGCGACCCGCTGCGCCACTTCAAAACGGCGAGGAGCAAACCCGGGAGCAAGGAGTTTCAAATCAAGGCGGCCGAGGACGTGGACTGGGAGGGCCGGCCTTTCGGATACAACCTGACCCTGCAGGCCCGAGACGACGGCGACCCGCCGCGCTTTTCCTCCGTGGTGTCGGTGCACGTGGCCCCGCCCCGCTCGGAGCCGCCGCCCGCCGTCTTCGAGAGGGCCGTCTACCGGGGCAACCTCAGCGAGTTCGCGCCACCCGGCACGCCCGTGGCGAAGGTCGGCGCCCTCCCCGCGCGGCCCGGCCTCAAATACGCCCTGGACCGCAAGTGGGACGCCTTCGCCATCGACCCCGACACCGGCCTGATCAGCACCGTGGGGCCCGTCCGCGCCGGCGCCGACGGCCGCTTCCGGCTGGGCGTGACGGCCGACGGCGGGAGGGCCTCGGCCGCGGTCGTGGTGGATGTGGCGGACGTCAACGACAACGCGCCCGAGTTCTCGCGGACGTCATACCGGGCCGGCGTGGACGAGAACGCCCCCGTCGGGACGGTGGTGGCGACGGTGAAGGCCACGGACGCCGACCGCGGCGAGAACGGCTACGTGACGTACAGCCTGGCCGACCCCGAGCCGCCGCCCTTCGCCATCGACCACTTCACGGGCGCGGTCAGCACGTCGGAGCCGCTGGATTACGAGCTGATGCCGCGGGTCTACGCCCTGAAAATCCGGGCCTCGGATTGGGGCTCGCCCTTCCGCCGCGAGTCGGAGGCGGTCCTCACCGTCACCCTGAACAACCTCAACGACAACGACCCGGCCTTCGAGAACGTGGACTGCGACGTGACCGTGCCCAGGGACCACGGCGTGGGCGAGCAGATCACCGCCGTGTCGGCCATCGACGCCGACGAGCTCCAGCTGGTGCGCTACTACATCCGATCCGGCGACGAACTTGACCTCTTCGACCTCAACGCCAACTCCGGCGTGCTCTCCCTCAAGAAGACGCTGAGCGAGGGCGCGGCGGCCGCCACCTCCTTCCACGCCCTGCGCATCGTGGCCAGCGACGGCGAGCGCCAGACCCCGCCCATGTCCATGAACGTCACCGTCATCACCGCCCGCACGCCCGTGCAGGTCAAGTGCGCCGAGACCGGCGTGGCCGCCGCGCTGGCCGAGAAGCTGCTGCGGGGCGGGAAGATCCGCCCGCCGGCCGAGCCGGACGACGCCTTCGCCGACGTCCACTCGGTCAACCGCCACGCGCCGCGTTTCGCCGACTCCTTCCCGGCCGCCGTGGAGGTCCGGGAGGACGTGCCCGTGGGCGCCCGCGTGGCGCGCCTGGCCGCCTCCGACGCGGACGGCGGCTTCAACGGCATGCTGGTCTACGTGATCTCGGGCGGGGACCCCGAGAGCCGCTTCGTGGCGGAGACGGAGACGGGCTGGCTCTCGGTCTACTCGCCCCTGGACCGGGAGACCAAGGACCGCTACACGCTCAACGTGACGGCGTACGACCTGGGGATCCCGCAAAAGTCCGCCTCCCGCCTGCTGGACGTGAAGATTTTGGACGCCAACGACAACAGCCCGCGCTTTTTGCAGGATTCCTACCGGGCGGAAATCGGCGAGGACGCGCCGCCCGGCACGGAGATCGTCCAGGTGGCCGCCACGGACAAGGACGCGGGTCGGAACGGCGCCCTGGGGTACTCCATCTTGGGCGGGAGCCAGCACTTTGCCGTCCACCCCGAGTCGGGGGTGGTGACGGTGATCGGGGCGCTGGACCGCGAGCGCCGCCCCGTCTACGACCTGAAGATCGCGGCGCGCGACCTGGCCGAGCGCGAGCCTCAACGCGTGTCGGTGGCGCCGCTCCGCGTGGTCCTGGAGGACGTCAACGACAACCCGCCCAAATTCGTGCCCCCCAACTACCGCGTCAAGGTGCGGGAGGACCTCCCCGTGGGCGCGGTGGTGACGTGGCTGGAGGCTCACGACCCCGACGCCGGGCCCTCGGGCCAGGTCCACTACAGCCTGACGGACGACGGCGACGGCACCTTCGAGGCCGACCGCGCCAGCGGCGCCGTGCGCCTGGCGCGCGCCCTGGACTACGAGAGCAGGCAGGTGTACAACCTGACGGCCAAGGCCAAGGACAAAGGCAAGCCGGCGTCCCTGTCGTCCACTTGCTTCGTGGAAGTGGAGGTGGCGGACGTGGACGAGAACCTCCACCGGCCTTTCTTCCGCTCCTTCGCCGAGAAGGCCCTGGTCAAGGAGGACGCCGCCGTGGGGACTCTGGTGGCCACCATGGCGGCCCAGGACGAGGACAAGGGACGGGACGGGGAGATCCGCTACTCCATCCGGGGCGGCTCCGGTCTGGGGGTCTTCTCCATCGAGGAGGAAACGGGTAAGTCATGATGGTTCCTTCACTATATTGTTGTTGTTGTTGTGGCGGGGGCGGGGCTAAATCTTGCCCCGCCTTCCACGCCGTGTTTTGACGTTAACTTTGCCCTAAAACAAGGGTGTCAGACTCGGGTTGGTTCGCGGCCCGCTTTAACGTCAACTTGATTTCACGTGGGCCGGAACGTTTTAGATATAATATTTACATTTTTTTAATAAATGGATTAAAAGAACTGGATTAAAATCCCTGAATATTCCATTTTTATAGATCTAAAACAATGTTTATTTGAGCTTTTTTTATATATATTTTTTTTATTGATTTTACAAAATGATGTTTCAACTAAAAACACGGATTACGCAACCCGAGTCAGGGCTCCATTCTGCCATCTTTGGACAAATTGCAAAAATAAACCCATCAACTTTTTTTTGCTTTTGGAAGGCGGCGTCCGGCATGCGACGGGTTAACGGCTGCCTCCGTTGAGCTCCAAAATAAGCGGTCTGGAATTCCAGGAGTTCCTTCGGCGCCCAACCCCCAAGCCCAAGCCCGACCACTTTGCGCGCTTGTTTTGGAAGCTCCCGAAAAAACACTTCCCGTGTGGCCGGAGCCGACTCGACTCCGCAAAAGTTTCCGACCGCCGCTAGCTTTTTATTTTAAAACAGTCGTCGAGAACGGACGCGTACGTTCAGCGGCTGACGTAACTTTTTACAAATATTTGACAAATATTGTTACGATGCCGTCCGATAAAACCGCGCCGTCGTACGTTAGCCTAGGGAAATTCATTTCACCATTGGCTCGGTGGGCGGTTAGCGTGTCGGCCTCGCAGTTCTGGGGTCCTGGGTTCGATCCCAGGCGGGTCCTCGCCATGTGGGGTGTGCATGTTCTCCCCGGGCTTGCCTGGGTTTTCCCCGGGTGCTCCGGGTTCCTCCCAAATGCCAAAATGCTGTCCGATAAAACCGCGCCGCCGTACGTTAGCCCGGGGAAATTCATTTCGCCATTGGCTTGGTGGACGGTTTGCGTCTCGGCCTCGCAGTTCTGGGGTCCCGGGTTCGATCCCAGGTGGGTCCTCGCCGTGTGGGGTTTGCATGTTCTCCCCGGGCTTGCGTGGGTTTTCCCCAGGTGCTCCAGGTTCCTTCCAAATCCCAAAAATATCCATGCTAGGCTAGCTGGTTGACTAAATGAACTCTAAATTGCCTAACCCTAGCAACCATTGGTTGCCCTTTGTCTCCTTCTACCCTGCGATTGGCTGTCCAACATTCCCCAACATTTTGCTGATTGTTTTGAGCTTTTTTGCTTTTAAATCAGGAATCAAATCTTCGTCATAATTTTCCTCTTTTGATTTTAACGATCCATTTTCACCAACTCTTTGTATTCTTCCAAAAGCATCATTTTGCACCAACATTTTTTTCTTTTTATCCTTCCAAAAACACATCATCGACTCGTAAACCAATTTCATGCAGACACACGTTAAAAAATGTAATGAGTATTTTATTGGCTTTTCGGAATTCAACAACAACAACAACAACCTGCCGTCGAGTCCAACGCGATTGGACACCTTCCATATTTCAGTGGATGGACCGCCATGGTTTGTCTCCATGCGACCAAGCGTGACCCGCGTTAAGAATCCAACTCAACACATTTGCGGTATTTATGAGCGTTGAGATTCCTCACCGGATACCCGTGCGAAATTTCTTTTCGGGGGGGAGAGGGGTGCTTCCTCTCGGGTGGCTGTGTTAAAGGCCGGGAACCCCCCCCCAGCGTGGTCCCAACGGGGTCGCCGCCGCCGCGTATCATCTGGCGCTGGCCGGCCTTCCCCCGCCGTCGCCAACAACGCGCTTGTTTTACGAGCGAACGGATTAGCGGGACGCGCTTGTTCGTCTCTGTCACGTCCGTCATTCCTTCTTTTTTTTTCCGGCGTCAATTATTTCCACTGGGATTGTTACAAATCAACTTTTTTTGACGTGACTTACTTATTATGGCGTGACCTACTTTTGACTTTCTGCTGTTTGCTTTCCTTCAAATAAATGCAAATTACAAAGGACTTTTTTTCCCATTTATATAATATATATATATATATATATATATATATTTTTTAAATCAACCTAAAAAATAAAGTCATGTAAGTGTCCAATGGAAAGTGAATATTTAGCTTTTTTTCCAAAATAAAATACAAAATATTTTGAATATAATCATAGCTTTTCTAAATATGGATATTATGTCTTATTTCTTTTATTACTTAAAATATACTTTTAATACATTCATGATATCTACTTTGATGTTATGTTTTATTTTATATCCTATTGTATTTCCGCTTTTATTGCTAATAAGAATTTTAAAAAAGAACATTACCGTATTTGCTGGACTATAAGTCGCACCTGAATATAAGTCGCACCAGCCCAAAAATGCATAATTAAGAATGGAAAAAAACATAAATAAGTCGCACTGGAGTATAAATCGAATTTTTGGGTGGGAAATGTATTTGATCAAATTCCACCCCAAAAACATACATGACCTCTTGAAAGGCAATTTAAAATAAAAATTGAGAACAACAGGCTGAATAAGTGTACGGAATAAAAACGTTACATAACTGACATGCCTGGTAACGACGTCACATATTAAGAGTTATTCCACGCTAAACTATGAAAAAAAATGATTTATAATCCGAAAAATACGCTATTTATATCCTTTTAAGCGAATAAAATACACAAGTAAGGTGACATTGACTGTTAAAGAGGTTTTTAAAAAGGAAAAGAGGATTTAGGGCCTTTTAAGTTCAAGCAAAAGAATTGAAGAATTCCCAATCCCAATTGTTTTAACGCTAGTTTGTTTGCCTCTTAGCGGACAAACGGATGGACGGATGAACGGTCGGATGAACGGTCGGCCTATTGTCGGCTAATCCCAGATCTGTGCGGCCCGCTTAGGGCTCTTTGCTTAATCCCCATGCTTACGCTAAGTGCTTATCAGAGGTACATTGATAGGATAGGATTGTCTCTCCGAGCCCAATCCCGGTCGGACGCGTCTCCAAAAGGCCGGCGTCCTTCTTGGATAGCTGTCCAATCATTTTTCCCCATTTTAACGCGGTCCGCAGCCAGTCCAAACGGACGAGAGGTTGTCGCCCAACCTTTATCGCTAGCGCTAAACAAGTCAAAGATAGGCATAATCTGCCGACTCATTTTTGCTTGTTGGATTACAATTTTTGGCATCCATTTTATTTTAGGAACATTTGCTGCCAGACTATTTTAGTTGACTGTTCATTGGACCATTGTAATGCACTCATTCACGATGGCTAGCATTACATGCTAGGTTAGCCTGTCAACTCATTTTGGTTCCATGATAATGTTGCTAGCAGGCCATGCTATATTAGCATGCCAACTCAGTTTGGTTCCATGATAATGTTGCTAGCAGGTCATGCTATATTAGCATGCCAACTCATATTGGTTCCATGATAATGTTGCTAGCGGGCCATGCTATATTAGCATGCTAACTCATTTTGGTTCCATGATAATGTTGCTAGCAGCCCATGCTATATTAGCATGCCAACTCATTTTGGTTCCATGATAATGTTGCTAGCAGGCCATGCTATATTAGCATGCCAACTCTTATTGGTTCCATGATAATGTTTGTGATTCATCTCATTTTGAGATAAATCATCTCCCTTTAAATTGGACGTATGGTGCCAAAAACGTTATTTTTCAGTCTGACTTTCTGTTTTTGGGCCGCTGACGACGTCAAACGTCCAATGTAGCTTTGGCTCGGTGCTAGCGCTAACGTCAAAACTAGCCCGAGGGCCCTTTTCTTGGCCCCCCTGACCTTCACGTGACCTCTCACGACCGGAGTAGATAGCAAACGGGCTCGTTATTCGGCGATTTAGCACCACTCAAAACCGACAGGTGAGCGAATAAAGCTAGCGGGGAATTTCTTAAGCGGCTTTCACCAACGCGAGCATCCGCGCTTTTTGCTTTAGCCGGCCGGCGCCGATCAACTTTGTCCCGTCGCGCGCATTCCTGCCGCCGTCTCCACGGCGACGGCGCTGGAGCGGGAGAACTCTTTGGATTGGATTCAGGTGCCGGCCGGCCGCTTTCCACTCGCCACTAAAACTGGGGCCGACCCTCCCTGATCGCATTTCACGGCCCGACAAAAAAACTGGAGAAAAAAGTTGGATTTTTTTTCTGTTCTTTCTCAGCGTTCTGGGGTTGAGGGTTCGAGTCCAGGTGGGCTTGGGTTAGGGATTTCCTCCCACATCCCCCAAAACATGGCTAGGCTAATTGTATGCTAACTTGTTCCAAGCGATGAGTGATTGGCTGGCCACAGAGTCAGGTTTGGCTGGGATTGGCTCCAGCACCCCCCGCAAACCTTGTTCTTCCCACATGCCCCAAAACATGGCTAAGCTAATTGTATGCTAACTTGTTCTTAGCTATGAGTGATTGGCTGGCCACGGAGTCAGGGTTGGCTGGGATCGGCTACAGCACCCCTCGCGAACCTTGTTCCTCCCACATACCCCAAAACATGGCTAGGCTAATTGTATGCTAACTTTTTCCTAGCTATGAGTGATTGGTTGGCTGGGATTGGCTCCAGCACCCCCCTGCGAACCTTGTTCCTCCCACATTCCCCAAAACATGGCTAAGCTAATTGTATGCTAACTTGTTCCTTGCTAGCGAGTGATTGTCTGGCCATGGAGTCAAGTTTGGCTGGGATTGGCTCCAGCACCCCCCTCGAACCTTGTTCCTCCCACATTCCCCAAAACATGGCTAAGCTAATTGTATGCTAACTTGTTCCTAGCTAGCGAGTGATTGTCTGGCCACGGAGTCAAGTTTGGCTGGGATTGGCTCCAGCACCCCCCTCGAACCTTGTTCCTCCCACATTCCCCAAAACATGGCTAGGCTAATTGTATGCTAACTTGTTCCTAGCTAGCGAGTGATTGGCTGGCCATGGCCACGGAGTCAGGGTTGGCTGGGATTGGCTCCAGCACCCCCCGCGAAACTTTTTTGTTGTTTGAAAATATAAGTTACATTTATTTTCTGTGCGCATTTTTTTTAAAGTATTCAAAATGATGATAAGGATGGATATCATGGCTTATGGGTTTATTTTCCCACCCCTAATATCTACCACAAATGGACTCTTCCATTTTTTTTCCCAGAAAAGCTTGGGTATGTTTTTTTTTTATCGTGGATTGTCAAACCAGAAGCTTCCGTTTCATCTTCTCTCGCTCTACTTTAACCGGGTGGCTTGTTTGAATAAGGCCCTTTTGTGTGTGTGTGTGTTTGTGTGTGTAGTGTAGTGTAGTGTACACAAAACAAAATGGCTGCAGGTCAGCGCAGTTCACATCTTGCTAAGCTCAGGTAACTTGGAATAACAAAGCCGCCAGGGATAAAAGCGGAAAGCAAATCTGGTTTTGTGGCTTTTTTTGTCTTTTTTTCGTGGCCTGGGGGCTGTTTTTTTGTGTGTGTTTTTTTTGGGGGGGGGGGGGGGGGGCAATGGGATAAGGTAGTATGACGGATAGCGGCGGCGGCGAATGGGCGCGTTATCGTTTCACGCGCTTCGCTCGATCGCTCGGTTTCAGGTGTCGCTTTAACGTCGGGATTTGCCAACTATGTGCAACTATGAAAGACTTTCAAAATAAAAGTTTGGATTGTCGTCAAAGCTGCATATTTCTTTTTTTTTAGATCTTTTTTTTTTTCAGATTAGAATTCCAGTCCATTCATAATCGAAGGGCTGAAAGTGAAGGAATAAATTTCAATACCATTGACGGTTCAAGATGTCCAATTTTTTTTTGACTTTTTTCAGAAAATTAATAATATTTTTAAAATGTGAAAACTAGACAAAATTGAATATTAGCCTTTTTTTCCATTTGAATTTACTAAAGCACATTTTTAATTGAACTAAAATGACAAAAATAAATAAAATGCTAAAACTTGAGTTTTATTTATATAGCATATTTACTCTTTTTCCCCTTTCATGTTCTATAAAAGAAAAACATATATATAATTATATGTACTGGTACTTCATTAGACCGGGCAGCCAATTGACTTCTCTCGCTGTCAATGGCAGCTAATGAGTTAACAAAAAAATGCAAGGCAATGAATCCCCAGCTAAAACACGCAGGATTTCTTTTGTTGAAACACTCGGATTTTTTCAATTTAATGTGTTTCCGGTTGGTCCGTCTTGACTGCTCTGTGCTCTTTCTTTCACAACCCCAAACCCCCCCCCCCCTTCCATTAGACCCCCACTCTCACACCCACACACCCACCACACACACACACATTTTCATGGGTTCCGATTGAGGTGGTAGCTTGAAAGCTCTTTTGTTTGCTCAGCTGAAGAGCAGTAAAACAAACTTCCCCGCCGGCCAAATGTAAAGAGCCCACTGACCCGTTGACCTCTGCGCGCCAATACCCACACCCGCACCCGCACCACGTACACTCATACGTGGCCACTTTGCGGATCGACAGTCGCGGCTTTGATCGCCTAAAATACAGAAATTGTTTATGGTGTCGGAATGATAAAGGTCCAAATATGAAATAGCCATAAAACCAACCACAGTGATTGACATATTGCGGCGGGCCTTTGAACTTAATAACCGCAATAAATGAGGGATTACTGTACAGTCATACCTTTTGAGATACAACCTTAATGCGTTCCGGGACTGACTCGTATCTCAAATCAACGTTTCCCATAGAAATTAATATTATGAGTATTTTTCCACACTTGAAAATATTATACGCAGTGGTTTAAAGTATTTTTCACACTTGAGAAAAATGTTTTTCTCAGAAATATTTTTCACTTTTTGCGGGATTTTTGCATTTTTTTTACAGAATGCCGCGAAAAACGGGGGACTACTGCGAAAAATATTTTTCGCAGTATTCCCCCATTTTTTGCAGTGTTCCGTAAAAAAATGCAGCAAAAAAACGCAAAAAGTGAAAAACGGGGAATACCGTAAATGAAAAACGTCCCTCTAAAAACAAAAACCAATGACATTCCGTTTCTGACCCGCCCAGGTATCATCCGCACTCAAGAAGCGCTTGACCACGAAAGCACGCCCCACTACTGGCTGAGCGTATACGCGGCAGACCGAGGCGTGGTCCCCCTCTCCGCCATGGTGGAGGTCTTCATCCAAGTCCAGGACGTCAACGACAACGCGCCGCAAGCCTCGGAGGCCGTCTACTACCCCTCGGTGATGGAGAACTCGCCCAAGGACGTGTCGGTGGTCCGGATCGACGCCGTGGACCCGGACGCCAAATCCGGCGACAAGCTGGCCTATCGGATCACCAGCGGCAACCCGCAAGGATTCTTCGCCATTAATCCCAGGACGGGTAAGAAGCGCTCGCCCTCGTGAAATTTGCGTCCATACCTGCCGTCAATGAGGTCAAATTCAAAGTCGATTGTTTTGGCTCCTCCCACTCCCACCTTCTCGCGCGGCGTTCCGCAAATGGCGTGACCATTAATATTTTATCGGCTTTTTATGCGTGCGTGCGGTCCTTTTTCGCCGCTCCCAAAGGTTGCCGCTGACTTATTTTAGTTACCGCCGCCCATTTCCCATTTGAACTTCCTGCCCAAATAAGGACGCGGAACGCCAGCAAGCGGCACCGCTAGTTTTCCCAAGCAGACGGGGGGAATCATTAATGCAAGATGCAAGAGCTGGCTAACTTTAATTTGCCCTTTTTTGTCGCTGATTAAATGTAAATGTGGCAAGAGGGGGCGGGGTCAATATAGTGATGCGGTTTGCTCAATTTTCATTGGTTCATTCGCCACCTGCTGTCAAAACGGCGCCTTAAGGGTTAATAAGGAAGGAGGACCAACGCTGCCGTCATAAAAAAATGCATAAAAGTGGGAATAAAAATGATTATGCAAAAATGTATGCTTGAAAAATGATAAAAATGACAAACTTAAAGGCCACCTCTACTTACAAATTTTTCCTATGAAATATGCAAAGCTTTTGATCCAAGATAAAATGTAAATACACTTCCTGTATGCTTTTATAGACATATTTTTTAAAATATAATAATAACAAAAATTAGTTTTTTTGTTGTTGTCTGGCGAGAGCTGCTTTCTCATTGGCTCCTTTCGCCTTGAAATTAATTAAATCATTTTCCGAGCTGCTTATAGTTGGGAGGGGGGGTGCCGGAGCCTATCCCGGGCCTACCAGTGACAAACTTTCACAGAAAAATAGAACGGTCGAGCATCTTTTTGGAAAACACATCGTTGGCGGCCATCTTGGGTGGGGCACCAGCAATTGGATACTCCGATATTTCTCCGTACTCAGCGACATTGTCATTTTCTAAAACGTGGGCGGTAGCGCGGCGTCAAATTTAGCCATTTCCTTTTAAAGGATTCTCTATGAAAAATGGGACGCGTCAACGTATATTGCCGCTCTGCCAAAATGTCCAAGTCGACCGACCGCACGCACGCGAGGCCTTTTTTCCCTTCATAATAACATGTTCTAAATGCGCGCCGGACCTCCGTTTGGGTCTTGGCGTCGCTACAAAGCCGGCCGTGGAAAGGAAAGGAACCAAAACCTATGTTTTGCGCGCAACACGTGTTCCTAGCTAACAAGCTAGCATCCACGTCGGGGATTTCAAAGCGTCCAGGTTTTCTTTCACGCGTCCTGTTGGGCTAAAACTACATTTATTGACTCATTGACTGCAAATGAATCTATTTTGACACTCGAATTCATTTTTTGTTCATCTAAAAATTGAGAATATCCAAATTTCTGTAATCAAAGTTCTGATTTTTATAAGTTGCATATTTTTTTGTTTCCACGTTGGTGCTTGAATTTGCATTCAACAAAGGTACGTGAAAAAATATGCAAGTAGATTAAAAAAGATTGAAAAATATTTGCAAAATATAAAGGAAAATGGGAGGATGAGAGATGGAAAAGTGATTCACCTTGAACTGAAAAGGCATTTTTGTTTGAAGGCGAAACGCCTCTTCGACAAACAAAAACGAAGCTTGAGCAAAGGTCAAAGGTCGACGTTTTTATTTCACCTTGGTAAAAGATAGCCGCTTTCTGGTTAAACAGGCGACTGATAAGCGCCCTTAGCAACCATTTGTTTTTTCCCCGCGTGGCCCCGGTAACCGTCGCCGCCGGGCCAAGGCGCCGTTCAAAGTCCGCCCGGGCGCGACGTCGGCGATAGGCTGGCGAGCGCGCCCGCCGTGTTTGCTTGGGATAGGCTGCGGCGCCCCCGCCACTCTTGCAAAGACAAGCACATGACCGAATGAATCCAAAGAAATGGAAAAATCCACATTATTAATTTTCTGATTGGTCCAAAAATGTATTTTAATAACAAAGGCGCCATTTTTTTTTCTGTTGTCCGATACAATCTAGCGTAAAAGTTGTTGCTGGAATAAAGCGCGACCGTTTGAGGGAGTCTTTTTCCAATTGCTTTTAAATTGCTCCAATAAAGCGTTTAGATTGGCTTGTCGCCGTTACCTTTCTGCTCCGTCCGTCCGTGTCGGGAAGTCCGATAAGGAAAGGATGCCTCCGACAACTTCCTTCCTGCTCGCTCGCTCGCTCGCTCGCTGTGCCAAGGTCAAACTATCCAGTCTATCCAGTTGGCCACTGGCAAAGAGACGCTTTCCGTCAATTTATGGCTCTCCATCTTTTGACCTTGTCCAAATCGTCCTAACACAGGGGTGTCAGACTCGGGTTGGTTGGCGGGCCGCGTTAACGTCAACTCCATTTCATGTGGGCCGGACCATTTTAGATATCATATTTAGATTTTTTTTTTTAAATGAATGGATTAAAAGAACTGGATTAAAAGCCCTGAATATTCCGTTTTTTATAGATCTAAAACAATGTTTATTTTAGCTTTTTTAAAATATATTTTTGGATTTTACAAAATGATTTTTGAACTAAAAACACAGAAAAAATGGATTCAAAAATGACAATTATTGATTTAAAAGGGGGAAATCAGGAAATTTAACATACATCTATATCTATCATTTTAATTTGATCCTAAAACAGAAAGTCGGCACTCATCATTTACTTTCCCGGGCCACACAAAATGATGCGGCGGGCCACATTTGGCCCCCGGGCCACCACTTTGACACGTGTCCTAACATATCGCCATATTTTCTGATCCAAATCGCCAAAAGAGCTGCCAAATACTCCAAAATCTTCCATACTTTACTACGGGAGTTTCGATCAAACAGCCAAAAAACACATTTTCTATGAAAACCGCGATAAACAAAAATCAAGCAATGTTTTTTTTCACAAATTTACATGGGAAAAAAATGTCAAAACATTGTTTTTTTGCTGGCCATTTTAACTTACCGTCACAAACGTTCCATTATTTTATTTTGAAAGTACCGTGCCGACTTCCTTTTCACGAAAACGTGATTCGTCGTTGATTTGCTCAGTTTTTTATTTTTTTATTGTTTTTTGCAAGAGTTGTAAAAAGAAAACCATTTAAAAAGCATGCGATAATATTCATACTTTGTTTTTTTCTTGTACGCGTCGCTGCTCCACACCATTTGCTGCCATCCTCCCACTTCTAGTGGATTGGACGCCTACGAGCGATGAACTCAATGACACACTTTTATTTCGTTTTTAAAAAATGACCATGTATATGTTTGTTTATTTATTTTTTTGCTTTGAATGAACGTAGGAACGGATTGTTCTTCCGTGGCATGTACTACACCAAAGATATTTTCTTTCTTTCTTTCCCACTCGGCCACGATGAAAAAGAAAAGCTCGTTTTTTTTCTTCTTCTTTTTTTTCTTCTTTCCCTTGAATGAAAATCAGTAGTTTTGTGTTTAAGATTAAAAAGAGCCCCAAAAGGAGGTCCCAAAATGGAAAAGGAAGGTTTTCCTAATTGCAGTGCTCAGCCCGCCTGCCCGCCGCTATTTGTGGCTCGCCCGCGCTCGGCCTTGGCTGGCGGAAATCCTGCCTTCTTCTTGGCGCGGAGGGAGGGATTGGTCGCTGGCCCATTTGCCTCGAGCTGCAATTAGCCTTTTTTCTACCCCTGAAATGTGCAGCAAAAAAGAAGCCTTGAACGTGAAAACAACAACAACAAACGTGAATTGGATTCAAATATGAAGTTTAACCCTTTGATGTCATCAATTTTCTGTCTATTTATGAATGGACAAAAATACTCAATGAAATTATTCATTATAATCTCACCAATTTTAATTCAATATCAAACATGTGATTTCTTTTTTATTTAAAATTCAATTTTTTTTTTAATTATTAATTTTGTCATTTTTATTTAACATTCAAATACTTTTTTAAAAATTTATTTTGCCATTTTTATTTAAAATTCAAATAATTTATTTTAAAATTATTAATTTCGCCATTTTTATGTAAAATTCATTTTTTATTATTATTAATTGTTCCATTTTTATTTAAAATTCAATGTTTTTTTAATTTATTAATTCTGCCATTTTTATTTAAAATTCAAATATTTTTGGTAAATTATTAAATTAGCCATTTGTAGTTAAAATTCAAAAAAAATGTTTGCTATTTTTTTATTTAAAATTCAATTTTTAAATTATTAATTTTGCCATTTTTATTTAAAAATCAAATATATTTTTTAAAATTATTAATTTTGCCATTTTTATTTCTATTCTTGAATACATTTCCTGCATTTATATATGTTTATTATTATTATTTTTATATATGCATGATTTTACTCATGGCTTTACATATTGCAAAATTACAAAACTAACCATTGTTTCTCTCGCAAAAAAACCCCAAATCAAGACAAGGAAAAAAGCTTATTTTTTTATGTTGTGGTGCTGCCGTTTTTCTTTGTCTTTGTTTGGACAGCTTGCGTTGGAATCCGCCCGAGTTCTTTGCGAGCCTTTGCGACATTTCGCAAGTGTCCGAGCGCTCGCTCGCTCGCTCGCGGCCGGCCGGCCGGCAGCTGCCTTCCTCCGCCTACTTCTTTACGGCGAGAAAACTTTGAACGGCGACACCTGCGCATCATTTGTCAAAGTGTTGGATTCGGCTGGATTTTCAAAATAAAGCGCGCTCACCCGAATGTGTTCCCTCTCCGCCAGGCCTGCTGACGACAACATCGAGGAAGTTGGACAGGGAGCAACAGGACGAGCACATTCTCGAGGTAAGGCTATTACATTTCACGCCATTTTGTCAAATTGTTTTCCAGCAAAGTGGGGCTGTGAACCAAAATGGCGGGCTTCCTCTTGGGTTTCCAGCATTGGTCCCTTGAGGCTTTTCTTTGGTGCTCCATTTACTTTACAAAGCTGGGTTTTAAATTTCTAGTCTTTATGTAAAACCGTCTTCAGGGGCTGAATTTGAAAAATCTCAAGCACATTTCTGGTCCAAAATGGTGGACTTGTTGTTTGTTTTCCAGCATAGTCTGTGGAGACTTTTTAAAAGCTCTCTTTAGTAACCTCGTCTTTATTTAAAATTGTCTTCAGGGGCTTTATTTAAAAAAAAAAGAACCTTCACGGGTTGAATTAAAAAAAAAATCTTCAGGGACATTTCTGACCCAAAATGGTGGACTTGTTGTTTATTTTCCAGCCTATTCTGTGGAGACTTTTTAAAATCTCTCCTTATAATTACTCTCGTCTTTATATAAAATTGTCTTCAGGGGTTGAATTTAAAAAAAAAACTTCAATGGCTGAATTTTAAAAAAAAAATCTTTAGGGACATTCCTGACCCAAAATGGCGGACTTCTTGTATGTTTTCCAGCATTGTTTGTGGAGACTTTTTAAAAGCTATTCTTATAATTACACTCGTCTTCATTTTTCTCGTCTTTATATAAAATTGTCTTCAGGGGCTGAATTTAAAAAAAATTACCTTCAAGAAAAATTTAAAAAAAATAATCTTCAGGGAAATTTCTGACCCAAAATGGCGGACTTGTATGTTTTCCAACATTGTCTGTGGAGACTTTTTAAAATCTCTTCTTATAAGTAAGCTCATCTTTATATAAAATTGTCTTCAGGGGTTGAATTTAAAAAATACCTTCAAGGATTGAATTAAAAAAATAATAATCTTCAGGGACATTCCTGACCCAAAATGGCGGACTCGTTGTATGGTTTCCAGCATTGTCTGGGGAGACTTTTTAAAATCCCTCCTTATAAATACTCTCGTCTTCATATTTTCATCTTTATAAAAAAATGTCTTGAGGGGTTGAATTAAAAAAAAAAAAATCTTCTGGGACATTTCTGACCCAAAATGGCGGACTTGTTATATCGTTTCCAGCATGGTCTGTGGAGTCTTTTGAAAAGCTCCTTATAAGAAAGCTCATCTTTACGTAAAATTGTCTTTAGAGGCTGAATTTTTTCGTTTTTTAAAGATATAATTTCCGTCTCATTTTTTTGTTTTCTCGAGACTTTTTATAACTGGCGAGAAAGCAACTTTTTAAAATGTCCCGTTCCCACGTCCAAGTGTCTTCGGGTCTGAATTTTTTCCGCTCTTCTTTTCATTTTTGAGGGCGCTCTCGCTCGGTCCACTTTATCATGTGTAAATGTCTATAATTCCGTGGTTAACGCTGAAAGATGTTCCTGAAAGGACGCTCATTTTAAAAGCGGGTGCTCTCAAATTTAAAACGGCACCCGCATAAATCACAAAAAGCCTGCCGAACTCGATTGGTCGCGGCGTCTTTTTTTGGTTTTCTCCGACACGAAGCGGCCGCGGATGTTTTACACTGCAGGCTTTTAATTGACCTCGGCTGTGCAAAGTTGATAATGGCGCCTTTTTAATTAGCCTCCTCCCCCTCCCCCTCCCCCTCTTCTTCTTCATGGCCTTTAATTACAGCGGGGAGGGGCGGGCGGCATGGGCCCGCTCGTACATCTGTCGCCCGAGCTGCCATTTTTTTTTTCTTCCCCGCTCCTTCTCAGATAGCGTTCTGTGTTTCAATTATAGCGCGAGAATGGATTTTAATGGCTCATTTCAAAAGGAATTTACTTCTCGGTATATATTTGCTGACATTGACAGCAACAGACGTCCAATGGCGTGGCGGCAAATCATATTCATTCATTTTCTGCTTAATATAACAGTGTCAGACTCGGGTTGGTTTGCGGGCCGCATTAACATCAACTTGATTTCACGTGGGTCGGACCATTTTAGATATAATATTTAGATTTTTATTTTATAAATGGATTAAAAGAACTGGATTAAAAGCCCTGAATATTCCGTTTTTAATAGCTCTAAAACAATGTTTATTTTAGCTTTTTTAAATATATTTTTTGATTTTACAAAATGATTTTTGAACTAAAAACTGAAAAAATGGATTAAAGAATGACAATTATTGATTTAAAGGGGAAAATCAGGAAATTTAATATACATCTATACTCTTCATTTTAATTTGATCCTAAAACAGAAAGTCGGCACTCATCATTGACTTTCCCGGGCCGCACAAAATGATGCGGCGGGCCAGATTTGGCCCCCGGGCCGCCACTTTGACACCTGTGGCTTAGTACTTTAAATGGTTAGACGTCTAGTGACGTCAATGGCAGACAATGAAAAAACATTGTTGTTCCCCAGGCCAAAATGGGCCACCAATGAGTTTATCACGAGTAAACATTTATTAAATTTCAAGATGGACGCCGACATTGATTGACACGGATTGGACGTCTAGCGCCGTCAAAGGCAGCCTTTTAAACAAATAGCAGAAGCATTGACATGGATAAAATCCTCTCAGGTGGACAATCCTTTAGTCATAACTGGATTTTAACGCCAATGTGTCGTCTTTAATGGGAACGTCGCCTCTACCAAGATGGCTGCCCTGAGGCTGTGTTCATCCTTTTACTGTTAATTGAAATCTTGGCCAGTGGAAAAAACGTTTTATTTGTACTCTTTGAAAAAATGATTACAAATTTGGGTCAAATTCCATATGTTAGGATTCAAACGGATAAAAGGAAGTCGTTTAAAAATACTATGCGCCCCCCCACCCCCCTCTCCCCCCGATTGGGCGGCGGAATCCGGAAGCCATTTTCAGCAGCTGCACTTTGACGACCCTGCTAAAGCACCCGCACGTGGGGCGCCTTCAACTTTTACGAGCGGAAGGGGTGCGCGGGGGAGGGTGTAACGGGGGGGGTGGAAAGGACAGAGAGCTCAAAGAGCGCCGTTCCCGCGTGGGGGGAGGGAAGAGAGCGCGACCTGCCCGGGCATGCCGACGGATGGCCTCTTCAACCCGAACGAGAAACAATCGAGAAAGAAAATCAGTTGTCGGGAAGCGTTTGCGTCACCACCTGGCAAAAGTTTCAATTTATGTTTTGCTACTCATCGAAAAAAACAACTGCAATTGAACTATGCACAGTTTAAAAGAGCACCGTGAAAGACTGCAGGCAAAAAAAGGTACTGCGACCACAGTAGAACTTTAGAAGTGCATGATATCACTTGGCTTTGGGTTGCCAGATAAGCTCATACCAAGGTGGTTCCGTCAAAAAAAGCCAAAAGCGAACAGATTAACATGAGCAATTTATTGATTATTTATTAATTATTATTTATTGATTACTTGTTTGTTTGTTGTTAGTTGCGCACTTTGGTAAAACTTTAAATCTCATTATACTTGTATGATGACAATAAAAGCATTCGATTCAATGACGTCAACAAAAAGCTCGTGTCGTCTACAAGCAAAATCGGTATTTTCTATTTACAGTAATCCCTCAATTATCGCGGTTAATGTAGAGCAGACATGGCAGCGATAAATGAAAACCGCAAAGTGGGGTCATCCCTATTTTAAAAAAATAATAAAATAAAAAATATTTTTTTACTTCAGTGCTGAGTCCTAGTAGCAAGCCGAAGAAAGGGGAGTGGCTTCCACTTGCAAGTTTTAGCATGGATTTTCACATTTTTATGAATTTGCCACAAAAATTAATTAGCAAATAAAAAATTTCCCCCAGAAAAAAAACCACGATGTAGTGAAACCGCGATAGTTGAACCCGCGATATTCGAGGGGTTACCGTAAATCACTATATTCTATAGAAAGTCCCATTGGACGTCGTCCTCCGCGAGCCAATGAGTTCAGATTATTCTTCGCGTGGGACACGATTAGCCAAATGAATCTGTTTTTGTCGAATCCCGACTAATGTCGTCTCGTCGGCAGTAAAATAAATATGAAAAGGGCGTCCGGTTCCATTGAGCGCCTTCAATCGTCCAAATCGGCGCCCGCTCCAACTCGGGCGCAAAGAACAGATGCGCTTTAATGTGTCATTAACGGGATTTTATCGCGGACCGAAGAACGAAAAAAAAAGGGGACTTTCTTAGGACATTGAACACACCGTGAAAGAAGAGCACAACAAACATCGGCGTCGTTAAGAAGCATCTGTCCGCCGCGCGCCATTTGCTAGCGTCATTTCAATTAGCCGGCTAATGGAGTTGTTGTCCGCCAAAACGCGACGCTCCAACGAGTCTCTCGGGCGAAATGGGGCGGCGGCTTGGAGGAGATGTTGTCCAAAAAAGTCAGTGAGGACACATGATAGTGTTTGTTCTTATCCGTCCTCTACGTACGCAATTAAATGCTTTTATTTTGACGACATGTGTCCAAAAAACAGTGTAAGTCGACTAGAAAATCCCCCAAAATCAATAGAAAGTCATCCAAAATTTACAGTAAGTACCCTGAAATGACAAGGACAGGAAGTGTCCAATTCACGGATGTCCATCTTTCAGTGCCATTGACGCCGCTAGACGTCCAATCCGTTTAAAATTTCGGTCTTCCTATTCAAAATGGCCGACTAGCGCCGAAATAAGTTGACTTTTTGAGCCAAAAATTAACCGGTGATGCCGTGGGCGTCAACCAAACTGAGTTCGACGACCCGCCGTCCATTTTCTGGGGCATTTATGAGTCACTTCCTGTTTATTTTGGCACTTTTTTCGGGTCACTTCCCTTCCCATACGTCCATTGGAAATATCCGTCAAGGGAAATCTTACCCTTGCTCGCCATTGACAGTAACAGTAAGCCCCCAAAAAATATTTCATAAGATTGACCCATTTTTTTGCAGCCAATGAGCAAAAACTAGCGCTCATTTTTTTTCTAAACATGACCCCTCCTCCCCCACAGGTCACCATCACCGATCAGGGCGCCCCGGCCAAATCGGCCACGGTGCGCGTGATCGTGAGGGTGCTGGACGAGAACGACAACCGTCCGCTCTTCCTGGAGAAGATCTACAAGATCAAACTCCCCGAGCGGGAACGCGGCCCCGAGAAAGAGCGTCCGGCCGCCCGCCGCGACCCCGTCTACCGGGTAGTGGCCTCGGACCGCGACGGCGGCGCCAACGCCGAGATCTCCTACAGCATCGAGGAGGGCGACGAGGAGGGCAAGTTCTTCATCGAACCCAAGACCGGGGCCGTGTCCTCCAAGAAGTTCTCGGCGGCGGGGGAGTACGACATCCTCACGGTGGGTGATGCTCCTCCCACATTCATCCGATCACCCCCCCCAAAAAATCTATTTTCTTCTAGATTTTTTTATATAAATGGATTAAAAGAACTGGATTAAAAGCCCTGAATATTCCGTTTTTTATAGATCTCAAACAATGTTTATTTGAGCTTTTTTTATATATATTTTTAGATTTTACAAAATGATTTTTGAACTAAAAACACAGAAAAAAATGGATTAAAAAAATGACAATGATTGATTTAAAAGGGGGAAAATCAGGAAATTTAATATACATCTATACTCTTCATTTGAATTTGATCCTAAAACAGAAAGTTGGCACTCATCATTGACTTATTCGGGCCGCACAAAATGATGCGGCGGGCCAGATTTGGCCCCCGGGCCGCCACTTTGACACGTGGTATAACGGATATAACTCAAAATTCAAACAATGTTTTATTTTGATTTTTTTTCGTAACGGCGTCAGATCAAAGCGGTGGACAACGGGCGTCCGCAGAAGTCGTCGACGTGCCGCCTCCACATCGAATGGATCCCCAAAGCGGTGGTGCCGGAGGACGCCGCCCCGCTGCTCTTCGAGGAGTCGCCCTTTTCCTTCTCGGTGATGGAGAGCGACCCGGTGGCGCACATGGTGGGCGTGGTGGCCACCGAGTCCTCCGACGTCCCCGTCTGGTTCCACGTTTCCGGTGAGCGCCCGACTCTCCCGTCGCGTGGAAATCTGGAAATGTCGCTTTAACCCGGCGGGCCTTTTCTTGACCCCTTTCTTCTTCTTCTTCTTCTTTTCTTCTCGCGATACTTTTGCCTTTTGTCTCCGTGCCTCGTTATGCTTTCAAGGAGGCATTGAGGAATCGGAGATGTTTTACGTCCTTCAGATGGCTTGCGACCACAATTGTACAGCAGAAGGTATCTGCTGGCAGACCGGTCGGCGTCCAATCCTCATCCTCATTCGCTCTCTTTATTTTTACGTGCCCGTTTTCCACTGTGACGTGTCAATGTTCCACTTAAGGCGTTTTTTTTACATGATGACGATGACGAAAGACTGTCATGTGCATGCCAGGCCGATAGGTGGCGGTGTGACTTGGGTAGAGAAGAATTTTTTTTTTTTTTTTTAAATGATGAAAATGAGTCATTTAAAAACAAAAAAAAATGATGACCTTACTCAACAAAGGATTTTTTACTTGTTTTTTATGAGAAAATAATCAATGACAAAACATGAAGAAACATAGATAACTACTTTAAATTGCTAAAAAATATATTTGTTTTGGTTTATAAATAAAAACCAAAAAGGCTTGTGCAACGTGTAAACCGACAACAAAGCACTTGCTGTTCAGATGTATTCATTTAATTGGAAGAATATAAAGTATCTGTTTTGCTTGTGGAATACATGAATGCACATTTTTCCAGCTAGCAAACATCGTTGTCATGTAAACCTACGTCTGAAACCACACCTTTTTCCCATTTGTGCTCCCTAAAGTGTTGTTTCAATGTGCCACGAAATGTTGAGCATGTGACAAACTAAAAATGCCTGCACTATTGTCATCCTACACATAGAAAACAAATCTGCCTGCTAGCATGCTAGCTAGCAGACCGCAAACAGCTCATTCTGAGTGGGATATCAGGTTCTTTTTAGTGGGCGGAGCCAAAGAAACTGAGAAAGGAACACAAATTTGACTCTGATTTCATTAGAAAGCCTTTTTTGTTATGAATTTACGCCCCCAAAATGCTCCGCTTTGATTTGAAAGTCACACGCTAAACTATTTCTTCTTTTTGTGATGGTGTCGGCGTTCATCCAAACGACGTTTTTGTCTTGTCTTTCTCGCCGTGACGCCATTTTCGCCGTTTTTAGGCGGAAACTACGACAGCCGCTTCGACGTGGGCAAGGCTAGCGGGACGCTCATCGTGGCCCGCCCGCTGGACGCCGAGCAAAAGTCCAACTACAACCTGACGGTGGAGGCCACCGACGGCACCCGGACGGTCAGCACTCAGGTAGGAGGAGACTAAACTGGGGGGGGCGGGGCTCTCAAAAGTATGGAAACAGGAAATGTTGCGCCCTGTTATGATATTGTTACTTCAATTTCTTGTTCATTTACTGCGGCTAGTTTGATTCACCTCCGTCAGCCGAGTGGATAGCGCGTCTGCCTCGCAGGTTTGAGGTCGAGGGTTCGATCCCCGCTGGGTCGTCACTGTAGAATTTGCGCGTTTTCCCTGGGCTTGTGTAGGTTTTCTCTGGGTACTCTGCTCTCATCCCAAATACTCAAAAATATGCATGCTAGGCTAATTGTATGCTAAATTGCCCCAAGCTATGTTTGGTTGTTTGGATCCTCGTGCCCTGCCATTGGCTGGTTTTAATAATTTGGGGGCACTTCCTGTTGATTTGGTGGCAATTTTTGGAAGCACTTAGTTTTGATTTCAAGTCATTTTCTGTTGATTGGGCCATTTCCGGGTCACTTCCTGATTATTTTAGGCTATTTTCTGCTTAAATTGTCACTTCCTGTTCATTTTAGGGCAATTTTCAGATTTTTTTTCTTGTTTTTTTTGTGTGCGCGCATCAAAAATTATAACCACCAATGACAAAAAAAGACGAAATTAACATTTAGTATTTCTTTTTGTCTATTAACAAAAAACAGAGTATTAAATATTCATCTTCCAGAAGCACTTTTTAATATTTTTTTCTTAAAATTTCCCACAAAAAGCAAGCAAGGAACGATTCAAATATGAGGAAAATATGCAAATGTGAACGCCGACGGCGACGCGTCCCCCTTTACACGAGTCGCGGTTCTCACGGTCACGCCTCGTTCCGCCAGAATCGCTAGCGTAGCGGCGCGCTAGCCTTCTGGGCTCTCGCGCACGCCGTCCTTTGTCCTCGGCCGCCAAAGAATCCGTTTGGTGTCGCCGGCTATCAATGCGGCCTTTCATGGCCAGCCGCGCCGTGCTCGTCCTTTCATTTAGCGCCACGCTAGCAAACAATGTTACATTCTTAAAAGCACCAGTTGAGCTTCAATCAAACCTGAACTAGAATTGAAGAACTATAGTCTTTTTTTGGCTTGTTCTCTTCTTAAAAAAAAACATAAAACAAAAATTGGATGCATTTTCAGCTTCAATTTTATTCCATTTTCTGCCGTTAAAAAAAAAATCAAATAATTAGCAAAAATGTTAAAATATTTTCTAGTTTTATTGCCATTTTTTCTATAATTAAAAATTAATGAATATTCATAAATACTTCCATTTTATATATGATTATTATCTACATCACAGGTGTCAAAAGTGGCGGTCCGGGGGCCAAATCTGGCCTGGGAAAGTAAATGATGAGTGCCAACTTTCTGTTTTAGGATCAAATTCAAATGAAGAGTATAGATGTATATTAAATTTCCTGATTTTCCCCCTTTTAAATTAATAATTGTCATTTTTTAATCCATTTTTTCTGTGTTTTTAGTTAAAAAATCATTTTGTAAAATCTAAAAATATATTTAAAAAAGCACAAATAAACATTGTTTTAGATCTATAAAAAAACGGAATGGAGTTGACGTTAACGCGGCCCGCGAACAAACCCGAGTCTGACACCCTTGATCTCCGTTTTCTTCTATTTGATGTACTGTTTCAATGTAATAACAAACTCAGCATGCCAGTTCATTTTTCAAATTCTTTCCGTTTGTTTGCCAGCAGGAGGGGGGCGGGGCAGGGCGGCGGGAGGCGGGGCAGTCAAGGAAAGAGGCGGGGCAGACGCCTCAGCGTTATCGCTCCCTCAATCAAAATCATATGGAAGCTTTCAACGGCTAACGGCTAGCCGCGCTTGGCAATTTTCCCTCTTTTTAAGGTTAAATATGCTTTGATTTGTTTTCATTGGCTTCCGGGAAGAGCGGACGCACAATTGTAGCGTGCTGTTAATCCTGTTTTGGGAACACGTGCTTCCGGCGGGAGGGCGTCGGAATTAATCCTCCGATAATTGAATTCAGAAAGAAAGAAAAAAGGAACACAAACCGCGGCGCCTTTGCTCAACGTGACCCTTTTTTGCACCGCTGTCACGTCACCCTCGCCCTTCGGTATCGCTCCATCTGTCATGTGTACACACGCCGTCTCAGTCACGCTTTTGCGCAGCACTCCCTGGAGGAAGTAACACACACTTACACACACTTACACGTACGAATCTGGCGCTTTCGGCGCCCGCCGGTTAGTCGTTTTTGCGATCGACGTGACGAAAAAATGTCCTGTGAAATGCTAAAACAAGTGACTTTTTATATATTTTGAACACAAATCATCCCAAAAAGTCTCCGTAATGAAGGTATATCCTAATTGGCTCCGCCCACACATTAGAAAACAGAAAATGATGTCACACCACACGCAGAAATCTGCTAGCTAGCGCGCTGCATTGCTATTGTCATCAACAACCAGCTAGCTATGGCATGATTTGCATTTTTTGCAGACCCTTTTTCCCCTCCTACTGTTTAACCACGTTTGTTTAGATTGAATCTGTGTTTTACCTTATTTCAATGTTTTTTTTCTGCTTTTTTTACTTTTAGGGAACAAAATTAAGTCTGAAAAAAATGCAAAACACGCCATAGCTAGCTTGCTAGCTAGCTATGGCGTGTTTTGCATTTTTTTTAGCGGACTCTTTATTTTGTTTCCTACTGTTTATGCCGGATTGTTTAGATTTAATTTAGGCATTACCTTATTTCAATATTTTTTTCTTTTTTCTGCTTTTTTGACTTTGGAGATTTTACGTTATATTTTCATTTTATGGCATTTTTTCGCATTTATGTCGTTTTCACATTTTCTTTTCTTGGTTATACGTTACCCAAGGCAATAAAATAAACAGTAAGTCCAGCATTTTGCTTATAAATCGCTAAGTAAGCTTCCATTTAGGGCACAGGTGTCAAAGTGGCGGCCCGGAGGCCAAATCTGGCCTGCCGCATCATTTTGTGCGGCCCGGGAAATTCAATGATGAGTGCTGACTTTCTGTTTTAGGATCAAATTAAAATGAAGAGTATAGATGCATATTATATTTCCTGATTTTCCCCATTTTAAATCAATCAGTCATTTTTAATCCATTTTTTTCTGTGTTTTTAGTTCAAAAATCATTTTGTAAAATCTAAAAATATATTTAAAAAAAGCTAAAATAAACATTGTTTTAGACCTATAAAAAACTGAATATTCAGAGACTTTTAAATCAATAATTGTCATTTTTTTAATCATTTTTTTCTGTGATTTTAGTTCAAAAATCATTTTGTAAAATCTATAAATATATTTTTAAAAAAGCTAAAGTAAATATTGTTTTAGATCTATAAAAAACGGAATATTTAGGTCGTGTAATCCAGTTCTTTTAATCCATTTATTAAAAAAAAAATCTAAATATTATATCTAAAATGGTCCGGCCCACATGAAAGTTGGCATTAAAGCGGCCCGCGAACCAACCCGAGTCTGACACCCTTGATTTAGGGCATCGTTTATAATAATAATAATAATAATAATAATCGGACATAGGCCCTGTCGTCATTATCAACAACAAAAAGAGAGTTTAGGAGTTTAGATGGGAACCCGTTAGCTAGCAAGCGAGCCAGACACGATCCATCCAAAATCACAGTTTTTAAAGAAATGAGCCACATTTGAGCGCCAACGTCCTTTTCTACGTGTAGAATAGCGATGGTGCGACCATTTGCCTTCGTAGCACTTTGACACATTTTCAGAAAATGCTAATTGGGTCACGGGAACCGCATGTTCGTGTTGCGAAAGACCGAGGGGGGATGCGTCTGGCCTGACATGACAAGAAGAAGAAGTCACGCACGGCACGGCACGCCTGGAATAGCCGCTTCGAAAACACAGGCCCGGTTCCCCAGTGCTCCTTTTGGGTTAGAGTGGCATGCCAAAAAAAATCCCCCCCCAAAGGAAGGGTCTCGCTGTCCACGGCTTTTGAAAAATGCGCCCCCCCGGGGGCCGCTTTCACTCAGCGGCGTGACATTTGGAAGGCATGTCTAACGTGGAAAAGGTCTCCAAAAGACACGTGTGAAAAGGCTTACAGTAAGGAGTCCAGACTTTTTCTTTTAGGAGGCGCCATGTTAGCGGCACAATCTGGAGAATTTTTCAAATGTATTTTTAGGGGACGGTGGGAAATGTCCATGATGAAAAGAATCCCCCTAAAAAGTCTTAAAATGACAGAATGGCTCCTATTTTGCTTGGCAGTGTTGGCCAGATGGCGCCATTTTGGCTCTTGATTATAAATCAGCCCTCAATACAGACAGATTGACTGGAACCTGTGGTGAAAACCACATGAAATATGACAGTTATATTTTAAAATGACAATTAGGACGTGCATCCAAGTCTCGGATTAAAACATTTTTTTTACAGTTTTATGGAATTTATTAATTTATTTATGATTTTTTTTTTACGTGAAATTTGTCCATCATGACTAGACCCACAAAACAAGTCTCATCCAGTCATGCCAAAAATTTAAAAAAAAAATACATCCCATTAAGGACACGTTTGACTTTGGACGCGTACAAACCGTGGTTTTAAATATCGGCTGCCAATCCAACGTTCTTTAGTCAATTCCATTGTTTCTTCATTTTTTACTATTTTTTTTGCATATTTTCAGGGGGTTGTTTTACCACTGTTTTTGTGTTTTGCAGTTTTTTTGTGGGTTTTAATTTTTTTTCCACCTGGTGTTTAGGCAGAATTGTTTAGATTTAATTTGGGGTTTACCCTATTTCAATTTTTTATTGTTTTTATTTTTAGATTTTACGCGGTTTTCATTTGATGGTTTTTTTTTGCATTTACTATGTGGTTTTCACATTTTTTTTATGTTTCTTTTGACTTTGATTTTTTTAATGGTTTACGTGGTTTTCCGGTTTTCTTTTTTGGGGGTATTTGGAGGCTGACGGGAAAAACTTGGGTGAGGATTTTTAGGCTTTAATCTTTAGACCACAACTGTCAAAGTGGCGGCCCGGGGGCCAAATCTGGCCCGCCGCATCATTTTGTGCGGCCCGAGAAAGTAAATGATGAGTGCCTTGTGACTTTCTGTTTTAGGATCAAATTAAAATGAAATGGATAGATGTGTATTACATTTCCTGATTTTCCCCCTTTTAAATCAATAATTGTATTTTTTTAATCCATTTTTTCTGTGTTTTTAGTTCAATAATCATTTTGTAAAATCTAAAAATATATTCAAAAAAGCTCAAATAAACATTGTTTTAGATCTATAAAAAAATGAATATTCAGGGCTTTTAATCCAGTTCTTTTAATCCATTTGTAAAAAAAATGTATCTAAATATTATATCTAAAATGGTCCAGCCCACATGAAATGGAGTTGACGTTAATGCGGCCCGCGAACCAACCCAAGTCTGACACCCCTGGTTTACGTGGTTTTCCGGTTTTCTTCTTTTTGGGGTATTTGGAGGATGACAGGAAAAACCTTTTTTAGACTTTAATAAATTGGTCCAAGCATTTTTCCATTAACTGCAATCAAAGCGATTGCCGTAGCGCCTTTTAGCTAACGATAGCAAATAATCTCTTGGGCAGGTGCTGATCCGCGTCATCGACACCAACAACCACCGTCCGGAATTCTCCCGGGCCAAGTACGAGGCCAGCGTGCCCGAAGACCTCCCGGCCGGCAGCGAGGTGCTCCGCGTGGAGGCTCGGGACCAGGACGAGAAGAACAAGCTGACCTTCACGTTGCTGAGCAGCACCGACCCCGTCAGCCTGAAAAAGTTCAAACTGGACCCCGGGACGGGGACGCTCTACACCGCCGAGGCGCTGGATCACGAGAGCGCCCGAAGCCACGTCCTCACCGTCATGGTGAGCACTCGTCGTAGACTTAGTAAACAATTGGAACACAATTTCTTGACCAATTTGTCCACCTCAGGTCCGCGACCAGGACATCCCGGTGAAACGTAACCTAGTGCGGGTGGTGGTCAACGTGGAGGACGCCAACGACAACGCGCCGTCTTTCGTGGGCACGCCCTACTCGGCCCGCGTCTACGAGACGGCCGCCGTGGGCTCGGCCGTGCTGCAAGTGCTGGCCTTGGACAAAGACACGGGACGCAACGCCCAGATCGTCTACAGCATCGAGTCAGGTGCCTTTGCCGTCCGTCGCCGTGGAAACAAAATGCTAAGGGGAACCGCTTGGGAACGAGGCCGAGCGATGCGCCGACTCTGCGACCTTTCGTCCGCCCAAAGTCGAGACAAAAAAAATGAAAGCGTTCATTGTAGTGCTCACCAAGTCATGAGTCAGCCCGCCCACTGGATTGTTCCGTCGGCCCGCCCGCGGAATTCGTCTTAACCGTTGTTTGAAACCACGTGACTTTTGCCGGATTAGAGCCCAGGACGACCTACATCTTTCCATCCCTTCTGTGACCGAGATTGGCATTTGATTGGCTGGAATATGCAACCCATTTAAAAGCCTGGCATTTTTTTTAGGAATGTACAAAAAAGGCGATTTTCGGTGATGAGAACCTAACACGAAAAGGTCTAGAAACGCGAGACGAAAAGAAGCATTCCCAATTCCGAGCCATGGTTCTCCGACCTTTGACCCCAATACGTCCAAAAGGACACTTTTGACCTCATTTTTCTTCATTTTTGACCCAAATTCAGCTCACTATTTTTAAACAGGAAGCCTGGAGACCGAGTAAACCTTTTTTTTTTCATTTTCTGAACCGCTTTATCCTCACTAGGGTCGCAGGGGGTGCTGGAGCCTATCCCAGCTGACTTGGTCACTATTTTTAAACAGGAAGCCTGGAGACCGAGTAAACATTTTTTTTAATTTTCTGAACCCCTTCATCCTCACTAGGGTCGCGGGGGGTGCTGGAGCCTATCCCAGCTGACTTGGGGCACAAGGTGGGGCCAGCCAATCACAGGGCACAATGAGACAAATAACCAATCGCTCGTAGCTAGGGGCAATTTAGAGTGTGGGAGGAAACCAGAGTACCCGGAGAAAACCCACGCAGGCCCCGGGAAGAACATGCAAACTCCAGCCGGGTAGACTTACCTGGATTTGAACCCAGAACCCCCAGCGCGAGGCCGACACCCTAACCACTAATCCATTTTTTTTCTTCAAATTCCAATTATTTTACACATTATTTATAAAAATCCTGCCGCCTTTTGTGCACTAGTTTGGACACCCGTGCTAAATCCCGCCCACCTTTTCTTTGTCTGCGGCAGGAAACGTGGCCAACTCGTTCGCCGTGGATCCCGTCCTGGGCACGGTCACGGTGGCCAAAGAACTGAGCCGCGGCGGCGTCTTCGAACTGGCCGTCAAGGCCACGGACGGCGGCGCCCGCCCGCTCTCCGCCTCGGCCGCCGTCCGCGTGGAGGTGACGGTCTCGGACAACGCCGCCCCCAAGTTCCCGGAGAGGGACTTCTCCGCCGAGGTGGGCGAGTCGGCGCCCCCGGGCACCTTCGTGTCCTCGCTGGCGGCCGTGGGGCGCTCCTCCGTTTTCTACCAAATCAAGAGCGGGAACGAGGACGGCGCCTTCGACGTCAACCCCAACTCGGGCGTGGTGGTGACCCGGAAGGAGCTGGATTACGAGACCACCCCCCGCTACCAGCTGGTGGTGGAAGGGACCAACATGGCGGGGCTCTCGGGCAACGCCAGCCTGACCGTCCACGTCAGGGACGAGAACGACAACGCCCCCGTCTTCCGGCGACGGGAATTCCGCGGGCTGGTGGACGAGGCGGCGCCGGTGGGCAGCGTGGTCCTCACCCCGGAAAAGACGCCGCTGGTGGTCCGCGCCTCCGACGCCGACAGCGAGCGCAACGCCATGCTGGCCTACGAGATCGTCCAGCCCTTCGCCCTGGACTACTTCGCCGTGGACCCGGCCACCGGCGCCGTGCGGGTCGCCGGCGCCCTGGATCACGAGCGCCGGAGCGTCTACCGCTTCGCCGTGCGGGTCCACGACCTGGGCCGGCCACGCCTCTTCGCCGAGACCGAGGCCAACGTGACGGTGGAGGTGGTGGACGTCAACGACTGCCCGCCGGTTTTCGCCCGCGACGTCTACGAGGCCGTCGTGGCGCTGCCCACGTACGTCGGCGTGCGCGTGGCCGAGGTGGACGCCTCGGACCGGGACTCGGGGGCCCGCCTCCTTTATTCCATCGCCGAGGGGAACATCGGAGACAAGTTCCAGATCGGCGCCGACACGGGCGTGGTCTCCGTCCGGAACGTGACCCAGTTGAGGAGCAGGTACGAACTGAAAGTGCGGGTTTCCGACGGCAGGTTCGCCGCCGTCGCCGCCGTCAACGTCCAGCTGAGAGAGAACAAAGACCACGGACTGGCCCAGTTCACCCGGGAGTCCTACCGGGCCTCCGTCTTGGAGAACTTGACGGAGAAGACCACGGTGGAAGTCATCGCGGCGGCGGGAACCCGCCTCAACGAGCCCCTTTTCTACCGAATCCTCAACCCCGACGAGCATTTCGAAATCGGACGCACGTCGGGGGCGGTCTCCACCACGGGGGTGGCCTTCGACCGCGAGCGCCGAGACTCCTTCCACCTGGTGGTGGAGGCCACCAAGGAGGACCCGTCCGTCGAACCCGCCCACGTCGTCCTGACAGTGACGGTGGAGGACGTCAACGACAACCCGCCCGTCTTTTTGAACCTCCCCTACCACGCCCTGGTCCGGATGGACGCCGAGGAGGGCCGGGTGGTCCGCCGGGTGGTGGCGGCGGACCAGGACCGCGGTCCCAACGCCCAAATCGCTTACCATCTGAAGGAACCCCACGAGCACTTTGACATCGACCCGTCTGGAGAAATCACCGTCAAAAAGCTGTTCCAGGCGGAATCCCCCGACGCCGTTTTCCTGCTGGTGGTGGTGGCGACGGACGGCGGGCGTCCCGCGCTCTCCGCCGAGGCGGAAGTCCGGATCACCGCCACGGATCGCGCCGTCCCCGTTTTCCAGAAAACCTTCTACGAGGCGGAGATCCCCGAGGACGTCGCGGTCGGCACGCCGGTCCTCCACGTTCAGGCCGGCGACTCGGAGGGCCCCCGCGTGGTGTACACCCTCGCCGAGGGAGACCCCCTACGCCGCTTCTCCGTGGACTTTGACACGGGGGTCCTTCACGTGGCCCGGCCCCTGGACTTCGAGACCCACCCGGCGTACCGATTGGTCATCCGGGCCACCGACGCCCTGACGGGGGCGCGCTCGGACGTTTTCGCCGACGTCATCCTGGGAGACGTCAACGACAACCCGCCGCGGTTCCCCGCCGAGGCGTACCGCGCCGAGGTCTCGGAGGCGTCCGCCGTAGGGACCCCCGTCCTCAAGGTGGAGGCCGCGGACTTGGACGCCGGGCGCAACGGGGAAGTCTTCTACCAATTGGTGGAAGAGGAAGGGGCGGGTCAGGCCGGCTTTGCCGTCGACCGCGACACGGGCCTGGTCTCGACGGCCCGGTCGTTGGATCGCGAGGAAACCCGGAGCCACCGACTGAGGGTCCGCGCCGTGGACGGCGGGGTCCCCGCCCTGACCGGCCAAGTGACGGTGACGGTGGACGTGACGGATCTGAACGACAACGCCCCCGCCTTCGTCCAGCCGGTCTACGAGGCCAGCGTTAGCGAGCTGGCGCCGCGAGGGCACTTTGTCACCCGAGTCCAGGCGTCGGACGCCGACGATTCCGACTCGGACAAGCTGGAGTTCGCCATCGTCTCCGGGAACGAAGACCAGAGCTTCGCCGTGGACAAGCGGACGGGGGCGCTGGTCTTGTCCAACCACCGCCGCCTCCAGATGCGACCCGCCTACCGCCTCAACGTGTCGGTGTCGGACGGCGTCTACCAGAGCTCGGCCGCGGTGGAGGTCGCCGTGACCGGCGCCAACTTCCACGCCCCCGCCTTTTCTCAGACCGAGTACGTGGTGGAGCTGGTGGAAAACTCCCCCGTGGGAACGTCGGTCGCCGAAGCCCGGGCGACGGACGACGACGAGGGCCTTTACGGCAAATTGGACTACCGCATCGTCAACGACGCGGCCAAGGATAAGTTCTCGGTGGACCAGAGGGGCCAGGTCTCCACCTCGGAGATCCTGGACCGCGACGGCGGCGCCGACAAGGTCATCCCCGTCTTCCTGGAGGCCCGGGACGGCGGCGGCAAGGTGGGCTTCTGCACGGTCAACGTGGTCCTCACCGACGTCAACGACAACGCGCCGCAGTTCCGGGCGGCCGAGTACAAGGCGGCCGTGGCCTCGGACGCCCCCCGGGGCACCTGGGTGGTCAAGGTGGCCGCCTCCGACGCCGACGAGGGCAGCAACGCCGACGTGGTCTACTCCCTGGAAGCCGAGGCGGAGAACGTGGCGGAGAACTTCGAAATCCACCCCACGACCGGCGTGCTCTCCACCAAAGAGAGCCTGGTCGGACTGGAGGGCCAGGTCTACGTCTTCGCCGTGCGGGGTCAGGACACCGGGACCCCGCCCAGACATTCCCTGGTCCGGGCGTACGTCTCCGTGGTGGCGCCCGAGACCCCCGTGCCCAGGTTCGGCGAGCCCCACTTCCGCTACGCCCTGGCGGAAGACCTCCCCGTGGGCGCGGAGATCGCCGCCATCCGGGCCGAGAGCCGACTCCCCCTGACCTACGCCCTGGTGGACGGGAACACCCCGGAGAGCAACCGGGACCGGGTTTTCGCCGTGGAGCCGGACACGGGCGTCCTGAGGCTCCAGAAGACCCTGGACCACGAGACCACCAAGTGGTACCAGCTGACCCTGCGGGCGCAGGGCACGCACGAGGGCCGCCAGGTGGCGGCGTCCGTGGACGTCAACGTCCAAGTCAAAGACCTGAACGACAACGACCCGGTCTTCGAGTCGGACCCCTACCGGGCCACGGCGGCCGAGAACCTCCCGGCCGGGACGCGGGTGATCCGCGTCCGGGCCTCCGACCCGGACTCGGGCGCCGACGGCCACGTGCGCTACAGCCTGGACGGCGAGCGCAACGCGCCGGAGGTGGGCGAGATCTTCGCCGTGGACGGCGAGAGCGGCTGGTTGAGCACGCTGAAGGAACTGGACCGCGAGAAGCGCGCCCACTACAGCGTGGCGGTCCTGGCCGCCGACCGGGGCGACAAGCTGCGGCGGACGGGCGCCACGCGGGTGGAGGTGACGGTGGCCGACGTCAACGACAACCCGCCGCGCTTCACGGCCGAGGTCTACAAGGGCACGGTCAGCGAGGACGACCCCCCGCCCAGCGGCGTCATCGCCATCCTGGCCACCAGCGACCTCGACTCGGAGGAGATCAACCGACAAGTCAGCTACTTCATTACGGGTGAGTTTGGCGGCAATCTTTCAAACGAAAACTTTTCATTTTTAAAAATGTTTAAATGGCCAATAGAAATATTTTCATTTAAAGAGAAAAAATAACAATGTTTTTTTCCATTCCTTCCTATTTAAAGAAACAGTAAATATTATCTTCAAAACAAAAGAGCAAAAAGTAAATACAGTAATCCCTCGATTAGCGCGTCTTCATTTATCAAGAATTCACATTTTTTTCCCTGCTAATTATGGATTTTTTGTTGTTTTTAGTTCCTAAAAATGTGAAACTGAAACTTGTAAACAGAAGCCACTTTTGATTCTCGACTAGGAAAAATAAAAGTTATAATCAAAACAAAAGCGCAAAGAAGTAAATACAGTAATCCCTCGATTCGCGCGTCTTCATTTATCTTTGCTGTTTTTTTATATCCAAACTGTTGATAATTTTTCTCCTAACTTATGCTTTTATGACTTCATATTGTATTTGAAATATATGATCTAACCCAAGGGTGTCAGACTCGGGTTGGTTCACGGGCCGCTTTAACGTCAACTTGATTTCACGTGGGCCGGACCATTTTAGATATAATATTTAGATTTTTTTAAATTATAAATGGATTAAAAGAACTGGATTAAAATCCCTGAATATTCTGTTTTTTATAGATCTAAAACAATGACTATTTTAGCTTCTTTTTTTTTTTTTACATATTTTTAGATTTTACAAAATGATTTTTGAACTAAAAACAGAAAAAAATGGATTAAAAAAGGACAATTATTGATTTAAAAGGGGCAACATCAGGAAATGTAATATACATCTATACTCTTTATTTTAATTTGATCCTAAAACAGAAAGTTGCCACTCATGATTGACTTTCCCGGGCCACACAAAAGGATGCGGCGGGCCAGATTTGGCCCCCGGGCCGCCACTTTGACACCTGTGATCTAACCAAAGAAAATTTAGTATATTTTTAGTCATTGTTTTTTAAACACTGTCAAATTAAAAGTAGCAGCAACTATGACTTAAAATTAGCCCTTTTTTGCATTTCATCCTTTTGTATTTTTTTAATTGCTTTCATTTATAGACTTTAGCATCATTTGTTTTGATTAATTAAACTTTGAATTCCGTCCACTGTTAAATGAACGCTACTCTGCAAGTGCTCACCTACTTTTTGGCATTCTTTTTGGGGCGGGACAGGTGGCGACCCGCTGGGCCAGTTCGCCGTGGAGCACGTGCAGAACGAATGGAAAGTGTTGGTCCGGAAGCCCCTGGACCGCGAGACCACCGACTATTACCTGCTCAACGTCACGGCCAGCGACGGCACGTTCACCGCCAAAGCCGTGGTGGAGGTCAAAGTTCTGGATGCCAACGACAACAGCCCCGTTTGCCAAAAGGTAACAAAGTCCTCGTTAGCTTGGTTTCGTTGACGCCATGTGCTCGTTTCATTTTGTGGCTCGTTGTGGTAATTAGCAAAGAAAAGAAAAAGTGATTTTTGAAAAAGACGCCTTTTGTTTTCAGTCTTTGTACAGCGAAAGCGTTCCCGAGAACTCGCCGGCCAATCGCCTCGTCTTGCAAGTGTCGGCCACCGACGCCGACATCCGCTCCAACGCGCAAATCTCCTACGAGCTTCACGGTGCCGGATCGGAACTTTTCCTCATTGACCCCGAGACCGGTAAGTCACGGGGCAAATAAGCGTGTCCGCTACTGACCGCCATCTTGGGACAGACTTTCTACAGCAAGGGTGTCAGACTCGGGTTGGTTGGCGGGCCGCTTTAACGTAAACTCGATTTCACGTGGGCTGGACCATTTTAGATAGAATATTTCGATTTTTTTGTTTGTTTTTGTTAAATGGATTAAAAGAACTGGATTAAAAACCCTGAATATTCAGTTTTTTATAGATCTAAAACAATGTTTATTTTAGCTTTTTTTTATAGATTTTTAGATTTTACAAAATGATTTTTGAACTAAAAACACATTAAAAAAGGAATAAAAAAAGACAATGATTGATTTAAAAGGGGGAAAATCAGGAAATTTGATATACATCAGACTATTTTAGATATAATATTTAGATTTTTTTAATAAATGGATTAAAAGAACTGGATCAAAAGTCCTGAATATTCTGTTTTTTACAGATCTAAAACAATGTTTATTTTAGCTTTTTTTAAAATACATTTTTAGATTTGCAAAATGATTTTTGAACTAAAAACACAGAAAAAATGGATTTAAAAATGACAATTATTGATTTAAAAGGGGTAAAAACAGGAAATTGAATGTACATATATACTCTTCATCTTAATTTGATCCTAAAACAGAAAGTGGGCACTCATGAGTGACTTTCCCGGGCCGCACAAAATGATGCGGCGGGCCAGATTTGGCCCCCGGGCCGCCACTTTGACACATATGTTCTACAGGGAAATATTTTTTAATAGCATTACTTCTGTTTTGATTGATGGTAAAGTTCTTGTTGATTTTGTCCATTTTGCAGGCGAGCTTAAGACCTTGAAACCGCTGGACCGCGAAGAGCACGAGGAGCATCGCTTTAGAGTGCGAGCGGTGGACGGCGGCGGTCGCTTCTGCGAGGCCGACGTGCACGTGACGGTGCGCGACGTCAACGACAATGCCCCCGTGTTCTCCGCCGACCCGTACGCCTTCACCGTCTTCGAGAACACCCAAACGGGGACCTTTGTGGCCAAGCTGCAAGCTGACGATGGCGACACCGGTAAGACCTTCATTTCTTTGCGATAGGTTGCGGGGGGTGCTAGAGCCTCTTCTAGTTCATCACATTGGGCACAAGCTGGGGCCAGCCAATCGCAGGACCCAAGACAAAAGACAATCAATCACAGCTTTTAACCAACGAGCCTACGTTGCATGTTTTTGGGATGTGGGAGGAAATTGTAGTACCCGGAGAAAACCCACGCAAGCGGGTTGGACAACGCACAAATAGCTAGAAAATGAAGTACAGTAATCCCTCGATTATAGTGGTTAATGTAGACCAGACATGGCCGCCATATACGAAAAACCGCAAAGTAAGGTCACCCCTATTTAAAAAAATATATATACTGTATTTTCACGACTATAAGACGCACTGCATTATAAGGCGCACCCTCAATGAATGACACATTTTAATGTTTTTTCCATATATAAAGCACACTGGATTATAAGGCGCCCTGTCTATTTTGGAGAAAATGTAAGACTTTTAAGTGTCCCTTATAGTCGTGAAAATACGGTATATTATTTTTTTAAAAATCGAGTGTGACTTATAGTCCGGGAAATACGGTGGGTCGCCTCCTCCTTTTGTGGGATTTGACAGATAAATGATGTTCCACGGCACCCCTGAAGCCACCTCTGTCGTTACAGGGCCGAACGGCGAAGTGTCGTACTCGCTGTCGGACTCGTCCGACGGCTGGTTCGCCATCGACGAGAACAGCGGCGTGCTCAGCTTGGCGAGGCCGTTGGACCGCCAGGCCAAGGCCCTGTACGAGCTGGAGGCTCGCGCCGCCGACCGCGGGGAGCCCCGCCTCCGGGCCACCTGCCGGGTGCTGATCTCCGTGCTGGACATCAACGACAACCCGCCCGTCTTCGAGCGGCGCGAGTACGCCGCCGCCGTGCCCGAGGACGCCTTCGCCGGCGGGCACGTGCTGCGCGTGCGGGCGGCCAGCCGGGACCCGGACGCCGACGGCGAGATCCGATACGCCATCGTCGGCGGGAACGAGCACGGGGCCTTTGCCGTGGACGCCGCCACAGGTGAGTGAGACCGAGCGGCTAACTTAGTGATGCTAACTGAGCGTTAGCTTAGGGAAGAGCGGACAGAGCGTACGTACGTCAAAATATGGATTTTGAAACACGCGTACAAAAATTAAGCTCAATATTATCTAATGCTTTTAAATCGTTTCCTTTTTTTAAACATTTGCAAAGAAACAGCAAATCAACTATTAGTCACGTTTTGGTTTTAGCTAACGCTAACACTGCTTGAAACTGTGAAATTTGGTTGAAAAGGAAGTGAATGAGCACTTTCAAAATAATGGAAGGTTTTGACAATGTGCAAAATGCTAAACTTATTTATGTTGTGTTTTCCAAAAGAATCGTTAACTCACATGTGTCAAAGTGGCGGTCCGGGGGCCAAATGTGGCCCGCCGCATCATTTTGTGCGGCCCGAGTAAGTAGATGATGAGTGCCGACTTTTTGTTTTAGGATCAAATTAAAATGAAGAGTATAGATGTATATTAAATTTCCTAATTTTCCCCCTTTTAAATCAATAATTGTCATTTTTAATCTTTTTAATTTCTGTGTTTTTAGTTCAAAAATCATTTTGTAAAACCTAAAAATATATATAAAAAAGCTAAAATACCATTATTTTAGATCTATAAAAAATTTGAATATTCAGGGCTTTTGATCCAGTTCTTTTAATCCATTTATTTAAAAAAATCTAAATATTATATCTAAAATGGTCCGTCCGGCCCACGTGAAATCAAGTCGACGTTAAAGCGGTCCGCGAACCAACCGTTGCGTTAACTGAAAAGTTCAAATGGCCGTCCCAAAATTCCAATGTTCAACCTTTTCATTTTGTCAATTTCCCCTCAGGCGACATCTTTGTGATCGGGGCGCTGGACTACGAGACGTCCCCCGAGTACTACCTGACGGTGGAGGCCACGGACGGGGGGTCGCCGCCCCTCGCCGACACGGCCACCGTCAGCGTCAACGTCACCGACGTCAACGATAACGAGCCCGTCTTCGGACAGCGCGTCTACGCCGCCGTGGTGGGCGAGGACGCCGAGCCGGGGAGGACCGTCTTGACGGTGAGGAGGCGTGACCGGGGGCGTGACCGGGGGCGTGGCCGGGGGCGTGGCCGGGGCCTCGGCGCCAAACATGCGGGGAAAAAAATTATTGGCGTGTCATTGACGTTAGGCGCTACAAAATGGAAGAAAAGCTAATGTTTGCAAAAAAGGATTTTGGTAGTTTGGTTTGTAGTTTTATTAACCTTTTGAAGGTATTATATTAGTATTATTATTTGTGGTTCTACATATAATTAGGATGACATTTGGGGATATAAAGAAAATAAATCCAACTGAAAACATTAGTTTTTAACTAGTAAAGGAATAATAATTATAATAATAACAGTAATTGGAATGCATAATATGAAAAAAAATCTACAGGTGACGGCGGAGGACGCGGACAGCCCGTCGTACAGCCGCGTACGCTACGCCATCGCGGACGGCAACGGCGGGACCCCCTTCGTGGTGGACCCCCTGCACGGTCATCTCAAAGTGGCTCGACAGCTGGACCGCGAGCAGGTGGGTTCCCTATTCCTTGGATGAGGCGACCTACGCCAAAAAGACCCCAAAACCAAAACAACGTTCTCTCTCCCAGACATCCGGCTACACGCTAACGCTGCTGGCCGTAGACAACGGCACGCCGCCGCTGTCCGCCAGCGCCGTGGTCAACGTGGACATCTCCGACGTCAACGACAACCCGCCGCTCTTCTCGCAGGCCAACTATAGCATCATCGTGCAGGTAAGCGAATTGACTTTTTCGGCCCAAAATAGTCGAATGATCCGAACTGGAGTCCGACACCCCCGCGCGAGTCCGTTTTAAGGTTGTTTTAACGACCCGCAGGAGAACCAAGCCCCGGGCACCAGCGTCCTCCAACTGCAAGTGTCCGACCGGGACGCCTCCCACAACGGGCCGCCCTTCGCCTTTTCCCTCGCCGACGGCAACGCGGGCTCCGCCTTCCGCATCGACGCCAGCGGCACGCTGCTGCTGGCGGCGCCGCTGAGCAAGAAAGAGCGAGAACACTACCTGCTCCGAGTTCAGGTTAGCGTCCCTCGAAACTCCGCCTTCGGGAATATTGGTCCTAAAGGATGTGTTTATCGGGGAGAATCCTACTTTAAAAAACGTCGTATTGTTTTAGGGGGCACAATGGCGTGCGTTAAGGTGAAAATGAAAGGTTGATGTGGTTGACTCAGCCATTTTTTTTCTTCCAACGGGGCTGTTTGACCATCTGCGGGTGGAAATTTCATGGGGGAGGCACTTTTTGGTTGGGATGCCAACAGTGCCCTCTGCTGGATAAAGAGAAGATAATATAGAATGCAATAATGTGCAAACGATTATGTTCATTTTTTGCCAAGACTATTAACATTGGATTAAAAAAAAACATTAGTCAGTCATATTCAGTTTTTTTTTCGCCATTAATCTATTATTTGACAAATATTTGATAGTTTATGAACCATTTAGAGGCTCAACATTGCTTATTTTTAGGCCGCTCAATTGTAAGTATAAATATGACATATTTATTTCTTTTAGGTGTATTGATTTTTTTACATTCTTTTAAAAACACGAATACAAATTTAAAATGTTATTAGTTTATTATTTTGTGATGGGCAAAGCAAGAAAAAAGTAGAAATAAAATGATTTGAGGATTAATTTAAGTAAAAAAAACTGTTATTTGAATAGTAATCAACAACTTAAATAATGTTTTTAGTATAAGAAATTCTAGATTAAAAAAACAGGACTACTAATTTAGAAGAGTTAACAAATTCAATTAAGTTAAGTTCATGTTATTTATTTATTTTTTTAGGGTGATTCTTCTGACCCGAATCCGCTAAACTTAGCTTAACGCTAATTTCTGGCATCCTTTTACTACATTTCTAAACGTATCTCTCCGCTTTTTCTTCTTGACGACCAATTTTAAGCGTCCGCTCATTTCTCGCCGACAGGTTTCGGACAGCGGCGAGCCGCCGCTGCACTCGGGCGCCTTCATCGGCGTGCGCGTGATCGAGGAGAGCGTGTACCCGCCGGCCGTCCTCCCGCTGGACATCCTGGTGTCGACGGCGGGCGAGGAGTACGGCGGCGGCGTGCTGGGCAAGATCCACGCCACCGACCAGGACGTGTACGACACTCTGCGCTACGGGCTGGCCCCGCCCTCGCCGCCGGCCTTCGCCGTGTCGCCCTCGGACGGGAAGGTGATCGCCCTGCGTCCGCTGGACGCCGGCCACTACGCGCTCAACGTGACGGTGACGGACGGGCGCTTCTGGGCCACGGCCCCCGTCAACGTGCACGTGCGGCGGGCGGCCCGCCGGGCGCTGGACAACTCGCTGGCCGTGCGGCTGGCCGGCGTGGCGCCCGAGGAGTTCGTGGGCGACCACTGGCGCGACTTCCAGAGGGCGCTGAGGAACGTGGCCGGCCTGCGCAGGAACGACGTGCAGCTACTCAGCTTGCAGCCGTCGTCCGAGCGCGCCGCCGACCTGGACGTCCTGTTGGCCATCGAGAGAGCCGGTAGCCCTCACGAGGTCAGTCCAAATTTTAAAAAAAAATGGAATTTTTAAATGCCATTTTTCTTTTTTTTTCTCATTCAGTATTCTCAGAATGGCTTTTATTGAACTTTGGAATTTTCATGCGATATTTTTTGCATTTATATTATTCGTATTTATTACTTTTTAAAAATTATTATTCAACTTCATCAAATATAATTGAATTCATTTTTTCCCCAATACATTTGCTAATGAATTTCCTAAAATTGCTCTTCATAATTCAAATGAAATGGTCATTTTGTTCATTTGTAAAATTTTATTTAATCAATTTCAATTATGTTAATCAACCACAAACTAAATAGAAAAAACAATTTACTTTGAAATACATTTGTAACATTTTTACACTGAAAAACGTTATTCAATGAATAATTGAGAATAAATTGTTGATAGTAATGATGCCCTGCAATTGTCTACGCTGGGCTAGGCTCCAGCACCCCTCGCGACCGTAAAAAAAAAATGTTGCTTTTTATGTGCACAAAACTTGCAATACTCTTTTCCACCAGTAGATGTCGGCAAAGTAACATTTACTATTTGTTGGTTATTTTCTGTTTTGCAGTGTCTTCCGAATGTTTTTCCCCATGAATAAAACAAACAAACAGTTTTTTTTTTAAAATTTCCAGGTGGTGTTCCGCAAGCTGAACTCGTCGGCGAGCGCCATGGAGGAAATGACGGGCGTTCGCATCGTGCGCGTCTTCCAGAAGCTTTGCGCCGGCGCCGACTGCCCGCTGCGCTTTTGCGACGAGGAAGTCTGGTTGGACGGCGCCGCCGTGTCCACCTACAGCACGGCGCGCCTCAGCTTCGTGGCTCCCCGCCACCTCCGCCGCGCCACCTGCCAGTGCCGAGGTACCCCCGCCGTCCAAGTGGGAGGGATGGCAGCCAGCCCAAAACAAAAAATAAAAATAAAACACGACTTTGGCATCAAGCGCAAAAAGACTTTTAGTCATTATGGAGCATTCATTGTCTCATAATGGATTGGATGTCCATGATTGAGTTCATTTTGGAGCCATTTTGGGTCATTTCCTGTTGATTTTGGGCCACTTCCTGTTGATTTTGGGCCACTTCCTGTTGATTTTGGGCCACTTCCTGTTGATTTTTGGATTACTGAACAGGAAATGCACCCGGTAACGTGGCGGAAAAATGGAAATGACTCAAAAAGTGTCAAATTCCAAAACATTTGTATCTGTCTGCTGCGGATTTCAAAATGTTTTTCACGAGTAGGCGTCCAATCCTTTTGAAATTGAGGAAGTGGCAGCCAATAAAAACAGTTGTCCACTCCCACTTCAAACAGATTGGACAAGTATGGGAGGTTCAGTCGTACCTCTACTTAAAAAAAAGAATTGGTTTCAGAACTTTTTTCGTAAGTTGAAAATTTTGTAAGTAGTTCAGTACTGTATATGTAAATTCCCTAATTTGTGGTTTACTTCCAATTGATTTGGAGGCTTTTACAGGTCACGTTTTGTTGATTTTGGATTACTGAACAGTACATTAGATTAGATTAGATTAAATTACATTTATTCATCCTGTACTCGGGAAATTCACTGTGAAAACACAGACACAGGAAAATACATTGTAGACCTAAATAGAATAGATTATAAGTGGCAAATAATAATAAGTGCCCCCAAAATGAACAGAAACAAAGCCACGTTCATTTGTCAACTTAAATTGGACACCTAGCATCGGCCAATGAGACGCTAGCTATCTTTTGCTTTCGTTTAAGTCGCAGCGATGCCTTTTGAAAAAGATACACGGGTTCTTGGCGGGAGCGCATGCTAACCTTTCGACAAAGTATTAGCGCACGGCTCCATTTTCTGTTGACACTTGTTCGCCATCTGTCGCAGGCGCCGAATGTCCCGCGCTGAACAACGTGTGCGATAAGAGCCCCTGCCCGGAGGGCACGGACTGCGTCGCCGACGAGCGCTCGGACGCCAAGTACACCTGCGTCTGTCCTCAAGGACACAAAAACAAATGTTCAGGTGAGACAACTCTCAAATTCATTTAAATCAAGGGTGTCAGACTCGGGTGGGTTCGCGGGCCGCTTTAACGTCAACTTGTTTTCACGTGGGCCGGACCATTTTAGATAAAATGTTTAGATATTTTTTTTGTAAATGGATTAAAAGAACTGGATTCAAAGCCCTGAATATTCAGTTTTTTTATAGATCTAAAAGAATGTTTATTTTAGCTTTTTTGCTATATTTTTAGATTTTACAAAATGATTTTTGAACTAAAAACTGAAAAAATGGATTAAAAAATGACAATTATTGATATAGAAGGGGGAAAATCAGGAAATTTAATATACATCTATACTCTTCATTTGAATTTGATCCTAAAACAAAGTCGGCACTCATGATTGACTTTCCCGGGCCACACAAAATGATGCGGCGTCCCAGATTTGGCCCCCGGGCCGCCACTTTGACACCTGTGATTTAAATTCAACAAAAATCCAAACTTAGCAAGGGAGGGGGGGAGGTTGGACATATTTGCACACGGACGAAAAGACCACATCACCCAAAGAGAAGAATCCTTGGGGGTTGCTTAACGAAACAATTACAACCAGCCGGGTCACTCACGCCAGGAAAACACACTCGTCCACCCTAAACGCGACAGCCTTGACACACAATGGCCGCCGCCATGTTTGAATTTGTGAACTTTTTGGTGCAAAAGTGGACTTTATTATTATTATTATTTTTTCTCAGACGGCCACTCGTTGACATTCAGCGGCAGCGGCTACGTCAAGTACCACCTCCTGGAGAACGACAACAAGGAGCAGATGAAGCTGTCCCTCCGCCTTCGCACCTTCTCGCCGCACGCCACCGTCATGTTCGCCAAGGGGACCGACTACAGCATTCTGGAGGTACGCTCCAAAAAAAAGCGGCTTGGCCGCGGGAGGGTCGGCTGGGAAAAGTTATTTTTCGGGCCGGGGGTGGGGCAAAGAGCACTTGACCACGCCCGTAGGAAAAAAGACCAATTTAAAGTCTCGTTCTAGTCTTTGGAGCCAAATACGCGGCGGTGCGTTTAGGGACAGCTCGGAAAACACATCACTCAACACAACAACTCCTCAAAACTGCCAAATAGGACATTTTTTCCGTACTTTATGACGCCAGTCTTTATCAAACTATTAAATACGGATTTTGTACTAAAATTAAGAAAATTTCCCACACCAAAAATAAATAATACATGTTTTTTATTCATCAATTTACATGGACAAATATTAAATTTTGAAAGTTTTGGTTTTTGGCTCGCCATTTGAACTCACCACGACTATTGATTCAGAAACTCAATGTCATGTTCTAAATGATTTAAAAATGTTCATTTATTTTGAAAGTTAGATTCAGTACGTACTGTAAGGGATGTGGGAATTTGAGTTTTATTTATTTATTAAAGCACATGTGTCAAAGTGGCGGCCCGGGGCCAAATCTGACCCTCCGCATCATTTTATGCGGCCCGGGAAAGTCAATCATGAGTGCCGAGTTTCTGTTTTAGGATCAAATTTAAATGAAGAGTATAGATGTATATTAAATATCCTGATTTTCCCCCTTTTAAATCAATCATTGTCATTTTTTAATCATTTTTTTCTGTGTTTTTAGTTCAAAAATCATTTTGTAAAATCTAAAAATATATTTAAAAAAAGCTAAAATAAACATTGTTTTAGATCTATAAAAAAACGATTATTCAGGGCTTTTAATCCAGTTCTTTTAATCCATTTATTAAAAAAAATCTAAATATTATATCTAAAATGGTCCGGCCCACATGAAATCAAGTTGACGTTAAAGCGGCCCGCGAACCAACCCAAGTCTGACACCCTTGTATTAAAGGGACAGTATATATTAATGAATCATATGAATGAACATATATATATATATATATATATATATATATATATATATATATATATATATATATATATATATGTCAATTTGTAAAGATTATGAAAGCAATAGCCCCTCCCACTATTTAGCCTGGGGAATTACATTTGAAAAAATAATGTTTTGGTCATCGGCGACAAAATGTTTCAGAGCGCCCTCTCTTTTTTGTGTCTGACAGATCGTGAACGGTCGCCTGCAGTACCGTTTCGACTGCGGCAGCGGGCCCGGCCTGGTGTCGGTCCACAGCGCGGCGGTCAACGACGGCGAGTGGCACTCGGTCTCCCTGGAGGTGGACGGCAACTACGCCAAGCTGGTGGTGGACGGCGTGCACGCCGCCTCGGGCAAGGCGCCGGGCAACCTGCGCACCCTCAACCTGGACGACAGCCTCTACTTTGGCGGGCACGCACGGCGCCACGCCGCCCGGCCGGGTCGCGAGCCGCCCGCGCCCGACGGCTTCCGCGGCTGCCTAGAGGCCATGGCGCTCAACGGGCTGGAGCTGCCGCTCAACACGCAGGCGCGGCGGGCGCACGCCGTGGTGGAGGCGCTGGAGGACGTGGCGCCCGGCTGCGCGCTCTCGCCGCCGGGGAGCTGCTCTGCCAACCCCTGCGCCAACGGCGGCGTTTGCAACGCCAGACCCAGTGGAGGTACGTAGGCCCATTTTTATTTATTTATTTTTGCCCCCGCTAGCTTCTTAACTTGTCAATTTTTTGTCATTTATTGCGATTCTAGTTTATTTTTTTATTTCTATTATTTTTTTGCTATTTATTTCCACCATTTGTTTGTGTTGAGCATTTTTGATTTTTTTTCCATTCATTATTTTTCCCGTTATTTATTTATTTATTTTGCCCCCGCTTGCTTCTTAACTTGTCAATTTTTCGTCATTTATTGCGATTCTAGTTTATTTTATTTATTTATTTTTTGCTATTTATTTCCACCATTTGTTTGTGTTGAGCATTTTTTATTTTTTTTTCCATTAATTATTTTTCCCGTTATTTATTTATTTATTTTGCCCTCGCTTGCTTCTTAACTTGTCAATTTTTCGTCATTTATTGCGATTCTAGTTTATTTTTTTTATTTATTTTTTGCTATTTATTTACACCATTTGTTTGTGTTGAGCATTTTTGAATTTTTTTCCATTAATTATTTTTCCCGTTATTTATTTATTTATTTTTTTAATATTTTTTTATGGCCATTCAATGCTGGTCACTGTTGATTTTAGGTCATTTTCCGTAGATTTTGGGGTTTTGCAGGGTGGCTTTCCGTACATTTTGCATCATTTCCTGTTGATTTTATAGCATTTTCTGATCACTTCCTGTACATTGGTCACATCCTGTTGATTTGGATAACTTTATTTTGGTTTTGTGGCACTTTTAAGTCACTTTCTGCCACTTTGGGGGCCATTCCCACACAACGTAAATTTGTACGGGGTTGTTTTTTAATTGACTTTTTTTTTTTTTACCTGAGAATCCTCGAGGCTTTTTTTCATTCGCCCTTTGGATCCCCCCAAAATTCTCCCAGCTTAAAAAAAAACATGTATAACGAGAAAGGTCCACTAGAGGGCGCTGTAGATAACACTAAGTGAACTAGTGTAATCAGAGTGAATCAAGAAAATATACAGTTAATCAAAATCTTTACCAAAGCAAGATTAAGTCTAAAATACGGCAAATTTCACAAGCATTTGTCACAAAGGGGGAAAAATATCCACTGTTCTGTAATTTGGACTTTGTTCTGCACTCAGTGGAAACAAATAATAGATTTAAGGAAATACGACGACATGGAATCCAAATCCAAAGTTCTTGGAATAATGACTGGTCTCTTTTTTTCTCCTCCTCAGGCTACGTGTGCAAATGTCCCGCCCCTTTTGCGGGGGTCCACTGCGAGCTGAGCCCCTGCGCCTCCAACCCGTGCCTGTACGGGGGCACCTGCGTCCCCCGGGGGGACGAATTCTACTGCCAGTGCAGAGGTCAATACTCGGGACTGAGGTGAGGACATTGGGACGGCCGCCCGCTTTCAAGGGTCTTTCTCTCCCCAAAGACGACCGGAGGACACTTTGCCACTCTTTGCGTTTGCCCGACAGATGCCAGCTGGGTCCGTTTTGCACGGACAACCCGTGTAAAAATGACGGCAAGTGCATCGATAGTCTGGACGGGCCGGTGTGCGAGTGCCAAGACGGTTTCCAAGGAGACAGGTGAGCTACCGTCGTTGAACGACCAATCCATGTGAAGAGGGTCAGTCAGTCTCTTGAATGAAATATTGGAAATCTAATCACATGGCTTGGTTTGATGTCCAAAATATATTACGGGACAAATAACAGGGGAAAACGGTACATTTCTATTGTAGTTGAGGAAAAATACAACTTTTTCTTTAAGGTCGTTATGACTTCATTTTAATGCCAATGCATTGAATTTGAGTCTGCCCCTGCCAATATGGCCGCCCGAGCCGCAAAAGCTCTTTTCTGTACAGTACATTTTTGTTGTCGTTATGGAAAAATGTAACTTTTTTCTTGTCAAAATTATTATTATTTTAAATTTAAGATAAAAAAATATATATAACATTTTTTATTTAAGATAGTTATGACCTCATTTTAATGCCAATGCATTGAATTTGAGTCTGCCCCTGCCAATATGGCTGCCCTGGCCGCAAAAGCTCTTTTCAGTACAGTACATTTTTATTGTAGTTATGGAAAAATGTATCTTTTCCTTGTCAAATCATTATTATTATTTAAAATTTAAGGTAGATATGAAATCATTTTAATTGTAGTTGTGGAAAAATGTAACTTTTTCTTGTAAAAATTGTCTTTTTATCAATTTAAGGTATAGTTATGACTTCATTTTGGTGCTAATGCATTGAATTTGACCCTGCCAAAATGGCTGCCCTGGCCGCGAAAGCTCTTTTCAGTACAGTACATTTTTATTGTAGTTATGGAAAAATGTAACTTTTCCTTGTCAAATTATTATATATTTTTTTAATTTAAGATAGATATTACTTCATTTGAATTGTAGTTATGGAAAAATTTAACTTTCTCTTGTCAAAATTGTCTTTTTATTCATTTAAGGTATAGTTATGACCTCATTTTGATGCCAATCCAGTAAATTTGACCCCGCCAATATGGCCGCCCCTCATTTTTCCCGCCCCAGGTGCCTGGGCGACGTGGACGAATGCACCAGGAACCCGTGCGGCGGCGGCGGTCGCTGCCGCAACACGTACGGCTCGTACGAGTGCGACTGCTCGGCGGGCTTCGGCGGCCCCGCCTGCGAGCCGGCGGCGGAAATCCGCGACGGCCTGGTCTCCACCGCCTGGAACATCGGGCCGGAGGAGGCGGTGGGCATCGTGGTCTTCGTCTCCAGCATCTTCATCCTGGCGCTCTTCTTCGTGGTCCTTCGCAAGAAGGCGTGCCGTGGCAAGGGCCGGGCGGATGGCGGCGGCGGCGGTGCCGGCGGCCAGGGGCGGAGCCCGCCGCCCCACTCCTTCCTGCAGAGGCCGTACCTGGACGCCAAGTTCAACAAGAACGTCTACTCGGACGTGCCGCCCCAGGTGCCCGTCAGGCCCATCTCGTACACGCCCAGCGTGCCCAGCGACTCGCGCAACAACCTGGACCGCAACTCCTTCGAGGGTTCGGCCATTCCGGAGCACCCCGAGTTCAGCACGTTCAACCCGGACGCGGCGCACGGCCATCGCAAGACGGTGGCCGTTTGTAGCGTGGCGCCCAACCTGCCGCCGCCGCCGCCCTCCAACTCGGCCTCGGACAGCGACTCCATCCGGAAGCCCAGCTGGGATTACGACTACGACGGTGAGCGGAAAAAAAATGGCCTCCTTTTGAATAATTCTCTATTTATTGATTGCATTTCAAAGCAAAGTGAATGGAAAAAATAGGATTTATTATTTGAATATTCTCCCCTTTTTTCTATTTTATTTAGGTTTACGTACCCTTAAAAAAAAAAAAAAGACACATCGTTCATTTTTTTATCATTCTCCTATTTTATTATTAATTTACCAATATATTAATTAAATATTCTTAAATAAAAATAAAATGCATATATTATTTTTGCTAAGCATCGGAAAGTGAACCCCTTTTAGATCTAAATTGACTATATTTGTATTCTCTGCTTTTATTTCTCTATTCATTTGAAATTTTATTTTTCAATTGCCTGAATCTACTAAATACGCTTATTTTGAAATTATGTTTGATTAGTTTTGATATATTACAAAAAAGCTAAAAATATATATATTTGGTTAATAAGTCAAATGATCCTCTTTTCAATTCCAAAGTAATGGCATTTTTTAATTTATTTTTTATAAGCAAAAAAAAAAGCACATTTGTTTGACAATTGGAAAAAAACAGTGAATATTTTTTTAATTTTGCATATTGTAAATTTAGTTTGACTCATTTTTCATATCTAACTCCGCCCCCTCCCACTCTAGCCAAAGTTGTGGACTTGGATTGCGTAACCAAGAAACCGGTGGAGGAGAGTGCATGCCAACCCTTCAACACTAGGGGGAGCATGTCGGAAGTCCAGTCGCTCAGCTCCTTCCAGTCGGAGTCGTGCGACGACAACGGTACGTCGCTTCTTAACCGTCTCCTTCGTCTTCCACCGTTCGTTGCGTCCTTCCGCTAACTTTCTGGCTTCTCTTTCCCGGGTCTGTTTTTTCTTTTTGTTTTGGTTTCTTTTTATTATTTTCCAACTCTTTCCTTTTTCTTGCTGCGGGCTTCAGCTCCCATTTGGATCAAATCTGCCCACAGGTCCAGAACGCGCTTTTAAATGCAAAAAAAAGAAAGGCCCGTAAGTTGCTAAAGTTTTGGAATTCATTTCCAGGCCAGATCGCACCAGAACATCCGTTGCATGACGTCTTGCTTTTCTCCCTTTCCCCATCTTTATTTATTTATTTGTTAAATTGTCGCACACTTATTATTGAATTTAAAGCATGTTTTTTTGTGTGTTAAAGCCAACGTCAAGGAGCGAACAATGGTACTCAGTCAAACCTATTGTCACCCAATACAAGAAAAAAATCAGCTTTTCATAATAATATTTATAATATATATATATATTTATATGCGACTGGTTAGTCATAATTTTTGGATATTTTTCTTGACTCGTGAAATTTACCCCCAAAAATATTTTTTACCATTAAAAAAAATTTAAAAGCTGATTTTTTTAAAGTAATCATACCCAACTGTCTTTGGTGGGTGGCTCCCATTGACGGCAATTGGCGTCCAATCATCCACATATATTTATGTCTTTCATAATGACATCATATTTAAAGACACAGCAGTAATGTTTATTAAAGTAATCAGTTAAATATATTTAATATATTTTTTAAAGCAAAACATTTACAGTTATTTCTTAAGCCCACAATGTAAACAGCATTCTGTGTTAGCATTAGCGCCACATGGTTTTTCTGCTAGTTTTGCTGATATTTGTCATCAATAATTCATGCCGAGCTGTCGTGCCATTGTTAGCAACCCCAGCATTCTGTGCTAGTAATAGCGCCATGTGGTTTTTCTGTCGGTTTTGCTAATATTTATCATCATCAATTCATACCGAGCCGTCATGCCATTGTTAGCATTAGCGCCTCGTGGTTTTTCTGCTAGTTTTGCCAATATTTATCATCGATTCATCCCGAGCCGTCGTGCCATTGTTAGCGACCCCAGCATTCTGTGTTAGCATTAGCGCCTCGTGATTTTTCTGCTAGTTTTGCTCATATTTGTCATCATTAATTCATCCCGAGCCGTCGTGACATTGTTAGCGACCCCAGCATTCTGTGTTAGCATTAGCGCCACATGGTTTTTCTCCCAGTTTTTGCTAATATTTATCATCATCAATTCATACCGAGCCACCGTGCCATTGTTAGCATTAGCGCCTTGTGGTTTTTCTGCTAGTTTTGCGAATATTTATCACCATAGATTCATCCCGAGCCATCGTGCCATTGTTAGCGACCCCAGCATTCTGTGTTAGCATTAGCGCCAGGTGGTTTTTCTGCTAGTTTTGCTAACACTCGCTCATGTCTCCTCTTGACAAGCCTCCATCGTGACCGTCCTCCACTTTGTCAACTCGGTGCTTGACACGGTGGAAAGAGAAGGTACCATTTTTATTTGAGTTGTTGTTGTTGTTGTTGTTGTCGTCATGTGCTTCGCCGAGTTGCCTTTTTCTTTCTCGCACGCTAACGAGCCCGTTTGGAAAAAAATGCTCTTGTAATGTATAGGGAGAGATTTCTCGCTGCTAGCTGAGTTAGCTAGCGACCTTTTTTTAACGTGTTGTGTTTCTTTCTCCTCTTCCTTCCTTCTTCTTCTTCACGGATTCTTTTTCAAAGAGTCTTTTTTGGCTCGCGAGCGCAGGAACACAAGAGGTGACTTTCTTTGCTGTTTGTGTGTTTTTGGTGGACGTGAGTGACGCCGCTAGCTAACAACTAACACGACGCTAACGACAGGGCTTTTGGCCTTTTTATGTGGATGTGCTTACAAAACCCGCGTGTGACCTTGACCCCTTTTTTTTTAAAGCTAGCGATCCCACGCATGGTTTGGTGACGTTAGCTTCATTGTGTCTGGTAACTAATCATTCACGTCGACACTAAACGGTACAGTTCAGTTCACTACGGACCAATCCGAGATTGGGGGGAAAAGTTGGCGTGGCTGAAATTTAGCGCAATGCTAGGTTTTGTTTTTTGATTTCCGGACAGTTTCGTACTATAACTTGTTTTATTGAAATATGAGTTGTATTTCTTCAGGATTTCGTCAAGTATGCGGTATGTTTTTTTTAAGGTTAGCCTAGAGCACAGGTGTCAAAGTGGCGGCCCGGGGGTCAAATCTGGCCCGCCGCATCATTTTGTGTGGCCCGGGAAAGTCAATCATGAGTGCCGACTTTCTGTTTTAGGATCAAATTAAAATGAAGAGTATAGATGTATATTACATTTCCTGATTTTCCCCCTTTTAAATCAATCATTGTCATTTTTTAATCTATTTTTTCTGTGTTTTTAGTTCAAAAATCATTTTGTAAAATCTAAAAATATATTTAAAAAAAGCTCAAATAAACATTGCTTTAGATCTATAAAAAAACTGACTATTCAGGTATTTTAATCCAGTTCTTTTAATCAATTTATTTTAAAAAATCTAAATATTAGATCTAAAGCGGCCCGCAAACCAACCCGAGTCTGACACCCTTGGCCCCTAGAGCTAGGAGTTAGCAATGCGTCAAAGCTTAGCAAAAACTGGAATTAGCATTTTTTTTCACTTACTTGAAAATTCAGAACAAATTTTAAAAAGTATAAATAAGGACTTAACATTATTTGTTGTGAGCTGCAATTGGTAAGTTCATTTTAAAAAAAATTAGCAAACCGAACTGTACGAGTTATGAAATGATCTGAAACCTGTTTTGTTTGTTTTCGTGGTCAGAATTTTGTCAAATATTATTGAGCAAGTCATACATAGTGGTATGTTTTTTTTCTTCTTTACGTTGACCCGGTAAAAATGGGCAAACATTTCAGAATCATTTTGGACATTTTACTGTAAAATAGCGATAAACGTTAGCTACAATTTAGCTACAGGTAATAGCAAACTGAACTGTACGAATTGTGGAATGATCTGAATTTGATTTCATTTGATCTTTCCTGTTTGTTGGTGTAAAGTGGTCGTGACGGTGACGTCTTTAACGGACCAGTCGTGTGGCGGCATGCTTTTTTTTTAACATTAACTCCAAAGGAAAGGGTTAGCGCGCGGATGCTAACGGCCACCGTTTGTGCTTTTCCCCCGCCGCAGGATACCACTGGGACACGTCCGACTGGATGCCGAGCGTCCAACTCCCGGGAATCGAGGAGTTCCCGCAGTACGAGCTGGCCGACTCGCCGCCCACCACCCTGTACAGCGACCCCAGCGCCATGGACGCCGACTACTACCCGGGCGGCTACGACATCGAGAGCGACTTCCCGCCGCCGCCCGACGACTTCCCGTCCGGCGACGAGCTGCCGCCGCCGCCGCCCCCGCCCGAGTACGGCGACACCCTGCGCTCCTCCGGGGGCCCGCGTGGCCCCGTCCCCCCGCCGGAACTCTACGCCCCCTACGCGGCGGCCCCCCGTGGCGAGGGGCGGGGCTTTGACCAAGTCTCGCTGTCCCTGTTCGCGTCCACCGCCTCCTGCTCGGACATGTCGGCGTGCTGCGAGGAGTCCGAGGCCACCATCAGCGACTACGAGAGCGGCGACGACGGCCATTTAGAGCGGCTGCTCGTCCCGCCGCTGGGCTCCCAGCAGCACACTGAAGTCTGACACTGGATCCCCCGCAAAAAAAAAAAAGTGCCTCCATTTTGGATCATATTTCAATTTTATTATTATAATTTTTTTTTTTTTTTAAATGTCACGCCCGGTACGACATGACTTGACGGGTAGCTAGCTCCCGGATGGCCAAACGTTTCACCGTATTAGCTAGCTAGCCACTTGAGACGGTACGTTAGCCTCTTACTTTGTTGACGGTTCGCCGTTTTAGCTAGCAACTTGAGACGGACGTTAGCCTCTTACTTTGTTGACGGTTCTCAGACCGTACGAGCAAGGAAAAATGTTTAAAAAAATTAAAGCATGGGCACCGGCAGACCCTCTCAAATCGCCAAACGTTTGTCCGTACTCGCTAGCAACTTGAGACGGAACATTAGCCTCGTACTTGCCAATTTTTTTAATGTTTTTTTTAAGCTAGGTGACTGTCGCTCCCCTTTAAAGTTAAACACAAATGTACGCATATTGTGGACTAAAATGCAATATTCCAACTAGTTTAATGCTTATATAGAGTGGGAAACTATATTGTTGACTAGTTAAAAAAATAAAATACATCAAAAACACGTTTTTTTCAAAATTCCAAAAGTAATCTATTAAAAAAATTGTGATTCTTTGAAAAAAATGACAGTTTTAACCCTTTAATACCTGAATTTGCATCTTACAGCGCTACATAAAGTATTAAAGAAATATACAGAAAATTTGTCTTGATTAAAAAAATAATATATAGGTTAAATTGAGAAAATCATAAAGAAAAAAAGGTTTCTTTATTTATTTTTTTAACCTTTTTTAATGTATTCTCCCCTTGTTTTTTGATATCTATTTGTCAATTCAGGCATAAGTGGGAATATTGGCAAGTACGAGTGGCAAAAGAGGACAAAAAGACAAAAAAAAGTGGACTGTCTGTCTCAACAGGGAAACAAACAAAAATGGAAATAATAGTCGAGAAATTCACATCCATTTCTATAAATAGAACATTTTCTACAAGTGGTGATTTTCAGTGTAAATGTCAATGTACAGTTTTGATTTCAAAGTAGTTTTTGTAGATATTCCGTGCTTTTATCTTGAAGAATCGCCGTGACGTGATTGGCCTTATTTCGCGTTCGCTAACGTTGACGAAAAAAGAGAAAAAAGGCGAACGACTGCGTTACTCGCATTTTTTTAATTATCTGTAAATGTTGACGTTGGAACCTCTTCTTTTTCCATCAAGGAAACGGGACCCGATGATATTTATGGTTGTCATGGTTATCGTTTGTGGATGTGCGCGTGAGCGATTGTGTGTGCGCAAGGAACGCGTCGTTCTCATTAAGGTTTTTACGGAATTACTGCCATCGGTTCGCGCTTTCCTACTGGCAATAAATTATTCCCCAAAAGTATTAGGTCTCTTGATGCATTATTTGGCAGTCAATGAGTTAAATGTGCTAACTGTAGAAAATGCATCATCGGGGAACGCCCCCTTTTTCAGGAATTCTGGTTGTGACGTCACAAGCACAACTGCTTTTGGGCGCTGCGCTAGCTAGCTTAGCTAGCACACATTTTCATTAGCAAGGGAATATAGTATGCTTATTGTACGCATCAGCAGCTCATTGTGGGTGGGACATCATCTTCTGTTTTTAAGTGGGCGGGGTCAAGGCAGCTGAGAAAGAAGAGAATAGAATCCTTTATAGTCAAGGACTTTTACTGTGAAAATCAGTTTGTCAGCCCCGCATGACAACATGACACTTAAAGTACAGTCAACAATGCTGAGAAACTCATAAAACTCAAGAAAAACAGGATAACACAAATTAGCAAGCGTCATAAATATGTGCATTGTACTGCAATAATAAAAGTGAATTGACGGGTTTATATTTGAGCTTTTTGCATTTGTGAATGTGATTTATGACGCGGGGGGGGGCAGTTATTGCATATGGAAGACCTTTTTATGTCACTTTTGTGTGCTAAATATGCTCATCTATCGTTTTTAAATGACTCAATGTAGTATTTGAACGCGCCTTTAAGAGTTTGTACCCGGCAGTTCAGTGAAAGGCACCAAAACTATGAATGAATGACTGAAGGAATGAATATGAATGGCTGAGCGCCATGAATGAAAAGCTGCAGTTCCACCGCTCGTCCGCCGGGTGGCAGTGTTCTCCCCCGGCACCCGATGAGAGCCCAATGTGGTGGCGGCGGCGGCGGCGTGGAAGTTGTCAGACACAACACGCGTGGACTCCGGAGAGCGCAGACACGCCGCGTGGGGGGGCGGGCGTTTGGGCATTGGATCGAAGCAACCCGGAGGGCATGCTGGAGCCGAGAAAGCCCACAAAGCCCAGTCCGCTCACCGTCACTCAAACCCGGGGAGGGCGAGGCGGAAACAGGCGCCGGACCATGAGGACCAGGACCGCGGCCGCGCCAGGCGACCGAGAGCCGGCGTCGGCGGCCAAGACGACGGCCAAGGCGACGGCTAAGTCGGCGGCTAAAGCGGCCAAGGCGGCGACATCCCCCCGATAACTCCGGGATCCCCCCACCCAAAGTTGGTTCTCCCTGGACAATGCTCACAAATGGGTCTGAGGTGAACAGCACCGCGCCCGAGCCGGACGAGCACGCCTCATCCGCCGCCGCCGCCGCCGCAGCTGCTGCCGCTGCCTCGGTTCTCCAGCGCCCGCCGTGGGTCACCACAACTTTGGGCTGCTTCCTCATCTTCACCATCGTGGTGGACATCCTGGGCAACCTGCTGGTTATCTTCTCCGTGTACCGCAACAAGAAGCTCCGGAACGCAGGTGGGTCGCATTCCGACACACTTTTCGCACAATTTCACCTGCGACGACAACTTTGGGACGCTGTTTTGACGAGAGCAAATGTTAGTTTTTTTCTTCGCTTTCGTCCAACTAAATGTCTTTTGTAGTCCCGTGAAAAAAAAAACACGTCGGTGGAGTGCCGTAAGGTTTTGTCCGTTTAAATTGAAATGTTTTTTTTGGCGCTTAGCTATCTATCTTCAAGCTAGCTTGACACATCTTTCTGTCTAGTTGATTTAATGGCGTCATTGCTAATAAGAACACATTTGCGAATGGGCATGAAATCCAAGATTGAAGAAAAACCTCTTGTTATCTGCAAATCTCGCGGTTGTTAATGAAATTTATGGTTACGTGCAGTAGTTTTAGTAGATTTATGACCAAATTCTTGAGTTAATTAACGATTTAACCCTTTTGAGGCGCTGTGGTCACTACAGTTGACACTTTAACAATTTTCTCCAAAAACTTTATTTGTTTATGGGCACTCAAGACTTTAAACTTTTTAATAGGCAAGTTTTGTTAATTAAATATTCCCGATTGTTATCTGTATTTTAAATGAGTAATCATTTTGGTGTTTTTAAATATGTATTTTCTATGATAAACATATGTAGAACATGAGCATATAGTTAAAAAATATAAAGAATATGTTTACGGTAATTTTTCCAAATAAGCAAAAATCGGACTATTTACTGTCTTCCTCTTTTAAATATAAAATATAATCATAGTAGAATAAGATATATTTCCGAACTAAAATCAGTTGCAGTTTCCCTTTTCAGATAAAATTGAGGATATTTACCATTTCCTTTTTAAATTTTCTTTAATACATGAAAAAAATGGCATTGTACGCGTAAAAAATGTTCATTTAGGCATATTTTCACAAAAAAAACATGGATTGAATTATGATATATTGGACACCCTTTACCGTCAATGGTAGCCCGACAGTTGAAATGACTTTTTATGATTGCGGTCCTTGTCGGACTCCCTCGCCGGTGGAGGATATATATATATATATATATATTTTGCGTTATTGTGTCACGCGCAGCCTACTTTTTCGAGCGGAGGTAATTTCACTGACCCCCACAGCGAGCGCGCCAAACAAAGAGCAACAAGCCAAGCAATTATTGGCACTCTGAAGCCAAAGGGGGAAGCTCGCTCGCCCGACCGACCGACCGACCGCCCGCTCGCTCGGATGTTCGCCCGCCACGCCGCCCGCCGCATCTCACCGTTAATGCTTTCCGCAACATCTCGCCGTTAATGCTTTCCGCAACATCCCCGGGCCAATCTGAGCTCATTCACCTGATCGTGTCCTATTCTAAAGCAGCAGTAAAAAGTACAGTGGTACCTCTACTTACAAACTAATTGCCTTCTACTTCTTTGTTACTTGGATCATGGTCACTAGAGCACTATTTTACATGTCAATCCTTCCTCTAATACACCGGTGTCAAAGTGGCGGCCCGGGGGCCAAATCTGGCCCGTCGCATCATTTTGTTCGGCCCGAGAAAGTAAATGATGAGTGCCGACTTTCTGTTTTAGGATCAAATTCAAATGAAGAGTATAGATGTATATTAAATTTCCTGATTTTTCCCCTTTTAAATCAATAATTGTCATTTTTTAATCCATTTTTTCTGTGTTTTTAGTACAAAAATCATTTTGTAAAATCTAAAAATATATTTAAAAAAAGCTCAAATAAACATTGTTTTAGATCTATAAAAAAACGGAATATTCAGGGCTTTTAATCCAGTTCTTTTAATCCATTTATTTAAAAAAAATCTAAATATTATATCTAAAATGGTCCGGCCCACGTGAAATGAAGTTGACGTTAAAGCGGCCCGCGAACCAACCCGAGTCTGACACCCTTGCTCTAATACGTTCCAACTAAACCCTTGAAAACTTATCAATGTGTCAGCATTTTGTATGAAAGATGCGACAAAAACATAAATGATAAGAAAATGATTTGGGAATGTATTTAAATGAGCCCGTAAAAGCTCTCTAACTAACATTAGCATATGTAAACAATTTCAAATGAGGAATTCCAAACAATGTAGCATTAAATAGAACTTGCTTGGACAACAGGGCCCACTTTATATGTACCGGTAATACAAAAATAATATATTTAATAATAATTTGGCAAATTTTATGCTTCTTTATGAACTCACTAGCCACCATTGAAGGCGCTGTTTTGACGGCAGAATGAACCTATACGATTTTGCAATTGGAGTTGATCACGCAACTCTTTGTTTTGTCGAAAAAATAAAATCATTTAATTCTGTATGAATGAGCTACAAAAGTCCCACCAGGCAGAACACCCCTCCCCCATGGGCCGGATCCAACCACCCTAGCGGGCCACTTCCAGCCCGCGGTCCGCACATTTGACTCCTCCGATTGAACCGATCCACCTAATTGAATCTCACCTCGACCAATCGCATTTGAATCGAGCCGCCATCCGCCAGGGTCCGCCCTAGCGGCGGGTCAACTTGAGAAGACCCTGCCCCCCAAAGCCGCCATGACGTCAATGGGCCCAGTCTGCCCATCGGCATCCGATTCCGCATTTGGCGGTTAGGCACGCGCGCGGGCCGCCACGTTTTCGATCGGAAAGCGCCGCCCGCCGGAGGCCGTCAAATAATTATCCGATTCTCGCAACTTTTCCGATCTGGATTTAATTAACGGCGAGTTACCGAGGCCCTTTATGGAATTAGCCGTCATTAATCGGACGCCTCGGAAATGTAATCCGCCTCGCCCGTCCAAAAGGATTGGACGTCTATCGCCGTCGATGGCGTTCCAATCGTCAAAATCTCCCTATCCCCCCTCGCGTTGTTTTAGCTCGCCGCGTTCGTCAAATCGTAAACAGATGGAAATCTAATAGCCTTTCCGCCGCAGTTAGCAAAAGCGAAATAGCATCTAAATCAGCGACAAGCGCTTTAATGTCAGCAGCGCTTCCATCTTTGGGATTTATTTATTTAGTTTTTTTTTTTTTTTTTTGTTCCCCCCGGTCTCCCGTTTCCGCTCGAATAGATGAAGTCCTTATCTGCGGCGTGACAGGTACATTGCAGACGATTTAGCGGCGCGCAAAACAAACCGCCGGGCAGCCGCGACCGCTCGGTGACGGCGGACGGGCGCCGCGTGACAACTTATTCGCTCGTGCCATTTGGAACGCCAGAGATTAGGAAAGGCACAAAAATGGAGAGTCATTGGCTCGGCTCGTTTCGCCCGTTCTTCGTTTTTGTGACCTCACTTCCTGTGTACTTTGGTTCACTTCCTTCGGATTTTGATTGACTTCCCATTTTCAATTTTGTCCCATTCATCATAAATCCCCCCCGCACTAAATTGTATGGCTAATTTGCTAATGGGAAGTTGTTTACATTTTGGTGGCTTCCCCTTAATTTGGAGGCATTTGTATTTCCCTTCCTGTCTATTTAATTTTTTTTTTTTTTTTTTTACTGGTCCTAAAGCCGTGCGTCAAACTGATTGTGCAAACAGGAAGTTGTTTGCGTCGTCGTTTACAGGTCACATTCTTTAATTTTAGGGCGTTTAGAAGTCACTTCCTGTTAAGTTTCTTGATTTTCATAAATCCCCCTGTGGGTAAACGTTTGTTTTCTAATAGGAATAAGCAAACATATCCATGCTAAAATACATAGAGATTTAACACGCACAAAAATGCTACTAGCTAGCGTTCCTGGCTAATTTTGTTGATTTTACATTGAACAAACGGTGCACAGATTTTTAATGGACACTTTTGATTAATTTAGTAAATGTAATTTTAACTTCCTCTTAATTTTGGCACATATACAGGTCACTTTTTATTTATTTTAGGTCATTTTGTGTTCATTTCGATTTTTTTTTTGTTTATCATAAAGATAATCCGAGATGCCCCAGTGCTACACTTTTATTTTACTAACAGGAAGTCATTTACAGGTCTCTTCCTGTTGATTTGGAGTAATTTCCAGTTGTTTGTTTTTTCTTGTTGACTTAGATCAAGGGTGTCAGACTCGGTCGGGTTGGTTCGCGGGCCGCTTTAACGTCAACTTGATTTCACGTGGGCTGGACCATTTTAGATATCATATTTAGATTTTTTTTAAATAAATGGATTAAAAGAACTGGATTAAAAGCCCTGAATATTCCGTTTTTATAGATCTAAAACAATGCTTTTTTTCTTAGTAAGGGAAAATCTCTTTTAAAAATTACGAGCCATATTAAAGTGGAAAACAGAAAATATTTTTATATATTTTTAGATTTTACAAAATGATTTTTGAACTAAAAACACAAAAGAAAAAAAAAAAGATTAAAAAAATAGCAATTTTCATTTAAAAGGAGGAAAATCATGAAATTTATTATACATCTATACTCTTCATTTGAATTTGATCCTAAAACAGAAAGTCACAAGGCACTCATCATTGACTTTCCCGGGCCACGCAAAATGATGCGGCGGGCCAGATTTGGCCCCCGGGCCACCACTTTGACACCTGTAACTTAGATGATTCTTTTGCCAATCGTAAATTCCGGCGCTAAACTGCATTTGCTAGCAAAACATTGTTTTCAGGTCACTTGCGTTTAGCTTTTTTTGTAGTGAACAGGAACTTGCTTACGTATTTTAAATCATGGAGCGCCAAAAGCTATTATTCTAATGTCGTTGGCTAATTTGTTCATTTGAAAAGTGAGCTAACAATCTGCAAATTCTTAGCTTGTCCCCGAGACGTTTACCCGCTTTGGCGAGCACATTTTTTTGCGGCTTCAAGCGGAAAAGAGGACCTCCGCGGCGGCGCCGTTATGAAAAAAAATAAAAGCAGACGCGCTTCCGCCGCGGGAGCGCCGCGCCGCGCCACGCCACGCCGCGCGCGCGAAACGGATTGCGGTGATAAAAATCAGGTGTAATGGCGGCGCGTTATTCACAAAGCCTTTGAAATTCCTCAAGCAGGAAGATGGCATCGAACACGAGAGGATTTGTTTTCCTTTCACTCTTGTATTTACGCCGACTTGATCCAATTTCCGTCGAGGATCTTCCCAAAACAAAGCCGCCGGTTATTTAGAAAACCCTTCCATTTTTAATGAAGACGTCGGCAAATGGCGCTTAATTCCGCATTAACGTTTTGTTTTTTTTCCCCGCCTGTGAAATATTCATTACGCCGAGAGCCACGAAAGGGTCCGTTTTTTTTTAGTTTTTTTTTTTTATGAACGGGGAAACGGCCGGAAATAACATGGAGACCGACCGGCGCGCCGCCAAGTCACGCAACGGCTGAGAGGGTTGAACTTGCGTGTCACGCTCGCAACGGGCCACAAACAAACGCGGGGGGGGTTGGAGTTTTTCGACCGCGTCGACGCGTTGATAGGTCGGCGATATTGGGAGTTGATGTTTTTTCTTGAAGATCGATGTCCAATCGTGTGGCTCTAAAAATGTCATTAAATGTGTTGATGACTAGTATCGTATTTTCTCGCATATACGCCGTATTTGTCGCTAAAAAAAAGATGAGGCCTATTTGCGCACAAATTAGACTTGACAGGCACGAAACTGCAAGGTGACAAAGACGAAACACCATGACGTCATGACGCCATAACGCAAGACAATGCGACTGATACGGTCATTTATTTCAAAATAGAGAAAAGATAAACAGATGAAATGCTAATCAAACATTATTTTCATGTCTACGAATGAAATTCAAGGACCGTATTATTATTTACCGAAAAGACGGTAGCCATGACACCATGATGCCATAATGCCATGATGCCATAATGCCATGATGCCATAACGCCATGAAGCCATAACGCCATGACGCCATAACGCCAGGATACCATAACGCGAGATAATGTGGCCAATACGGTCATTTATTTCAAAATAGTGAAAAGATACACATATAAAAGGCTAAACAATTTTTTTTTTCGATGTCTTCAAATGAAATTCAAGGACCGTATTATTATTTACCGAAAATACGGTAGCCATGACGCCATAACGCCATAACGCCATGATGCCATAACGCCATGATGCCATAACGCAAGACAATGCGGCCGATACGGTCATTTATTTCAAAATAGAGAAAAGATAAACAGATAAAACGCCAAACAAAATTTATTTTGACATCTATGAATGAAATTCAAGGAAAAAAATATACCGTATCTCGCATATAACGTGAAAAAACTCACTTTTTCCTGTCATTGCTTGCTCAGGGCGCCGCTATCTTACCTAGGGATGACAAACTAGACCACTTTCTGGTTGTACTGCTCACATGACTTCCTTTTGAAATTTTTCTACGTGCAGGTAGCACCCTTTCAGAATCCAGCAATCGATTTATACAGTATCAGAAATACCGCATGTTATGATTTTTCTTAAAAAAATTTCCCTTCACAGTAACACATTTGTACTCATTAAAAACATGAATATCAAGGTGAACATTGTGAATCCCCAAAGGCGGCTTATACGAGGGAAATTGTAAAATTCAACGATTTCAGGGCAACTTTAAGGGCGCGGCTTATACGTGGGGACAGCTAATATGTGAGAAAATATGGTACTTGACCTTTATAAAATAAAATCAGTCCAAAAAAATGGTTGAGTAATAAGATAGTTCTGGCTTAAATATTAAATGTGTTGATCACTAGTAGATGTCCATCCATTTTCAACCATCCCACTCCAAGTGGATTGGACGCCTGAGTAAATAGGTGACATTAATAAAATAAAATCGGTCAAAAAATGGGCTTAATTTTAATGTCAATGCATCGACTTTGGTCGGAGCTTCGCCCCTACCAACATGGCCGCCCTGAGGGCATTTTTGCAATGATTAAATAGCAGATGCTTTAACCTTAATAAAATAATCTGTTAAAAAAAGGTCAGCTCCAGCTAGTTAATACATGATTTTAAATGTCAAGGGACTGACTTTGATGGGATGGCGGCCCCTTACCAACATGGCCCCCCAAAGGCGATCTCCATCCATGCGGTGAAGGCTTTTTTTCAAATGACTTTATCGCTGGTAGACATCTGATCCATTTCAAATGGAGGCCAGGCGCGAATAATAACTATTTTTATTTGTCGAGCGTTTTTACAGAGGCTGAAAAACAAAATGAAGATGAAACAAGGATTAATACGAGCAGAATAAAACAAAATGACAAAATAAAACTTTGGTTTTAAACATTTTTACAGCCTTTTCAATCATATTTTCTGCTTACATCCCTAAAAAGTGTTGATTCAATCAATTTAAATTCCATATAAATGTGTGAGTAGCAGTTTTCTTCTCTTTATTTATTATATTAAATCAGTTTAATTGTTTTAAAAATAGTTTACAAAAATCCTTAACCTGATAGTTTATCACAGTAGAGCAAGGGTGTCAGACTCGGTTCGCGGGCCGCTTTAATGTCAACTTGATTTCACTTGGGCCAGACCATTTAAGATATAATATGTAGATTTTTTTTTTTTACAAATGGATTATATGAACTGGATTAAAAGCCCTGGATATTCAGTTTTTTATAGATCTAAAACAATGTTTATTTGAGCTTTTTTTAAAATATATTTTTAGATTTTACAAGATGATTTTTGAACTAAAAACACAGAAAAAATGGATTAAAAAATGACAATAATTGATTTAAAATGGGGAAAATCAGGAAATTTAATATACATCGGACCATTTTAGATATAATATTTAGATTTTTTTATAAATGGATTAAGAGCCCTGAATATTCTGTTTTTTATAAATCTAAAACAATGTTTATTTGAGATTTTTTATATATTTTTACATTTTACAAAATGATTTTTGAACTAAAAACAGAAAAATGGATAAAAAAATGACAATGATTGATTTAAAAAAGGGAAAATCAGGAAATTGAATATACATCTATACTCTTCATTTTAATTCGATCCTAAAACACAAAGTCGGCACTCATCGTTGACTTTCCCGGGCCGCACAAAATGATGCGGCGAGCCAGATTTGGCCCCTGGGCCGCCACTTTGACACACGTGTAGTAGAGTATAAATAAAAAAAATCAACAGAAAGTGAGCTCTTAAGGCCCCAAAATGAAGAAGAAATGACAAAAAAAAGAAAATAAATGTTGTAAAACTAACAGGAACAGATCTCAAATCGAAGCTGATTGGCTGCCGGCCTCCCACTTGAAACGGATTGGACGTCCCACTTTCGACGGAATCTCGAAGTTATTCGACGGCGCCGAACGAGTTAACCCGGCGACTTATTCCGTTCCGCCGCGGCCGTCTTTCCGAGTCCTTCCCGTCTTGGAAAAAATGCCGGTGGACAAAATTAATTTGTGTTTGAAGAGCCTGGCAGCCATTGTTAAGCGACGCCGCACAGCGGGCGCGCTGCCAACGCTAGCGCTATCCGGGGGGACAGCTGCCTAAGGGGGTGATGGCGAGGCGGGGGGAGGGGTGGGCATTTCGGGGGGCTCTTTTCCTGCCATGACAAGGACTGCCTCCTTTTGTCATGCCGCCCTGTCCCTTAAAACACACACACAAAACACACTTTTGCTCATCTAGCAACTCCTTTTATTCTGTCATATTCGGCTCAAGGCTGCCACCATTTTTTTTTATTGAGAAAAACTTATCTTAATGTTTAAAAAAGAGTTTCTTCACTTTTTTTACTTTAAAAAAAGATGATTAAAAATACATTTTAGTATTGTCATTATACCAAAAATATGATGGATTGACTGACCGTATTTTCCGGACTATAAATCGCCCTGTGACGATTTTCACCTGCATATTCTTGGTTTTAATAGGGAGTACATAAGTGTTACTTTGAAGGGGAAATTGCAAGAAAAATCTTCGCACGCGGTATTTCTGAGATATTTTATAAATCGATAGCTGGATTGTACATTCCGAAAGGATGTTGTCATTTTTTAATTGTCATTTTTAATTGTCATTTTTTCATCCCATTTTTCCCGTGTTTTTAGTTCAAAAATCATTTTGTAAAATCTAAAAATATATTTAAAAAAATCTAAAATAAATATTGTTTTAGATCTATAAAAAACGGAATATTCAGGGCTTTTAATCCAGTTCTTTTAATAAAAAAAAAAATCTAAATATTATATCTAAAATGGTCTGGCCCACGTCAAATCAAGTTGACGTTAAAGCGGCCCGTAACACCCTTGCCTTAGATTAACCCACAACGACGCAAAATCTGTATTATTTCACACTCCCTCGCCCGCCATCGCTCGGCATCGACGTCCTTCTCCGCCGTTAAAACCAAATACGGGAATATGTCGGCCATCCCCATCACATTTTTGCTGACGCTACTGTATGTTTTTATCACATTCTCCCGTCCGACTGCTCAAACAAACCCGACGGCAAAATCCGCCGTATCGGCGGGGAATTCGATCTTTATCCGCCGCGTCTCGGTAGGATAAACACAAGGTACGCTCGCCGGCGTTATTTAATTAAAAAGGCATATTTGGGCCGCTTACACCTGCCGCTCCCGCTCATCGGGTCGATCCCGCCACGGCGCCGTCTTAAAAAAAAAATCTCCGGACTAATTAGAGACCGGGTCGTCGCTGGACAATTAATTTAGAGCGGCGAGCGACGATAAGGATCCGGTTCTTTCTTTCCCCGCGGGCCGTTTAACCATAGATGGCGCCGATAACGGCCGATCCTCGCCGCCGTCTTCGGGCCCGATAACCTTCGCCGAATGGCGGTGAAGGTCGCCGGCTAATTAGCGGAACGTCGGGTAAAGCTGTCATTAGCTGGCCGTCGACGCTATCTTTTGTTTGGACAAGATTGTTGATGTTGAAATCGGCGCCGACGTTTTCTCAGGCTTTGAATGCTTGTGTAAAAAGCGCCTATGAAATGGAGACCGTGTGGGGAAAAAAAAAAAAAAAAGAATGCGCCCGGGTAATTCAAGATGGAGAAAAAACAATTTGGCCGCGGCGGCGTTTTACTGTTTCGTTGTCCTGGAACTCCAGTGGGATTTTTCCGTACTTTTTCTATGAATATAATGACGCAAATTCATCTGGGGAAGTTTCATTTGAGTTGGCGTCGGACTCGCGGTTCTCAGATCGGGGGTTCCCTCACTTTATAGAGTTTGCATGGTCTTTTCGTGCTTGCGTGGGTTTTCTAAGGGTACTCCGGTCTACCCCCACCTCCCAAAAAACTTGCATGCTAGGCTAATTTAGCACTCTAAAGGTAGGGCTGTGAGTGTGAATGGTTGTCTGTCTCCTGGTGCACCCTGCCTGAGATAGGCTCCAGCACCCCCCGTGACCTTTTTTGAAGATAAGTGAATCAGAAAATGAATGACCTCTAGGGTTGTCAATGGCAGGCAATGAGTTCATTTCACCCCCGACTTCATTTTCAAGTACTTACAGGTCACTTTGGGTAAATTTGCAGGATTTTTTAGGGTTTTCCGGGTTTCTTCTTGTTGGTTTGTCACTTCCTGTTAGTTTTTTGGGGCAATTCCAGGTGACTTCCTGCTGGTTTTGGCACATTTGAAGGTTCCTTATTAACAGTAGTTTTGAGGTAGGCATGATGTGACTGTATGATCATCAACAAATATGATATCAATGAATCAGACCGGAGCGAAATCGATAACACTCGCCAACATAGACAATTGATCCAATAGGTCACGTGTCAAAGTGGCGGCCCGTTGGCCAAATCTGGCCCGCTGCATCATTTTGTGCGGCCCGAGAAAGTAAATCATGAGTGCTGACTTTCTGTTTTAGGATCAAATTCAAATGAAGAGTACAGATGTATATTAAATTTCCTGATTTCCCCCCTTTTAAATCAATAATTGTCATTTTTGATTCCATTTTTTCTGTGTTTTTAGTTCAAAAATCTTTTTGTAAAATCTAAAAAAATATTTTAAAAAAAGCTAAAATAAACATTGTTTTAGATCTATAAAAAAACTGAATATTCAGGGCTTTTAATCCAGTTCTTTTAATCCATTTATTTAAAAAAAATCTAAATATTATATCTAAAATGGCCCGGCCCACATGAAATGGAGTTGACGTTAACGCGGCCCGCCAACCAACCCGAGTCTGACACCCCTGCAATAGATAAAATAGATCAAACATGACCGCTACAAAACTGCGACAAAGTCGGACAATCGGCGACGAGTGAAAAGCCAGTATCATCAACCAAATGGCAACATTTCCAACGTAAAATGGATGAAAAGGCGCTTGGATTTTAGCCGTCACGTGGCGCCCCAGACTTTGACGTCATTGGCGTCTCTGCGCAGATTGACAGGCCATTTCCCAGCACGTCAAGCCCTTTTCATTTTTTTTTCTCTATTATTCCTTTTTTTTGGGCAGGAAACGCCGAGCGAGGCAGCGAGCGCTCCTATCAGGCGCCGGACCGTTTTCCCGATTTCCTCCTATTTGCGGGATTATCTGTACACGCGGCGCGCCCGCGGTAATCCCTTCTTAAGATACGCGCCGCGTAGTCGACGCAAAAATATGACTCCCCCCCGGCCCACCTTCATAACTCCCCCCCCATTCCATATTTCCTGATAGTCACAGTGAGAAAACGGCACATTTGTCTTTTTTGAATGAGGACGTGGGAGCGGCGCCCCTTCCTCCCGGCCGGCCGGCGGCTTGCGTTTCCCTTTCGACCTCGCCGCCTTCATATTACATGACACGCTGTCTGTTTGAATCGCGCTGATCCGACACCCCCGCCCAGGTCCGGAGATCTCACGTTGTCAGGCCTCGTACCTGCGGAGGAGCGTCCGACGGCGCCGCTCCGCTCGCCCACCTCGCCCGTCGCCGCCGTCAATCCAATCATGGCCGGTTTAAAGAATTGACGGTGACTTTGAGGCTCAATTTATCATTTCTAGACGTGATTGATATTAAATAGATTTTAAAGCGCTTTTCCTTTCTTTTAATTCAACCCAAAAATATATATATTTACTTTTAGAGAGGGAATACTTCATTTTAAGCAAAATCGCAGCAAAAATATGATCCAAAAGAGTTAATAAATATTTTTTAAATAGTTTTACAACTGTATTTATTCAAACCAAAAATGGAATATATTTTTAGATTTTGATTTTTTTTTATTTAAAAAAAAGAAATTATATTCACTTTTTTAGTGAATACTTTTTTCATCCATTTTAAGCTAAATTGCAGCAAAATTTGATCTCAGTGTTTGTTAATAAATATTTTTAATAGTTTTACAAATGTATTTATTCAAACCAAAAATTGAATATATTATATTTATATATAAAATATTTATAAACCATAGTTTTTGAGTGAATACTTTTTTTTTCATTCATTTTAAGCAAAATAGCAGCAAAATATATTGTAAATACATATATATTTTTAAATAGTTTTTAAACACAAATTTGTTCCAACCCCAAAAAGTTCTAGATTTTTTATTTTTTATTTAAAAAAAAAGAAAAAATCTGACATGGAAGCCTAAAAAAAGATTATTAAAATAATTGCAGGAAAATATGAATTCAGGCAAAGTTGTGTTTTTTAAATTAAAAACGATATTTTGGAATTAAAAAAAACATTTATCAATAAAAAATAACAGGAAAATAAGGATAAACAAAAATACACAATTTTTTTTAACAAAAAACAATAGTTTTAAATTGGATTTTTGCTCATATAAGACAAACAACAACAATTACCTTAATGCTTTTTATATGAACCAAAACAACAACATTTTTTTAGGATAGAAACCAAATGGAAGTCGTCCCAAATGGTAAGGGCATAAAGTGGTGTTTTGACTCTTTGACTTGCTGTCTTACTTGTCTGTCTGTCCTCTGTCCCGCTCTCATTCTGTCTCCTGCGTCCAAATTTCAACAGATAAGCGTAATGAGAGCATCCATAAAAGCGTGAGTCGACATGACTTATGCCCCTCCCCTTCCCCCTCCCCCCTCCCCCTTCCACTTCCGCCTGTGCTATTTTTACGGATTTACAATACTCTACAGTGAAAAAGTCGTTTCTGCTCGACGGGACTTTGGCGTGCGTGACGCACGTTGCCGACGCTCAGGGCGCCCGCCATCGAGTCGAGCGCCCGTGCTCATCCGAGGGGAATTATGCTCAATGCGCGCTAACCAAATGGGGGGTGCCGTGGGGGGGTGGGCCTCAATATAGTTATGCGGTTTGCTCAATTCCCATTAATTCATTCGCCCCCCACCCGTCAAAATGGCGCCTTAAGAGTTAACAAGGAACCTTAAAATGCCCCCAAACCAACAGGAAGTTAACAGGAAATGCCCCCAAATCAGCAAAAAACGACAAACGAACAAGAAGCATTCTGGGTAATCCCTCCAAATCAATAGGAAATGATCCAAAATTGACCAGAAATGACCTGTAAGTACCCTAAAATGACAAGTGAGTGATGTAAGATGAATTGATTGACAAAAATAGATGTTCAATTCGCTCAAACTGACTGTCATTGGTCGTCTTCCAGTGCCATTGACGGCTCTAGGCCGTCAAAATGAGACGATCTAAATGCTTTGGACGTCTAGCACCCTCCACGGCGGCGAGTGAGTCAACTTTTTGGGCCAAAAATAAAATGGCCTCAGATCTCCGCTACGCCTCATAGTGCGGAAAATACGCTATTTCGATTCGCTAGCAGAAGCACTTCCCGATAATTGTCGTATCGGGACACCGACGAGTCGGCACCGGTTAGAAACCCCGACCGACCGACCGACCGATGGACCGACCGGGCCCGGCGCTCTTTTTCCCAAGGTGCCCTTGAAGGCAGCACTCGGCGGGACGCCGGGCGCCAAGAAGGAGAAGAGTGCGTGCGCCGTTCAGCAGCTTCCAGCTGCGAACGCGTCACATTGCATGAGCGTTAAAGCCGGGCGCTCATGGAGAAAAAAATGCAGTCGGCCCAGCACGCCGCATGCCGCGCGCCGCACGCTGCTTAACACAACACTTCCGCTTGGACAGCTGCTGCCGCTGCTGCTCCATGGCGGTTTGGGTTTCCCCCCCCAAAAAAAAATTCGACTTCAATCCAAGGCCTGTTTGGTAGCCATTTTGGGAACAATTTCCAACAATCATTCTTCTTCATTCTTTCTACAAAGTCATCAAATGTCCATGTTGTCAAAGGTATGGAAAATTATTGAAATATTGATAGCGAAATAATATATCCAGTGACAAAATGACAAATTGAGCATAACGCCATGATGAAAATGACCCAAATTAGTATTGATCGTTAAATGTTGCATCCGAAAACCGATGCTCATTTTTTGGTTTTTGCACCTGAATTTGGTCGTCATGGAGATAATTGGATTTTGCGCTAAACTCGATTTATAATGGATATTTATGCATTTTTCTTTTTAGACGCCCAATTCCATCGGACGGGGAGGGTTGAATGAATGTTCATTTATTTTCTAACATTTCATTTAATCATAAGCAAAATGTTTTTTTTTTCAATTCTGCCTAAGCTGCCAAATACAAAAACCTTCATATTTCTGACCCCTGTGACCTTTGACCTTTTCTTGTACCCTGTCAATTTGAGTTCAAGTTAGTGCAAAATTCCTTTTGTGACCTTTGAAGTCATGCCACACAAAGTTTACTCACTCGTTCAATATTTCATGCAAATTTGCTAAACATTCCTTTCTTACTTCTTCAATTGTCTGTATATTTCTGACCTCTGACCTCATTACCCCCCAAAAATGCCGTTTTCTATGGCAAATCTACACCGCAAATGTAATAGCCTCTTTATTTGTTCGTATAACCCATTTTTGTGACTTTTAACCTCATTAGCACATCATGTATTCACTCGCCGCGACCGTTTCCTATCCCGCATATTTTCATGATAATCCCTCCGTTTATCGCCACATTTGTGACCTTTGACCTCACCCGCCCCAAATGTCATCCCCTCTTCCATTTAATATGACAAAAAAATATCTCAACCTTTTATCCATTTTGAAATCATCTCAAACATCAACTTATTTTTAGCCTCTGCGACCTTTGACCTCACTCACCCAAATTGTAATCATCACCTGTTTCCTATTACAAATATATCCCAGCGGTTTTGGTTTATTCATCATTTTGTACACATATTTCAGGGCTCTGTGACCTTTGACCTCGTTAGCAAAAAAAAAAAAAAGGTAATTGCTGCCTTGGTTTGTTATTACTCAACATTACAAATTTCCAATGTGGCTACGGTCAAATAAATCAGATTTATCTCAAATTTTACAATAATACTAGTATAACTTATAACTGCTGTTAAAAAATAAAAATAAAAAAAAGGGCAGACAAACACGTCGTTGTTGTCACGCGCCTTTTAGACGGCGGCCTTCTTCTGAGACCGATCCCTCGGAACGTTCCGGCCCGCTACCGATTGTGTGACGCGAGGACGCCTTTTTACGGTAAATGCGGGTCGGAGCGTTGGTGGGGGTTCCGGGGTGGGGGGGCGGGGCAAAACCATCACGCCGCCCTCGCCGAGCGAGCGACTGCCGTCCCTCGGTTGCGACTCCGACCGAGCGATGAGACATCAGGTGACATTCACGCGTCGACCGGAATAATCGTCAATGCGCGCAGTCGATGAGTCGCAAGCCTCTTCTTCAAGTGACAAACATGCTTGACGTTTGTCACGTGACCACGTCTCCTATTCTGTGCTAACAGTAGACTCATGGTAAATAAATAAAAAATAAAAAACTTAAGAAAAAAATTGAAAATCCAAAATCAAGTGATGGTCGCTGGCCCATTTTGTAATAGTATTTTACTCCTCAAGATAACTCAAGAACGAATAGAGGTATTCGTTGAGGAAAGTGGATTTGGTGGGAAATGGCGATTGTGAACGTTTGGGAGATGAGGTCAAAGGTCACAGTGCTCAGAAATATGTTTGCGTTGAAGTTATCGCAAGAACCAAAAAAACAAGGGTGTCAGACTCGGGTTGGTTTGCGGCGGGCCGCTTTAATGTCAACTTGGTTTCACGTGGGCTGGACCATTTTAGATATAATATTTAGATTGTTTTTTTTATAAATGGATTAAAAGAACTGGATTAATAGCCCTGAATATTCCGGTTTTTATAGATCTAAAACAATGTTTATTTTAGCTTTATAATTTTTGAACTAAAAACAGAAAAAAATGGATTAAAAAATGACAATGATTGATTTAAAAGGGTGAAAATCAGGAAATGTAATATTCATCTATACTCTTCATTTGAATTTGATCCTAAAACAGAAAGTCGCCACTCATCATTTACTTTTCCCGGGCCACACAAAATGATGCGGCGGGCCAGATTTGGCCCCCGGGCCGCCACTTTGACACCTGTGTGCTAAAGGGATTGGCAAATTTGCAGAGGATGTTTGGAATATAAAATGGATAAGGGTATTGAATTTGGGGGTCATATGGTCAGAAAAGCAATTTTGCCAAAACTTGGCAACGGATGATCTTATATAGAGCCAATTTCAGGTAGGTGTCAATGAGGTCAGAAATATGGCCATGCTTTGAATTTGCCTGCTTAGTCTGAACTCCAAGTACTATTTCTCTCCCTTTCTTGTGATATTGTGACTTGAATTTTCACTGACCTTGTTTTCCCTCACCAATAATCAACTGCTCATAAAAACCAAATGAAGATGAATCCAAAAAAGGAAAGACCCTCCGTTTACGGCCTCAATTTCTTTCTTTTTCAATTTCACGCTATTTAACTCGGCGGTTATTGACACCGATTGAAGACGATTGATTTCCAGGCAGACGCTCGCCTTTCGTCGCCACGGACGGCAGTGGACGTCCAATCTGTTTTGAACAGGCGTCCGTCGATGAAGTGGCGTAACTCCAATCCTCCCCTAATTTGTCGTCCAATCACGTACGCGCGGCACTTTCCAGACTGCCGTCCGTCTGTCACTTGTCTTTTTCTTGGACTAATTGAATTTATTTCCCCAACGAGTCTTTTATTTATTTATTTTCCTTTCCGACAAACGGAGGCACAGCGAGACATTGTTCACAGTCGGCGGGGGGCAGGGGGGGTGTTTGGGATTTGTTGAATTTCCTTCACATCATCTGTGGCGGCACCTCGGGCCAACTGGCTAAATATGCAAGAAAGGCCGCACATTCGTGGAAAGTTCCGCTCGGCTAAACTGGAGACGACATTTTTCTTTTAAAACGCCGCCGTCTTGAATTACGCACCGGGGTTATATTCCACGCTAGCTCGACTCGGCGCATCCGGATTGAAGAATTGCGCCGGTTGCGATCTTATCGGGGGTGTCGGGTCGCCGATTGTTGACGTGCGACGTCGGGTCGTTCTGGCGGAATGATATATGTATGTGTGTGTGTATGTATATGTATATATGTGTGTATATGTGTGTGTGTGTATATATATATATATATATATATATATATATATATATATATGTATATGTATGTTTATGTACATATATGTATGTATATACATGTACATATATACATGTGTATATATATGTATATGTATGTTTATGTATATATATACATATATATGTATATACATGTATACATGTGTATATATATGTATATGTATGTGTATATATATTTATATGTATGTATATATATGTATGTGTATGTGTGTATATATGTATATATATATATTTTTATATACATATATACATGTACATATATACATGTGTGTATATATATATGTATATCTGTGTGTATATGTGTGTATATGTGTATGTGTATATGTATATATATGTGTATATGTGTATATATATATATGTATGTATGTTTATGTATGTTTATGTATATATATGTATGTATATACATATATACATGTACATATATACATGTGTATATATGTATGTGTATATAAATGTATATATGTATATGTATGTATATATATATATATATATATATATATATATATATACATATATATACATATATATATATATATATATATATATATATATATATATATATATATACATATATATACATATATATATATATATATATATATATATATATATATATATATATATATATATATATATATATATGCATATACATATACATGTACTAATGATTGTAAAATGAGTCCGATATGGAGAGCCACATGCACCCAACAAAAGAGCCACATATGGCTCCCGAGCCATAGGTTCCCTTGCCCCGATTTAACCCTTTACGCAACACTCGTTGGGTTCCGTTGGGAGCTCCGATCCAATTTCAAGTGGGAGAGCAGAAAAAAAATTCATATATGTAATCCATTTTTCGTCCCGACTAAAGTCACAGTCGAAATTTAAGTCGTAAAAATGTACTAAAGCCGGCGCTTTTAGGCGGGACACAGATTGTCCGCCAACGCCCGGGAGATTGACGTCTGTCCGCCAGCTGTTGCGTCCGCACGCAATGCACTTTTTTTGATAACCGCGTTGCCGAGCAAACCGTTCCAATAAAAAAAAAAAAGATATCTTTTTTCCTCCTCCCCCAATCAAAGGATTAAGGGCCAAGTCAGATCGTGTGCCCACTTTGAGGCCAACAAAGGGGCGGGGTTTATCCCACACCGATCGACGTCCGTCACCGGCAGCCCGCGCGCTAACCCCGCCGCTAACGGCCGTGACAGTTCATTTCCGATAACGCCGCGACGCAAAAGACGTGGAAAACACCGACGCGAAGGTTAAAAAGATGACACGCCGAGGAGCCCTTTGCCGTCAATTGGGGTCAAAAGCGGAGTCGTGCTCCACGCCGCCCGACCTCCATTTTAGCGAGGAATAAGTAGGGCGCAATTTGAAGGCCCGGCCGGGTTAACGGCGTCGTTGCCGAGAGCTCGCAATCAGCGCCGTCTTAATTAGGTTAGACGATGTGCTCTTGAAAGAGATGAAAATGAAGCTTCATTTTCAGATCAGCGTTTACGTTGGCGCTCTCTTGACATTTTGGCCTTTGTTACAAAAAATCTTTTTTTATCCGGGAAAGGGCTAGAGGCGGCTCAATACAATAATCCTTCAAATATCACGCTTAATGTAGACCAGACATGGCCACGAGAATTGAAAAATCACCCCTATTAAAATAATAATAATATTTTTTTCTTTTTTTTTTCGTCAGTGCTGAGTCATATTAGCAAGAGTGGCTATCGCTAAATCCGCACTGAAACTCTTAAGTGGAAGCCACTCTTGCTAATAAGCACTGAAGTAAAAAATTCAAATAAATAATAACAATAATAATAATTAATAGCAGAAAAAAATTGCAAAACAGTAAATTCAAGATAAGTGAAGTCGCGATAATCGAGGGATTACTGTATTTACATCATGTTTATTATTGCGACCGAGTGGTTAGCGTGTCGGGCTTGCACTTCTGGGGTTGCGAGTTTGATCCCGGGTCGGTCCTCCCGGTGTTTAGCGCGCCGGGCTTGCAGTTCTGGAGTCGCGAGTTTGATCCCTGGTCGGTCCTCCCAGGGGTTAGCGCGTCGGGCTTGCAGTTCTGGGGTCGTGGGTTCGATCCCGGGTCGGTCCTCCCAGTGGTTAGCATGTCGGGCTTGCAGTTTTGGGGTCGCGGATTCGATCCCGGGTCGGTCCTTACTGTGTGGAGTTTGCAAGTTCTCCTCGGGCTTGCGTGGGTTTTCTCCGGGTACTCCCCTTTCCTCCCAATGCCCAAAAACATGCATGCTAGGTTAATTTAGCACTCGAAATTGTCCCTAGCTAGGATTGGTTGTCCCCTGTTTCCTCCCCCTTTGACTGGGAACTACGTAGCAGGGCGATCCACCATTCCGAGTGAACGGGTGGGTGAGCGGGTGAGCGGGAGGGTGGCGAACAGATGGCGGTAAAAGCGCCCGATTCATGTTTTCTGATAAGTACGCTAACACCTCCGACACGCGTTGTGCCACATCTGCCACACCGGCCGGGAAAGTGGGCCAAAACAAACAGCGCGTCGTAGCAGTCGGTCGGGTTCACCCAAAAACCCCAACATTCGCCAACATTCTTTTGGAGTAAAAAAAAAAATGCAGTTTATTTTTATTTATTTTCATTTCATTTCCTCCCTTCTGATCTTTTTGGACAGAAAACAAAAGTATCATTTTGGCGAAAAACAGGACAGTGATTTGCTTAAACGGCGCGGCGCTTTTGACACCGTCGTCGCCAAGGCTAAAATGTTAAAGCGTCTTCATTAGCGTAGTGCTTTTGGAGCGTGGATGAACTGGGAGCTGTTCAACAATGTCACGTCATTCACCGACGCCGTCATTAATGAACGTGGCATTACTTTGCCAGAGGGGGCAGCGCCGTGCCGTGCCACAAAGCGCCGCAAAGTGCCGCAAAGCGCCGCTCAAGGTCGCCAGGTTAGCCGAGCCGCCGCCCAATGTCGTACGTACTAACGCAGGGGTAGGGAACCTATGGCTCGGGAGCCACATATGGCTCTTTGGATGGGTGCATATGGCTCTCCACTAACCTGTGAGGTAAACGATGGAAACTGCTTTTGAGAAAGCGCAGGAATAGGAGCGTTACGTTGGCATTATGGCATTGACACTACCCCAGCGCCTTATAATCTATTTTTTTCCATGACACTCTTTTGCATGGATTTTCTCATTGATACTCATTGATTAGCAACAACGTAACAATGTTGTCAAAAGAATTCAGAGACTTTTTGTACTCTAAAAGTGGTGAAGCGACTAAAAAAGGCACACATTTTTACGTATGTTGACTTTTAAATTCGGACGGAGCATGGCTCTCAAGGATTAACATTTAAAAAATAGGAATTGTTTATGGCTCTTTCCATCAAAAAGGTTCCCGACCCCTGTACTAACGCGTCATGGACTATATTGCAGCTTTTATACACTATTCCTTACCCTTGACTGCAGTTTTTTTTTGTAGTGTTAGCTCTATTTGTTTAATTAAATTAATTTAGTACTGTATTTTCCGGACTATAAGGCGCACCATGAAGATTTTTCTTAAATGACGACAGTGCGGCTTATTTATTTTTTTAATTTTCTGGACCACTTATCCTCACAAGGGTCACGGGGGGGTGATGGAGCCTACTCCAGCTAACTACGGGTGAGGGAGGGAGGGCACCCTGAAATGGTGGCCAGCCAATCGCAGGGCACGAGGAGACAAGGGGCAAGCAATCATAGCCAGGGATTATTTAGCGTACAATTAGCCTAGCGTACATGTTTTTCGGGATGTGGGACCAAACGGAGTGCCCGGAGAAAAGCCATGCAAGCCTTGGGACAATATGTATGCTCTATACAGTTAGCACCCACCCGGGATCGAACCCACGCCCCCAGAACTGTGAGGCCCACATTATAACCACTCCACCAACGGCCTTCCTAAATTAGTCATTGTTTGTTTTTGTTTTGATTTTTTAAATTAAAAAAAAAATAGTAGTTATGTCGTAAAATCCGAGAATGTTATCTAGTAACTGTTCTTTAAATTAAAAAAACTTTGCAATACAGTGGTACCTCGAGATACGAGCTTAATCCGTTCCGGGACTGAGCTCGTATGACAAGTTACTCGTAACTCGAGGTAAAGTTTCCCATTGAAATGAATGGGAAACAATTTAATTCGTTCCAACTCTCTGAAAAAAACACCAGAAACAGGATATTGGATTGAAAAAAAATGTTTTATTTCTTATAATTCGCCATATATTGACAAAGTAATAAATAACGAGTGGTTTAATAGAAATAAAGTGTTTAATCTAACTAAAATTGGCCGGATTTCGCCGAGGGGAGAGGGGCTTCGTTTTTTTTTTCCCTCCACACAACGCACTCGTAAACAGAACAAACACTCCACCCTCACGTTCGCTATCGATGGGCTGTTTGCTGTCGTACTATTCCCTTCAAAATATTCCGAAAATGATGCACACAAATGTCCTCACAATCGGAGAACGCACGACCACTTGCCAACGAGCAGCAAGCAGTCTTATCAGCGATCGCCCCGCTGCTCATCTTCTTCTTCTTCTTCTTCTTCTTTTTCACCTCAGGCGCCTGAGGATTACCCTCAGCAGCGCTAGGGCTGCCACTGGAACACGGATAAGTTCATCCAGGGAGTTGCCCAAGCCGCGATGGTAGCGTTCGGTCATTAAGGCCGGACAGCGGAGCCATAAGTGTTCAGACGACTCTGTTTCCTCGTCGCACAGGCGGCAGCGATCCGAGTCGGATTTCTCATGGGAGCTACAGGGGCGCTGGCTAGCGGCTCCTTTTAGCTTGTAGCATCTGTGTTCGCGTCCCATCGAACGGCGCCTATGATAGAGTTGCTACCGGGGATACTTTTGCGAGCACGAGTATACTTCATTACCCAGAAAGCCCTCTTTTCACCGCGCATGCGCGTTGTGCGTTTCCTGGTCTGAATAGCTCATCCGGTGCTCGTAAATATTGTTATACACGAAAGATATGCCAAAAAAAAATGCCATGGCAACCTGGTTTGGTCGCATCACGAAACTTTAACCGCATCACGGGCGAATTATTCGATCGAAATTTCCCCCGTAAGACGAGCATTCCATATGACGAACGGTCGTATGACGAGGTACCACTGTATTTAGGGTTACATTTCATTTTGGGGTTAAAATGTAATGTTGAGTATTTTTCCTGTTTAAAAAGATTCCTTTGTACTACTTTGTACTTTAATTCCATTTCAGCCATGCCCGTAAACAACAAATCGAGCGTGAACATAGTTATGGTCATCGATTATTTGTTGACCAATGGCAGGCAGCAGACGAAAAGTGCAGTGTGACAAAAAGGGCTGGATTTCATTTTTGTGGTCCACGGCCATTTCCGATAAGTCACGTCAAAAAAGGCATGGTCTTTGCCAAAAAGCGGCGCTTATCTAAGCGTCGTTCCGATTAGCCGACGTCTCCCCGGGGCTGGCCATTTTTCTTCTTCTTCTTCTACTCCCAAAGCGGCACGAGTCGTCGGTCACACGGCCGCAAAGAAACAAAGACTTGACTTCATGGCGGCGGATTTTTTTCCGTCCCTTTTGCGTAGTGCCCGCTTCTCACAAGGCTCAACGAGACAGCTGACCCCCACTTCCCGAAAAATTTTAAAAAATCCGTATTAATAATAAATAGCAAAACATCCGTTTTTTTTCTATTTTCGGTAGACATAATTTTGTAGACACTTATTTTGTTTTTATTAAATAAAAGAGACAAAATACAGTAAGCCCCCCCCCCCCAAAGTTACAACATCATTAGAATCTTAGTGACCTTAAAATTGTATCGAGTCAATATTCTTTCATTTGCAAAGACTATTTATAGACGTCATCCATTTTTAATATGATTACAATTTATATTTAAAAAGGGATCAGTAAAGTTCATTTTGCATTTGATTAAAAAACATCTTTATGAATTCATTACTTTTGAAATCCAAGTCAACATTGTCCTTTCTTTCATATTTCTTATTTGACTTTTCCTTCCTTTGTATCTCAATTGTTTTTTTAATTTGATGTCGGCAAACAAAGTGTGTTTTGGATCCAAACGTTCAAAGGACGACGACACTTTGTCCTTCTTTCCTTCACCAATACAATCAGCTTTAGCCATTTATTTATTTTGTTTGTTTCTTTTTGTGCGTGCGTTGTTGATGTTTTATTATTAACGCGTGCAGCGTTTCTGGAAATAGATTTGATAAGGGAAGGCGAGGAGATGAAAGTGGGCTTCATTGGCCCCCCAAAAACAATATCCCTCAAATCCAATCCAAAGCGCAAAGGAACGTTGTGCATGAAGTGTCTTTCTGGCCGCCGCTCTAATAAAGCTCCTCTCCCGTGCCGTCACTCCGCCGCGTTAACTCTTTCACCCTCGGCGTGCGTCCCGCCGTCCTTCGGCCCAACCCTCTGAAAAAACGCTACACGGTCGATTGGTCGCCGGTCTTGGTAATTATCAATAACCTTCCGGGCGACCAAAAAAACGGTGACCAAAAGATCGGCGACCAAAAGACCGGCGACCAAAAGACCGGCGACCAATCGACCGTGTACTGTTTTTTTCAGAGGGTTGGAACCAATTAATTAGTTTTCCATTCATTTCAATGGGAAACGTCCGCTCGAGTTACGAAAAGCTCGACATACGATCTCAGTCCCGGAACCAATTAAGTTTGTATGTCGAGGTACCATTGTATACTCCTCTCGTATTAGCGAACAAGCACCGCCATTCGCGCTGACTAACGGAAGAAAAAAAAACACTGAAAAAATGCAACGCTCCGCCCAATGGTTGTAGAGAGACATTACACGAGGGAGTTGCGACCAGAAAGACGGTGTCCATGATGTTCTTATGAGCAGCCCGAGTATGCTCGTATATCAAAAATTCTCTCGTATCTCAAGATACGATATCTGCTCCAAATTTGAGCCGTATCTCAAATCGCCCGTATGTCGAGGTACCACCACCGTATATTGACGAAATACCGATCTGGTCTTTTTCCCCCCCAGGCAACGTGTTCGTGGTGAGCCTGGCGGTGGCCGACCTGGTGGTGGCCATCTACCCGTACCCTCTGGTGCTGGCCTCCATCTTCGGCAAGGGCTGGAACCTGGGCTACGCCCACTGCCAGGTCAGCGGCTTCCTGACGGGCGTGAGCGTCATCGGCTCCATCTTCAACATCACGGGCATCGCCCTCAACCGCTACTGCTACATCTGCCACAGCCTCAAGTACGACAAGCTGTACAGCGACAAGAACTCGCTGTGCTACGTGCTGCTGATCTGGGCCCTGACGGTGGTGGCCATCGTGCCCAACCTCTTCGTGGGCTCGCTGCGCTACGACCCGCGGGTCTACTCCTGCACCTTCGAGCAGTCGGCCAGCTCGGCCTACACCATCGCCGTGGTCTTCTTCCACTTTGTGCTGCCCATCATGATCGTCACCTACTGCTACCTGCGCATCTGGATCCTGGTCATCCAGGTGCGCCGGCGGGTCAAGCCCGACAACCGGCCCAAGCTGACGCCGCACGACGTGCGCAACTTTGTCACCATGTTCGTGGTCTTTGTGCTCTTCGCCGTCTGCTGGGCGCCGCTCAACCTCATCGGGCTGGCCGTGGCCATCCGGCCGGAGGTGGCGCTGCCGCTGGTGCCCGAGTGGCTGTTTGTGGCCAGCTACTTCATGGCCTACTTCAACAGCTGCCTTAACGCCATCGTCTACGGCGTGCTCAACCAGAACTTTCGACGCGAGTACAAGCGTATCGTGGTGTCGCTCTGCACCGCCAGACTCTTCTTTCAGGACAGTTCCAACGATCAGGGCGGCGGCGGCGGTGGCGCCAACGCCGGCGGCCCGGGAACCGGCGAGAGACTCAAGAGCAAGCCCACGCCCTCGCCGCTCACCACGAACAATAACCGCGTCAAGGTGGACTCGCTGTGAAAAAGCGCAAAGACGACGAAAACCAAATATCGGGGAGAAACTTCAAATGGCCGCGACACGGTGCTAATCTGACCTCGCTAAAACAGGGGTCGGTCTTATCAGACACTTTTTTTGCTTTGCGGCGGCGGTACCGCCGACCGACGGACCTCCGGTAGCAACTGCCACGGGTCGGCTCCTACCTTCAGCCCCTCCTCCCTTTCCCGAGGCTCCTAGACAAGGCCCCCGATTGGTCAAGTTCAGATTGATCATCTTTACGCAACACCTTGCCGTCTAAAACTGCCGCTAGAATTCGGCTCGTAACATCCGGTAGTCCACTAAAAGTTCCTGGCCGTGCGCGAGTGAAGGTCCCCGATTGGTCACGATGCCAAGTGGTTGCTAAAAGTTCCGATGGCTCCGCTTCTAGTCTGTAAACAACATCTAGGAGTCTCAAAAAAACTCTTGGAAGCTCTAGAACTCCACTACAGGGTCCCGGCGGTCAAGAAATGAAGGTCCCCGATTGGTCGCGATGCCAAGTGGTTGCTAAAAGTTCTGATGGCTCCGCTTCTAGTCTGTAAACAACATCTAGGAGTCTCTAAAAACTCTTAGAAGCTCTAGGACTCCACCACAGGTTCCCATTGGTCGGCAAGTGAAGGTCCCCGATGAGTCACGATGCCAAGTGGTTGCTAAAAGTTCCGATGGCTCTGCTTCTAGTCTGTAAACAACATCTAGGAGTCTCAAAAAAACTCTTAGAAGCTCTAGGACTCCACTACAGGGTCCCGGCGGTCAAGAAATGAAGGTCCCCGATTGGTCACGATGCCAAATAGTTGCTGAAAGTTCCGATGGCTCCGCTTCTAGTCTGTAAACAACATCTAGGAGTCTCAAATAACTCTTAGAAGCTCTAGAACTCCACCACAGGAACCCATTGGTTGGCAAGTGAAGGTCCCCGATTGGTCACGATGCCAAATAGTTGCTGAAAGTTCCGATGGCTCCGCTTCTAGTCTGTAAACAACATCTAGGAGTCTCAAATAACTCTTAGAAGCTCTAGAACTCCACCACAGGAACCCATTGGTTGGCAAGTGAAGGTCCCCGATTGGTCACGATGCCAAATAGTTGCTGAAAGTTCCGATGACTCCGCTTCTAGTCCTTGGACTCCAAAAGAAACTCTAAGAAGCTCCAGTAGTCCACTACAGGTTCCTAGTGGTCTACAAGTGAAGGTTCGTCACGATAGTTGCTAAAAGTTCTGAAGTTCTAGTCTGTAAACAACACCGTGGACTCTCAAAGCGACTCTAGGACTCCACGACAAGCTCCTCATCCTCCAATAGCGAAGGTTCCTGATGAGTCACAAAGGGCAAGGGTTGCTGAAAGTTCTGATTGGTCATCTTCTAGTCTGTAAGCAGCTGCTGAACGAGTTTTCTAGCGATCCATGAGTCGCAATCGAAGGTTCAGCATCGCTGGAAAAACTCCCAATGGACACTAGAAGTTCCGATGGATCCGCTTCAAGTCTTTAAGCAAAACCCGGCGTCGACTAGGCGGTTCGCCGAAAGCTCTCTGAACTCTGGCACCACGGGAAGTCCGGATTGATCCACCTGTAGCAGCTTCAGTGCGACAAACAACCGCTAGAAGTCGGCGTTAAAGTTCTGGTCGTCCTCTAGACCAGCGGTGTCAAACTTTGGTTGGCGGGCCGTGAGCATCCACGGTAGATTGGACCTCTACTGTTGTCGATGGCGGCCAACGAGTCCATTTTGTATCCCTTCCTTGTTATTTTAAGATACTTACAGGTCACTTCCTGGACATTTTGGATCATTTCCTTTGAATTTAGGGTTTAAGAGTCACTTTCTGCTGATTTTCGGGACATTTCCAGTTGGGTTTGGGCCATTTTAAGGTTCCGTTTTAACTCATTGGCCGCCATTGACCACAGCGTTTTTTGACTGAAGACTGAGAAAGAACAAATGTGACTGCGGATGAAAAATTGAACAAAGTGCAATAGTGCTGAAGTCAAAAAAATTGCAGTTTTCCGGCGCCAAAAACATGGAAGCGTTCAAGTATGAACTTTTACGTTTGGCACCACTGGTCTAGAGGTTCCTCGTGGTCCGTGACTGACTCCAGAAGGTCCACTATCACTGGTAGCGCTCGCTAAATGTTGGGATGCCAAAAAGTATGAGGAACACCCGGGTTTCCCGAAGCGACCGCTAGCATCTTCACCAAGCCCTGCCGTTGTCGCCCCCACCAAACGGGCCGCTAGCAAGTCCAAGTGGTCCACGAGCAGGTTCTAGTCGCCCCCCCCCCCCAACAATCGCAGTCCTCACTCCCCAAGGTCCGCCATCAAAGTGCGACCCATCTCGTCGTGATCATCTTATCAGGCACTTTTTGCATCGTAGCTCTCGTTCGGTCAACATTTTTCTTTAGTTTTTTTTACGCCGACGATATCATCCTATTTATTTTCTATGTAGATATATTAGTCATGCAAATATATATATATATATATATGAATATGAATATATGCGGTTTATCAGGTTCCAGCCAAGACAAAAGATTGACTCAACAGCTCATTTGTGGGAGTGTGCTGTCTTCTTCTTATTCTTCTTATTCTATTCCCCTTCATGATGTGGAATATATATTTTAGTCAACTGGCCATCCTGTGATGATCAATCTTATTAGCGTGTATGCATGGATATCAGGAATTGTTCATAATATGCAAAATAAAAGAAGATCCACTTGAAAATGCTGCTTGGCTGAACACTCCTCCACAATTGCGCAACGTGGAATGCTTTCGGGCCAAATCCGGAACAACTCGCGACGTTGGAATTTCACGGATGATTAGAGCTCGCCGGGATAGGCTCCGGCACCCCCGCAAAATGAATGGATGTAAAAAAAAAAAAAAAAGGAGGCAAAAATGCCCCATGCTGTTGTTTTCTTGGTCGATTGGACAAATAATTGCATGTTTTATTATTATAATTTATTTTTTAAAAGGAAAACCAGGATTTTTTTCTATTATTATTATTATTTTAAAAAGGAAAAACAGGATTTTTTCTATTATTATTATTATTATTTTAAAAAGGAAACCCAGGATTTTTTGTTACACTGTGTATTTTGAGTTAATTTTTAAAAAAATCTCTAAATATTTTTTTTCATTTTAAAAGCAGAAAAAACATCTTCAATTTCTGAATTTGAGCAAAAACCATGATTGACATTACAGCCCTTAAAAAAGATTCAGCGGACTAGTTTTTAGACACCCGGGCTGGCCGTTTCTTGATATTTTGTACAAATAATTGCATGTTTTATTATTATTTATTTTATTTTTTTAAAAGGAAAACCAGGTTTTTTTATTATTATTATTTTTAAAAGGAAAACCAGGATTTTTTTACACTGTATTTTGAGTTAATTAAAAAAAATCGAAATATATGTATATATATTTTGCATTTTAAAAGCAGAAAAACATTTCTGAATTTGAGCAAAAAGATTCGGCGGACTGGTTTTTGGACACCCGGGCTGACGGTTCGACACCCCCGCATGGAGCCAATTTCCGGCAGCTGTTCTTTTTTTTCTTCTTCTTTTATTTCCCATTTGGAGGCGAACAAAAAAGTTAGCTTAGCGTTGACGCGGAATCACTCCGGGCTGATGCCGTTACGCAACGGCATCCTCAAAGCAAAGTTGTGGAGGGGGGAGTAAAGGGGGAATAGAAAAAAAAAAGAAGAAAATCTGAATAAATAAAGCGGGTGAGGGCTCGACTCCACTTCCCTTCCCTTCCCTTCCCCCTTTGCCAGCTAGCGCTTTAATCCCAACGTGCACGACTCTAATCTGTGCTGTTTTATAGGCCAACGCAATGCAAGAGCACTTTAGACAAATCAACCATCCGCTTTATCATTTTCTTTCAAAACCAATGTCCAATCTGGGAATTTTTTTTGGGGTCCAAATTTTTGCATTCAGAAATGGTACACTGTTTTCTGCTTTTAATGGAATTTATTCAAACATAGTTTTTTTTTTTAGGAAATCTCCAAATTTTGTGTTCCAGAATTTTTTTTATGGAATTTATTGAGAATTTTTTAATGGAATTTATTGAGATTTTTTTTAATGGAATTTATTGAGATTTTTTGAATGGATTTTTTTTGAGATTTTTTTAATGGAATTTATTGATTTTTTAATGGAATTTATTGAGATTTTTTAAATAGAAAAAAAGAGAAAGAGATTAATGGCAACCCCATGTTTTTATTAACTATAAAGGAAAATGAAGTTGCTGAAATTTTTCCAAATTATTTTGGATTGTAAAAGACTGTTTAGTTACTGTATATATTTTAATGATAGAGTAACTCAAAGAATTAAGCAAGTATCCCCTCCCTACACAAAAAAGTCATTCAAAATTGTAAATTTATGCTAACAATTGAAAGAAATATCACCTGTTTTCCTTTTTTAAAAAGTGTTTTATATTTTATTTTAACTTCCCAAACCCATTTTATTCAAGATAAATATAAATATTTACTCTTAAGAAGTTCCCCAAAAGAAATTTGATCTGTTTTGAGGTCACCAATTTGACAGCCAATCAAAACAGATGACCAATTCCTTTGCTCTTTTTGCTCGCAATTGACGGCGTAAAATTGACCGTCACATCCGTTCTGATTGGACGCTTCACACGGCGTGCGTGCGTGCAAGCGTGCGTGCGGATCCAGTGTGGAAGCGTGCCTTCGTGTATTCTTTCCGCGCAAGTGCGCTCCTATTTCATTTCCCGTTCTATTTTTAGAAGGCGAACGCACCAACGCGCGGATGCTTTTGTGGGTCAGCGCGTGTCAGCGCTTGCTGCTTTTGTTTGCGTTTGTCAGGCTCGCTCGCTCGCTGGCTGGCCATTCGCCGAACAGATCCCCCCCCCCCCCCCCAACCCCCCTGTCCTCCCCGGGTCAAAATTTCGCCCGTGCGTGTCAAAAGAACACATTTGGGAAATGACTTTTTCGAAAACGCTGGCGCTTGGCACCCGTGTATATCCGGTGAGGGCAAAAATAAGAACAACATTCAGGCGCGCGCAAGCGGCGCGGGCGCTAGCGGCACGTGGCCGCGACAGGCCGGGCGCCTTCGAACCGCTTGGCCGGACAAACGTGACTCCGTCCGTCCATCCGTTTGTCCGTTTGTCCGGTCGGTGGGAGAGGAAGAGGCGTGCGGAGAAAGCCGATAGCCGCATCGGCTTAGCGCCTCACGTGCGCCTTTGAAATTGGTCAGTTTGTGCGTTGCCGCCGCCGCCACCGCCGAGGCTAAAAATAGCACGTGCTACAAATAGACGGCGGGCAGGCGAGCGAAGGACAAAATAAACCTGATGAGATCCGCACGAAGCCTTTTCTCGACAGTGCCAAAATAATCCGGAAAACCAGAGGGGGTTTATTTTGAGCTCGCCGGTAATAGCGCTCGACTCCCAATTTATTTAGAAGACTTCTCATTCACTTTGTTTTTACAAAATTGGCCAATTAGTTATTTTTACGTTCAATAGTTTGGTCTGATTTATTCATTTTTGTTAGGGTTACCTAACAATTTTCTTACATATAAATAATATATTATTATATTTTTATTAAACTGTTTTTCCTTCATTATTTTATTGGTAAATATTGCTTTTCCTCCATTTTTTCTATACATTTAAAAAAAAACATTTATTTTTCAACTTACATGTATTTTTAAGAATGTTAAAATAAAATGTTTTGAATCAAAATTCAACACATTTTATTTTAAATTCAATACATTTCAAATGGATTTATTTGAAAATATCCCCTCTTATCTGTACGATGACATTTCAATGGAAATGAACGGTGTTTGGGGCAAAACGACGTCCACCTCCCGGCCCTCCTGCTCCAAATCATTTGGACGCCGGTCTCTGTCAATGGCGAGCGGCGAGCGGCGAGCTGGGCCGGCCTTCAGAAGCCGCGGGTGTTAATTGCCTTTGCCTTTAATTACTGACCAGATCTTTAATGGGACAATCGATAGTGTAAAAGAACACTGTGATCGATACTTGGGGGGGAAAAAAAACAAAAAAGGTGACGCCGTTAGTGGCGTTAGCGTCGTTAGCGCATGCTCGAGTCTTACGGCAAATAAATTAGACGCCAAAGCGCCGCCTAATTGTTATTTTCTCCCGCCATTGCTTTTTTTGAACCCCTTTGTGCCCGAGTTGAACTCATTCTGCGGCTGACAAACATTCCGTCGATAACTTTGTCGCTAGTGGACGTCAATTCCAGTAATTGAACCTTCATTTCCCGTCAATGCGTTGCTATGACGGGAAAAGGGCCCCAACCAACATGGCCGCCGAAGCCATTTTGGTAGGGGCCCGTCATCAAACAGCCTTTTCGCGTCCCTAACAATGGTCGCGGGGGGTGCTGGAGCCTAAACAAAAATAGTGATTTTTCTTTTCATTCAATCCATTTTCTAATTTCTATTTTTTTACTCTATACTTATTTGTTTTTTGTCAAAAAGCAGGAAGAGAACTCGTGAAAAGAACCATATATGTATTTATAATAAGTCAATTTGGCCCTCCCAGTCCAAATAGATTGGAACATCCTAAAACATGGGCACCTGATAAACGGACTGGACATCCCGAGCCGTCCACGGCGCTCGCCGTTCAGCGTGCCACCAAATTTCCCCTCAATGACGTGAAAGGGCGAAGGATGTGACGTCTGTCCGTCCGTGACTATCATCGTCACGCACGCCTCCTGTTCCGGTCCCAGGGGTGTTGACGTTTGGGGGGGGGGGGGTTTCGGGCTGGGGGGTGTTGGATGGGGGAGGGGCACCTGGCCAGCCATCACAACCTGGCGGATTAGTGGTGGCAGGTGCACAGGGGGGAGGGGCAAAAGGATGGTAGGGAGGAAAGACGGCAAACGACTGCGATGGCGTCCCCTAAAAATGGAAATTGAAATTTAAACAAGGAGACGGAGACATTTTCAATTCCACGTCCAAGCCAAAAATCCACTAAACGAAAGCTTATCACACTATTCTAATATTATTAAGCTAAAATCATGAAAAATGACGTCAAGGAATGGCTTGAGATTTGTCAATTGGCCTGTTGTGGCTCAACAAAATCAGTTAATTTTCTTGTTAATTGCCAAAATAAAACTTGGTTTTCTCATTTTTGGAAAGTACTGTATACATGCATACATCTATATATTTGTTTATGATACCTATGTATGCATATATATATATATATCTCAAGTTAAAAAATGATAGGAAGAGTGATTGTTTTTTAGATTGCTCAGCTCTTTGAATAGAGTTCAACAGTTTGTACAGTTTTTCTTTGCCATTAGCCCCCAAAAAAGCAAGTTCAACTATATAGTACATTAAATGTGTATCCATATATATTTGAAAAAAGACAGATTTGACTCTGGAAGCAGAACAAACCAAGCAAGGAAGCGAGCAAGCGAGCAAGCGAGCAGCCCACGCTGACATGAAAAAATCTCCTTGGCAGAGGTAAGAGCGAGTGTTTTTTTTTTGCTAGCCAAAATGGAGGATTATTCGATCTTTGTTTTGTTTGCATTTCCGACTGCTCCAATTTTCCAGGGTGCTCATCATCATCATCATCGTCCTCATCCGCTAAAGCGCATTATTGTTAGCAGACAAACTCCGAAAAAGTACTTAACTTCTGCCTCTTTAAAGTTGATTTAACAACACTCCTATTTTTTTAATTGACCTCATATTAAAAATGCTATCGTGCTATATAAATAATCATCTGCAAACTACAAAATCATTTTCCCCATGCTAAATGCTACTAAAAGTTGAAAATACAGTGCAAAAGAATGGAAACATCAAGTTAAGAATGTGCATTTTTTTGTAATTGAACAACTATATTATGTTATATTGATTTTCTATGCATCCCAAATGAATTTGCAAAGTCCCGAAGACATCAATCATATCTTCATTTGTCTTTTTCTTGCACATTTTGCAAACCTGTCCCGCTGAGCGAAAAAACCCAGCATAGCGTTGCACTTTCCCACTGCCCCTGAAGGCATCCCCAAATTGACGGAAGTAGCGAAATATGGAGGCTACCTGGAGTATAAACCTCCCCCTCGTGTCAACCCCTGATCCCCCCTAGTGTCATCCCACATTTTCCCTGACAGCATATCCCTACCCTCATCTCTCCTTGATACAGATATCATTTTTTTTCCAAGATTATCGCGCCGTGCCCCTGGCTTTCCTTCCTGCGGGACATAGATGGCGAGATGATTGACAGGTTGAGCCCATACACACACACACGCACACAGGCACGTACGCGCATGCGCGCTAATCACAGAATCAGCGCTGATTTGATTGCCCTGGCTAGATGGGAAAGAAATAGGGAAAGGAAAAATGACTGGATAGTCAAAATTAATAGTCGTAAGTCGCTTCTTGTTGTTCTGTACGTTTTTAAAGAATTCATAGATCACTTCATGTTGGTTTCATGTCACTTGTCGTTGCTTTTAGGACACTAACGGTCACTTTCTGTTGACTTTTAGACGCTTTGTTTATATTTTGCTTCGTTTCCTGTTGCGATTTCCTGTTTATCAATCACTTTCTGGTGGTTTTGAACCACTTTCTGTGCGTTTTCGGCCTTCCTGGATCACTTCCTGTTGGTTTTAGGACGCTAACTGTCACTTACTGTTGAGTTTTGGTCGCTTTGTTTGCATTTTGGATCATTTCCTGTTGGTTTGAGGGGATTTTGGGGTTACTTCCTGTTTATTAATGCAATTGGAAGTAAAAAAAAATACAACTGAAGTTGAATGTTCATGCAGTCTTCAAAACGATTGGACGCCTATCACCTTCATTGACAGTGATGAAATAATCTTTTCTAAGAAATCAGCGACTTTGCCTCTACCAAGATGGCCGCCCTGAAGCCATTTTGGTAGGAGCGATGACACCTCTTTTGGTGCTTCCGACGTCAACTGAGTTTATCGCTAGAGGATGTCCAATCACATTAGAAGTGTGAAGGTGTCGGCGCCTAAACGTTCGTGCGTTCGCTGCCGTGCCTCCCGTTTCTAATGGATTGGACGCTTATCTCCAGTAATGGCTGTCAATGAGCAAAAACACATTTCAAGCCCGAAACGGCGTTCCCCCGTATCGTCTGGCGCGCTCTTGACATTTGTGGCGGTGCCAACACGTGCCACACGCGCGCTAAAAATAGAGACGGCAGTCACGTTTGTTTTTTTTAATATCCCGTATTAAATATGCATGAGATTAACGAGTGGGCGCCCGCTCGCTGACTGACGCGCTTTGTTTGCCAAGTCGACGTCGCGTCGTCAGGGCGAAGGCGCTCGGTGATCACGCTACGTTTTCAAAAAGCCACTTAAATGTTTGCCATAGACGGGAATAGACGTCCAATTTGTCTGGAGTGTCAAACGACTGGACTTTAGTTATGTTTTTTTTTGCGGCCAGGGTTGGAGTTTTTTTTTTACATTTTTTTTTATAAAACTTTTTGGAACCTATTTTTATTATGATGTGGTTGTAAGGGTTAATATAAAGAAATGGAAACGGTATAAATAATTTTATTTTGTTTTTTGCTGAGCAGTCTAATTTTTGGGTGCATTTAAATTGGAAATATTGCCTCCTATTTTTAATTTAATTTTAATTCGATTTTTAAATATAACTTCAATTGTAATTTTACAATTTATTTTTTAAAAAAATTAAATATTGATTATTCATATTTTTTTAATTAATTCTTAATATAGTTATCCTATTCTTCAATTTGTTATGCTTGATAGTAATTAAAAATATATATATATAAATATTGGATTGGATTGGATAACTTTATTCATCCCGTATTTGGGAAATATATACATATATATATATAGATGTATAGATATATGTATATATATACGTATATATATATAAATATATATATATATATAGATGTATAGATATATGTGTATATATATACGTATATATATATATATATATATATATATATATATATATATATATATATATATTCAGAATTTTAAAAATCAAACAGGACAAAATGAATCTTTATTAGGCAATGTTTTAACGTTAAAATCAAATGGAATATTTAGTTTAATTTTGTTTTTGGGATAATAAAAAAAAGAATAGTAGCTGATTTTTGCAGCAGTCTTTGCTAATACAATTTAAAAACAGAGGCACAGTTTGCAATGTGTTTTTTTAATTAATTATTTTTTTTCATACTGGCAGGTGTGTAAGCGGAGGACGTGCGGAGGAGACATATGTCGTCACCCGGCGCCGCACGGCACACTTGATGAGGTCCATATGGACGCTGGTTGCCGCGCCGTTGCTAACACGCAGGAAATCAGCGGGCTGCCAAATTGTCAAGCTGCTTCAAAGTCACTGGAGGTCCTCGCGTTTGCTAGCTAACCCGCTAGCTCGCTCCTGCCCAAGCCAAGACAAAAATCCGTCATCCAAGAACTAGTAAGTAACCCCCCCAAAAAGCCATTTCAGGAAAAATTGGGATCCTTCAGGTCTGCCTTGGGTCACTTCCTGTACATTTTCACTCACTTCCTTGATTTCTGGAGACAAATCCATCTTCAAAAGTGTCAGAAAAGGGGAGTGGGAGGTTCAAATCCAGGTTGGTCCACCTGTGTGGTGTTTGCATGTTCTCCCCAGGCCTGCATGGGTTTTCTCCGGGTACTCTGGTTTCCTCCCACATTCCGAAGACATGCATGCTAGGCGGATTGGACACTTTAAATTGCCCCTAGCTACGAGTGATTGGTTATTTGGCTTATTATGCCCAATTCAGGGTGTCCCCAAAAGTCAGCTGGGATAGGCTCCAGCACCCCCCGCGACCTTAGTGAGGATAAAGCGGTTGAGAAAATGAGATGAAATGTTGATAAGACATGAATGGGGGAACTTAGAAGGAAAAAACTAGCAGGAAATAATCCAAAATGTACAGGATCGAATCGATTTTGAGTGAATGATTCACATCCCTTAAGGAAATGGTGAAATATGTTTTTAAAAATGCCCCCAGATTTGAGTGCTAAACTCGACAGGTGAAATGACATGTTGAAATGAATGGAGCGTCCGTCCGTCATTGTCAATGGCTGGCGATGAGTTAATAATAAATGACAAGCGGCTATGAGTAAGCGACGAGCCTTGCTTTGCATCTGGAGAATGTGGAACAACATGTGGGAAGGAAAGCCAGGGAAGGTGGTGTGTGTAGAAGTGTGTGTGGAAGTATGTGTGTATATATGTATGTGTGTGTGTGTGTGTGTGGATGGCGGGCGGGGGGATGTATCGGGAAGGGGGGGGTCTCTATGAGAGCGGCAGCGATCAAAGCGAAACGTGCACGGGAAACACCTCTATTTATAGCAGCGTCTTTCTTGGGGCCGTGCGCTCAATGATTGTGGGTGGAAAGCAAAGCAAAGCAAAGCAAAGCAAGTCAAGGAAAGGAAAAGAAAAAGAAAGAAATGCCAGCAAAGCCGGAAACAATCACGTGCAGCGACCATTCCTACCTTTTAGCCTTGCGATTCAAAAATAGGAAGGTTGGCACCATCGTAGATGGAAAATGCCCAAAATCTGCTCCCACCAACAATCCATATATAAGTATATTTTTAAAAAGGTGTCACTCTAAAATAAATATATAAAAGAGCAAAGGAAAAAAAATGTTTGCTAGCAAAATATTCCACTAGGATGGTGTCGATGTTATGTCTCGCGGCATCGCAGCCAATCTTTCCGGTTTGGGGGGCAATTATTGCTTACATACTGTTGATTTTAGGGGATTTTTCAGGTCAATATTAGGTCATTTTGACATGGTGATGCTCCAAAATCATTTGGAAGTGACTAATAAAAAGGATGTGATCCGGAAATGCCTTAAAACTAGCAGGAAATAATCCAAAATGCCAAAAAAATGTACTAAAAGTGATCCAAAATCAACATAAACTACCTTTAATTCCATCAAAATCAACAGAAGTGACCTGGAAATGCTCTTAAATCAATTGGAAGTGATTTCAAAATTAGACGTATTGGCCGTCATTGCAAAAATTCTCATCTTTTAGCAACATTTACGTTGTTTCAAGATGTTTTGGACATCCGGCGGCGTCATTGGCAGCTAACAAGTTGACAAGAAAGTATTTTTTTTGGGGGTAGGTTTGCTTTCAATGTCTTTTAACATGTTCATACAGTAAGTGGTGGGCAAGTGACAACATGGAGCTAATGGAAAGTCCGTGTCAATGACAGGCCCAAAGCGTTGAAAGTGATGACATTGAACGATCGGGACATTTTTTTATTTTTTTATTTTTTTAATACATGGACATATGTGCGACTGGGTCTTCCCAACTGGGACGCCTGGCTAAAAGCCATCTCTCAGCAAGGCCATTTAGCGCCGCGACCAACCACACGGAAGCTTTTCTAATATCGTGAAAGCTCGGCGGGAGGAGCGCTACGTTCCACTCATCCTTTTACCACAACAAACACTCGTTTTTAAGAGTCGTTTGGGCATCGGGGACTGAGTACTGCTGGAGTAAAATGTGCTAGTCGTTGGTTTTTTCCTTCCTTAGTAGGCTCTTAACAGAAATTTCGGATGATTTAGCTTGACAAGGCGCTCACACTCTTAGCTAGGAGAAAGTTAGCATATAGTTAGCCCAGCATGCACATTTCATACAGCCCCAAAAAGCTAGTTGTTGCTTTTTCCCCTTCCTTAGCAGTAGCTTAACAGATATTTAGCTTGACAAGACCGTCACACTCTTAACTATGAGCAAGTTAGCATATAATTAGCCTAGCATGCATGTTTCATGCAGCTCCAAAAAGCTACTTGTTGTTTTTTTTCTTCCTCAGCAGGAGCTTAACAGAAATTTAGCATGATTTAACTTGCCCAGATGCTCACATTCTGAGCTAGGAACAATTTAGCATATAGTTAGCCTAGCTTGCATGTTTCATACGCCCCAAAAAGCTAGTTTTTTTCTTCCTTAGCAGGATCTTAACAGAAATTTAGCTTGACAAGATGCTCACACTCTTCGTTCGAAGCATGTTAGCATATAATTAGCCTAGCATGCATGTTTCATAGAGCCCCAAAAAGCTAGTTGGTTTTTTTTTCCCTTCCTTAGTAGGCGCTTAACAGAAATTTAGCATGACTTAGCTTGACCAGATGCTCACATTCTTTGCCAGGAACAATTTAGCATATAGTTAGCATAGCTTGCATGTTTCATACAGCCCCAAAAAAGCTAGTTGTTGATGTTTTTTTCTTCTTTAGCAGGAGCTTAACAGAATTGTGGCATTATTTAGCTTGACCAGATGCTCATATTCTTAGCTAGGAACAATTTAGCATATAGTTAGCCCAGTTTGCATGTTTCATACAGCCCCAAAAAGCTGGTTGTTGATTTTTTAGGAGCTTAACAGAGATGTAGCATGATTTAGCTTGACAAGACGCTCACACTCTTAGCTAGGAGCAAGTTAGCATATAATTATCCTAGCGTGCATGTTTCATACAGCCCCCAAAAGCTAGTTTTTTTCTTCTTTAGCAGGAGCTTAACAGAGATGTAGCATGATTTAGCTTGACAAGATGTTCACACTGTTACCTAGGAACAACTCAGCTTATAATTAGCCTAGCATGCATATTTCATACAGCCCCAAAAAGCTGGTTGTTGTTTTTTTCTTCTTTAGCAGGAGATCAACAGATATTTAGCATGATTTAGCTTGACAATATGCTCACACTCTTAGCTAGGAACAATTTAGCCTATAATTAGCCTAGCATGCATGTTTCATACAGCCCCAAAAAGCTAGTTGTTGTTGTTTTTTCTTCTTTAGCAGGAGCTAAACAGAAATTTAGCATGATTTAGCTTATTTAGTTTGACCAGATGCTCACATTCTTAGCTAGGAACAATTTAGCATATAGTTAGCCTAGCTTGCATGTTTCATACAGCCCCAAAAAGCTAATTGTTGATTTTTTTTCTTCTTTAGCAGGAGCTTAACAGAGATGTAGCATGATTTAGCTTGACAAGATGTTCACACTGTTACCCAGGAACAACTCGGCTTATAATTAGCCTAGCATGCATATTTCATACAGCCCCAAAAAGCTGTCTGTTGTTTTTTTTCTTCTTTAGCAGGAGCTCAACAGATATTTAGCATGACAAGACGGTCACACTCTTAGCTAGGAACAATTTAGCATATAATTAGCATAGCTGTATGTTTCATACAGCCACAAAAAGCTAGTTATTTTTTTCTTCCTTAGCTTGATGTTAACAGAAATTTAGCATGTAGCTAATTTTGACAAGACTCTCACACTCTTACCTAAGAAAAATTTAGCATGTAATTAGCCAAGTATGCATGTTTTTCAGGATATGGGAGAAACTTAACACACGAAGGGGATTGGACCCTCAACCTCAGAACTGCGAGGCCAACTTGCTACCCACTTCACTACCGTGCCGCCATGAGGTAATGAATAATTTTGAAATATGAAATGTGTTTGTCTATCATGGTTAGACCCACAAAAAAGCTTCATGAAGCATTGTCTAAAAGTGAAGAAGAGGTCTGCCATAATTGATTTAAGCAGACATTTTAATTATGTAGTGCCCCTCGGAATCATTTAAAAATACAGCCCCAAAAAGCTGTTGAAGTATGTAATTTGGTATAAATGTTTAAGATGAGCCGACCCACCCCAAAAATCCCGACAGTTTGCAAATGAAATGCAGTCCGAGGAGAAGCCAAAAAGCAAATAACTCTGGCACGTTTACACGTTTAACAGTCCAGCTGCCAAATAGCTCCTTTCTCGTCAGCCCGTTGTTGTTGTTTTTTTCCCAGCATGCACTGCACTCTCGCTCACCGGAGGCCGTGGCCCATTGGCGCGTGTGGCTTTAGTGCGCGCGGCAGATAACGGGAGGAAGCGAATTATGTGCGCCCCGCTCGCGTTCGATTGTACGGCCACCTTTGATGGGATTGACCGCTGGCCGGCGACCGTTCTTGGGAATGACGCCTTCACGCTGGGAAGGAAAAGTCGCTGTTGATTTTCGGCCATTTCCGGGTAACTTCCTGTTGATTTTCGGGCATTTCCGGGTAACTTCCTGTTGATTTTCGGCCATTTCCGGGTAACTTCCTGTTGATTTTTGGGTATTTTCGGGTAACTTCCTGTTGATTTTCGGGCATTTCCGGGTAACTTCCCGTTGATTTTCGGGCATTCCCGGGTAACTTCCTGTTGATTTTTGGGCATTTCCGGGTAACTTCCTGTTGATTTAGAATGAGTTCTGGCACATTTTGGGGCATTTGTGGGTCACTGTCACTTCCTGATCATTAGTCACTCCCGCCATTTTCCGGGTCACCTTGGTTAGTGTCAGGTGACTTTCTTTTGATTTTGAGTCCCTTTTTGATGATGTCAGCACATTCCCGAGTCGATTTTGGACATGGGCCATCCGTCCAGAAATGGTGTTCTGTTGTTCTGTTGTTTTTCCGAGTTAAATCGTGAACTCCGCCCAGCGACAAGTGACTTTTCGATTCCCGCCGAAGACGTCCCGAACTCTGACCCCGAGCGACTCCCGCATCTTGGCGTCCCTCCAACGGAGAAACTTTTTTTTTGAGACAGTTACAGCGATAGAAAATATGTCTTTAATGGACTTCCAAATGTAGCCCAAAATCCAATTACGCCGTCCTTGACTCGAAGTTAAAGTCGGAGCAAAAATGGAATACGATCGTAACTTTTATGGGACGCCACGTTTTTACATTTAAAGAAAATAAGAAGGAAAGATAGTCAAGGTGAGTCAAAATGCAATTAACGGCATACAGGAAATTGATTATGGCTAAGACGCCAGTATTATTTTGTCACGCGAGTCAACATCAAAGACGAGCTAACGCTAGGATCCATATTGGAAATCAAAGAGGTTGCCGCTTTGTCGCTCCCAATTTAATTCATTACCTTTAATCACCTTCCAGGCAATGTTAACATCTATCTTTAAAAAAACAAACTTTTTTCATACTATTATTGTACATATTATTTATATTATTATTGAGCTTCCTAAACTAGTATTTTGATATTAACATTTTTGTATTTTTCGATGTATATGCCACTTTTCTGCCACACAAAACCCTTTTTTTTTTTTTCTTAACCATTTTATTTTTACTTATAATGAGTATATAATGAGTTTAATTTGTAGTGTTCTTGTGTGAAGATGAAGCCACTTTTCTGTTCCATTTTTTTTTTAAATGAGGAAAGCACCCACACGCCAAAGCCGCCACGAAGGTGAGGTAAAACATTGGATTTTAAGCCGGAACGTTGGAACGTCGTTCCGATGGAACAGCCTGCGAGCCGCCCGCACAAACCTGCTCGGAGAGGGGGGGGGGGAGTTCAGAGGTCAAGTTTGCCCGTTGAGAGCGCAGATGGTAGCGGAATTGGCCCTAACCGACTCACGAGCGAGCGCACATGCTAACTTTGGTTAGCATGTGCGCTCGCTCGTGAGTCGACCACGCGCCAAGCAAGTCGCTCTTTCCCTAAAAAAAGCTGCCGCCCAACTTTGATGTTACAAATACTGTGGTGGCAGTAGACGTCAATGGCAGACTGTAAGGAAAGTAAAAGTAAAAAAAAAAAAAGGGAGGCGTGGTCACTCAAAAAAATTACTTACTCTTGATGTGAAAGAGGAAAACAGTAAATATTTCTCAGTATTTTTAATTATTGCATTCATTGAGACCCATATTTTTGATATGGTGTCATTATTCTTTTTTAATGTATTTAAAAAGTATGTTTAAATATTAGTTTGATTTCTGTCGTCTTCAATGAAAGATTAAGTGGTAGGGAAAATGAATGAATGAATAAATAACGAATCGTTAAGAGTGGCTGTGTGATAGTAGTTTGTTTTGAAATTACAGTATTTGGTTGGATTGTTTTGGGGAATACAGTGCCCTCTGGTGGCGACTGTGAATTCGTGACGTATCACTCATCAACCACATTTTACAATTGCACCTGTGAGTAACATGAACGAGCGTAGCAAGCTTCGGGTACGTACCAAATATAATGAAAAATCATATAAAACAATGATTATGTAATTAATATTGATGTCTAACGAATCGCTTATTTGTTAGGACAAAGAATTGCGGGCTAAACTTGAAGATATGACGAGCTGCGGTCGACGTTTTGATGTCCGGTAAGTCATGTATGTTACTAATTAATTAGGCCTCAATGCTTAGTTGTGCTCTTAATATGTTATTTTGCTCATGTATGTATTCTTTGGGAGTTCGTAATAAGAGCAACTGGAGTTCTTCATGTGTTGAATATTATTGTAGTCGCTCTAGTATAGATGTTGTGTAAATATAATGCTAAATAGCGGTTAGCACGAAGCTAGCGCTAGTCGCTAGCGGATGCACTTTGTACTGCTTATTCAATGCTAAATGTGCGGCCAGTTAAGCTTACTTTTTGTTAATTAATGTGCTTACTACTGACATGCTGTGGTATAAGTGTTATTTCGATAAAATGTGTGAAGGTAAGTTGAAAGTGTTAATGTGCTTACTGTAAATATGCTGCTTCATTCGTGTTCTTTCGATAACTCACTGGCAAAGGTAAGTTGAAAGCATTTGTCAATGGTTCATTGAAAGTCGTTAATGCTAAATGTGATTTTTCAAATATTGCTCCTTACTGTATATATGGGGTTTACATCTTATATGGCCTGTATTGGCTGTACTGTACATGATAGGGAATAAGGTTGTAACTTGTACATTTGTGTTTGAGTGCAATTATCTAGACCACAGGTGTCAAAGTGCCGGCCCGGGGGCCAAATCCGGCCCGCTGGATCATTTTGTGCGGCCCGAAAAAGTCAATCATGAGTGCCGACTTTCTGTTTTAGGATCAAATTCAAATGAAGAGTATGAATGTACGTTACATTTCCTAATTTTCCCCTTTTTAAAATCAACCATTGCAATTTTTTAATCCATTTATTTTCTTTTGTGTTTTTAGTTCAAAAAGCATTTTGTAAAATCTAAAAATAAATATGTAGATATTTTCCGTTTTCCACTTTAATATTTAACATAATAAAATATAACAAAATTAAAAAAATACTTCGTTTCCATTTGAAATGAAAAACAAGAATAAAGGAAATTTTCCATTACTAAGAAAAAAGCTCGAATAAACATTGTTTTAGATCTATAAAAAGGACTATTTAGGGCTTTTGATACAGTTCTTTTAATCCAATTTTATTTTCTCTCTCTAAATAAATGTGTTGTGATAATGACGACAGGGCCTATGTCCGATTATTATTATTATTAAATATTAGATCTAAAATGGTCCGGCCCACATAAAATGGCGCTGCCGTTAATGCGGCCCGTGAACCAACCCGAGTTTGACACCCTTGATATAGACAGACTCCGATTTTTATTTTGTATTTGGGATTTAATACAGTTTTGAAAGTGAAATCTTGACGCCAATGGATGTGCAGGTCCGATTAAATGTTATCATAAGCATGAATACGAACCAAAAAGTGAAAATTTCGTAAATAATAGGTTTGACTGTATTCGGCAATGCATTGTTTTTGACCCGATGACTCGATTAATTGAACTCCTTCGTCCATTATTTAAATAACCCAACGTCTTAATTCGAACGATAAACAATGAGACGACTCTCAGCAAAAAAAAAAAAAACGTTGATTCATCGCCTATCAAAATGCCGGCGCGTGTCGTCGTCCCTGGTCGGAATTGAACTCTTCCCGGCCGCGTGGAAACGTCTCGTGCCAGCGAGATGGTTAGCAGTTGCCAGGCAACCCAACATCCGCCCGCCTCACGTGCGCCGTGGAACGTCGCGCGCCCGCCGGGAAATTTTTCTTAAAAGTTTATAAATAACCCGAGAGGAGGTTGAGAAAGCTGGGCGTGGGCGGCGGAAGCCTCTCGATCCCGTGACGCCACGCGGGAGGTCAAGGGTGCTCGTCCGCCCGGCTCCCCGCGCTTGTCTGCCTCCATTGCGGCTTTTTAAATGTGGAATGACGGGTGGCAGCGGGGAAACTACCGGGGGAAGTGGTGGGCTCGACGGTCATTGTTGGAGAGGGAGGGAGGAAGGAGAGTGGGAGGAAAAAAAAGGCAGCACTGTCATCTTTCATATTTACATATGTTCATATGTATTGTCCCCTTTCATTAAATAAATCAAACTCAAATCAAACAAGGAGGGAGGAAAGAAGCAGAGAAGGTTGGAGAGAGAAAGAGGGAGGGACCTATAAATAGAGAAGGAGACATTTCATTAAAAAAAATCATAGTAATGCACTTTTTTCCATTTTTTTTTTGGTGTATTTGATATATTTTGTCAAATGAAATGAAAGGGAATATCAGTCATTGTTTTAGATCTAAATAAATAGGTCATAAATAAGTTAATAAATAAATTCATACATGAATAAATATATAAAGAAATAAAGAAGCGTGTTGCTGAAACATATATATATATATATACCTATATATGTACATATATATACATATATATATATATACATACATATACACACACACACACACATATATATATATATACACACATATACACACACATATATATATATATATACACACATATACACACACACATATATATATATATACACACATATATACATACATACACATATACACATATACACACACACACACACACATATATATATATATATATATATATATATATATATACATACACACATACACACATACACATAGATGTACATGAACATGCACACAATACATTTGAGTTAAAAATAAAAAGGTTTGGACGCTGAAAGATTAGCATTCAAGGCCCAGTTTATATCAATTGGATGGGATCGGAACGGCACCCTCGTTTTTCGTCACGTGCTAGCTAAACACGTTAGCGCTAAAGTCCTCGTCGCGGCCCCGTGCTTAACTTGTTTGTCGCTTTATCCCGTCTCGCTGATGCTTTCTTCCTTTCCGACGGCGAAGCGGGTCGGTGCTTCGTCCTCGCCGTCTCGCGCTATGCTAATGTCGGCCTTTGATGTGTAAGCAGAGGGGGAGGGGCTTTTGTATAGACATTTTGTGCTTCCCTTAATGAGGATTCACTCCTCACATCAATCCCAAATTTCAGCAAGCATTTTTGCATAAAATGAGCCGGATTGGCTTTTGCTTTTGACTATTTCAGTCTGCAAACATCCGATTGAGCAAATTGGCTAATGTAGCTCTTTGTTTGAAACGTCTCTTGCAGTGAATTGGACCTCTATAGTTGTCACTGGCAGGCAGCCAGTCAATTTTCTGTCACTTTCTTGTCATTTTAAGGGACTTATAGGTCACTTCTTGTAAATTTTGGATCATTTGCTATTGATTTGGAGGGACTTTGTTGTCCGTTTGTCGCTTCCTGCTGATTTTGGGGCATTTTCAGGCGACATCTTGTTAGTTTTGAGGCATTTTAAGGTTCCTTAAGTGCTGTTTGGAGGGCAATTGTGGGTAGGAAATGTTTTGTGGAAAAAAAATGAAAACATTTGTGTACATACAGTATGAATGAGCTACATAGTACCTGTCAGCGGGCCACTTTTGACCCACTGGCCGCAGGTTTGACACCCCTGCTTTAAATCCTCTTTTTTTTTAGCTTCTTTTGTGTATTTCTTAAAAACCAAAAAACAAAGAAAATGTTATTTTCTGTTAATATTTCAGGTAATAATGCAAATAAAAGTTTAATAAAATAAAAAAGATAGATATTTTTCTATTTAAATACAACTTTTGTCTTATCAATAGCATGCTCGTGTATTTCTTCAATACTTACTATGATTTGAGGCATTTTCAAGGTAGATCAATTATTTGTGAATACAGTAATACCTCAAATATTGCAGTTAATGTAGAGCAAACATGGCCGCGATAATTGAAAAATCGTAGTCACCCCTATTATAACAACCTTTATTGTTTCTTCAGTGCTGAGTGCTAGTAGCAAGAGTGGCTAACGCTTGCGGGTTTCAGCGTGGATTTACACATTTATGAATTAAAAAATGTTAAACCCAAAAATTAATAGCAGAAAAAAAACGTGAAAAAGTGAATTTGCGATAATCGAGGGATTACTGCAGTCCGTACTGTACGGCATGTTCATGTAATAATTCATTTCCTTTTTTTTACGGTGATTTTTTGGGGTGTGACGCAAACAGCGGCAATTGTAAGAAAAAAAAGTTTCCCGAGGAAGACTTTCCGTCTTTTTTTGACGGCCACGAAATGGAACGGTCGCAATCTACTGTATATCATGCCGGTGTATTTCCATTAAGGCGGCTATAATTGTGACTTCTTATCGTATGGCGTAATAGTCGCTAGCAGTTATTTTAATTACGAGTCAGGGCGCCCGGCGGAGACACCGATACACTCTACCTTATTGCAATTTAATCAAAGAATTAATGAATAAATGAATAGGACAAGTCAATTTTCTGTGGGTTAAGAGTCCACCCACGGATGGAAAATACATTTCATTAAATGCCAACGCCTACTACGTCTATTTCAGCATGTGCGCCCCCCAAAATAGGGTGGTTAACTTTGCTTTAGTTCGCATTCGACTCACGTGGCAGACGTTGACGGCTATGGACGTCCAATTCGATAAGACTGTCCGCTAACGGTTGGAATGGGTTGGACATAAATGTTTTCTTAGAAATTTGTGATTAATTTTACATTTTCAAATATGTCTATTTAAAAAAAAAAGGAAATATCAGAATAATGATTGTTTGTATTCCTTATTATATCCTATATTTTTACATTTTAACATTGATTAAATTTATTCATTACCAATACTTAGGAATTGATACAACTACTGTGTTTCAGTCAAAAAAGTAAAAAACAAAAATTGTTTTATTCGCTCGTCAAAAAAGTGTAAATCTTCAGTTATTTAATTTTTTATCCTTTGTTCTTACTATTTTAATGAACTAAATCCTATTTTTTTTGTTACACATATGTATATATATATTTCTATTTTTTTCTTATTATAGTTTTTTAAATAAATTTTTTCCTATTGTAATTTCAGAATGATTCAAATATTTAATTATTAACTCTTATTTTAAAAGTCATAATAATAAAAAACATTCTTTAACTCACCGCTCCCAGTCAAAAAATATTTTTTATCCTGTTTTATCCTTTCTTTTTATTTTATATTTGAAATAAATCCTATATTTAATACACTTCATAATTTCATTTATATTTCTTATTATACATTAATAATAAATAAATAAATGGTACGTAGTCCTGAATAAAAAAAAAAGCCTCATGAAATATGAATGTGGATTCATTAGCGGATTAGCATTTAGCTCTTGTGAGTCTGCCTCAAGAGGGTTAAAGTGGCAACATTAGCTTCCTTCCAGCTCCGTTTGCACGACCCAAAATAATAATAATAAGAAGAAAAAAATATCTCCAGCTGCGCGTCGTTACGGCAAAATGACATAAGACTCATTAGCGGCCGCTTTGATTAGCATATCCTCGCAGCACGTGGCTTTTTGTCAATTAGCGTTTTTTATTTCTCCGGCGATGTTAATTAGAATTCCGACGGCGGCGGCGCCGCAACGGCGCCTCCGAGGGCACGGGCCCCGCGCTTCCTGTAATTAACGCTGCTCGTGAACAAATGGAATCGATAGAAACGAGGTGAACAAGTAGAAATAAAATAAACAACAAAGACGCTTGCAGTTTCCAGTAGATGGTGAAAATATCGCAATTTTATCCCGATTTTTTTTAAAAGATTGTTTTTATTTTAGCGGGGGCGATTTTTTTTAGGCTAATTTGCACAAGTTAGCTCATGTAAAATATATTTATTTCCTTTTATAAAACTTAAAATGTATGCAAAATCCTGAATTCTATATATTTTTTAGCTTTTTTAACTTTTTAGTCGTGGATTTTTTTTTTTACCAAAATGTGCAATGAACGTAAACAAAAAAGGCAATGATTTCTGACCCTTTTGTGTTTTTTTTTTTTACATACCAAAAATTTACAGGAAGTGAACCAAAATCAACAGGAAGTACCAAATGTGATCCGGAAATGCTCAAAATTAACAAGAAATGATCAAAAATGTACGGGAAGTGACTTGGGACTAAACATTGAAGTAGAAAAAAAATATCCCACAAATTACAATTAAAATTTGTTTGCAAACTTATTTTGGTGCTTCACAACTAAAAAGTGGAATTTGTGATAAATATTTCTATTTATTATGATTATACTGTTCCGATAGCTCTATAAACATTTGGATATACTGTCATACCTCTACTTCCAAAATTAATTGGTCCCAGAACTTTTTTCGTAACTTGAATATTTTGTAAGCAGAGCAGTACTTTATATGTAAATTCCGTAATTCGTTCCACGGTCCTCAAAAAAACCCCTACCAATTTAACCCTTTAAAAATTATCGGTGTGCCGATTTTGTATGAATGATGCGAGAAACAGACAAAAATGAAAGATTATAAAAAAGACGCCATCGTACGTGCGTACATTTTAGACGCCGTCAAAGTACCCTGTGTGACATTTTCTCCGTTTAAGTAGCGCGAGGTGTCTTTGGCGACCTTTGGACGGGAAGCAATAAAGGACGGACGCCAAAGAGGCGTCGTCAGCACGGGCGCCGGCGCACGTGAACGCTATTGACGTGCTTACCCGACACTTTCCGCCGCGGCGTCCTTGCTCGGACCGTCTCACGCGTTGCAGTGGACGCGGCAAAAAAATAAAAATAAAAAAATAGAAAGGCGTCTCCTCGAAACTGACATTGCTTTGCTGAGTGGCGACGTCAATAACGCCGCGAGAGGAGGACATTTGTTAGGTGGAAAGAAATGCAAAATGCCCTTCACTTTGGTGCTACGGCACCCCCGGCGGCCAGGGGTATTAAATAAGATTATTATTCTTAATAGCAATTGAGGGGAGAAAATAACGTGAATAATTAGGTGAAAACTGCCCCAAAAAATTGTGAAAATTGATAAAAAAAATCATGCAAAATCTGGAAAAATATATGATAAATTGTGCAAAATCTGGAAAAATATATGATAAATTGTGCAAAATCTGGAAAAAAAAATTAAACAAATTGTGCAAAATCCTGAATAAATAAATAAATAAATGACCCAAATTTAAAAACCGAAAAAAGAAAGCCTGGGTAGAAAAATAAAATTCATAGGTAATCTGGGTGGGAAACTTTTCACAAAGATTTGCACGCAAAAAGTGAAAAATCTTAAAGCCTACAAAAATAGAAAAATAAAAATAAAACTAGGAAAACAAGCCTGAAAAAACTTTTTTTTAAATTCCAATAGTAGTAAATTGTGGGTACCATTTAGTTTTTCATTGATCAATTTTTTAATCCAAGGAAAAAAAAATAACCCTCTTGTTTACAATTTTAATTATTTCAAAGAAAATTTAAAAGTAGATTTCCAGTTAAAATATGAGCAATATGACACTACCGTCTTCCTAAAAGTGAACCAAAAGAATCCGACAAATAATCCTTCCACTTTCCATCAATTCCACGCAATTAGCAAGACAAGACTTTTTATTTCTTATGTGCTTTGTCACCAAACATGACACATTTATTTCCCTCTTAGCACGACTCTTCATTTTTTAGCACCTAAAGACAGCGACCAATTAGGCTGGATTGTGTCAAGTCCATTAAAAGACGTACTCCTGTTTTAAGACCTCTTTGTGCATTATCTCCAAGGTGACAGCTGTTTTCCGCCCGACCACCACCACGTTACTTCCGAGGGTGACGGATGCCTTTTTTTGCTCGGCCCGCGCCGTTAAAAAGTCACTTACGCCGAGCGTGCGTGCGGGGAAAGTCGCGGAATGCGTGCGATGGCCAAGCGCGGAGCTAATGGACGCCACGTCATGGTCAAAGCAGAGCTGACAAATACTATCAAATCTTCCCTATTTTACGACACCAAGTTCTTAACAAACTACTAAATTCGCATTTTGTATCAAAACTATGAACATTTAAAAAAAATCAAGCAAAGGAGTTAATTGTGGGTCACCGCTTGTATTTTGAGGCATTCCTGGGTCACTTCCTGTAAATTTTGGGTCATTTCCTGTTTGAATTTCCGGCATTTTTGGGTCACATCCTGTTTATTAGGATACTTTGTGTTGATTTTGCATCACTTCTGGTATTTTGAGGCATTGTTGGGTCACTTCCTGTAAATTTTGGGTCATTTCCTGTTTGGTTTTCTGGCATTTTTGGGTCACATCTTGTTTACGGGTGACTTCCTGTTGATTTTGGATGACTTCTGGTATTTTGAGGCATTCCTAGGTCACTTCCTGTAAATTTTGGGTCATATCCTGTTTGGTTTTCCGGCATTTTTGGGTCATATGTTTGTGGATGACTTCCTGTTGATTTTGGATGACTTCTGGTATTTTGAGGCATTGTTGGGTCACTTCTTGTAAATTTTGGGTCACTTCCTGTTTGGTTTTCTGGCATTTTTGGGTCACATCTTGTTTACGGGTGACTTCCTGTTGATTTTGGATGACTTCTGGTATTTTGAGGCATTCCTAGGTCACTTCCTGTAAATTTTGGGTCATATCCTGTTTGGTTTTCCGGCATTTTTGGGTCATATGTTTGTGGATGACTTCCTGTTGATTTTGGATGACTTCTGGTATTTTGAGGCATTGTTGGGTCACTTCTTGTAAATTTTGGGTCACTTCCTGTTTGGTTTTCTGGCATTTTTGGGTCACATCCTGTTTACTGGTCACTTTCTGTTGATACTGGATCTCTTCTGATATTTTGAGGCATTACTGGGTCACTTCCTGTTTGTTTTTCTGGCATTTGAATTTGAATGTATTAAACAAAACAAAAAACCCTGTTCTTGGTTAGAAGCAAAAAGACAGCCGACGTTGGAATTTTCACGGGTGTGGAGCTTTAATTTATTTGTTGACTATAAAAGCAGCGTGATATTTTGTTAACCTTGGCCTGCCTGAAAATATGCACTTTTAATACATCATGCGCCATAAATTGTTGAAAAATCAGCAAGGTCGTTTTTTTTCCAGCCGCATAATTCTTCATTTAGCTTCCTATTAGAATTTATACGTCCATATTTCCCGAGCCAACATTCGACTTGATTTGATTAGAAAAAAAAGCAAAGTTGTTGCTTAAGTGCTTCTCGCGCTGACCTCGCCAAATGGCCGCCATTTCATTAGCGTCTCTCTTGCTGGTTTTTCCCAACTCCCGCATTCACCCGCACGGTGACCGCTCGTCGAGTAACCGGCGCCCTGTGTTCGTTGTGGGTCAGGGTAGGGGAGGGTCAATTTGCATTGTCCATTTCCTACCAATTACTTGTCATTTCTGTGTCACTTCTTGTTACATGAATTGCTTCCTGTCCATTTTGGTGTATTCTTGTGTCACTTGCTATACATTTGGGGTCATTTGCTGGTAATTTTAGCACATTTATGGGTCATTGCTGTTGATTTTGGAGTTTTCTGGGTCTTTTCCTCTTCATGCATAGCTTCCTGTTTAATTTTGCGGTTTCTCAGGTCACTTCCTGTACATTTTGTGTCATTTTCTGGTCGTTTTAGTGCATTTCGGGGTCACTTCCTGTTCATGGCTAGCTTCCTGTTGATTTTGGAGTTTTCTCAAGTCACTTCCTGTTCATTTTGGGTTATTTGCTGGTCACTTTAGTGTTTTTCTGCGTCACTTCCTGTTCATGGATAGCTTCCTGTTTACATTTGAGTTTTCTCAGGTCACTTCCTGCACATTGTGGGTCATTTGCTGTTCATTTTCATGCATTTCTGGGTCGCTTCCTGTTCATAGATAGCTTCCTGTTGACTTTAGTGTTCTTGGGTACATTTTGGGTCATTTACTGGGCAGTTTAGTGCATTTCTGTCATTTCCTGTTCATCGATAGCTTCCTGTTGATATTGGATTTTTCTCAAGTCACTTCCTGTACATTTTGGATCATTTGCTGATCATTTTAGGTCGTCTCATGAATCGCTTCCTGTTTAATTGAGTATTTGTTCATTTTAGATAAATAACATTTATTGATATTTCAAAAAGAACAGTATGTATGATATACTTTTTTATGACATGCAGTCGTAAACGTTTTTCGTGTAAAACAAACGAGCGCGGTCAAGAAGCAAAGGCGGTGCCGGAACATTCTGGGTCAGACAGCTGAGGAGGATTAATTTAATGCACTATAACGGGATAACAGCAGGGGATTCTGGGTAAAGACTTAAGCCACAGAGAAGCAAAATGGGCAGAAAAAAGGCCCTTTTACAAAGAAAGGAAAAAAGGAAACCAGGAAAAAGCAGCGACAGCTCATTAAGGCAAAGCTAATCCCGGACAGGAAGTGGCCGTTCGTTAGTATTGGCGCTTACTAAGTCCAGGTCCGGTTGCCCCCAATAACCCCCCCCCCCCCCAAACACCCCCTTCCCCCTCCACTCAACGGCGGTGTCAGTCAAGCCCGAGAGGGACCGTAGAGGTCTTAATGGCCCTCATTAATAATACATTTCTCTTCTAATTACGGACACTAATGAGAAGTCCACTGTCCTTTTTCTAATGAGACAAGAAAGGAAGGGAAAAAAGGAAAAAAAAAAAAAACCTAATGCTCCTCTTGATGGCAGCCATCCAATCATAAGAATATTTACTTTTTCCCCCCGCCCACTTCTTTTAAAAATTTCGAAAGTTAAAAATTTCGAAAGTTAAAGAGCTTAAGTACTGTTTTTTTTTTAAATTTAAAAAGTATTTAAAAAAAGAAAAGAAATGGTCAAAAATGTAATATAGTTTTCTAAAAAGTGAAGTTTTTGTATCCATTTTTTTTACTGTGAAAAAAAAATATCAAAAATAAGTAAAGCAAAATAGATATTTATTTGGGAAGAGAACAAAAATAAATACATGAATAAATACAAAATAAATAGTATTTTTCAATTTTTGATAAACTAAGAAATAAAATGTTAAAAAATTGTTTTTAAATTTTAACAGCAAAATAAATGAAAAATTAAAGGGGATATTTTCATTTAGTTTTTTTAAATCCTGTATATCTACTGTTTATATAATAATGATAAATAAAAATATTTAAAAAAAATCTTCATTTAAAATTCAAATAAAATAATACAGTATATTTACTCCAAACGAGTTATTTTGACCAATGGTTTCTCCACGATAATTAGAAATAATCAAAACAAATTTGATCGTGTTAGCTTCCAAATAGTCGACTTCTAATTGTTTTTGCGACAGTTTTGCGCTCATTTCTCATTCTTCAAAAAAACCCTTGGTCATTTCCCATCTTGTGGCCAACAGAATTCCTTCGTCCAATTGCAACCCTCGCCAAAGCGGGATCCAATTTATCCCGGGCGCTTTGTTCTCCCACTTGGAGCCCGGCTGACAAATAACCCGAGCGGGAAGGCGGGCAAAGCTTCGCCTTCTCATCCATCAAATGGGACGGAGATCTCGCCATCCCATCCTTTCTCAAACGCCGCTTTTTTGCCCACTTACCGTATTTGTCGCTAAAAAAATGATGACTGAATCGAGGCTACGGCTTATATGCGCACAAATTAGACTTGACATGCACAAAACTTTAAAGTGACAAGACAAAATGCCATAAGGCAATACAATGCGTCCGATACGGTCATTTATTTCAAAATAGAGTAAAAATAAACAGATAAAACGCTATGACAATTTATTTTTGACTTCTATGAATGAAATTCAAGGGGAAAAAAAGCGTATCTTGCATAAAACGTTAATAAAAAAACTCACTTGTGAACTTTTCAAATTTCGTAAGTAGAGCAGTGCTTTATATGTAAATTCTCGACAATAATTTCAAAATAAAATAACAGATAAGGAAATACATTTACTTTTTGGGAGGATTTCGTAACTTGACTTTGATGGGAAGGTGGCCCTTACCAACATGTCCGTCCGTCTAAGCCTGATTTCCCCTCTCGCTTCTACCTCTCATCACGGTAATTGGCAATCGGGGAGCCCGTCGTCCTTCGGCGTCCCTCCGGCGGCGCACGGAGGCTTTGCGCGGCGGGACAAATGGGCGGCGAAAGGCCTTCCCGCCAGCGGGTAATTGGCGCCGACGGCTTCCCTCCTCCAGGTGTCCGTGGCCCACTTAGGCCGGCCCCCGTCCCGGACTATTAGGGCCGCCGCCGTTCCTTTGTTGGGGCCGGCCGGCTAAAGCCTTCCTTTGAAAAAGCACTCCTGCCACGGTAAACAAGGGCGCCCGTGCCGCGTTGAGAAACGACCTCGTTGGGGGAAAAAATCGATGAAGAGCCAGATGAAAAGGGCCACCGCCATTTTCCATTCTTTTCAACGCCGCCGCACAAAAAACAGCGATAACTTAAGGTGCTTTTCCACTCGTCGTTTGATAGAGGTGGCACTAGACGTCCAATCCGTTTGAAGTAACGATAGCGGGCCCAGCGGTTAGCGCGTGTGCCTCGCAGTTCTGGGGTCGAGGGTTACATCCCTGGTCGGTCCTCACGGTGTGGCGTTTGCGTGTTCTCCCCGGGCTTGCCCGCGTGGCTTTTCTCCGGGTACTCCACTTTCCTCCCACATCTCCTAAAGCACAGGTGTCAAAGTGGAGGCCCGGGGGCCAAATGTGGCCCGCTGCATTATTTTGTGTGGCCCGGGAAAGTCAATCATGAGTGTCGACTTTCTGTTTTAGGTTCAAATTCAAATGAAGAGTATAGATGTATATTAAATTTCCTGATTTCCCCCCTTTGAAATCAATAATTGTCATTTTTTATCCATTTTTTTCAGTTTTTAGTTCAAAAATCATTTTGTAAAATCTAAAAATATATTAAAAAAGCTAAAACAAACATTGTTTTAGATCTATAAAAAAATGGAATATTCAGGGCTTTTAATCCAGTTCATTTAATCCATTTATATAAAAAAATCTAAATATTATTTCTAAAATGGTCTGGCCCACGTGAAATCGAGTTGACGTTAAAGCGGCCCGCGAACCAACCCGAGTCTGACACTCCTGCCCTAAAGCATGTCTCATTGCGCCCAGCGATTGGCTGGCGATCGTGGTCTGGGATGGGCTCCAGCACCCCCTGCGACCCTTGTGAGGATACGTGGTTTGGCAAATGAATGAATTTTTGCCATTCGGGAAGTAGGCAGGGCTTTTCCTGCGGATCAGACGTGGCGCCCGCACCAACCACCGTCCGTCGACATACACGAACGAGGCTATCGTAAAAAGAATGGCGCTAGCTCCATTTAGCGGCGGACGGCGATCCCCGAGGCTGGCGTGGCCTTTTCTACGGTGACTCTAATTACCCGCTCGTTAGCGTGCGGCGCCCGACCTGGGTCCCCCGCCCCTCCCCCGCTCTCGCTCCTTTTTTTTTTTTCCATTTCATGCCTTATTCCCTTTTTCCCTTAGTCATTTTCCAAGGGTGATAAGTTAATGAGGCGCTAATGTGCTACACCTTGAGAGACGCGCGCGACGGGCGCAAAACGTACAGCCGCGTCGTAAAGCCGAAGACGCAAATTGACACGTGGCAGAAAAGAAAGAAGAGATAATTTCTCTCTTCCTTAATGATTTTATCTTCAGTCCCAAAAGGAATGAATAACATTTCTATTGCTTTCAATAAGAACAGCGGATGCTTTTGACTTACGAGCTTTGGCCACGCCCCAAATTCAACTCCCAAGTCAAAACGTACAAGGCCGTGACCTGGCAAGGTCGCCCGGCGTGCTTTCCTTTTTCCCCCGCCGCGTTATTTGGGAAGATTTTGTCATCATTTCATCATTTGCCACATCATTCACATTCAGCGGGGATTTCGTTTTTTTCCTCGGGACTCTTTTACTCGCCCTCATTAATCCGTTTTTCTTTTTTTTCCCCCCGTCTTCTACAGACTTCTTATTTATTTATTTATTTTTGTTTGAATCCTAACGCAAGCGTCGACCGGGGGGATAAAAAAAAAAACTGCGCTGTTTTGGCGGTCGGAGCGTGAATCGTTAATGTCCGCCGGGCCGGCGATATTCTAATTCTGACCCACTTGCGGCCGATGACGTGTGAAGGAAGAAGAAAAAAAAAGAGCTTTGACGCAAAAAAAGGAGAAAAAAAAGAAGGGAGAAGACAATCGTGCGGATGATGACGACGCGCTTTTCCAGGGAGGCGCCGCCTTTCATCTGGGCTTCCGCGTCATTCACAAATGGGATTTTGCTTCCATTCACGCAAAGCGGGCCTCGGCAAAATGCCCGCCGACGCTTTCTTTTGTTCTCGAGGTCCTCTTCGCCTCTACAATGTCCTTTTTCCTTCTAAACATGACTTAAAAGATGCAAAAAGTTGGACACGCGAGGAGAAGTCGTCAAGGAAAGTTGTCATTTGACCAAAAGTGTCATTTTTAAAACCAAATGAACAAAATTCTCCAAGAATCGAGAGGAGGAAGTGACCCAAAATGAACAAGAAGTAAGCAGAAATGACGCCATATCAGCAGGAAATGATTCAAGAAAGGATGTTGACCTGGAAATGCTCTAAAATGATTGACAGGAAATAAGATAGAAATCCCCCACAATGTCCAGGAAGTGAAAACTGAAGCAAAAGTGATCTGGCGGGAAGAAAAAAAACTGAAAAAGGACTCGGTGACCCAAAATGTCCAGGGAGTGACCCAAAATCAACAGGAAGCCACACAGAAATGCCTTAAAATGGGCAGGAAGAGGATCGTCATTCACAGGAAATGACCCAAATGTGCAGGAAGTGACCCAAAAATACATAGGAAATGACCTTGGAATGACTGAAATGTGCAGGAAGTGACCCAAACTCAACAGGAAGGGACTAATAACCTCAAGTGACTAAGAAATGCCTTAAACTGTGCAGGAAGTGAAACAAAATTTACAGAAAGTGATCCTGGAATGACCTAAATGTGCAGGAAGTGACCCAAAATCAACAGGAAGTGACCCAGAAATGCCTTAAAATGTGCAGGAAGTGGATCGTAATTTACAGGAGGTGACCCTGGAATGACACGAATGTGCAGGATGTGACCCAAAATCAACAGGAGACGACCCTAAAACTCAACAGGAAGTGACTAATAACAGCAAGTGACCAAGAAATGCATTCAACTGTGGAGGAAGTGAAACATAATTTACAGAAAGTGATCCTGGAATGACCCAAATGTGCAGGAAGTGACCCAAAATCACGAGGAAGTGACCCAGAAATGCTCCGAAATGAACGGAAGTGACTTTGGAATGTCGCAAAATGTACAGTAAGTGACCCAAAATGCTCCAAATCCATAGGAGCTGCCCCAGAAAAGCTCCAAAAATGAACAGGAAGTGACTTTGCAAGTAGCCTAAACTGCCGTAGCCGCCATTGACAAAATCCATTCATTTCCCAAGTCGTCTCTCGGCGCAATTTCGAACTAGCCGCAAAGTAGCACCTATTTTATTTCATTCTTTTGGGAGTCGTCAGTGGGCCGACAGGAAGTGATTGTTATTCCACAAAGAGCGAGTCAAACTCCCCAGCTGCTTTTCAAGTGGCTAAGGCTTCTCGCTAATGATCTTGACTTTGCCTCTTAGCGCGCCGCCTTTGCCCTCCAAATGCTAATGAGGCGCCCTTCGCTCCCACTCCGACTAATGTTGAATTATGAAACAAAATGTAAGGCGAGGGGAGAGGTGGCAAGCTTTCTCGCTGGCTTTGCCTTAGTTGCGCTCTCCCGGGTCAAAATGTGGCAAAGTTAGCGTGCGCGCACGCTCGCGGTCATGTCAGATCTAGCGTGCGTTGCCGCCTCCCTGTGGACATTCGGCGAAATGACACCCATTTTGACAAGTAGGCCAGCGCGCTCATGTGCAAATTTCTTCATCGTCAGCATAGGCAACTTCATCCTCATCGTCACTATGGTGGTTAACACTCTCGTTGCCGTCGACGACGACGACGGGAAATGTCGGTAGACGCCCAATTGTGTTCTTTGTGCATTTGAAACGGGTGAGCGTCTCCGTCCTCCATTCTCTGTCACCTTCTTCTCTTCTTATCGTTGTCAGCGTCATTTCCATCTTCATCCTGATTGTTGCATCATCGTTTCAGTCATCCTCATCCCACATTCCTCGTGGATTGCGATTGGGATTGGGATTGAGTTGGGATTAGAGTTTGACATAGAATTGTACACATCATGATCATCCTCATCGTATTTTCCTAATCTTCTCAAGATCCGGATCATTATCTTTCGTTATGTTCGTCTTTATCCTCGCCATCATAAGAATTCACGTCATCTTTATCAACATGATTAGATTTATCGCCCTCCTTCTCATCTTCAATTTCATCCTCATCTTCATCCTCATCTTCATCCTCATCATCCTCTTCTTCATCCTCATCACCCTCATCTTCATCCTCTTCTTCATGCTCATCTTCATCCTATTCTTCATCCTATTCTTTATCCTCATCTTAATCCTCATCATCCTCTTCTTCATCCTCATCACCCTCATTCTCATCTTCATCCTCATCTTCTTCATCCTCATCTTCTTCATCCTCATCTTCATCAACATGATTATATTTATCGCCCTCATTCTCATCTTCATCCTCATCCTCATCTTCATCCTCATCCTCATCTTCATCAACATGATTATATTTATCGCCCTCATTCTCATCTTCATCCTCATCCTCATCTTCATCCTCATCCTCATCTTCATCAACATGATTATATTTATCGCCCTCATTCTCATCTTCATCCTCATTTTCATCTTCATCCTCATTCTCATTCTCATCTTCATCTTCTTCCATGTCCTTCCATCCATTTTATTGTCCATCTGGCTGTCATCTCCGTTTGTCCTTCGTCCACTTCCCGCCACGGATCCTCACGCCCCGTTCTCCTGCTTTTTCCTTTCCCCCCATCTTTTTTTTTCTTCCCCATCCCGGTCTTCCTCCCGCCCTCCCCGAGGTTCGACGCTGGCCGAATAGCTCGGCCGCCATCGATTATTTGATGGGGGAGGGGCGGGCGCCTTGAATAATTGAAATGGCCCTCAACCGAGCACGCGACTTCACGTCCGGCGTTATAGATGGAGATCGTTTGTCACGTCGCCGCTGACCATTCATCCTCGTTGACCTGGATGGGCCGTCAAAGTGGGCTCAAAAGTGACGAGACCTATATTTGTCTTGAATTAAATCCCCAAGTTTAAAAGCAAAATGGAGCTTGCGTCGGTCTGTTTTGGCTCAAACTTAAAAAGTCGACCGCAGGCGCGCTTTGGGATTCGGTGACCTTTGCGCCGCCGCCAGAGCATAAACGGGCCGCAAATTGCAACCCGCCAGATAGCTGGCGGCGGCTAATCTGCTCTTTGATGTCTACATTTCAACACGCTCATCTTTCCACACATTATCAACGGCGTGGTCATGTGTGAGCGCCGCGTTAATCCCAGCACGCAAATCAATTCAAACCAGAGACACGCAGATCCATAACGACATTTTTTCCTTATACCGTGTCGATATGAATTGGCGCCCATTGCCGATGAGACAGTTCCAATGTGAATTTATAATCCAGTTTATTACTTTGTCATTTATTCATTTTCCGTACCTGGGGGTGCTGGAGCCTATCCCAGCAGAGTAGTTTGGCGGCCAATTGCAGGCAGCTCACTTGGACAAAGACATGATTTTTCACTGGATTAAAAATGGCTGCTATCCTGAATTCATGTCATAATCAGAGGTTTTTTTTTTCAGATGTCAGGGACACTTTTCCAAACGGATCCAGATGCCATTCTCGGGTCGCAAGATGAGGCCGGCCGTCGGAAGGAGCTCCGCTCGCGACTGAGTGGCTGTCACCTGGAATTTGCGCAAAATGGACGACAGCACCACCTTCTCCTCCATCATGGCAAAACGCTGACCTGCCGCAAAACACACAAGGCCAGATGTCTTCAATTGTAAGTAGCCAGTGGCCATCTTGCATTTATGCCGGGTGGGCGGATTGTTTTGTGGGGAGAAAAAATGGAGGAATTATTCATAAATTTATATCAGTTTTAGAAAACGACTCGTTTTTCCATTTGCGTTCGATTAGGCTTTTCCTATTTTGAGTTTGTCTTTACCCCATCAATTGAAAAAAAAAAATTGAAGTCAATATAGAAACACGCATATTTACCTGTTCATTCCCTGCCAACCTCCCCATCCTCAGAAAATTAGCATTTCTAGTTCAATATTTGTAAGGCAAGCACACCTCCAATGTGGCCGCTGACCAAAATAAATTGACTTAACACGACGATTTATCCAACGGCCCCCTGACGCAAAATGGCCGACGAGGGTCGCCGGACAGGCACTTACCGATGCAGTTGCGGAGCCCGGCGGAGAAGGGAATGTACGCGTACGGCGGTCGGTCCAGGCAATTTTCCGGCAGGAAGCGTTCGGGTCGGAACTCCTCGGGCTCGGGGAAGTAGCGGGGATCTCGGTGGAGGGCGAAGGGGAGGACCACCGCGTTGGTGCCGGCGGGTACCTTGAAACCGTCTGCCAAAAGAGAAAAAAGACAGGCTTTCCAAACCAATTTATATATATCACTATTGTTGCTAGGTAGAATTTGCACAACGGATTGTGCCCCAAGGCCCAAAAAAAACAAATGTCCGTTCACTGCCACCCACCCAGCTCGTTTTTAATGAATTGGAAGCCACATTGATCAAATAATTGTTTTGATTTTAAAAGGGCGAGTTTGGACGAGCTTACGTAGAATGTCAATGAATTGACTGCCGGTCCAAACGAATCGGACGGTTACTTTCTACGTACTGATGATGGTGTCTTGGCGGATGCTGCGTCCAAAGAAGGGCACGGAGGGAAAGAGGCGCAGGGCCTCCTTGATGACGCACTCCAAGTACTTGAGCCGCCTGAGGTCCTCCATGCTAGCCACACGTTCCGACTCGCCTTAAAAAAAAAAAAACTAGCGTTAGCGTAGCACGACATCTACCATCAAACCAACGAGCCGTCGTTTACGGCGGCCGGCGTAAAGATACGCTCAAATGTACATGCATTTCCCGAACCGCTTATCCTCACGAGGTTCGTGGGGGGTGCCGGAGCCTATCCCGGCCGGCGGAGGGACACCGTGAATTGACGGCCAGGCAATCACGAGGAGACTAAGGGAAAGTAATGGCTTCTAGCTTAGGGGCAATTTAGCATGCAATTAGCCGAGCAAGCATGCTTTTGGAATGCCAAAGTACCCGTAGAAAACCCACGCGAGCCCGGGAGAACATGCAAACCGACGCGCTAACCAGTACATAATGATAGTAGAATTCATTTTGGAAACAAAACTAAAAATCCTGAATTTAGAAAAATGTTTTTAAATATGGTAATAATGAAAGAAAATTGAAAAATGAATTTAAAAAATGAAATGATTAGAATAAAGCAAAGCTGGAAAAAAAACATTTTGTATGAAACCTACAAATGAATTCCTCCTTCTTAACGTTTAAATGGGGCGATTCGTTGAAGAAGGTCAGGGCAGTCGACTTTTCACGCTTTCACAGCGCCGCTTTGTATACAAACACATTTGTGGGCGGAGTCACCGAAAACTTCCTGGAGCTCGCGTTGAACTTTGCGGTGCACGTCGGAGTGAGAGCCCAGCAGGTGAAGCGCCCAATTCATGGAAGCCGCCGTCGTGTCGTGGCCCTGCCCCACACAAACAAACAAAAAAACCACGCAAAACGAGCGTTAGCCTAGCCGTCCTTTTTGGGGGGGGTCAAAAGGCAATTGACCTCAAACATGAAGGTGTCCACTTCCTCCTGAATGTCCCCATGGCTCATGGCGTTCCCGTCTTGGTCTTTGGTCTGGAGCAGCATGTCGAGAAACGCTCGCCTCTTCCTGTCCTCCACCCCCGTCCCGTCGCTCGTCTTCAGACTCTGGGCTCGTTCGCGGATCACCTGGCGAGAAAATGGCCAAAATGGAACCCGAGAAAATCAGTCAAAAGGGGCCTCTCACCTCCATGGTGAAGGAATGCAACGTTTTGAGCGTGCTGTCGTGCACGTTGGCCTCGCCAAAGTATTTGTAAGTCAAGTTGGGCCAGAACCACGGCGCCCTCTGCCGGCGACTGATGATATCGCTCATTCTGAAAACCGCAGATGGAGCGTGTCATTTTTCTGGAACGGCGTCCAAAAGCCACCGGGACTCACTTGTAGATGCTCCGGACGTACTCGGACTCGGAATTGCTCTGAGCGTGGACTTTTCTTCCCATGGCCGTTTCTGGAAACAAATGGGGAAACTTTTCCTTGGAGTACTTTCAACGTCTTTAGCCCCTTTTTGGCTTAGCGTCAACTGACCGCAGATGATGTCCAAGGCGCACAGGGTGACGTCGTTGAAGCAGTCAAAGGGACCGGCGCCAACCCGCGAGGACAACTTGTCCACCAGGACTTGGGCCTGCTCGTTCATCACTTCCAGGAAGTCTTGCAAGATGCTGAAGTGGAAGGTCGGCGTCAGCATCTTGCGACGCTCGCGCCACTTTGCGCCCGTGCTGTCGACGCCGGTCGAGAAAACCAGTTTTTAAGAAGAAGAAGAAGAAAAACGGTGACCCCAGGTTGGTCGTCCCGGAACGGGGCGGGGCGGGGCGTACCTGGTGAGGAGACCGGTTCCGAGCCACGGGTGGAGGAAGCTGTAGACACTGGATTTGTCCATGTGGGCGGGGTTGCTCACAATAGGCTACGCAAAATCAACATTCCCCTTAAGATTCCGGATACCAGGAGTTTGAATTGGGTTAGCACGTGGGCCCCACGGTTCTGGGGTCCTGGGTTGGATCCCAGGTCGCCCCCCCCCCCTGTGTGGACTTTGCATGTTTTCCCCGGTCTTGCCTTGTGTGGCTTTTCTTCTTGCTCCCTTTTATTGGGGTTATGCAGTGTAGGTTAATTGTATGCTAAATTTCCCTTAGCTACGATTGGTTCTCCTTTGTCCCTTGGCTGGATAGGCGGTTCAGAAAATGAATCAATATGCAGTTTGAGGGCGTGGCTATTTGAATACTCAAGAAAGGTTGGCCTTCTATGGTCTAGACCACATGTGTCAAAGTGGCGGCCCGGGGGCCAAATATGGCCCCCCTCATCATTTTGTGCGGCCCAAGAAAGTAAATGATGAGTGCCGACTTTCTGTTTTAGGATCAAATTAAAATCAAGAGTACAGATGTATATTAAATTTCCTGATTTTCCCCCTTTTAAATCAATAATTGTCATTTTTTCATTCATTTTTTTCTGTGTTTTTAGTTCAAAAATCATTTTGTAAAATCTAAAAATATATAAAAACAGCTCAAATAAACATTGTTTTAGATCTATAAAAAACTGAATATTCAGGGATTTTAATCCAGTTTTTTAATCCATTTATATAAAAAAAAAAATCAAAATCGCGAACCAACCTGAGTCTGACACCCTTGGTCTAGACCAAAATGCACAGACGGCTGCGCTTCCCGTTCAGTAGCGGCTAGCATTTGTCAACAAGCCCACCCGTGCATGAGGCAAAAGAGTGTGGGCGGGGCCAAATCACGGAGCACTGGCGTTCCTACCCATATGCTTTTCAACTGGATCACTTTGAATATATTTGACGGCTCCAACATTTCCAAAATGAAATAAATGGCATTCAAAATGGAGCAGAAAACAAGAAAGCCTGCTACTTTTTTTTAGTCAGCGGCGACGGCGACCCACCTCCACGGTCTCGGCGTGAAAGAGAATGACAAAGGGCACGGTCCCCAGCCACATTTTGATCAGCGGGGCCTGGCGGAACTCGTTGGTGTAACCCAGAATTTGCTGGAAGAACTCTAAAACAAACCAAAAATGGCCTTTTTTTTACACCGAAAAAAACCCCAACATGGCTATTCCCCCCCCTCCAAAATGCCACCTTTTTGCACCCAAATCAATGACTCAGTTAGTTTCCTCACCTACGGCGTCGGTCTTCAAGTCCAGCGCGTTCCCCAGCAGGGGGTACGTGGGCCCCACGGCCTGGATGGGCTTCATCATGACCCATTTTCTCAGGTAGCCTCTCAGCCTCTGGTAGACCAGTGCCGACAGCGCCACCAGCAGGCCCACCGCCAGCGCGGCGCCATAGGCGACCACGGCCATCTTCCTTCTGTCGCTCCGCGCCGCCCGACGCCGGCTCAAGTAGCGGCCGCGGCGGTCACGTGCGGCTACGGGGGGTTGCCCCACAACGCCCTTTGCGCTCGTTATCTCGGGCCACGTGCTTAAAGTCGAGCTTGTTTTTTTCCGACGAATGAAAGACTGAACCGTTTTACTCGTGGGATGTTTGATCAGGGGGGCGGGGCTTTTGCCACAAAGACAAACAAACTAGAAAAATGACACATTTAAACACACGCTAGCAACAAACATCGCCGTGCTATAATTATATTAACCAACTAGCGCAAGGGTGTCAGACTTGGGTTGGTTCGCAAGCCGCTTAAACTTCAACTCGATTTCACGTGGGCCGGACCATTTTAGATATAATATTTAGATTTTTTTTATTTTTTTATAAATGGATTAAAAGAACTGGATTAAAAGCCCTGAATATTAAGTTTTTTTATAGATCTAAAACCATGTTTATTTGAGCTTTTTTAAAAATATATTTTTAGATTAGATTTTTGAACTAAAAACACAGAAAAATGGATTAAAAAAGACAATGATTGATTTAAAAGGGGAAAAATCAGGAAATTGAATATACATCTATACTCTTCGTTTTAATTTGATCCTAAAACAGAAAGTCGGCACTCATCATTGACTTTCCCGGGCCACACAAAATGATGTGGCGGGCCACATTTGGCCCCCGGGCCGCCGCTTTGACACAAGTGAACTAGCGGTTAGCACGTCGGCTCACATTTTTGGGGTCGAGGGTTCGATCCCAGGTGGAGTTTGCATGTTCCTCCGGGCTTGCGTGGGTTTTCTCTTGGTACTCTGATTTCTTCCCACATCTCCAAAAGATCCATGCTAGGCTAATTGGGTGCTAAATGATCCATCTATCTAAAATGGCTTGTCCTTCGTCTCCTCGTGCCCCGCGATTGGCTGGCCACCCATTCGGGGTGTGACGCCCCCGGTGCTAGTCGTCAGCTGGGATGGGCTCCAGCACCCCCGTGAGCCTTTTGAGGATAAGCGGTTTTGCGAACGGACTCATGTTTTGAGGGTCACGGAGGTAGGTGCCGGAGCCGATCCCAACGAAGTAGGCAGGGCGCACTCGGAACGGGTCGCCGGCCAATCGCAGGGCATCAGAGACAAACAACCATTTGCAGCAGCAGTTATCAGTAATAGCGAGTACGGGATTGGGAGGCCAGAGATAAGGGGTCGGAGACGCGATAGGTAGATTGACAAAAAGCCTGGAGAAGTTTTAGCTTTTTGCTACTTTTGCCGAGCGCAATCTCATTCAGCTTGCTTGGACTTTGTGAGTCAAAGTTGAACTTTTTTGTAATGATTACAGAGAGTGGGTGGAAATTGACAGGACATTAATTACGTATTATATTCTGTACTTATATAGTTTTATATCCATTCCAGTGGCCAAGTTTAAGCCTGCCTAAATTGCCATTGATCTCATCAAGGACAAAAAGCATCGCTACATGAAAATAGCAGTCAAATACATTGAGCAAAATAGAACAAATAAAAAAGAAACATCATTTTTAGATGAAACATTTCAAAATTTTGGCTGTATATAAAAAAAGCAAGAATTTATGAATAATTTCCTCGTTTATCATTACTATTGACAAATATGTTTACCTGTTTACATTCTATTTTTAATGACTTCTGTTGATTATCTCGTGTTTGGCTGGATTTGTTTCCCATGTAATAATGTTATATTTAGAATTTTGGATATGGTCATTGGCTGCCATAAATGGCAATAGAGATCCAATCTTTTTTAAAGTGGGGGTGCTGGCAGTGAATGTATTGGGTTCAAATGATTTGAAAAATGTTTTTGAAAAAGGACTGAAAACAGTCACTGTCCCCACCAAGGGTTAAAAGTCAACAAAAGTTGTCTTAAAAGAACTTTTCCAGACCACAAAATATTTTTCTGTGTCAATGTCGATAAAAGTAGATGATTTATTGGGATGATTTTTAGTTAGAAATGTTTGGGGAACAAAAACGTGATTTACCAGGCAGACCGTGTGGGTTTGGAGCTTTCAAAGGAGGGGCGATACGGGGCGTGTCTTCCCCAGGGCGATGAGCAGCTGCTGGCGGAAGGCCAACGCCCGCTCCTCCTGACCCGCGGGCCAGCCTAGCACGCAGTGGCGCCTCAGCATGGCGCGGCGCAGGAACAGCGACAGCCACAGCTTGTAGTCGGGCACGTCCTCCAGCAAGACCAGGATGACCGAGTCCCGGCTGGCCTCCATCACCTGGTGCAAGGCCTGCTGGGCCTTGAAGCTGCCGCCGACAGACATGCACACAAAATTTCTCACTGGCCCGAGTTGCCATTTGGGCACCAGACAAAAAATGGGATTTCCTCACGGGGAAAGGTACCCGGACATTTCGCCGACGGACGGTTTGTCGAACGGACGCTTCGTCGACGGACATTTCGTGGATGGACCTAACCTTAACCACTATCCACTAACCCTAATTCTAACCACTAACCTTACAAATTGTCCGGCGACGAAACGCCGGCAACGAAGTTTCCGGCAACGAAGTGTCCGGCAACGAAGTGTCCGGCAACGAAGTGTCCGGCAACGAAGTGTCCGGCAACGAAGTGTCCGCCAACGAAGTGTCCGCCAACGAAGTGTCCGCCAACGAAGTGTCCGCCAACGAAACATCCGGTCACGCGGGGAAAAAAGCATTTGCCCCGCCCCCTAGTGGCGTCGACCGGCCACGCTTATAAAAATAACGCCCGACGTCGATGAAGAAAATGACAAAGAAAAGCCCGATTCATGCTGAAGATCCATTAGCGCAGTGGTCTCCAAAGCTGCGGGTTTTCATTCCAACTCAGAAAGAGGACACCTTTTCACCAATCAGTGGATTGCAGTCAGGTTCTGCAGGAATCTCGTGTGTCCGTGCTGGATCGGTTGGAACAAAAACCCGTACCCAGGACCACTTTGGGGACCCACCCCAAGCCCACATGAGCGGATTGAGAAAAGCCCTTGAACTTACCGACTGCACCAGGGATCCAGGAGGAGGCTCTCCGTGACCACGAAAAGAATTCTGCGCGAGTTCCTCATGTTGGTCACGATGGACTCCAGCTGGGACATCCCGGCCTCGGCGTCGCGCTCCTCCAGGTAAAAGCGGCAGCCGCAGTTCTCCAGGGGCAGGACGGCTCGCTCCACCCAGCCGCCGTCCGCCTCGGCGTGCACCACGTAGGCGTCGTACTGGAAGCGCCCGCCCTCCTCGGCGGCGGCGGCGGCGTCGCCCTGGCGGAAACCCAGCGTGCGGTTGAGCAGGATGTTCCAGTGGAAGCGCAGCCTCCAGCCGTGGAAGCGCCAAAACAGCGGCATCGCCGTCAGCAGCGCCACCAGCGTGGCGCTCAGCAGGAAGAGAGCGCGGAAGGGCGCCAGGTCCTTGCAGGAGAGCGGTTCGAAATCCGCCACCGAGCGGTTGAAGTAGGCCAGCGGCGTGTTGCACCTGTAGCGTTCCCTCCAGCCGGGAACCGCCGCGCCGCCGCTGCCGTTCAACCACGTGACGAACCACAGCATGCTCTCGCAGGTGCAGTCGAAGGGATTCCGGTCCATCAGGAGGTAGCTCAGGTTGGACAGGGGAGTCCGGAAGACCTCGGCTCTCACGCTGGTGATCAGGTTCCTCTGCAGGCGTAGCACCGTCAGCGAGGTCTGGCTGGCGAACACCGAGTCCTCCAGCTTGTTCAGGAGGTTGTTGCTCAGGCTGAGCTCCCGCAAGGCGCTCAGGCCGCTCAGGCTTCCCGCCGGGATCTCGTCCAGCCCGTTGTTGTCCAGCTGCAGGGAGCTCAGGTTCCCCAAGCCCCGCAGGTAGAAGACGGCCCCCCCCGGTTTGGCCTCCTTCCACAACCTGGCCAGGTTGTTGTGCTCCAGCTTGAGGACCCTCAGCTTGGCCAGTCCGCTCAGCAGGTCGCCGTTCAGGTTGGCGATGTTGTTGTTGCTCAGGTCCAAGTAGGCCAGCTCGGCCAAGGGGCGGAACGGAGAGGGCTCCGAGTTCAAGGAAGCGGCCGTCAGGCTCTTGCTCAGCGTCAGGAGCTCCAGTCCGGGGACGCCGGCGAACGACTGGGAGACCAGCGTGACCGTCTGTCGGTTGAAGGACAGGCGCAGCTCCTTCAGCCGGCCCAGGCCGCCCAACTCCTCCCCGCTCAGAGTCTGCCGGATGAAGTTGAAGTCCAGGAAGAGGTGGCTGAGGTTCCCCAGGGCCGAGAAGGCGCCGGGCCCCAGCCGCGAGACGGCCGCCGCCGTCAGGTTGAGCTTCAGCAGCGACCCGCCCAGCGAGGACAGCGTCTCGTTGGAGATGCTCTTCAGCGAGGCGTAGCTGCTCCAGCTCAGGTCCACTTCCCGGAGAGCCCTCGGTCCCGCGAAAGTGCGCCCGCTGAGGGAGCGCACCGAGGTGCGCCGCAAGCACAGGATCTCCAGGGCGCCCAGCGGCCCGAAGGCCAAGTCGTCGATGATGGGCGTGGCCGAGGCGCGGCTCTTCACCAGGGCCCTGGTCAAGTCCAGCCGCTTCAAAGCGCCCAGACCCCCAAAGGTCCCCCGGGTCAAGTGCTTGAGGTTGTTGTCCGACAAGACCAGGGTCTCCAGTTTGCCCAGCCAGCGGAGGGCGCCCTCTTCCATTTTCCCCAAGCCGTTGCCCGACAGGTCCAAGAAGGCCACGTCGGTCTCCTGCAAACCCCTGAAGGTGCCGTCGGTCAGCGTCACCAGCTTCATTGTCCGCAGGGACAGATGGCGCACGGACGTCCCGGACAACGCCAAGCAGAGTTTGGAGATGGCCGTGGTGCCCATCTTGCTCCCGTCCATGATCAAAGTCGACAAGCTGGAAATGGGCTTGAAGGAACCCGCCTCCACCTGCGCTCCCCCAAAAAAAGAAACCGAGCAATGGCGGGAGCCGGGGAATATCAAACGCAGCCCGGGATGCGTCTTACCGTTTTGATGGTGGAGGATTCCAGGTCCAGGAAGCGCAGAGACGAGGAGTTGCCAAAGAGCGCAAAGTCATCCTGAGCCAAAGCCGAGAAAGCGTTGAATCCCAGCCTCAGCTCCGCCAAGTTGGCCAGCTGAGGCCTGGAACCCAGTTTGGCCGAGTCCAGGTTGTTCTTGGACACGTCTAGGACTTTCAGACTCTGAAAAGCAGACAAGATGGCCACGCCCTTCTTAATTAGGCTCACAGTGCCAAGTTGGAAACGTTTGCCTAGGGTCGTCGGACAACGGAGCCCGAGAGACCCTCGGCTCGTTTGGTGACCTCCTACTTGAATTGTTGGCTTTCATCCAGGCAGCCCGTGTCACGGACGGGGCATCCTGGTTACCTGCAGCCCGGCGAAGGGTTCCCCTTTCAGTTTCAGCCGATTTCCCGATAAGCCCAAGACGGTCAGGGCGCCGCAGCCGTCCAAATCCTCTTCCCGGACCACGTGCACCTCGTTGTGATCGACGTGGAGCGTCCGCAGAAGGGGCAGCGCTCGGCACAGCCCACCTTTCAATAGAGAGAACGATACTTTAGCCGATTTTTTTTTTTCTTTTTTAATCCTTCAATTTTGTTTCTGTACTTGTTTAAATCTCATTGTACTTGTACCATGACGATAAAGGCATTCAATTCATCCCAATGGTGATTTAGCAGGATCATTTGTATCCCAAAAGGTCAACAAACCAAATACAGCGCCTCTACTTACGAATGCTTGGACCTGCCAGTGTTTCAGGTTACAAAAGGCTGCCATAGATTGGCTTTGTGCAGCCATTGTTTTTTGACACGTGTCAAAGTGGCGGCCCGGGGGCCAAATCTGGCCCGCTGCATCATTTTGTGTGGCCCGGGAAAGTCAATCATGAGTGTCGACTTTCTGTTTTAGGATCAAATTAAAATGATAGATATAGATGTATATTACATTTCCCGATTTTCCCCCTTTTCAATCAATAATTGTCATTTTTTAATCCATTTTTTCTGTGTTTTTAGTTCAAAAATAATTTTGTAAAATATAAAAAAAGCTCAAATATACATTGTTTTAGATATTTAAAATAACTGAATATTCAGGGCTTTTAATCCAGTTCTTTTAATCCCAAAAAAATCTAAATATTATATCTAAAATGGTCCGGCCCACGTGAAATCAAGTTGACGTTAAAGCGGCCCGCCAACCAACCCGAGTCTGACACCCTTGGTTTAAGACAATTGCTGTTTGGCCAGGTCATTTAGTTGACGGTCCGGACGGCGGTTCTTTCTATCGGATACCTTCCAGGACGGTCAGGCTGTTGTAGCTGACGTCCAAGCGCAGAAGACCCGAGTAGCGGCTCAGGGAGGCCGGCAGGATCCGACTCAGGCGATTGTGGGACAGGTCCAGGCCGCTGATATTGGCGGGGAGGTCCGGCGGCACGTCGGTCAGGTTCAGGTGGCTGCAGTCGGCTTCGGCGCCCCGCACGCGGCAAGGGCTTTCCTCCCGGGACGAGCCCAAAAGCAGCGCCATTTGGCACGCCAGCAACACCTGACGGGGGGTGTCGGGGTGTCACCATTTCACCGCAAAATTGTCCAAATACAGTGGTACCTCGAGATACGAGCTTAATCCGTTCCGGAACTGAGCTCGTATGACAAGATTCTCGTAACTCGAGCGGAAGTTTCCCATTGAAATGAATGGGAAACAAATTAATTCGTTCCAACTCTCTGAAAAAAAACACCAAAAACAGGATATTGGATTGAAAAAAATGTTTTATTTCTTATAATTCGCCATATATTGACAAAGTAATAAATAACGAGTGGTTTAATAGAAATAAAGTGTTTAATCTAACTAAAATTGGGCGGATTTCGCCGAGGGGAGAGGGGCACAAAAGGGGCGGGGGGCTTCGGGTTTTTTTCTTCCACACTCCACCCTCACGTTCGCTATCGATGGGCTGTTTGCTGTCGTACTATTCCCTTCAAAATATTCCGAAAATGATGCACACAAATGTCCTCACAATGGGATAATCGCAGTCTTTTATCAGCGATCGCGCCGCTGCTCATGGGAACTTTTGGGGGCGCTGGCTAGCGGCTCCTTTTAGCTTGTAACATCTGTGTTCGCATCCCCTCCAACGGCGCCTATGATAGAGTTGCTACCGGGGTTGCTATTGCGAGCCAGTGCCCCTGATGTTCTTATGAGCAGCCAACGAGAAGTAATATAATACTCCTGGTATTAGAAAAAATAACAGGAAATGCAGCAGCTGAGCTTACCCACGTATTGATTGTGGGTAAAGTTGTATTCTGAGTGCCATTGCCTGTCGGCGTTGTGTGCACGAGTATACTTCATTACCCAGAAAGCCCTCTTTTCCCCGCGCATGCGCGTTGTGCGTTTCCTGCTCTGAACAACTCATCCGGTGCTCGTAAATATTGTTATACACGAAAGATATGCAAAAAAAAATGCCATGGCCACCTGGCTTGGTCGCATCACGAGCGAATTATTCGATCGAAATTTCCCCCGTAAGACGAGCATTTTGTATGATGAGCGGTCGTATGACGAGGTACCACTGTACTCTTTTTTGTTTTGTTTTTTTAGATTAATGTTTCAATCAAACATTCAAATAGAGGAACTTTGACTTATAAATGAATCTTAATAGTCAGTTCCTCCTTTCAAAAATGTCAACATGTTCCAAATCCTCTTTTTAAGCCTCTCCAATAGTCATTAAAAATGAATCAAAACGACAAAAAGGGAAAAACAACATACAACAATTTTTTGGGAACATTTTTGTAAGAGCATCCAAACGTTTTAACCAACAATCCCACTTTGCATTGCAGCATTTTAGTGAACAAAGTTGCCAAAAAATGGACCTGCTGTCTGTCTTCCACTCCCAAACGGATTGGACGTCCCTCCCCGAATGGCAATGGCACTGAAACTCCCAGATACTCATTCATCTAAATCCCGGTAAGCTCTTACCATCTTTTTCCCGTACGCGGAGCTCATGCTTTTCCAAGGCGGAAGTCTGCCTGCATTTCCTCCAAACAAATACGGACGTGAGATTTCCAGCTGGGCTTCTTTCACTTCTTCTTTTGTTCATTGGCTGGCTGCGCTTGTACGCCGGCCTCCCTTTGAGCGGCTCCTAGCGTGACTTGGCCCTCATTTTTTTTAGCTCTGACGTGGAAAAATATAAAAGTAGGCGTTGCCTTACCACTCCCACTTTGGCCTGGAGACACGCACGCGCTTGTACAAACCTGTTTTGACAGTTGCAGCTGCGTGCGCCGATATAAATATGGGAAGAAATCTAGTGGGGGAATACCCAGAAGCAAACTGTCTAATTCTTAACTCATTCACCGCCATTGACGGCGATTGACGTCCTATACAATTTGACTGTGGGCGGGCAGTCATCGTCAATGGTTCATATTTTAATAAGCACATTTTTCATTGGGGGTCTAGTAATATATTTTATTTTATTTTTTTCAAATTGCAGCAGAAATTTATATTTTTTTAAATACATCTTGCGTATTTTTTTTTATTTTTTTTTACATTTGTTTTTTATCTGGAAAAAAAATAGTTTGGACCAAGCATTAATATTTCTAAGAAACCCGTCAATGGCAAACTCCGCCACTAGACGGCAGCAAAAATCAAGAAATGATCGGCCTTTTTAAGACATTGTTTACTTTAGTTGAAAATTGGTTTTCCGTTTACTCGTGCCTATATTTTGAAGGACTGTCTTAGTTTTAACCCCACATCATTATTAAGAATCCCAATCAAGAATAGTCTCAAAATCATTAAAATACCATAAAATAAATATACACAATATTTTTTTTAAATGCAAATATTTAATTTCTCAAAACGTTTAAATTGAAAGGTATGCCAATTCTGATAATCATAAACACCCCCCCCCCCCCACAAAAAAATCTAATAAAATGAAAAATATATATTGTTATGTACCCCTCCAATACTTCATGCTTATTTATAAACGTAACTGTAGGCATCAATGAGGTTCTAAACGAGTTTATCACTACAGTCTACTCGTGATAAGCTCATTGCGGGGCGGGTGCATCTTGGCCAGAGGAACAACAAATTCTCATTGGCAGCGGACGTCCAATGCATTTGAATTGAATTGGCTGCCATTTTCCCACGTCAAAACAACGACTATTCGCTCTAACGTCATTTTTAATTCCCAGAAGGACGATGGTAAGTCGGCATCAAACGGGTTAACGTCCTCCCGTCTGAACTCTTGCGCCACCTCGTCGGAGGCGCATTTCCTAAAAAGGAACCGTGGGGATTGCGGGGTCAAATTCCTCATCCTTCCAAATCCCGCAAGGAAAGAACCATGTCACGTCCCCCGACGGCCGGCCGGGCATTAGGATCGTACCACTTTTTTTGCCCATACGGGGGTCCTTAATCTCCTTCTGTTGCCCACCTCTTCATTAATTGGATTAACCGGCCCATTTCTTAATGACGCAAACAGGATTTGTCGCTTGAGACGGATCAATCGGGGAAGGAATTCCAAAAACGCGCCCAGATAAACGCTCGCTTCCCTCTTGCCGTTCTTTTATTTATTTATTTTATTTTTTCTGTCGGCAAGGCGGCAGGTGCGACAGACGCCGGTCAAAAGTGCGAGCGTAATAATAATAATAATAAGAGGGCGCTCGCTATCGCTAGTCGCCTTTTGATAGACGTGAAGAGGTGCGTTGCGTAACCGGCGCCAGATTCATGCCCACATAAGGAGACGGAAAATGTGCCGGCCCAAGGAGAAGACACATGTGACCAAGGAAATTTCAATTTAATGGAATTCTTTAATAAATGGGTTCAAAAATAATAGCCGCGCCATATCTTCATGATTATAAACACAACAGTTTTAGATACAAATCAGTCCAAAAAAAGCCACAGAATAGTCTTTATAATGAAATTAGAGCTTTAAAAGTCTTTGTCATCCACCTTAGCATGCTAGCTAGCAGCGCTAGAATGCTACACGTGATTAGCAATTGCGGTTGTGATGTCACAACAAAGTGAGCATTCCCCTATGCTTTGTTTTGATTGAAATGACTATGAAATAGTTAGAAAAAATAACAATTCTTCTTTTACAATTAAAATTCCATTTGTCACTCCCAAAACTAGCTGCAGCTTTCTGCTAGCTAGCAGGCTATTCTCTATGATCGCGTCAACAGGTACTAGCTAGCCCAGACGTGACCAGACATTCCGGTGGTGATGTCACAACCAGAATTGCTGAAGAAATTGGGTTGGTTGACAAAACTATGCTAATGAAAGAAAAAAAAAACAGCCAAATTTAAGTGTCAACTTTATTGACAAAAATTATAATGACCTTGATGATGACGGATTGGATTCATACAGCACTTTTCAGGACACTTGACATTTTAATTGACATTATGCTTACCCTCCACAGCTACAATGGGAGGAGCCACAGCAGTCCGTCCCTATTGGGGCAGTCCAACAGAAGCGAGGCGACCAATCTGCCCCAATTGGCCCTTGTGACCACCCTCAAGAACTCATTCTCAAGTAGGTTTCATTTATGTATGTATTTAATAACAACAGGCACAAGTCCGAGCCTGTGTGCGGTCGATTGGTCGCCGTCTTTTGGTCGCCCCAACTGCAACGACGGGCAACCAAAAGACCGGCGACCAATCGACCGTGTACCGCGCGAGCCAGATTGGAACCCGCACCATTGTCGCCCCAAAACTTTTAACGTTTTAGGGAAATGTTTGCGATGGCGAAGTGTTGCCACTTGTTACTGGGCAGAATTTGGAGGGCACGAGTCAGCCCACCATTTAAGTTGTCAAAGCAAATTTATTAAACAGCTACCAATCATTAAATGATAACAATTTATTTGCAGGGCTCAATTCCAACCGCCCGAAATATTATTGCCAGGCAAAATTTGTAGTTGATTTTGACCCAAAGGCAATATTTACAACTTGCTGGCAAATGGGCAAAGTTGAAACAAAGTTTCCCATATTCTGCCTAGCAACAACAAGCGATTAGGCATTTGGCTATTTTAGCTGCTCTTGAAACATTAAAGCTGGTATGAAAATGGTGCTGATATGATGTCATTTCCAGACAATGACATCATGTCATCACGCGGATCCCAAATTCCGCCTCCCGACACTGACCAGACGACTGAACTTAACCATATCAGCTGTTCCAAATGTGGATCTCTTTGAGACTGGAAAGACCTGAGGCTGCCCTGATTTAAAAAAAAAATCAAACAACTAATATTTAAAAAAAATAATATGTAATATTTTTTAAAAAAATTGCAAGGCCATGAACCCATTTATACTGCCGTATGTGTCATGGTAGTTTGGTAAAATATTTTTATTGACAATGCTGCTTTATTATAATAATAGTCTATACTGACACATCTAACACACATACACGCAAATATTTTGGTTTTGACGTCTGTTGCTAGCGAAAAGTTGCTAGTGAGCTAAATGTAGCCCGTCGCCTTGGTTACCCTGCGCAAATTGATCTCAAAAGTTGAAGTCGTTTAAACAGTGAAAATGTATCTGATCTGTTTCCTAAATTACAGGGTTGTAAGTAGTCATTTGAATTTGACAAATTAGCACAAAAAACAACGTTCATCTAGAGCACGGGTGTCAGACTCAGGTTGGTTTGCGGGCCGCGTTAACGTCAACTCGATTTCACTTGGACCGGACCATTTTAGATATAATATTTAGATTTTTTTTTTTTTAATTATAAATGGATTAAAATCCCTGAATATTCCATTTTTTAAGATCTAAAACAATGTTTATTTGAGCTTTTTTTAAAACATATTTTTAGATTTTACAAAATGATTTTTAACTAAAAACAGAAAAAAATGTATTAAAAATGACAAAGATTGATTTAAAAGGGGGAAAATCAGGAAATTTAATATACATCTATACTCTTCATTTGAAATTGATCCTAAAACAGAAAGTCGGCACTCATCATTGACTTTCCCGGGCCACACAAAATGATGCGGCGGGCCACATTTGGCCCCCGGGCCGCCACTTTGACACACGTGATTTAGAGCAACTCTGGTTAGCGTCAACGGTAGCCAATGAGGTGAGTAAAATAATGCTGGTTCCTGACCATTTTTACCACACTAGTAGCTAAAATATTTGCCTTTTAACATCCGTTGGTATCGCCGCCATAGCGAAAAGTTGCCGGCTGGCTAAATGTGGCCGGTCGGTCGCCATGGTTACCCCGCGCAAATTGATCTGCGGCTCTCGGTGCGAAGGGGACAACGCCGAGAGAAGCCATTTTGCGCAGTAGCGGTCAATACCAATAGAGCCAGCCAGCCAGCGCGGGGTAGCTGACGTTAGCCCAGTTTCCGAGCCACTTCGCTCCGGACAAAGCCGTGCCCTCTCGCCGTCCCACCCCCCCTCCTCCCCTCGTCGGAGAGGAAGCCGGAGGGCGAGCGAGGGCGAGCGAGGGAGCGCCAGCGGAGCGGACACTTTAGCCGCATTGCTATTCGATCTCCCCCGGCCGGCTTAACCTCCCCCCCCTCACCCACACACACACCACCCCACCCCTGTGACAAGTGGGAGTTGTCCGCTCTGGTGAATCCGCCAGGCGGGCTCCGAGTCAGCAGGTGGACGGCCGCTCCGTACTCGCTCGCCGCCCCGGGCGCCGTTTTCTGCTCTTGACGTGTCGTTTACCATCAAAAGTGAGGATTGTTTTTTCTTTTCTTTCTATTTTACATGGAGGTGGCAGTCCAGCTAGCCGGGACCAGGCTGTTTTGCTAAGGTAAGCACCTGCCCGGTGACATCACCTATTCAAAATATGTTGTGTTTTTGAAATGTTCTCCCTATATTGGCATACGAGCTCATTATTTATGGGATTTAAATGTATTTGGGCGTCATGTTATTCGCTTAAATGACACTCGAATGTCCGCCGCAAGTCGGCCGAGGTCGCTCACGTTCCCGCGGCGTTGCGTTCTGGGACGCCGTAAAAATGAGGAAATAGTAGCTTTGAAAGGAAAGGAAGCGCCCCTGTAGGATAAAGACGCGTAATCATACCGTTAAAAAAAAGGGTTTTAATGGTCAGATTGACGGATTTAAACCTCAATGCCACATTAGCTGAACACAAATGGTGATGGAGCTTCATCTTTATTAGTGGATTTTCTCATTGGAATGTAGTTTTTATCTTACTGGCTGCCAGTGACGGCGATTGGCGTCCAATCCATTGAGATTAGGAGGACACAAATTCAATCAAGATTTCCTCACCCTTAACGTTGTTGGTATTTTCAAAAGGGATTGGGACTATAGTCACGTCAATGCTAATGCTGCTAAAATAGGAAAATTTACTGTATGTCACTCTTGGCAGTTCAAATAGGACACTTTTTGGTGTCAATGGCAGGTTAACAGTGAGTTTGAATTAATTTTTACCATGTCATTTTTTATATATTTAAAGTCATATAACAAACATGATTCATTTATGTCATCAAAATAGAATACATGAGCATTTCACAGCCTAGCTTAAATGAATTGGACGTCAATGTTTAGCAATAAATGTTGACTGCTATTTCTTTTGTTTTGAATGCTTCAAGGAATACATTCCATGCTAGCAATAGTATATTAAGGTGCTTGTTTTCTTTCTTGTCGCCGCATTGAAACGTACTGGTAGAACTGGTATGAAGCCATGTTGCTAAAACAAAACAAAAAAAAAGAAGGCTTATCTGTCAGAGTGCGGCGGCGGGGGGTGACCACCAGGGAATAGTGGGAAAAGTGTAACACTATCGCTCCGGGAACGTCACGTCACGTCACGTCGTGGCCTGATACCTGCTTTGTGCGCTACTTCCCAAAATACCAGCTGGCCACGTACGCGTAGGATTGGATTGGATTGGATTGGATTTTGATTTGATGGCCTAAAGACTAAAGACTACAACGTAGCGAACGTAGCTTCAATGACTTCACTCGTTGCCTGCTTACAAATCAGATTGGATTGGATTGGATAACTTTATTCATCCCGTATTCGGTAAATTTTGACAGTAGCAAGAAAAGGCAGTTATAAGTTAGACAGTATAGTCGCAAAGGCCGCAGAACAACAAAGCGAAAGCGCAAAGTACAAAGCAAATCAAAGTCAATGGGATCATTGAGAATCACCAAATCAAATCATTAAGACAGAAAATGTCATGAGTAGATTAGCATTTTTGCGCTCCCCATAACCACTATGCCACGTAGATTGATTGATTTTCTCTTTTAACGTTATATTAGTGCACTGTAAAGTCGTCGTTAGCAGATTTTTGACCTCATTGGCTGCCTTTTGCGCGCTGGATTGTGTTCAACTACATCGTAGGAGGGAGCGTCTTGGCCGGCCAGAGGAAGAATACATTTTATTCTGACCGCATTTTCACTCATTGACATGGATAATCGTTTTATAGTGGGAGAGATGGCTTTTTAAAAAAAAATGAAATTGTAAATAACAGACACATTTATTAATACATTTCACTTTTTGACCTCATTTATTCATTTTAAATGAATTTTCTTTTTCCTTTCTTCATTTTTTTTACCTTATTTATTCATTTTAAATGAAATTTCTTTTTCCTTTCTTCAATTTTTTTGACCTTATTTATTTATTTTAAATGAATTTTCTTTTTCCTTTCTTCAATTTTTTTGACCTTATTTATTCATTTTAAATGAATTTTCTTTTTCCTTCATTTTTTTGACCTTATTTATTCATTTTAAATGTTTTTTCCTTTCTTCAATTTTTTTCCCTCACATTGTGCTGCATTTTTCAATGCCATTTTACTACGACTACTGTATTTCCAACAGTCACTTCAAAACTAATTCCAAGCGTTTTTTTATTGTTTTTAAGAGCCACTGTTTTCCTCAATGGCACTGAAACAGTTAAGCGACAAAGCGACGACGTCACCTTAGCACGCCGCTCCGAAAAGCGCCGACAAACTGAAAAAAAAAAACAAAAACAAATCCAACGTCCGGGAACGTGGCAAGGAATCAAACGAACAGCTGCGCGGCGCGGCGAGGCTCACGGAGGAATGGCGAAAAGCTGACAAACGACGGGCGCTAATGATGGGCCTCCCCGACTATCGGGGGACCCATAAAACGCCAAATGGGGGGGCCGACGTCGCTCATTAACAACTCTGCGTGGACGGCGGCGAGAATTTGATGCCGCCTTCCTTTTGAAAACAAGCTACCGTCGTTTAAGAAAACGACGACCGCGTGCCGTCAAGGCAGCAAAATTCAATCAAAATTAACAACGTGGACAGCCTAATGAATCTCCGCAGGATGAGGTCATTAAAGGTCAAATGTGGAATTGTGCCACAAAATGCCAGTTTTGGGATACAAGTATGGTATTCCCTCGATTTTCGCCGTTAATCCGTTCCATAAGGGAATTTCCGCAAAGTACAAACCCTACGTAACATTTCAATTTAAAAAAAAAAAAACTTAAAAACATTATCACATGTTTTAACAGATGTTTACGACATACTGTACACACGTCAGACAAACTCTTACGCTTTCTCACCTATGCTAACTAGTACTTCACAGGTGTCAAAGTGGCGGCCCGGGGGCCAAATGTGGCCCGCCGCATCATTTTGTGTGGCCCGGGAAAGTCAATCATGAGTGGCGACTTTCTGTTTTAGGATCAAATTCAAATGAAGAGAATAGATGTATATTCAATTTCCTGATTTTTTTCCCCCTTTTAAATCAATAATTGTCCTTTTTTAATCCATTTTATCTGTTTTTAGTTCAAAAATCATTTTGTAAAACCTAAAAATATATCTAAAAAAAAAGCTAAAATAAACATTGTTTTAGATCTATAAAAAATGGAATATTCAGGGCTTTTAATCCAGTTCTTTTAATCCATTTATGAAAAAAAATATCTTAATATAATATCTAAAATGGTCCGGCCCACGTGAAATCAAGTTGACGTTTAAGCGGCCCGCGAAACAACCCGAGTTTGACACCCTTGTAGTACTTGAACGAAAAATCCTTTTGACGCAAAGTGCAGTCACTTTTGATTCGTGTTGGGACGTGGCCGGCTTCCGTATTTGAAAATCAACAAAATGGGATTGGGACACGCCCCCAAATCAACAACAAGTCAGGCAGAAATGCCACAAAATGGAGGCGACGTGACGTCTCGACCCAGACGGCGTACGTAGCGAGCGCACGGTAGCCCGGTTTTAGGTGTCGTCGGGGCTGGAAATAGGAAGCGGCGGGAGAGGTGGGAGTGACGGGTGAGGCGGGTGTTTTGCGCCTCTCTCGCTCACGTCATCTCGCCGGGAAAAAATAGCCGGCGGTGGCGGGGTAGCTAGCACGCGGCGTGTGGTCGCGTCCAAATATATATACGCTCCCAGATGAATTACACGGCAGTAAAATAATCAACGACGTGAGAAAGTTAAATATATTCGTGGCCGGACGGACGCCGACCATTCGCAGTTGTTTTGGGGAGGCTTTGTTATCAAAATAGAACAAAAACGGTAACAATCGAGGTTTATGTGTTGAAAAGTATGTCTTTTAAGTCAGAGAAAGGGAGGGAGATTTATTGTTATTATACAAGTAACATGAGATTTAAAATATGTTTTTCAAATTTGCTTTTTTTAAAACAGTTTTGGATATTTTTGCAAATGAGAAAAAGACATAAATATGAGTCATAATAACATTGTAGATTTTAATTGAATTATTTATTTAGGCTTTTTTATGTCCGAATATTATTATTATATGATATTTAAAATGGTTTTTTTAAATTTGCTTTTTTAAACAGTTTTGGATATTTTTGCAAATGGGAAAAAACATAAATATGAGTCATAATAACATAGTAGATTTTAATTGAATTATTTATTTAGGCTTTTTTATGTCCGATTATTATATTAGATTTAAAATGTGTTTTTCAAATTTCCTTTTTTTAAACAGTTTTGGATATTTTTGCAAATGAGAAAAAGCCATAAATATGAGTCATAATAACATTGTAGATTTTAATTGAATTATTTATTTAGGCTTTTTTATGTCCTATTATTATTATATTAGATCTAAAATGTGTTTTTCAAATTTGCTTTTTTTAAACAGTTTTGGTTTATTTTTGCAAATGAGAAAAAACCATGAATGAGTCATAATACCATTGTAGATTTTAATTGATTTTTTTATTTAGGCTTTTTTTTTTTTTAAAAAAAGCTATCTAATTTAAAAAGAAGAGAATTATTTCACTTTTGCATTTGAAAAAAAACAAACAAACGCATGACAATATCATTTTCGATAATTTTCCGTATACTTAATTTTCGTGCTGCGGTGTTCGCTCATCTTTCTTTAGCCGACGACCACGACATTAGCATCCAGGAATGCGATAAAAGCCAGATAGCGTGCAACGCTAACCCTGCGCGCCTGCGTCCGTAAATAGCGATCGCTATCTGATCGGCGCTTGGCCCAAACGGGCGACGCGCATGGCCCAAACGGGCGCTCGCTCACTGTCGTCCTTCCCCGCCCGCCCGTCCGTCATTCAACGCGTGTCAAGGAAAGTGGACTTTGCGGCCAAAAGACCGGCCGTGACCGACGACAGTAAAGCTTCGACTTTCTCGGGTATGTCTTTAACAATTACAGGGTAAAAAAAACAGGAACGGAAATGGACCAAGTCTAGATTGATTGGACAATTGACATCTGGAATTTGGAATCACTTTATGCTCATTTTCTGATGTTTTTGGGCCACTTAAGGAAAAATCTGCAAATATTGCCTATTGCTAAGTTTGTTTTTAAATCATAGAGGGCAGCTAGCTGTAAATATAGCGGCGCCTACGCTAATCAAGCGCTCCGTATCTTAGCGTTTGACACTTAACGTCGTTCGCCACTGCCATTGACGGAGATCCATGTACACTTTATTCATTTATGGAAATGATTTAAAATGTCTTCCAACGTATTTTTGTTGTCGTTCACGACTAAATATTTATTTTCTCTCGGTAGCCGACTTATTATTCCATATTTTCCGGAAAAAACAGTACTGCAACTGTTAGCAAACAGTAGCTATTCGAAGTTAACCGTTGTTCTTTTTCCTTCCTCCTTTTTTTTTAATGCAATTTGTGCAAAGAAAGGAGAAGAATTTCTCCATCGTTAAAGTGGCGTCTTGTTAAAGAGCTGGCAGTTTGGACCGGGCGCTAAATGCCAGGTCGCATACTTGGCATTGCAATGTGGTTGAACATTTACCGGACGGGAGCAGAAAAGAAAGGAAAAAAAAAAAGCTAAATGGCGTTGGGTCGCTCCAAAACAATTCTGGGCCAAAATGGTCCGGATTTTGGATCAAACGCGTGGGCTATTTTCAATTGAATTGAATGCTTTTATTGTCATTATACAATTATGAGATTTCATGACTAGCGTTGTCGTCGTCTTACAATCGGTTCTTTTGTTTTGTGCAAATTCAAGCCCATCAAAAGCATTGATTTGGGCTAACGTACGTAAGCACAATCATGTTTGTTTAAAGCCAACTTATTCTCATCAGATTATTCATAAAATAGGTTTCATTCGATAGATAGTATAGCTAACAGTAGGAAATAATATATATTATTTATTAACTTACTTATTACCTATCTATTTATGTCTAAAATGTATTTTTCTGTGTCTGTATTCTCACCCTCTTGCTACCGTGACAACAAAATTTCCCGAATAGGGGATGAATAAAGTCAAGAAAATCCAGTATTGCTTTATCTGTAAGGGCAGGCGAGTGTGAGGGTCTCGGAGGTCCCGAGTGCCGAGTGGTCGCAGGGATGGACCAAGACGCACTCGGAGGATGTGGACAGATTAAGCTCATTAGCCGAGGTATTTATAGGCCCCACAGACTTTTGGCATCCATCTTGCCACTTGAAAATGCGCATTGTCTCAGCAAATCAGAAAACTAGAAAGGCCTTCCAAATAAGGCCGGCCCTCTTTTCTAATGCCTTCCAGGAGTTTTATGGTCAAAACAGCTGCGCCGACTTTCCCACCGTTGGACTTTGGGGACTTGAGATCTCATTGGCCGTTCAAAAATATGCATTGTTTTGAAAGGAATACAATAACAAAAAAGGTTTTACTGATTTATCATCATTGGAAAATAGGATAAATTAATTCTTGTCTGGAGCAAACATGTCCACAACTATTGGAAAACAGAGAATTATGGTATATATCACCTTTATGGATATGCATATTTTCTATCACCTTTATGGATTGGGCGTATTTTCCCACCGGGTCGGCGGCTTTCCCGCTCTTTGGCCCGGGTTCAAACATTCCCAGCCGCTCCACGACGCCGCCGATCCGCCCCCGGGAAAGCCGATCGCGTTTATATGCGGATGGCGACAGCCCGCGACGCCGCCCGCGCCGCCGCCCTCGCCATGGAGCGGCGTCGCCTTCGCACGCTAGATTTACGAGGGACGGCGCAAAGTGGAAGATTGGGTGTCCGGCCGGCACGCCGCTTGATATAGACGCTTGTAAAAGTTTCCCAGCGGATGAAATATTGATATTATATCTCGCCCTCTTGACAGCATTTTATGTCGCGTCTATTTCACAAAAAGTGACACCTCCTCCGGGAATAACTACAAACCAGTCGGTCACCATGACTCTTGTCACGTTGATGAAATGTCCAACACGTACTTCAGAAAAATACTACCATTAAAAAAAAAAAAATGTAAAAAAAAAAATTATCAATGATAGGGTTCTAAAAACTGCAAAAAAAGAACTACAATAAAAAACTGAAAACTGAAAAAAAACAAAAAAAAACTGAGTAATTAAAAAATTGAACATCAAAAATCTGCCCCCCCAAAAACCCAAGAAAACTATTTTAAAAACTATTTTTTTAAAAACAACAATGATCAAATAATTTCGTAAATTCAAATGATGCAAAAATTGATTAAAGAAATAGACGATAAAATGTCCAACACGTACTTCATAAAAATACTACCATTACATTTTTTTTGTACATTTATTTAACTCTTTTAATGCCACTGATCAAAAAAGAACTGCGATAAATTCAAAAACTCTGGAGGAAAAAAAATGTAAAATCTTAAAAACTGCATAGAAAAAAAATTGCAAAAAAAAAAACTGAAGAAAAAAACAAGAAAACTGAGTAATTAAAAAATTGAACATCTAAAATCTGCCCCCCCAAAAAACTCAAGAAAACTATTTTAAAAACAACAACAACAATGATCGCATAAATTCATACATTCAAATATTCAAATGATGCAAAAATAATTCAAATTATACATTGATCCACTTGGGCTAGCCCTAGCATAGCGGCTCAGTCATAGCGCGTGTTCTTTTTTTTCATGCTAGCATAGCATTTTGGCCCCGGTCCGAAAGGTTGGGTTGTCGCTAGTACTCAATCGAGCTCATTTGAACCGCCCCCTCCCTCCCAAACCTCTCTCCCTCCCTCCCGTATGACGTTATCCTGAATTTTTGTCTTGACTGAGGCAGTAAACGCGTCAGCGAGTTTGACAGCGCGCGCGTTAGCCCTTCACTGGCGAGTTATGGCGCTTAGCATTCATGACGGGAATACCGGCCACCCGCCCACCGCGCCACGTAGCCTTTCCCAAAATGAATCCCCGTCCTAAGTCCACCTCTCAACGTGTCGCTGTGGAATTGAGGTCACCATTTTAGTTGGGAAGCTGACATTTTGGCTTGACTTTTAGACTTTTGCTTGCATTGTATACCGGTTAATGTAGACCAGACATGTGGTCAAAACATTTATTTATTTTTATTTATATTTTTAAAAAACAATTATTAAAAAAAAAATCCCACAGAAAAAAAATCAGCAATGTCGTGAAGGCGCGATATTCGAGGGATTACTGTATTTGCCTTTTACTGCGATTGTCTGGCAACCATTTCTTGGTGTGTACCCCACTTTATTTTTAACTCGTTTTCTCTATCTACTCGTATGTTTTTTTTCTAGGATTTTAATTTTAATCCTCCCTATTTAGGATTTTTCATGATTATTATTTTTCTCTGTACTCCAATGTTAAAAAATTATGTAGGTCGAAAAACTATGTATATTATTTATTCATTTTCACTGGGAATCAAATATTAATAAATAATACAAAAATAGCAATATATAATTTTCTTTGTATATCTACTTAAAAAATAGCGTGTTTCATACAAATTACGACACGGTGCTGTATCAAAATAGAATGTTTTTTCCAATTGTTTTTTTTATTTTGGTTGAATTTTTCAGTGATGTCTTCTTCTCTGGTTTCCATACTAATGGCGTCCTTTTGATTTCTCGCCAAGGTGCGCGGCACAGCTCTGAGTCGGAAAGAAGCGCTCTTCGAAATGACTACAGGTGAGCGATGCGTCTTTTTCCTGCATGACGGGAAGCCCCGCCCCTTTACCCCCCCCCAATCGTGGAGTGCTGTTGCGGCTGGCGCTAAATGGGCACGTGCTTTCTTTGTTTGCGTCGGCATTTGGCGCCCGTGGGCGGGCGGGCAGACAGCGGCGGATACGCTGGCAAAAGCGTGGGCGTGTCGCTCAGGCTCTCGCCCGTCAAGAGGGTCCAGAGCTCACCCGATCTGACCTCAGGTACCCAACCGACGCCGGCCTTCCTCGTCTAGTAGTACAGTAATCCCTGGAATATGGCGGTTAATGCAAACCAAACATGGCCGCGATCATTGAAAAATGGCAAAGTAGGGTCACCCCTATTTAAAAATAAATAAATAAAATAAAATACAAATTTCAGTGCTTGCGCTTATGAGTTTCAGCATGGATTTTCACATTTTTATGAACTTTAAAAATATATACAGTGGTACCTCGTGATACAACATGCTTGTGGTACAACGGAAATTTCGAGCGAATTAATTTGTTTTCAATTCATTTCAATGGGAAACGTTCGCTCGAGTTACGAAAAGCTCGACATACGATCTCAGTCCCGGAACGGATTAAGATCGTATGTCAAGGTACCACTGTATATATATATATATATATTTGTAATAATTATTAGCTGAAAAGTAGTAAAGTCGCGATAATCAAGGGATTACTGTATGCCTTTTGCTGCACACGCTGATCCATGTTTTTGGTTGCTTGTTGACTCTCATACGTCCAATCTGATTGGACGTCGTAAATCTGCGCCATGAATAGATGAATCCTAAATTCATAATTATAATATTGTTGATGGATTGATTCCCCGTCAACAGTGTTTTCACCAATTAAAAGCACATAAATTGCAACATTATTGGGCAGATTCATCCTTTGTATACTTGCATTATTTAGCAAAATTGAACAAATTGTCAAATAATCTCATTTATCGCAAAAAGCTTTTACGGCCACCAACGATGTTGTTTGACCGCCGCTGACGCCTGAAGTCCGTTCCGTCAGAACGGGCGGGACTTCCATGGCAGCGTCGACGGCATCCCTCGCTATCATTTAATGTCAAATTGAACTGTGTTTTTGCAGAGAGCGGTTCTCACTCTTCAGACTTGAGTAAGTCCGTCCCATCATCCTTTGCCCCGCCGCCGCTTTCCGACGCCTTCTAACGGAACCCGACCGCAGATCCTTGGCGCTGCGGCAGCGCCGGCGACGGCCTCAGGAACGGCAACGGCGACGGCATCGGCTGCTCGCTGACCGCCAAAGGCTTTCGCAGCGTCAGGCCCAATCTTCAGGACAGAAAGTCGCAGGTAAAAAAAAAATCATCCTTCTTTACATTTTATTCACGTCATCCGTTTTTTAATTTATTTTTTATGGCACGTCAGGATAACAATCCCCTCCCCTCGCCCCCCTCACGAAGCGATAGTTTCCATTTCACGCTCGCCGAGGCTAACCCGTCCCCCCCGAGCCCCGCCACGTCGCTAACGTTCTCCCGCGAGCTAAAAGATCCTTTGGCGTTTAGCGGCACTAACCCACGCCCCGAACACGCTTTGGCTAAGGCGCTAACCCGCCAGCGTAAGATTTCTTGCCTGTCGATGACCCCCGTCACCGTCCCGGACCCGCCCGAGCACCTTAACGCGGACGGCGACGTTGGCACCCCGCCCCCTTCTCCGACCCCGCCTCCTCAGCCTTCCCCGAGGACCTCCTCGCTGTCGGTCAAATCGCTCCCGAAAGATCCGGAGATTGTCCCGGCTCTGCCTCCGCCGGGTTTGGATTGGCCGCAGAAGCCGAAGGCTCCACCGGCGGTCCCTCCCCGACCTTCTCCCGCTGAGCTCTTGGTACAAGAAACGAACGTCGTCTTGGTGGCAGTAAGGTGGAGGAAAGAGCAAATCTGCAGGAGCAGGACTGCCATTATAACCATTATATATATATATATATATATATATATATATATATATATATATATATATATATATATATATATATATATATATATATATATATATATACATATATATATATATATATATATATATATATATATATATATATAGACATATATATATATATATATATATATATATATATAGACATATATATATATATATATATATATATATATATATAGACATATATATATATATATATATATATATATATATATATATATAGACATATATATATATATATATATATATATATATATATATATATATATATATATAGTCCAAAAAAATCACACCACGTCGTATTGGACCACCAATCAGCTTCAAAATGGTCCTAACGTAGTTGGCCAATTGGCTCCCCCTAGCATCTGTCAATGAGTAAAGCATGCAAGACAATTGGAAATAGCAACATAGACAACGCAATTTCTTCTAGTCGCCGAGCAATCCATTTGAAGCGGGAGGATTGGCAGCAAATCAACACAAAATAGCTCAATAATCGATTTTTTTTTGCTTTTAAACATTTTTTTGCGCTTTTTCTGTTCTGTTTTTTATGCCTTTTGAAGTTATTTTGAATGATTTATCTGCAAATTATTGTTTTTCCAATGAAACCAATCCGTTCATTTTTCTGCCAATCCTCCCACTTGGAATGAATTGACCCTCTGCTGCTAACCATGGCAACTAATGAATTTGTTTGTCGTCAAATACACGGCAGTCTTAAACGCACAATTCGCTAGCCACAAACATGAGTAGATCATTAGATATCTTCATATTTGAGCAAAACAAATTGATGCCACTGGGCTGCTTCCGTTTACACTGGACAGCTTTAGTTTGCAGCACTACTTGATACATTTAACATTTATGGCGGGTCACCATCAAATTATGATCTTGCAGAATATTAACACTTTTATTGCTCTTCCCATTGCCATTTTGATGCCACCAACATGTAAACTAAGTCATACTATATTTTTTCATGTGAGCAGCTTTTCACACACTTATGTATGATTGCGTGTGTATGTTTGTGTGTCACTTAATAGAATTGGGAAAAAAAACAACTCTTCTCGCTAGACATCCAATCCTTTTGGAGCGGGAGGGTTGGCATTGAATGAATGAATGTTCATTTGCTGTCGGCATTGTTGGGCAGGGCGTCCAATCGCCGGTTGTACTCCCAAGAGTCCCTGGTTTCTTTCTTAGTATAGTCGCTAACAGCCCCGCGTATCGGCTCATTACTAATTCCATCCTTCCAACGCCCGGCGACTCACGCTTGGCCGCTAACGAGCATCGCGACTAAGCCCTGTCCCGTTTCCAGGGCGCCGCGTCCCTCAAGCCGCTGTCGCCGGCCTCCCCGCCCGCCTCCCCGGCCACCGCGTCGGCGCTGAGCCGCTGCTCGTGGTCCACGGTGGGCGCGCTGGACGAGCTGCGGATGTGCGGCCTGGACTCGCCCGGCGCCTCGCCCGGCGCCTCGCCCACGCCGTCGCCCACCCTCAGCCACGTGTCCGTCTTCGCCGCCAGCGAGGCGCTAACCACAGCCGCCGTCACTAACGTAAATATTAAAAAGAAGATCGGTCTGCTCATTGGCTGTGCTTTTTTCCTTCTTTTTTTTTTTAAACCATTTACAGGGCAAGTGACTATTTTTAGTCTTTAAAAAAAATACAGGTGCCATTTTAGTTAGTCATTGTAAATTAAGAAAGTAATGTATTAAGATAAAAATACTAAAATAACTTATTTTAATACATTTATATTTATATATATATATATATATATATATATATATATATATATATATATATATATATATATATATATTCTAATTGTTTTTTTTTATTGATAAAGTATTTTCCTTCCAAGAGTTGAATATTCAGTTTATATTTAATATATACTAATTGTTTTTTTAAATTGATAAAGTATTTTCCATCCAAGAGTTGAATATTCAGTTTATATTTAATATATTCTAATTGTTTTTTTTAATTGATAACGTATATCCATCCAAAAGTTGAATATTCAGTTTATATTTATATTTTTTTCTTATTTAAATAAAGAGAGAAATATGGGAAAAGGAATTATTCCATTTTAGGTTTTAAATAAAGTCATGATCAGTACAAAAATATATATAATTTATAATAAAACTAAATCTTCCTTAAGAAAAGCTGACCTGGCCATCACAGATTGAAATATTTGAAAATATTTGATCATATTTTCTCTGGAGTTGACAGTTCTCGACGTCCAATTGGGAGAGGTTTGTTAATTTGCCCCTCCCAGCCTAAATCGATTGGACGTCGAGCGCCCTCATTGGCCGACAATAAGTTAAAGAAATGCCCTATGAATGGTTAATGTGGCACTCACCTTTCTGCTTCCTTCTTTCATTGTGTTGCCTTTGCACTTTGCACTTGCTTTTTCAATGTGATGCTTCAACGCATCACTTTGTGCTTCAAATTGAAAAGCAAAACAAGTTAAGTTAACATCTCATGCTAATTTACTAGATGTCCCTAAATAGAGTTGATATTGATTGCCATGCACAATTTGGCCAACACAACACCCAATTTCCGCTGAGCCGCTACCGCTACGCTAATGCGATGCTATATGCCGTCACACTACTACCACCATTCGTCGATTGTCTTAGCCCCGCCCACCGAACGGCAGTAACGCACGCGAGACAACTTAAAATAGCAACATATTTCATACGTATTTCTTCCCATAACAATAATAACTCTTTCTGTTACATTACCGTCATATATAATCTGCGGTAACCTCAGTCTTAGTCTGCAGAAGGTTCCCACCTTGTGGACTTCCTGTGTTTGGCTCCATTTTTTTTTACCTAGGTCTACAATGTCTTGTGTGTCTTTTGTCTGTCTTGCTACTGCAACCAAGACATTTCCCCAATACGGGATGAAATTAAGTTCTAATCTAATCAATGAGGTGATCGCTGGCGGGTTTTGCGTGGTTTCTTGTTTTGTTTATTTTTTGTCCGTTTTTCACAGCTTCAATGTTTTCTGGGTTTTGACATTTTAACCCATTTGCCCCGTTTTTGCAGTTTAAGTACTTTGGTTTTGTTGCTTGGTTTAAAAAAAACTCTTAACTACTACCTACTCCTTTTGAACATCATTATTTGATAGGAGATTATTTCCATATCACACAGCAGGTGACACAAGTTTGCCCTTTGTGTGTGTGTGTGTGTGTGCTCAGGCAAATTAAAAAGTGCCCGTTTCCCGTTTAGCATAACAACGGCCTTGCCTGGTTGTGGCGTCGAGTTAAGGAAATTCTGAGCGCATTTCCAGAGAAATCCAGGCTTTCACTGCCAATTCTCGCGTCGCATCCACCACAATAGTCGTTATGTGCTGACGTATTTAGCGCTCTCGACCGTCAGGGACCGCTAACCCAGCGTCTTTTGTCTTTTGTCGTCGTCTGGGCCGCGAGAGCTTCCCCCCGAGGAGCCTTCCTTGGCGTCCACGCCATCCCACGTCGTCGTAACTGAGCTCACGGAAGAGAGAGAGTTTGTCTGTCTGTCCACTTTTTAATAGAGCGTCCTTTCTGACACAATGGAGTCATCCCAATAGTGTTTTTGCTGATGATGATGTTTTCCCGTTTGCGGCAGGGCCAGGTGCTCTCTCAGGCCATGAACGGGGGCGCCGGCCACGCCCACAGGCCCTTCTCGCCGCCATCTTACCCGCCGCCGCCGCCCACTTCGCTCCGCAGCGGAGGCCTCAGGCAGAGTCGGAGCTCAGGTGAGTCTTTCACATTTGGATTAGGCACAAAAAAGATTGTAAAATTGGTCGCCGGTCTTTTGGTCGCTTGTCTTTTGGCCGCCCGGAAGGTTATTGATTTGATCCTAAAACAGAAAGTCGGCACTCATGATTGACTTTCCCGGGCCGCACAAAATGATGCGGCGGGCCAGATTGGGCCCCCGGGCTGCCACTTTGACACGTGGTCTAGAAGAATGCAGTCCTAAGAAGTCCAAAGATACCGTAAAGAACCTTCAAAATCCCAAACCCGCGGTAGAGGAGACGGCTAGCGAGTTTCGAGACAATATCTTAACGAATGACAGAGGATTAGGACTTCATAGATGGTGTTCACGAGAAGAACAACAACACCTCAGGAGTGATTTGATGGTAAAAAAAAAAAAAAAACGATCTGCTCCTTTTCTCTGTTTTAGAAGGCAGAGAGGCCTTCGCCAGAGAGTCGGCGAACTACGGCGTCAGCACGGTGCCCATCGCCCGGTTTTCAGAAGAGGAAACCAAGGTGTCCATCATCAAGGCCCCCCACTACCAAGGCATCGGACCCGTGGACGAGTCGGGCATTCCCATTGCCATCCGCACGGTGAGCCTTCCTTTCTTTTATGTTCTTTTTAAAAGATTCTTATTAGCAATGAAAGCCGAAATACAATAGGATATAAAATTAAAGGTAACAAAAATTAAAGTAGATATCATTGGGACTAAAAGTATATTTCAAATCACATGTGTCAAAGTGGCGGCCCGGGGGCCAAATCTGGCCCGCCGTATCCTTTTGTGTGGTCCGGGAAAGTCAATGATGAGTACCGACTTTATGTTTTAGGATTAAATTCAAATGAAGAGTATGGATGTGTATTACATTTCCTGATTTTCCCCCTTTTAAATCAATAATTATGATTTTTAATCCATTTTTCTGTGTTTTTAGTTCAAAAATCATTTGGTAAAATCTCAAAATAGATCAAAAAAGCTCAAATAAACATTGTTTTAGATCTATAAAAAACGGAATATTCAGGTTTTTTAATCCAGTTCTTTTAATCAATTTATTTAAAAAAATATCTAAATATGATATCTAAAATGGTCCGGCCCACGTGAAATGGAGTTGACGTTAACGCGGTCCGCGAATCAACCTGATTCTGACACCCCTGTTTTAAATGATAAAAGAAATAAGACATGATGCACATCATTTAGAACAGCTATGATTATATTCAAAATATTTTGTATTTTATTTCAAAAAATGCTAAATAATCACTTCATTTAATACTTCACAGTCACCTATAGAGCCAGCTCTTAGTGATGTGTTGGAAATTTTTGGGTAAAAAATCTTGCTGTGGAGGAGGAGCTTGGTGTTGGAATTTTTTTTAGCCTAAATTTATTAATTACATTAATTTATTTTAATGAAATATATTTGTGTAGTGAGAATTTGGGGAGGATTGAGCTGAAAATTCTAGACGGCTGTAAGTTGGAATTTGGCCCAAAACATGTATTTATTTATTTATTTTGGTGTATTTGAATGGCAAACCAGGTCTTAATGGGCAAGAGTTAGATGAGGAATAACAAGGCCAAGCGTCCCATTGTGGGATGACAAACATTTTTGCGGCCTCTCGCTTTGGTCGCCGTGGAGAGAGAGAGAGAGAGAGAGAGAGAAGTGGTCATTGTCGTGGACTTCTTTTCTTCCCTTTTTACTCAGACGCTGCCGCATAAAGATGCCGTTAACTCGTTGGCTGCCGTCGCTGTCCAATTCACTTTGCTCTTTGTTATTTTTGGAGCTAAGACACGGACAATTGGAATCTGGGTGTCCTTGTGGGCTAAAAAAAAACTTTTAATGCGCCACCTGCGAGTTTGGGCGAGTAAATGACTCATTTCTGTTGATAAACTGGGGAAAATTGAGAAAACTTTAAAGTTAAACTGCAAAAAAATAAAATAAACCAGAAGAAAATGCCCAAAACTGCCAATATGAAAAACCTAAATGAGTTTGTCACTAGTAGAAGTCCAATTTATTTGAAGTGGGACAGTGGCACAGTATTGATAAACATTCATTTCCTGCTCCTTTTTTTGCTTTTTGTGGTCTACTTTTTTTTAACTTTTATTTATTTTTTTAGCATTGAACATTAATAATAAAAAAAACAATGTAATTGCAAAAACACGCCCACTAATTTTTGGGAACCACTAAGAAAACCAACCAGAACCAATCAAAACAAATGAATAAACTACAGTTAATCCCTCAATTATCGCGGCTTCACGACATCACAATTTTTTGGGGTCAATTTTTTTTTTTTTTTTGTAAGTTCATAAAAATATGAAAATCCACCCTGAAACCCGCAAGCGGAAGCCACTCCCCCATTTTTTAACTACTTTGCGGTTTTTCCTTTATCGCGACCATGTCTGGTCTACATTAACCGCGATAATCGAGGGATTACCGTATTCAGTATTCCACTTGTTTTTCCAATTTTTTTGAACTCATCGTCCACTTGAACCGACACCAGCTAACAATTTTTCTTGGTTTCCTCTTTTCCTAGACGGTGGATCGTCCCAAGGATTGGTACAAGACCATGTTCAAACAGATCCACAAGGTCCACAAAGCAGGTAGGTGCGCCCAAAAAAAAAAAAAAAAAAACCAAGTGGACTTGCCCCGAATTCCTTCCTCCGGCTCATTAGACCACGCGTTAATAAGAGCGGGAAGGGCGGCCCAATTCCCCAGCCCGAGCCGGCCGGCCGGCACAGGGCTCCTTTGTTGGCGCCCCCGTTGCGTAATGGCCTCCATTGTGCTGAAATACGACCAGGGAGTCGAACCGGCCCAAGGACGGGAAAAGGCCACGGCCAATTCATTAGGGGTGGGCGGGTCAGTTTCAAATGGATCCGAGTCGTTTCAATTGAAGGCCACAGCCTCAAAAGACCTTTCGTCGGCGGCCATGTTGGTAAGGGACGTGTTTGGAAACCGGGCATTGACCTTCAAATCAAGTCATAACCCAAATGCTATTTATTGATGACAAATAACGATCATTAAGTGAGTTTAATTGGCAGCAAAATAATATAAAAAATTATTTTATCAATGTATCGATTCAGTATCTGCCACGGACAATGTTCCTTTGCTGCCGACCGTCCCACTTCCAACGGATTGGACGTCTAAAAATCGAGTTTCTGTTTCTTTAAAACACAGATGTCAAAGTGGCGGCCCGGGGGCCAAATCTGGCCCGCCGCATCATTTTGTGCGGCCCGAGAAAGTAAATGATGAGTGCCGAATTTCTGTTTTAGGATCAAATTAAAATGATAGATATAGATATATAGGTATATTACATTTCCTGATGTTCCCCCTTTTAAATCAATCATTGTAATTTTTTAATCCATTTTATCTGTGTTTTTAGTTCTAAGTGCATTTTGTAAGATCTAAAAATAAATATATAGATATTTTCCGTTTTCCACTTCAATATTGAACATAATTAAAAAATATGTTTTGTTTCCATTTGAAATGAAAAACATGATTAAAAGAAATTTTCCATTACTAAGAAAAAAAGCTCAAATAAACATTGCTTTAGATCTATAAAAACAGACTATTTAGGACTTTTGATCCAGTTCTTTTAATCCAATTTTTTTTAAAAATCTAAATATTATATCTAAAATGGTCCGGCCCACATGAAATGGCGTTGACGTTAATGCGGCCCGCGAACCAACCCGAGTTTGTCACCCCTACTTTAAAACATGAGCTGATTGGCTGTTTTTATTGTCGTTTTTTCTTCTTCTTCATTTTGTACATTCCCTTAACGTCATTTTCTTTTCAGACGACGACTATTCGGACACGTACAGCGCCACGTACGCCGTCGTCAACGCCGGTAAGTTACGCTTTCCGACGACCACGACGACAAGCGCCTGGCTTACTGACGCGTGTTTGACAGACGACTACGACGCCGCCTTGGCCCACCCGGCGCCGCGTACCCACACGTACCGGCCGCTGGCCAAGAGCCCGTCGCCCTCGCCATCGCCCGTGCCACCGCCCCCGTTGCCCGCGCCATCCTTGCTACAGCTGAGAGCCCGAGACAGCGAACGGGACACGCCCGATATGTGAGGGAATTTATTGATTACATTTTTGCTGTTATGTCATTTAGGTATTCTCTGCTAGCTCACGTAAATTTGAAAGAACAATATTGTATTAGCCCCGCAATTGGCCGGCCACCAAGCCGCTCTGGCACCCCCGGCGACCCTAAGCAGTATGGAAAAACGAATGAATATCGGCTTCGCTCTCCTGTAATTGGCCAACTTTCTTCTCAGAGTACAAAAATCTGAAAATGCTAGTATTTTTGTCCTTTTGCTAATAAGAAAGTAAAATTTAAATCAAAAAAAAAAAAAATCATTTTAACAAGCTTATCTATAGTTTTGCCTTTTTTAGCTCATTCAATACTAAAGACGTATCGACAATATTGTTTACGTATGTTGTTCAACTAAACTAAATAATGAACAAGAGTAGAAAAAAAATTCACAGGGAAAGATAATTTTTCTGGGTTTTTTTAAGTTCTGTTTTAAATAAATAAAAACGAAGAAAAATAATTTTAAAAAATGAGGATGGAAGACAAAAAAAAAACTTTAAAAAATAATACAAAAAACAACCCAAGAAAATTAATTTCATTGAAAAACAGAGCTTTCAAAAAATAATTCATTCAAAAAACAACCCCAAAAATAAATTAATTTGAAAAACGGCGAGGCTTTTTATTTATTTTGAAGATGAATGCAATAAGCTTCCGTACATTTATCGTTACAACACAATATTCAGTGGCGCTTGAAAGAAAAGGGGTGTATTGTGACGTAATTACAAAAAAAGATATTTATAGATATTGTTTGAATAATTAAAAAACAAATAAGAGATTAATTTGCAGGCAATACAATTTTCAAGAGGCTCAACAAGTGAATATACTATTCAAGTTATTGTAGTCATAAGGTTTTTATTTTTCTTCCCCTGCAGGAACGAATGGGGTCCACCCGACAGGAAAGTGGACACGCGAAAGTACCGCGCCGAACCCCGCAGTATCTTTGAGTACGAGCCGGGGAAGTCGTCCATTCTAGAGCGCGAAAGACCCGTAAGTATTTCACACTTTGGTTAGTAAACACTCTTTTTCTGTTGGGAAACCGTTCACTCGGAAATCTTCGCCATGGCGTCCGTTTTCATTCACATTTTGCTTCCCGAAACGCGGAGTTTTGACGACGTCTCTTCACGTTTGTTTTTTTGTTTGTTTTTCTCTCTCTCTCTCTTTTTCTTGCCACTGTCACGTTTTTTTTGTTTTGTTTTCAGAGCTATGATGACATAGATTTAGAGAACGAGCCTTGGTATAAGTTCTTTTCCGAGCTGGAGTTTGGCCGTCCGGTAAGTTAGCTGCCGCCGGTGCAGCTAGCTAGTCTGTTTTCCCGCGTGCGTGCGTGCGTACGTAGTCGCTTGTGTTTGCGTGTGAGCACGAGTAGAGCGGCCGGCCGGGCATTAGGGCCGCCACAAAAGCGGGACTCCATTCCCCATTCCCCGCCGCCATTGACGGTGGTAGACGTCCCATCCGTTTTGGAATTTTTCAAGGAATCGGCAGCAACCCAAAAAATAGCATTGAGAGAAAAAATGCAGACAACTACCAACAAAATATACATAAAAATTTAAATAGTCTTGTTTTTTTTTTCAAATTATTTTAAAAAGGCTACCTACCCATTTTAAAATTCAAGTTAATTAATCAAATATAGCCTTCATATATTTTTTTATTATTTGTTATATTTATTTTTAAATCCATTTTAAAAAATTAATTAAAAAGGGAATTATTCTTTTTTTTTTTTTGCTTTCTTGAAATACAAATTGTAAAAAAATAAATCCTAATCTAATTTTTAAAATTAAATAAAAATCTCTTGGAAATGTTAAGAATATCTGCTGCTTGTAGATTTTTTTGTTATTATTATTATTATTTAAAAAAAAAGTAATCCAATCAAATTTAAACAAATACTGTTAACAGGTTGAATTTGGAGGAAAATATTTTCCCTAAAGGATTCATCCCCTCAAAAAAAGAGTTTATTGTGGTGGCTCTACTGGGCATGACGTGGTTGAGGTTGCGGTTGCGGTTGCTGGCTTGTGGGGTGCTGAATTTATTCATTTGCAGAAAATGATATATATTTCTAAATATAGTCATTTTCAGGGAGTGCAACCATTTGTATTGAGAGGCAAATTACAGGCAGTTGGATGGAAAAAAAAGTTCATTCCAATTCATTTGCCTCCCCTCCCTTCACGTTTCTTATTTATATTCCTTCATACTACTTTAACGCCTTTGGCGCCCTCTGCTGGGTGTGTGCTGTACTCAATGCACGATGCATGTTTTGCTTGTCTGTTTGCGTGTCTTTTTAAAATTCACTGGTCACTTCATTAGGTACATCAATTCTCTTCTACACAGTTTGGAGTTCAATGTCTGTTTTTTTTTAATGATCGTTTTTCTTTAAAATAATGGTATTGTAATACTAGTTTTTGAAGTAATCCCTCGAATATCGCGGTTAATGTAGACCAGACAATCGAAAAATCGCAAAGTAGGGTCACCCCTATTAAAAAATAAATAATTGGGTATTTTTTTTCTTCAGTGCTTAAAATCGCAAAATAGCGAATTAGTGAAGCCGCAATCATCGGGGGATTACTGTACTCATACTATCTATATTTTTCATAATAATAATAATAATCGGACATAGGCCCTGTTCATGTTCATGTAATTTTTGAATTAAAACGATAGTATTTACATTTTTAGAAATATTTTTAATGTAAAAAAATGACAAAAAAATCCATTTAAAAAGAGGCTAACACCTATTTGCCCTTTTATTTTGAATAAAAATAAATAAAGAGAGCGTCAGTAGAAATACAAGAGGCTAAATTGTAGAAGATTTTTGGGTCATCAATCTCTCAAACATTGACTGACTCCAAAAATCAGTTGATTTTATAATATTTGACGACACAAATTCTTGTTTTTCACATGACCCTTGGCGTGGCGCTGGGGGCGTAGCTAAGGAAGTGACCCTCCCGAGAATTTGTCTTGAAAGGTCCAACTTTTCTAACGGGGTCTCCACCCTTCTCCACGTCTTTGTTTTTGTTTGTTTGTTTGTTTGTTTGTTTGTTTGAGGGCTGCCGCCGCTGCTGCTTCTTTCTCCTTCTTTTTCACCTCATCTTCACCTCGCTCCTCGCTCCTCCTCTTCCTCCCACGCTCATCCCCCGCCGCTCAAGCCTCCTAAAAAACGGCTGGATTACAATCCAGACGTCTCGGCTCGCCGGCGTATGGAGGTAAATGGCGCGCATACCTTCAGAATGTCGTGCCAACAATGCTAACCTCCCAACCTGCTAGCAAGAAACTATTCCTGTTGTTGTTTATCAATGTCCATCGGTAAATGATTAGTCCAGGGGTGGTAAAGGTATGACCCGTGGGCTGGAAGCGGTCCCATCCGGTCCGCGGGGGTCTTCTGCCTGCCCATCAAAGTCAATGTATTGAAATAAACCTTCCAAGAAATAAGTTACTTATAGCAAACTTACATTTCTTCAGATGATTATTATTATTATTATCATCATTACTATTATCATCATCATTACTATTGTCATCATCATCATTACTATTATCATTATTATTATTTTTATCATCATTACTATTATCATCATTATTATTATTATAATTTTTATAATCATCATTACTACTATTATCGTCATTAATATTATTATAATTTTTATCATCAACATTACTATTATTATCATCATTATTGTTGTTGTTGTTATTATTATTATCATCATTATTATTATCATTATTATTACTGTTATTATTGTTATTATTGCTAATATTATTATTTTTGTATGAGCACCAGTCAAAAGAACGGTCTCTTGCACCCCCTCTAGCGAACAAAGACAGGTTTTACATCACCGGCAAAGGGCAGTGTTTCACCGAGATTCGTGTATAACGCGCACCCGAATTTTGCTTCAGTTTTTTGGTACACATTTTTGCGCGTTATACTCCAATAAATACAGTATTTATGTGTGTGTATATATATATATATATATATATATATATATATATATATATATATATATATATATATATATATATATATATATATATATATAAATAAATAGATATAGATATAGATATGTGATAAAAAAAAATGTATTCTTCCGGTCCAGGGCAGTGGTTCCGGTCCACGTTTTTTAGCTAACATTTTCCCCTGTAGCCGCGAGCATCAGCGTTAGCATGTGCTCTCATTCCGATTCCTCCTTTGAGTGGGCGCTTTTGTTGGCGGTCGTCTTCCCCGCCCACCACCCTACGGCGGAACCGACAACTGGGTAACGGGGAGGGGGGGGCGCTTTTGACCGCGGCGCATCCAAAGGCACGCGTCGTCAGTGACTCGGCTCGGCATCTTTTGACCATCGTGTCCGTCTTGTTTTGCAGGCCGCCCCGCTGCCGCCGCCTCCTTCCGAAAACAAGAAGCCCCCCGAAAGAGGCGCGAGGTGAGCCCTTTGTATTTTTGTTCTTTGTACTTTGCCCCTCCCCCCCGCATGGCCAACATCATCCAATTCCAATGCGCCGCACACTCGTTCTGGCCACAGAGATTCTTAGAAGCGTTTACGGACATATTGATACTCCGTAATATTTACCACAAAAATATTGGCATGATGGCACTCGTGCCAATGATACGTCAGAATAAATAAATATATGTAAATATATTTGTATGTATATAATAATAATAATAATAATAATAATCGGCTGTAGGCGAATGGTATTTGAGAATCTAGTAGCAATGTTTACAGTAATCCCTCGATTATCACGACTTCACTTATCACAATTTTTTCTGCTGTCATTTTTAAAAATTGTTTTTATTTTTTTAATGTTCATAAAAATGTGAAATTCCACACTGAAACTTGTAAGCAAAAGCCACTCTTGCTACTAAGACTCAGCACTGAAATATTTATTTATTTATTTTTAAAAAGGGGTGACCCTACTTTTGCGTTTTTTTGTTTAATTTTTTTTGTGTATTCATGTACAATCTTTCTTAAAAGAAAAGAGGTTATTTAACATGTTATTTATTGAATTTTTTTTTGTATTTGGCAATCTAGGATCAATCTTAATTCCAAACTAGCTCAAATAGTTCTTATGAGTTGTGTATTCAAATATTTTAAATGAATGATTTCCAATATTTACATGATATTCAATCTTCTTGTATTTTTATCACAATAAAAAAAAAAAACAAGGAATATAGGGGGTTATTAAAGTAAGTGTTCTTACTCTTGGGTAAAATGTTCTCTATTCGATTTCTGTTTCAATTTTAAGCAGTTTGTGAGATTAAAGTCGCTTTGTGTTTTGTTTTAGCACCGCCGCCGGCGACTACAGGAAGAGAAGGAAGTCGGAGCCCGCCGACGGGCCGTCGTACCCCGAGCGAGCGGCCGCCTCGCACAAAGCGCCCGACGCCGACCCCAAAAAGTCTGCGGTTCGCTCCTCGCCGTCCTCGCCCTCGCGCGCCAAAGGTAGGAAAAACATGTTCAAAAAATGATCTATTATTTTGCAATGAATGTGTCCCTCCCTGACCAAGATGGCTGCTGCCATCCCAAGCACAACACCAGGCAAATCTGACAGTTAGTTCCTCCCTCCCCAACCTAATGCACCAATTAGACGTCCCAGTCATTTGAACCGGGACTCGAACGCCCGTTCCAAATGAAGTGGACATCCAGGAGAGAAAAAAAAGTGTCTTTTGACAATTGGCGCTTGTTTTGAGAAGCTTTCCCATCCATCTTCCCTTCCTTCTTTCCTGTCGACTGCTTAACCCGCTCTCCCGCTTCTTCTTCTTCTTCTTCTTGTTCTTCTTTCACCACGCTGCCCTCTGGTGGGACGTCTTTTAAACACAAGGTGGGGCCGCATGCGTCATGTATTCGTCAAACAGTCCGAGCCGTCCCGTCGGTCCGGTCGGTCCGCTCCCCCGCTCTCCGCCGCCGGCCCCCCGTTCCCCGCCGGCCAAACTCCGCTCCCGCAGCTGCGACGACCTCCCCGGCTCGGACCGCGAGCGTCGGCGGCACGCCCGCCGCTCGGAAAGCGCCGGCTCGTTGGCCCGCGGCGGCGGCTCAACGCCGGGCCTCCGTCGCGGGACGCCGCGCGACTCCCCCGCTTTCCTGGAGCTCTACCGCAAGATGCACCGCATCGACCGGGCGCACATGATCCCGTCCGAGGTGATCCGCTCGGTCCGCGCCCGCATCTCCGACCTGGAGCGCCTGCCCCGCGGCCACCCGCGCCGCCCCTCCCCGTCGTCGTCGGCCCGCTGCGGCGTCCACGAGCGGGTCTCCGCCTACGAGAGCTCGGTGGCCAAGTCCAAATCCATGCCCGACCTGGGGGACGGCGAGGCGGCGTCCGGCGCCACCACGCCGGGCGGCTCCTCGTCCCGCGCAAGCAGCGGCGCCGCCACCCCGTCTCTTCCCAAACGCCGCTTCTCCGTGGAATCGCTCCTGGAGGAGGACGACGACGGCGCCGTGGAGCGCGAAGCCCGGGGGCCCCCCGAGGGCCGTCCCCGCGCCGAGCCGGAGGCGCCCCCCGTGCCGCGGGCGCCGGCGCCGCCCGCCGACTACTCGGACAGCGAGCGGGACGCGGCCGCCTCGGACCTGAGCGACTTCGTGCGAGCCGAGGGCTCCTCGTTCTGCAGCGAGAGCGACTTCGACCGCTGCTCGCCGACCTCGTCGGAGAGCCCGTGCGGCTCCGCCCACTGGCGGCGCCACCGCCGCCGCGCCGGTCCCCAGAGCGTGGGGCAGGACCAGGGCTACCAGCACCGACACCTCATCGGCTCTTGCAAGGGTCGCTGCCCGGCGTCCTACACCCGCTTCACCACCGTGCTCCGCCACGAGCGAGAGCGGGCCCGGCGGGACCCCCGACCCGAGCCCCGGCCGAATCCGCCGGAGTCCATGTCCAACTTGGCCTACCTGGTCAGCCCGGTGCCTTTCCACAAGAAAAAGTCGGTCGACGGCGGCGGCGAGGGAGCCAAATCCAAGCGCGCCGTCTACGAAGCGCTGGACGCCGCCCTGAGGGACATCTACGAGCACATCCGGGCCGAGCGGGGCCGCGGCGGGGGCGCCGGCGAGCGCGGGATCCTGAGGAGAATCCTCTCCGAGCTGCTCCCCGACGTCCCCGAGAGGAGCTCTTCCCTACCCGAGAGGCGGGGCTGTTGCCGGCGGGCGCCGGCGGACGCCTACGACCCGTACGACTGGCCCACCTCGCCGTCACCGTCGCCAATTAGTGCCTGTTACCGACGCGGTGTGAACACCCCCGACTGTAACCGTTACGGCGAGGAGCGCGGCAACGACGGCAACGGTGGTTTTTATTCAGGTGGAGATGGAGTCAATCGTACGCTTGCAACGTCACCTCCCATTTTTATTATTTATTTATTTTTGTTTTCAAAGTGTCACCTTTTTGTGGAATCATCCATTTTTACGTTGAGGTCTCGCGCAATCATAGACATCACGTATTTGAGGCTCACTTTTTAAATAATAATTAAGATAAACATATTTTAAAATTGATGTATCAAAAGGTCAAAGTCACATCAATGTAGTTTTATCTAAAACATAACATTTTAAAATGAATTTAGTGGTGAAAAATCCCCCATTTTTGGAGCAATCCAGAGAAACCCTCTGTCCCAAAATGGCCGCCAGCTAGTCACGGAGCCTTATGTGATATCTATGGTTGGAACGACACTGTTGACCGTACGGCGCGCGGACCTGTTCCGGTTCGGTTGCCTTCGCCACGCCAACTGTGCTGTTTGTCTCTGGCCAATCACAGACCAGGACGCGTCCAGAAGCTACTCCACCACGGACGGCGGACGCCACGCTCCGAGAGCCACGCCCGACAGAGAGGTAAGAAGGACAACTCGTTCTCCGGATTGCTCCGAGCTTTTGAGGTCTCCAAAATTTTTGATGGCTGTGTTTTTTTATTTTGAATGGGGCCATTTTGTGTCATAATGTCACACCATTTGTGGTCTCTTCCTCATAGGTGTCCCACAAACAGATGAGCCAACTCATTCTCTTGTCTCTCCTCCATCAGAAGCAGCCCGCCCGAGCCATTTACGACTTTAAGGCGCAGACGGCCAAGTGAGTACCACGCCGAGCGCCAAAACCGCCTCAATCCTCTGCGCTTTTGCCGGCTAACAGCCCCAACGTCGTCGCCTGCGCTTTTGCCGTACCTTCGCCGCACCGCCTCTGACTTTTTATTTGGGAAAATACCAAGAACAAACATAATAATTGTATATATTGCTTGCTTTTGATCCCTGCAAGTCCAAATGGAATCTCATAATTGTACGCGTATCGAAAGAGTGTGTCTTATAGTCCGGAAAATACGCTTTTCCAACCGCGTCCGTTTCAGGGAGCTGACGTTCAAGAAAGGCGACGCGGTCAACGTCATCAGACAGATCGACAACAACTGGTACGAAGGCGAGCATCGCGGCCGCGTGGGAATCTTCCCCATCGCTTACGTGGAGGTACGGCGAGTCGCCCCGCTGCCAATATATATATATATATATATATTTCAGCAACACGCTTATTTATGCATGTATTTATTTATTAACCCACTTCTGACCTATCTATTTATGTCTAAAATGTCTTTTGCTGTGTCTGTATTCTCACCCCCTTGCTACTGTGACAACGAAATTTCCCGAATACGGGATGAATAAAGTTATCCAATCCAATCCAATACTGTATGAATCAAAAGCACATTATGGGATTGGATGGGAGGGTTCCATCAGGGCGGCCATGTTGGTAGGGGCAACAAAGATCTTTTAGCAATTCTGCTGCCATCAATCCCATTGAGTTTATTACTAGTAGTGCTTTGTTTTTTAAATTTAATTTTGGTCACAACCGACTGCTATTGGCTGTTCTCAGAAAACGACGTCAGCGGAGAAGCCGCAACCCAGCCGCCCGCCTCCGCCCGCCCACGTCAGGGAGATCGGCCAAGCCGTGGCCCGTTACAACTTCAACGCCGACACCAACGTGGAGTTGTCGCTCCGGAAGGTAGGACCGAGAGAACCGCTTGCGAAGACGCCGATTGGACCGCGAGTGAGTGCTTCCTTCCTTCCTTCCTTCCTTCCTTGATTGGTCACAGGGCGAGAGGGTGACGGTGATCCGCCAGGTGGACCAGAACTGGTACGAGGGCAAGATCCCGGACAGCGGCAAGCAGGGCATCTTTCCCGTGGCTTACGTGGACTTGCTCAAGCGCGCCGACCCCCACGGATACCGCGGCCACGGGACCCCCGTCACGGTAAGGGAAGACCATTTTGCGGGCGGGTCCCTCATTTTTGGTCCGTTTGGAGCCCTGAATTTTTCAAACAAATACGCCGCCCCGTACTGTTGAATTTTGAAAAATGGCTCCTTGTCTTTGCCTCCCCTCACCAAGCCTTTGGACCACCTCCCACCTTGGTCTCCCGGACACGCCCCCGGCCCCGTCCGCCAACCCCCACCTTCCCCCCTGCGCTCGGTCACCTGGGAGTGGCTGTCGCTCACCGTGGCCCCCTCCGGCCCCGCCCCCGTCCCCCCGAGCGGAGTTTTAGCACCCCTCGAGGCCGAGCGTTCTCCGTCGGTCACCCCGCCGCCCCCCGAAGGCGGCCGGCGGTCCCCGTCCGAGTCTCGGGGGCCGCCGCCGCCGTCTTCCGCTCGTATCGAGTTGTTCATTGAGGAAGACGACGAGGAGGAAGCTAGGGAAGAGGAGGCGGAGCTTTTTACGGGCAGATTGCGTGCGGAGGAGGAGGTAGAGCGCCAGTGAGCCCATCTTGACACTTTTCCACCTGGCAGTACAGTTGCGTTGACGCGTTGTTTTTTGCGCTTTTTGTACCGATATTACTCAAATGTCATGTGAAGTTTTGAATTGGACACGGGGGAGTCCAAATTTTCCATTATTTTGAAATTGGCGTGCTAGCTAGAGGCGTGTTTGCTAATATCAAAATGGGAGTCGCCGTTGATTTGATGTTTCTTTGCAAGAATTAATAAAATAATAATAATTGAATAATAATTGAAAAGCGTTAGGTATATGGAGCTTTATTTTTGTACACAGATTACAAAAGGCTGACAAATTATTTTTCTTTAGCCACTATGAAATATGATTTTTGACATTTCGACTGAAACTGTACTGCCAGGTGGAAATGTACTTTAAGTCTTAAAATGCTGAAGGATAAGACATGGAGGGAAAATACAAGTATATATTCTGAATTTTTATCATCGTATAAACAAAGTAAAGGGCGGCTTGTTTATTTTTCTTACTCCCGAAATGACAAGTTTTGTCATTCTAAACATTTCTCATTAGTTTTATTAATAAAATTCTTGAATTTGACCTTTACTTGAAATGAATGAACCCCTTTTGTCTAAATTTACATTCAACAAATAGAGATTTTTTTAGCATACGGCGACATATTCAGAATTTTTCAGGAAAATTCCATCAAAAAATTTAAGCAAAAAATTGGAAAATATTTTTCAAAATCATAAAAAGACGGTCCAATAGCTTAAAATAAAAAGCAGAAAGTCAAAAATATTTTGAAAATGGTCATATAATGTAGAATGTCCACATAAATTGCCATTCAAAGATGCCCGTTAAAGGGTTAAATGTCCCATTGATTGATTTTCTGATGACGTGGCGGCCATATTCCTATCGCAGCGAAATCGCCATTGAAATGGTTGTCTAATTATCGGCCATAACGCCATCCGAAAATTATTGGAATATTTTCCTCCTTGTCCTACCGACTCTTGAAATGGAAGATTTTTTATTTTTTGTCTTCAGTCTTATTTGTCATTCACCCCCCGCCCCCCTCCCGCCTCCCCACTAGGCTTACACGGACCCCCCCACTCGCTCTCCTTCTCCCCCCCTTCACCCCCGTCCCAAGCCCCGCCCCCCTCCCCTGTCCGCCTTGACGTCCAGGCCTCCCGTCTCGCCCTCCCCCCCGGAGTCCCCCCTCCGCTCTCCCGAGGCCGGGTGGTCCCCCTCCACCTCCCCCCCGCTCCCGGTTTCCCGCCGCTCCCCCACCTCGGCGTCTCACTCGGGTCGTAGGTCTCCCAAGGTCAAGGTAAAGCGGCGTTGGGGGTGGCGAACTCTAACTATTTTGGAATGAGGGATGCATTAATCCGGGGGTGCCGGAGTCCCGAGTTTGTCTTGCGCTGCTTGGGGAAGAATATGTCAAAGAAAAAAAGAAAGTGACGGTGCATTGTTTCCAATGGATTGGATGTCAAATGGTGTTGAACTCATTGGTGGGAGGGTGCGTGCGTCTTGGCCAGAGGAAGAACTTTTTTTTCTGTTTTAACTCATTGGCTCCCATTGATTATTATTATTATGATGATGATGATTTTTTTTAACTCATTGGCTCCCATTGATTTTTTTTGTTAAATTTATTTATTTATTTCTGTTTTAACTCATTGGCTCCCATTGATATTTTTTTAATTTATTTATTTATTTTAACGCATTGGCTCCCATTGATTTTTTTTGTTAAATTTATTTATTTATTTTCTAACTCATTGGCTCCCATTAATTTTATTTTTTATTTTTTTTAACTCATTGGCTCCCATTAATTTTATTTTTTATTTTTTTTAACTCATTGGCTCCCATTGATTTTTTTTTGTTAAATTTATTTATTTATTTTCTAACTCATTGGCTCCCATTAATTATTTTTTTTGATTTTTTTTTTTAACTCATTGGCTCCCATTGATTTTTTTATTTTTTTTATTTTAAGGATCTGCAGCAAATACAGTCATGGTCAAAAGTTTTGAGACACTTTCTCATCTTACCAACTGGTAAAGTGTGTCAAAGCCTTGGACAGCGGGTGGGTGTTCTTTAAACCTTTGCTTGCCCAAAATATGCCAATATTAGCTTTCTGACATCATTCCTTTACTTATTTTGACTATTTTTCTTGGGAAAATGAAAACCTTTTGGAGTTCAAAAGCCGAAAAAAGTCCAGTAAAACATTGGAATGGCTGCTTTGCAGAGGGTGATTATTTCTACCTATGCATGGTCTTTTTTTGAAGGAAAAAAGCCTTACCATAAATGGTCGTTTTTAAAAAAAAAAACATTTTTTTTATGTAACGGACTTTAAACCTGATTGTTCCTTTCTGCAGGGACCATAACTTCCAACTTCGAAATATATTTGGAGAAGGTCAAAACATTAAAAATATATAGAAATATATGACCTATTTTTTTCAGAAAGGAACAAATCAAACCATGTGACTTTTGCAGTCTTGTTATTTTGGTTGATTCCGATCCAGGTTTGACGTGCACGTTCGCTAGCGGACTAACTGCATCGTGAGTTTTTATTTTTGATTTTTTTTTGGCGTGCGCTGGACTTGCCGCCTCCCTCCATCTTGCTTTTTTTTTTTTTTTTTTCTGTATGTCCGGCGAGCAGGAAGCGCTGGTGGGTGGAAAGCCGCCTCGTAGCCCCGTCTTGTCTCGGAGGCCCGCCAGAGGTCGAAGGGTAGGGGGACACCTCTCTGTCCACACAAAAATGGACAGCCATAAGAAAATAATAGCGAAAAATCACATCACATCACATTATATTTTCATGTTGTCGCGGTCGACAAAAAATGGAGTTTGAGTTCACTTGGCTGACACGTGCTTCTTGTTTTTCAGCGCTTGGTCCAGGAAGCTCTTCACGGCGGCGGAGACCCGTAAGTGGCGCTCTCGTTGGATTGGCCGCTCAAAGAAGTCATTGCGTTGAGACCTCGTTTGTTTTTGCCAGTTTCCAGGCGGCGTACAACTACGCGCCGAGGAACGAAGACGAGCTGGAGCTCAGGGAGGGCGACGTCATCGACGTCATGGAAAAGTGTGACGACGGCTGGTTTGTCGGTAACTAAACAAACACACACACACATTTTTACAACTACAGTGGTACCTCGACTTACGAGCAAGTTGAGATACGAGTCAAATTTTGGGCAAATATTTGCATTAGTGTGAGGACATTTATGTGCATCATTTTGGGAATATTTTGAAGGGAAGACAAAAGCAAACAACCCTCGATAGGTTGCGTCTGAAAGTCAGGGTGGAGGCGGGGCCAATAGAGCCAAGAGAAAGGTATCAAAATGTCAAACAAAATTAGAGTTAAGTTTAGTGTAAGGTTAGATTCAACTTATTTTTGAGTGTGTCTGCATCGTCATCCAAGTTCATTTCAATTTGTTTTTGTTATGTTACGAGCACGTTGCCGTGCCAAAAAGTCTCGAGGTACCACTGTAGTGCTCGTTGAGGTCCCTCCCCTAGGGTTAGCTCGCAGCAACATTTAAAATCCTTCATTTTCTCAACCACTTATTTTCACAAGGATCGCGGGGGGTGCTGGATCCTATCCCAGCCAACTATGTGAATGAGCATGAGACACCCTGAACGGTTGGCCGGCCAATGATAAAGCACGAGGAGCAATTCCAAGTGTACCAGCAGCTAGCCTAGCATGCGTGTTTTGGTTTAGTGGATCCTTGAATACCCGGAGAAAACCTGCGCAAACTCAACAGCTACCTAACCATCTATGGGTATTTTGTTTTGTTGTTTTTTAGGGACATCTCGGCGAAGCAAGATGTTCGGGACCTTCCCGGGAAATTACGTCAGGCCGTTGCCGTGAGGCCTTTCTGGCCCCGCCCCGAATCCCTGGCCCCGCCCTCCCCAGCACAGCTCTCACTAGCCAACGCAAGAACTCGTTAGTACCTTTTTTGTCGTCGTTATTTAGAACTCTTCTGAAAAATAACGAGATTTTACCCAGTCACTTTTTTTAATTTTACGTCCGCACCGCAAAGACGTCCAAGGACAAATGTTACAAATGTTCACCGTCATCGCTAGCCTTGATGCACTTTAACCCATTGGTCTTTATTTCAACTCATTTTTCATATGCTTTTATGGCGGGAATCTTATTTACTTTTTCAGCGAAGCCCCCGATCAGTTCGCGTCGTTCCGATACCCAAATTTTTCCCGAATTCCCGTGACGCGGGTTCATTTCCGACGGCAAAAATAATTTCAAAATGGACGATGAATCGCTTTTGATATCCGCTCTCCAAAATTCCAGAAAAACGAGACGCGGAAAGGTTGAATTTTTGCTAAAAACGTGCAGTTTCATTCACAAAAATTGGCACAATTAGACGTTCATCCACCAGGGGGCGCCCCTGCCCGTTTTAGCTGCCATGTTTTTTAAACACCGTTTATTACTGGAGCACCTTAAAGTCATTGTTTTAAATCTTAATTCACATTTTGTCACCTTTGTGTGTGTGTGTGTGCGAGTGTTTCCTGTACGCAGCGCCATCTTGTGTTTTTTTTTTTGTATTTTTCCGAGAGTTGACGCCGCCTTAAACACCAAAATGCTGGACAGCTGAAAAAAATGTCATGAAAATGGCATATTTGTTTTAAAAAAACAAAAATAAGGGCACATGCGCGCGCACACAAATGTTAAGTATTTCTACTTTGCATTTTATGGGGCTGTGTATTATTATTATTAATAAACACTTAGATTGATGGTCTTAGTCTTTTTTGGAATAGAATATAATGGCGCTAGCAAAAAGAGTAGCGAGCAATACTTCCAAATATTACCCCAAAAAACGGATGTATAACACGATCCCCTAGTACAAATTTTAAATGAAGCCTTGCATCAAGGATGCGCCTTATAGTGCGGACAATACATTAAGTGAAATAGTGTTGCCTCATCTCATTTTCTGAACTGCTTTATCCTCACTAGGGTGCTGGAGCCTATCCCAGCTGACTTAGGGTCCAAAGCGGAGATAACACCCTCAATGGGTGTCCAGCCAATCACAGGGCACGAGGAGACGGACAACCATTCACTCTCACTCGCACCTAGAGACGACTTAGCATACAGTTAGCCTAGCATGCATGTCTTGGGAATGTGGGAGGAGACCGGAGTACCCGGAGAAAACCCACGCAGAGAACTCCACACAGGTGGCCTGACCTGGATTTGAACCCTCGACCCTAGAGCCGTGAGGCCGACGCGCTATCCACTTACCCGCCCTATCATGTGGTGTGTTAATGATAATGTCATCCAATGACTTTTCCAAAAGAACACAAGTTTGTGATATTTACACTTCTTAAGTATTTGTGTGTAAAAATATCAAAAGAAATGAAAGAAATCAAGATATAAAGGCAAAGCAAATCGAAAAGTAAACACAGGGCCCGTCAAAAGGAAAAGGACGGATGGTTATCGCGCCTCCCTTTGGGGGCTCAACTGTCCTTCCCAAATGTTCCGAGACCAAAAAAGGAGAGCGCCATCCGTGGGACCACAAGCCGGTCCCGACCAAAACAGACCAATGGCGTCTCCATCCGGGGGCGGGCTCTCTCCCCTCTTCTTTCTCTCCCCTCTCTCTATCTCTCTCTTTCTTTCTCTTTACCTCTTTACCGAGGGCGCCGGAGTCCAGGACCAGAGTCCCCCTCGCAGCGTCATGTCATTTACGGTGGTCCTGAACGGGCCGGCCCCCTGGGGCTTCCGCCTGGTGGGGGGGAAAGACTTCAACCAGCCGCTGACCATCTCCAGGGTGAGTTATTATCTTTTTATAATAACTGCTGTTAAATTCATTTTTCACTCACTTTATGTTGATTTTAGGGCCATTTCTATGTCACTTCCCATTGATTTTGCCTCATTTCCTGTTGATTTGGGGTCACTTCCTGATCACTTTGGGTCATTTCCTGTTGATTTTTTTGACCTTTTGGGCCTTTTTCACTTCCTGCTCATTTTTGATTGGACAATTTCAGGTCACTTCCTTCCTGCTCATTTTGTGGCAATTGCTGTTAGTTTTTAATGACTTTATATAGCAGGGGTAGGGAACCTATGGCTTGGGAGCCACATATGGCTCTTTTGATGGGTGTATATGGCTCTCCACTAACCTGTGAGGTAAACTATGGAAACTGCTGTTGAGAAAGCGCAGGAATAGGAGCGTTACGTTGCTATTATGGCACTGAGACTACCCCAGTGCCTTATAATCATTTTTTTTTCCATTACACTCTTTTGCATGGATTTTCTCATTGATACTCATTGATTAGCAACAACGTAACAATGTTGTCAAAATAATTCAGAGACTTTTTGTACTCTAAAAGTGGTGAAGCGACTAAAAAAGGCACACATTTTTACGTATGTTGACTTTTAAATTCGGACGGAGCATGGCTCTCAAGGATTAACATTTAAAAAATAGGAATTGTTTATGACTCTTTCCATCAAAAAGGTTCCCGACCCCTGTTATATAGGCTTCATTTCTCCCCATTCTAAGAAAATGTGAAGGTTTTTCCCAGTTTAATTGGATTGGACGTTGACGGGGAGGAAAACGTGTACAATTTGGTTCCGCTGGCAGTGAGTGAGTGCAAAACAATGTCAACCATCTGTTGTGTTTACATTCTCTTGGCGTTCTCTTGGAGAGCAGGGGGTGATGTTCCTGTCCTAAAAAGGAAGCAGAGGACAGGCCAGACCAGGCCTGGCGAACCCAGCCGAGCCGAGCCGACCCCAACGCCGCCGCCGCCGGCCTTGAAATGGGCGCTCCAGTTGTTCCTGATGTCCATTCTAAAAATAAGCAGGACCGCCGCCACCACTGTTGATGGATTAGTCCATCCCATCGCCACCAAATGCTTGTCATGTTCCGGCCATGGCGTCACTCTTCAAATGTCGGGAGGCGCCTACCGACGCCTATTTCGGTGCTTTACAAGCGTGCGGGTGGGCCCAAAAAAAGGGCCGGGGGACAAATTGGGATTTAGCCGTGGCGTGCCGATGATACGCGGGAAGCATCGCTTTGCGCGATGACTTATTTGTGGTCCGGTGACCTCACGTGGGCGCGTTTTGTAAGGTCGGGACCCGGCGACCTTTTGCCGCCTCCGTCCGTCTCCTCCGTTTACAAGATGGCGCTTTGTCGCCGTTGGTTGCCGCTAACCATGAGGTCTGTCTGCGGCAGGTGACGCCCGGCGGAAAGGCGGCCCTGGCCGACGTGCGCCCCGGCGACCTGGTCGTGGCCATCCAGGGCGCCCCGTCGGAAGGCATGATGCACTGCCACGCCCAGAACCACATCAAAGAGGCCGGACAGCAGCTGACCCTCGCGCTCCGAAGGTAGGTCAAAGGTCGCCATCCCAAAACGTGTCTCCGCTCTTACTTTAGCCCACGATAGCCACACGTTCGCTAGGACTTTGGAAAATGACCACGTATGGTAAGGCTTTTTTTCAGAAAAATCGACATAGTAAAGTAAGGCTTTTTTCTTTAAAAAAATGACACAGTATAGTAAGGCTTTATTCTTTAAAAAAACAACATAGTATAGTAAGGCTTATTTAAAAAAAACAACGACATAGTATATAGTAAGACTTTTTTCCAAAATAAAACGACATAGTATATAGTAAGGCTTATTTTATTTTTTTAAACGACATACTATATAGTAAGGCTTTTTTTTTCAAAAAAAAAAACGACATAGTATAGTAATGCTTTTTTATTAAAAAAACGACATAGTATAGTAAGGCTTTTTTATTAAAAAAACGACATAGTATAGTAAGGCTTTTTTTTGTAAAAAACGATAGTATAGTAAGGAATTATTTATTAAAAAACGACATAGTATAGTAAGGCTTTTTTATTAAAAAAAGACATAGTATAGTAAGGCATTTTTTATTTTAAAAAATGACATAGTATAGTAAGGCATTTTTATTAAAATAAATGACATAGTATAGTAAGGCTTTTTTATTAAAAAAAACAACATAGTATAGTAAGGCATTTTTTATTTTAAAAAACGACATAGTATAGTAAGCTATTTTTTATTAAAAAACGACATAGTATAGTAAGGCATTTTTTATTTTAAAAAACGACTTAGTATAGTAAGCTATTTTTTATTAAAAAACGACATAGTGTAGTAAGCTATTTTTTATTAAAAAACGACATAGTATAGTAAGGCTTTTTTTTATTAAAAAACGACATAGTATAGTAAGGCTTTTTTTATTAAAAAAACGACATAGTATAGTAAGGCATTTTTATTAAAATAAATGACATAGTATAGTAAGGCTTTTTTATTAAAAAAACGACATAGTATAGTAAGGCATTTTTTATTTTAAAAAACGACATAGTATAGTAAGCCATTTTTTATTTTAAAAAACTACATAGTATAGTAAGCCATTTTTTATTAAAAAAACGACATAGTATAGTAAGCCATTTTTTATTAAAAACGACATAGTATAGTAAGGCTTTTTTATTTTAAAAAACGACATAGTATAGTAAGCCATTTTTTATTAAAAAACGACATAGTATAGTAAGGCTTTTTTATTAAAAAAACGACATAGTATAGTAAGGCATTTTTTATTTAAAAAATGACATAGTATAGTAAGGCATTTTTTATTTTAAAAAACGACATAGTATAGTAAGGCTTTTTTTATTAAAAAAACGACATAGTATAGTAAGGCATTTTTTATTTAAAAAATGACATAGTATAGTAAGGCATTTTTATTAAAATAAATGACATAGTATAGTAAGGCTTTTTTATTTTAAAAAAACGACATAGTATAGTAAGGCATTTTTTATTTTAAAAAACGACATAGTATAGTAAGGCTTTTTTATTTTAAAAAACGACATAGTATAGTAAGCCATTTTTTATTAAAAAACGACATAGTATAGTAAGGCTTTTTTATTAAAAAAACGACATAGTATAGTAAGGCATTTTTTATTTAAAAAATGACATAGTATAGTAAGGCATTTTTTATTTTAAAAAACGACATAGTATAGTAAGGCTTTTTTTATTAAAAAAACGACATAGTATAGTAAGGCATTTTTTATTTAAAAAATGACATAGTATAGTAAGGCATTTTTATTAAAATAAATGACATAGTATAGTAAGGCTTTTTTATTTTAAAAAAACGACATAGTATAGTAAGGCATTTTTTATTTTAAAAAACGACATAGTACAGTAAGACATTTTTTATTAAAAACGACATAGTATAGTAAGGCTTTTTTATTAAAAAAACGACATAGTATAGTAAGGCATTTTTTATTTTAAAAAACTACATAGTATAGTAAGCCATTTTTTATTTAAAAAACGACATAGTATAGTAAGGCATTTTTTATTTAAAAAATGACATAGTATAGTAAGGCATTTTTATTAAAATAAATGACATAGTATAGTAAGGCTTTTTTATTAAAAAAACGACATAGTATAGTAAGGCATTTTTTATTTTAAAAAACGACATAGTATAGTAAGGCTTTTTTTATTAAAAAAACGACATAGTATAGTAAGGCATTTTTTATTTAAAAAATGACATAGTATAGTAAGGCATTTTTATTAAAATAAATGACATAGTATAGTAAGGCTTTTTTATTAAAAAACGACATAGTATAGTAAGGCTTTTTTATTAAAAAAACGACATAGTATAGTAAGGCATTTTTTATTTTAAAAAACGACATAGTATAGTAAGCCATTTTTTATTAAAAAACGACATAGTATAGTAAGGCTTTTTTTATTAAAAAAACGACATAGTATAGTAAGGCATTTTTTATTTAAAAAATGACATAGTATAGTAAGGCATTTTTATTAAAATAAATGACATAGTATAGTAAGGCTTTTTTATTAAAAAAACGACATAGTATAGTAAGGCTTTTTTATTAAAAAAACGACATAGTATAGTAAGGCATTTTTATTAAAATAAATGACATAGTATAGTAAGGCTTTTTTATTAAAAAAACGACATAGTATAGTAAGGCATTTTTTATTTTAAAAAACGACATAGTATAGTAAGCCATTTTTTATTAAAAACGACATAGTATAGTAAGGCTTTTTTATTAAAAAAACGACATAGTATAGTAAGCCATTTTTTATTAAAAACGACATAGTATAGTAAGGCTTTTTTATTTTAAAAAACGACATAGTATAGTAAGCCATTTTTTATTAAAAAACGACATAGTATAGTAAGGCTTTTTTATTAAAAAAACGACATAGTATAGTAAGGCATTTTTTATTTAAAAAATGACATAGTATAGTAAGGCATTTTTATTAAAATAAATGACATAGTATAGTAAGGCTTTTTTATTAAAAAAACGACATAGTATAGTAAGGCTTTTTTATTAAAAAAACGACATAGTATAGTAAGGCATTTTTTATTAAAATAAATGACATAGTATAGTAAGGCTTTTTTATTAAAAAACGACATAGTATAGTAAGGCTTTTTTATTAAAAAAACGACATAGTATAGTAAGGCTTTTTTATTAAAAAAACGACATAGTATAGTAAGGCATTTTTATTAAAATAAATGACATAGTATAGTAAGGCTTTTTTATTAAAAAAACGACATAGTATAGTAAGGCATTTTTTATTTTAAAAAACGACATCGTATAGTAAGCCATTTTTTATTAAAAACGGCATAGTATAGTAAGGCTTTTTTATTAAAAAAACGACATAGTATAGTAAGCCATTTTTTATTAAAAACGACATAGTATAGTAAGGCTTTTTTATTTTAAAAAACGACATAGTATAGTAAGCCATTTTTTATTAAAAAACGACATAGTATAGTAAGGCTTTTTTATTAAAAAAACGACATAGTATAGTAAGGCATTTTTTATTTAAAAAATGACATAGTATAGTAAGGCATTTTTTATTTAAAAAATGACATAGTATAATAAGGCATTTTTATTAAAATAAACGACATAGTATAGTAAGGCTTTTTTATTAAAAAAACGACATAGTATAGTAAGGCATTTTTTATTTTAAAAAAACGACATAGTATAGTAAGGCTTTTTTTATTAAAAAAACGACATAGTATAGTAAGGCATTTTTTATTTAAAAAATGACATAGTATAGTAAGGCATTTTTATTAAAATAAATGACATAGTATAGTAAGGCTTTTTTATTTTAAAAAAACGACATAGTATAGTAAGGCATTTTTTATTTTAAAAAACGACATAGTAGAGTAAGCCATTTTTTATTAAAAACGACATAGTATAGTAAGGCTTTTTTATTAAAAAAACGACATAGTATAGTAAGCCATTTTTTATTAAAAACGACATAGTATAGTAAGGCTTTTTTATTTTAAAAAACGACATAGTATAGTAAGCCATTTTTTATTAAAAAACGACATAGTATAGTAAGGCTTTTTTATTAAAAAAACGACATAGTATAGTAAGGCATTTTTTATTTAAAAAATGACATAGTATAGTAAGGCATTTTTTATTTAAAAAATGACATAGTATAGTAAGGCATTTTTATTAAAATAAACGACATAGTATAGTAAGGCTTTTTTATTAAAAAAACGACATAGTATAGTGAGGCATTTTTTATTTTAAAAAACGACATAGTATAGTAAGGCTTTTTTTATTAAAAAAACGACATAGTATAGTAAGGCAATTTTTATTTAAAAAATGACATAGTATAGTAAGGCATTTTTATTAAAATAAATGACATAGTATAGTAAGGCTTTTTTATTTTAAAAAAACGACATAGTATAGTAAGGCATTTTTTATTTTAAAAAACGACATAGTATAGTAAGCCATTTTTTATTAAAAACGACATAGTATAGTAAGGCTTTTTTATTAAAAAAACGACATAGTATAGTAAGCCATTTTTTATTAAAAACGACATAGTATAGTAAGGCTTTTTTATTTTAAAAAACGACATAGTATAGTAAGCCATTTTTTATTAAAAAACGACATAGTATAGTAAGGCTTTTTTATTAAAAAAACGACATAGTATAGTAAGGCATTTTTTATTTTAAAAAACGACATAGTATAGTAAGCCATTTTTTATTAAAAAAACGACATAGTATAGTAAGGCATTTTTTATTTAAAAAATGACATAGTATAGTAAGGCATTTTTTATTTAAAAAATGACATAGTATAGTAAGGCATTTTTATTAAAATAAACGACATAGTATAGTAAGGCTTTTTTATTAAAAAAACGACATAGTATAGTAAGGCTTTTTTATTAAAAAAACGACATAGTATAGTAAGGCATTTTTTATTAAAAACGACATAGTATAGTAAGGCTTTTTTATTTTAAAAAACGACATAGTATAGTAAGCCATTTTTTATTAAAAAACGACATAGTATAGTAAGGCTTTTTTATTAAAAAAACGACATAGTATAGTAAGGCATTTTTTATTTAAAAAATGACATAGTATAGTAAGGCATTTTTTATTTAAAAAATGACATAGTATAGTAAGGCATTTTTATTAAAATAAATGACATAGTATAGTAAGGCTTTTTTATTAAAAAAACGACATAGTATAGTAAGGCATTTTTTATTTTAAAAAATGACATAGTATAGTAAGGCATTTTTATTAAAATAAATGACATAGTATAGTAAGGCTTTTTTATTAAAAAAAACGACATAGTATAGTAAGGCATTTTTTATTTTAAAAAACGACATAGTATAGTAAGCTATTTTTTATTAAAAAACGACATAGTATAGTAAGGCATTTTTTATTTTAAAAAACGACTTAGTATAGTAAGCTATTTTTTATTAAAAAACGACATAGTATAGTAAGCTATTTTTTATTAAAAAACGACATAGTATAGTAAGGCTTTTTTTATTAAAGAACGACATAGTATAGTAAGGCTTTTTTTATTAAAAAAACGACATAGTATAGTAAGGCATTTTTATTAAAATAAATGACATAGTATAGTAAGGCTTTTTTATTAAAAAAACGACATAGTATAGTAAGGCATTTTTTATTTTAAAAAACGACATAGTATAGTAAGCCATTTTTTATTAAAAATGACATAGTATAGTAAGGCTTTTTTATTAAAAAAACGACATAGTATAGTAAGCCATTTTTTATTAAAAACGACATAGTATAGTAAGGCTTTTTTATTTTAAAAAACGACATAGTATAGTAAGCCATTTTTTATTAAAAAACGACATAGTATAGTAAGGCTTTTTTATTAAAAAAACGACATAGTATAGTAAGGCATTTTTTATTTAAAAAATGACATAGTATAGTAAGGCATTTTTTATTTAAAAAATGACATAGTATAGTAAGGCATTTTTATTAAAATAAATGACATAGTATAGTAAGGCTTTTTTATTAAAAAAACTACATAGTATAGTAAGGCATTTTTTATTTTAAAAAACGACATAGTATAGTAAGCCATTTTTTATTAAAAAACGACATAGTATAGTAAGGCTTTTTTATTAAAAAAACGACATAGTATAGTAAGGCATTTTTTATTTAAAAAATGACATAGTATAGTAAGGCATTTTTATTAAAATAAACGACATAGTATAGTAAGGCTTTTTTATTAAAAAAACGACATAGTATAGTAAGGCATTTTTTATTTTAAAAAACGACATAGTATAGTAAGGCTTTTTTTATTAAAAAAACGACATAGTATAGTAAGGCATTTTTTATTTAAAAAATGACATAGTATAGTAAGGCATTTTTATTAAAATAAATGACATAGTATAGTAAGGCTTTTTTATTTTAAAAAAACGACATAGTATAGTAAGGCATTTTTTATTTTAAAAAATGACATAGTACAGTAAGCCATTTTTTATTAAAAACGACATAGTATAGTAAGGCTTTTTTTATTAAAAAAACGACATAGTATAGTAAGGCATTTTTTATTTTAAAAAACTACATAGTATAATAAGCCATTTTTTATTAAAAAAACGACATAGTATAGTAAGGCATTTTTTATTTAAAAAATGACATAGTATAGTAAGGCATTTTTATTAAAATAAATGACAAAGTATAGTAAGGCTTTTTTATTAAAAAAACGACATAGTATAGTAAGGCATTTTTTATTTTAAAAAACGACATAGTATAGTAAGGCTTTTTTTATTAAAAAAACGACATAGTATAGTAAGGCATTTTTTATTTAAAAAATGACATAGTATAGTAAGGCATTTTTATTAAAATAAATGACATAGTATAGTAAGGCTTTTTTATTAGAAAACGACATAGTATAGTAAGGCATTTTTTATTTTAAAAAACGACATAGTATAGTAAGGCTTTTTTTATTAAAAAAACGACATAGTATAGTAAGGCATTTTTTATTTAAAAAATGACATAGTATAGTAAGGCATTTTTATTAAAATAAATGACATAGTATAGTAAGGCTTTTTTATTAAAAAACGACATAGTATAGTAAGGCTTTTTTATTAAAAAAACGACATAGTATAGTAAGGCATTTTTTATTTTAAAAAACGACATAGTATAGTAAGCCATTTTTTATTAAAAAACAACATAGTATAGTAAGGCTTTTTTTATTAAAAAAACGACATAGTATAGTAAGGCATTTTTTATTTAAAAAATGACATAGTATAGTAAGGCTTTTTTATTTAAAAAACGACATAGTATAGTAAGGCTTTTTTATTAAAAAAACGACATAGTATAGTAAGGCATTTTTATTAAAATAAATGACATAGTATAGTAAGGCTTTTTTATTAAAAAAACGACATAGTATAGTAAGGCATTTTTTATTTTAAAAAACGACATAGTATAGTAAGCCATTTTTTATTAAAAACGACATAGTATAGTAAGGCTTTTTTATTAAAAAAACGACATAGTATAGTAAGCCATTTTTTATTAAAAACGACATAGTATAGTAAGGCTTTTTTATTTTAAAAAACGACATAGTATAGTAAGCCATTTTTTATTAAAAAACGACATAGTATAGTAAGCCATTTTTTATTAAAAAAACGACATAGTATAGTAAGGCATTTTTTATTTAAAAAATGACATAGTATAGTAAGGCATTTTTATTAAAATAAATGACATAGTATAGTAAGGCTTTTTTATTAAAAAAAACGACATAGTATAGTAAGGCATTTTTTATTTTAAAAAACGACATAGTATAGTAAGGCTTTTTTTATTTAAAAAACGACATAGTATAGTAAGGCATTTTTTATTTAAAAAATGACATAGTATAGTAAGGCATTTTTATTAAAATAAATGACATAGTATAGTAAGGCTTTTTTATTAAAAAAACGACATAGTATAGTAAGGCATTTTTTATTTTAAAAAACGACATAGTATAGTAAGGCTTTTTTTATTAAAAAAACGACATAGTATAGTAAGGCATTTTTTATTTAAAAAATGACATAGTATAGTAAGGCATTTTTATTAAAATAAATGACATAGTATAGTAAGGCTTTTTTATTTTAAAAAAACGACATAGTATAGTAAGGCATTTTTTATTTTAAAAAACGACATAGTATAGTCAGCCATTTTTTATTAAAAACGACATAGTATAGTAAGGCTTTTTTATTAAAAAAACGACATAGTATAGTAAGCCATTTTTTATTAAAAACGACATAGTATAGTAAGGCTTTTTTATTTTAAAAAACGACATAGTATAGTAAGCCATTTTTTATTAAAAAACGACATAGTATAGTAAGGCTTTTTTATTAAAAAAACGACATAGTATAGTAAGGCATTTTTTATTTAAAAAATGACATAGTATAGTAAGGCATTTTTTATTTAAAAAATGACATAGTATAGTAAGGCATTTTTATTAAAATAAACGACATAGTATAGTAAGGCATTTTTTTATTTTAAAAAACGACATAGTATAGTAAGGCTTTTTTTATTAAAAAAACGACATAGTATAGTAAGGCATTTTTTATTTAAAAAATGACATAGTATAGTAAGGCATTTTTATTAAAATAAATGACATAGTATAGTAAGGCTTTTTTATTTTAAAAAAACGACATAGTATAGTAAGGCATTTTTTATTTTAAAAAACGACATAGTATAGTAAGCCATTTTTTATTAAAAACGACATAGTATAGTAAGGCTTTTTTTATTAAAAAAACGACATAGTATAGTAAGGCATTTTTTATTTTAAAAAACTACATAGTATAGTAAGCCATTTTTTATTAAAAAAACGACATAGTATAGTAAGGCATTTTTTATTTAAAAAATGACATAGTATAGTAAGGCATTTTTATTAAAATAAATGACATAGTATAGTAAGGCTTTTTTATTTTAAAAAAACGACATAGTATAGTAAGGCATTTTTTATTTTAAAAAACGACATAGTATAGTAAGCCATTTTTTATTAAAAACGACATAGTATAGTAAGGCTTTTTTTATTAAAAAAACGACATAGTATAGTAAGGCATTTTTTATTTTAAAAAACTACATAGTATAGTAAGCCATTTTTTATTAAAAAAACGACATAGTATAGTAAGGCATTTTTTATTTAAAAAATGACATAGTATAGTAAGGCATTTTTATTAAAATAAATGACATAGTATAGTAAGGCTTTTTTATTAAAAAAACGACATAGTATAGTAAGGCATTTTTTATTTTAAAAAACGACATAGTATAGTAAGGCTTTTTTTATTAAAAAAACGACATAGTATAGTAAGGCATTTTTTATTTAAAAAATGACATAGTATAGTAAGGCATTTTTATTAAAATAAATGACATAGTATAGTAAGGCTTTTTTATTAAAAAAACGACATAGTATAGTAAGGCATTTTTAATTTTAAAAAACGACATAGTATAGTAAGCCATTTTTTATTAAAAAAAACGACATAGTATAGTAAGGCATTTTTTATTTAAAAAATGACATAGTATAGTAAGGCATTTTTTATTTAAAAAATGACATAGTATAGTAAGGCATTTTTATTAAAATAAATGACATAGTATAGTAAGGCTTTTTTATTAAAAAAACGACATAGTATAGTAAGGCATTTTTTATTTTAAAAAACGACATAGTATAGTAAGCCATTTTTTATTAAAAAACGACATAGTATAGTAAGGCTTTTTTATTAAAAAAACGACATAGTATAGTAAGGCATTTTTTATTAAAAAAACGACATAGTATAGTAAGGCATTTTTTATTTAAAAAATGACATAGTATAGTAAGGCATTTTTATTAAAATAAATGACATAGTATAGTAAGGCTTTTTTATTTTAAAAAAACGACATAGTATAGTAAGGCATTTTTTATTTTAAAAAAACGACATAGTATAGTAAGCCATTTTTTATTAAAAACGACATAGTATAGTAAGGCTTTTTTTATTAAAAAAACGACATAGTATAGTAAGGCATTTTTTATTTTAAAAAACTACATAGTATAGTAAGCCATTTTTTATTAAAAAAACGACATAGTATAGTAAGGCATTTTTTATTTAAAAAATGACATAGTATAGTAAGGCATTTTTATTAAAATAAATGACATAGTATAGTAAGGCTTTTTTATTAAAAAAACGACATAGTATAGTAAGGCATTTTTTATTTAAAAAAACGACATAGTATAGTAAGGCTTTTTTTATTAAAAAAACGACATAGTATAGTAAGGCATTTTTTATTTAAAAAATGACATAGTATAGTAAGGCATTTTTATTAAAATAAATGACATAGTATAGTAAGGCTTTTTTATTAAAAAAACGACATAGTATAGTAAGGCATTTTTTATTTTAAAAAACGACATAGTATAGTAAGCCATTTTTTATTAAAAAAACGACATAGTATAGTAAGGCATTTTTTATTTAAAAAATGACAGTATAGTAAGGCATTTTTTATTTAAAAAATGACATAGTATAGTAAGGCATTTTTATTAAAATAAATGACATAGTATAGTAAGGCTTTTTTATTAAAAAAACGACATAGTATAGTAAGGCATTTTTTATTTTAAAAAACGACATAGTATAGTAAGCCATTTTTTATTAAAAAACGACATAGTATAGTAAGGCTTTTTTATTAAAAAAACGACATAGTATAGTAAGGCATTTTTTATTTAAAAAATGACATAGTATAGTAAGGCATTTTTATTAAAAAAACGACATAGTATAGTAAGGCATTTTTTATTTTAAAAAACGACATAGTATAGTAAGCCATTTTTTATTAAAAACGACATAGTATAGTAAGGCTTTTTTATTAAAAAAACGACATAGTATAGTAAGGCATTTTTTATTTAAAAAATGACATAGTATAGTAAGGCATTTTTATTAAAATAAACGACATAGTATAGTAAGGCTTTTTTATTAAAAAAACGACATAGTATAGTAAGGCATTTTTTATTTTAAAAAACGACATAGTATAGTAAGGCTTTTTTTATTAAAAAAACGACATAGTATAGTAAGGCATTTTTTATTTAAAAAATGACATAGTATAGTAAGGCATTTTTATTAAAATAAATGACATAGTATAGTAAGGCTTTTTTATTAAAAAAACGACATAGTATAGTAAGGCATTTTTTATTTTAAAAAACGACATAGTATAGTAAGCCATTTTTTATTAAAAAACGACATAGTATAGTAAGGCTTTTTTATTAAAAAAATGACATAGTATAGTAAGGCATTTTTTATTTTAAAAAACGACATAGTATAGTAAGCCATTTTTTATTAAAAAACGACATAGTATAGTAAGGCTTTTTTATTAAAAAAACGACATAGTATAGTAAGGCTTTTTTATTAAAAAAACGACATAGTATAGTAAGGCATTTTTTATTTTAAAAAACGACATAGTATAGTAAGCCATTTTTTATTAAAAAACGACATAGTATAGTAAGGCTTTTTTATTAAAAAAACGACATAGTATAGTAAGGCATTTTTTATTTAAAAAATGACATAGTATAGTAAGGCATTTTTATTAAAAAAACGACATAGTATAGTAAGGCATTTTTTATTTTAAAAAACGACATAGTATAGTAAGCCATTTTTTATTAAAAACGACATAGTATAGTAAGGCTTTTTTATTAAAAAAACGACATAGTATAGTAAGGCATTTTTTATTTAAAAAATGACATAGTATAGTAAGGCATTTTTATTAAAATAAACGACATAGTATAGTAAGGCTTTTTTATTAAAAAAACGACATAGTATAGTAAGGCATTTTTTATTTTAAAAAACGACATAGTATAGTAAGGCTTTTTTTATTAAAAAAACGACATAGTATAGTAAGGCATTTTTTATTTAAAAAATGACATAGTATAGTAAGGCATTTTTATTAAAATAAATGACATAGTATAGTAAGGCTTTTTTATTAAAAAAACGACATAGTATAGTAAGGCATTTTTTATTTTAAAAAACGACATAGTATAGTAAGCCATTTTTTATTAAAAAACGACATAGTATAGTAAGGCTTTTTTATTAAAAAAATGACATAGTATAGTAAGGCATTTTTTATTTTAAAAAACGACATAGTATAGTAAGCCATTTTTTATTAAAAAACGACATAGTATAGTAAGGCTTTTTTATTAAAAAAACGACATAGTATAGTAAGGCTTTTTTATTAAAAAAACGACATAGTATAGTAAGGCATTTTTTATTTTAAAAAACGACATAGTATAGTAAGGCTTTTTTTATTAAAAAAACGACATAGTATAGTAAGGCATTTTTTATTTAAAAAATGACAGTATAGTAAGGCATTTTTATTAAAATAAATGACATAGTATAGTAAGGCTTTTTTATTAAAAAAACGACATAGTATAGTAAGGCATTTTTTATTTTAAAAAACGACATAGTATAGTAAGCCATTTTTTATTAAAAAACGACATAGTATAGTAAGGCTTTTTTATTAAAAAAACGATATAGTATAGTAAGGCATTTTTTATTTAAAAAATGACATAGTATAGTAAGGCATTTTTATTAAAATAAACGACATAGTATAGTAAGGCTTTTTTATTAAAAAAACGACATAGTATAGTAAGGCATTTTTTATTTTAAAAAACGACATAGTATAGTAAGGCTTTTTTTATTAAAAAAACGACATAGTATAGTAAGGCATTTTTTATTTAAAAAATGACATAGTATAGTAAGGCATTTTTATTAAAATAAATGACATAGTATAGTAAGGCTTTTTTATTAAAAAACGACATAGTATAGTAAGGCATTTTTTATTTTAAAAAACGACATAGTATAGTAAGGCTTTTTTTATTAAAAAAACGACATAGTATAGTAAGGCATTTTTTATTTAAAAAATGACATAGTATAGTAAGGCATTTTTATTAAAATAAATGACAGTATAGTAAGGCTTTTTTATAAAAAAAACGACATAGTATAGTAAGGCTTTTTTATTAAAAAAACGACATAGTATAGTAAGGCATTTTTTATTTTAAAAAACGACATAGTATAGTAAGCCATTTTTTATTAAAAAACGACATAGTATAGTAAGGCTTTTTTTATTAAAAAAACGACATAGTATAGTAAGGCATTTTTTATTTAAAAAATGACATAGTATAGTAAGGCATTTTTATTAAAATAAATGACATAGTATAGTAAGGCTTTTTTATTAAAAAAACGACATAGTATAGTAAGGCATTTTTTATTTTAAAAAACGACATAGTATAGTAAGCCATTTTTTATTAAAAAACGACATAGTATAGTAAGGCTTTTTTATTAAAAAAATGACATAGTATAGTAAGGCATTTTTTATTTTAAAAAACGACATAGTATAGTAAGCCATTTTTTATTAAAAAACGACATAGTATAGTAAGGCTTTTTTATTAAAAAAACGACATAGTATAGTAAGGCTTTTTTATTAAAAAAACGACATAGTATAGTAAGGCATTTTTTATTTTAAAAAACGACATAGTATAGTAAGCCATTTTTTATTAAAAAACGACATAGTATAGTAAGGCTTTTTTATTAAAAAAACGACATAGTATAGTAAGGCATTTTTTATTTTAAAAAACAACATAGTATAGTAAGCCATTTTTTATTAAAAACGACATAGTATAGTAAGGCTTTTTTATTTTAAAAAACGACATAGTATAGTAAGCCATTTTTTATTAAAAAACGACATAGTATAGTAAGGCTTTTTTTATTAAAAAAACGACATAGTATAGTAAGGCATTTTTTATTTAAAAAACGACATAGTATAGTAAGGCATTTTTATTAAAATAAATGACATAGTATAGTAAGGCTTTTTTTATTAAAAAAACGACATAGTATAGTAAGGCATTTTTTATTTAAAAAATGACATAGTATAGTAAGGCATTTTTATTAAAATAAATGACATAGTATAGTAAGGCTTTTTTATTAAAAAAACGACATAGTATAGTAAGGCATTTTTTATTTTAAAAAACGACATAGTATAGTAAGCCATTTTTTATTAAAAAACGACATAGTATAGTAAGGCTTTTTTAATTAAAAAAACGACATAGTATAGTAAGCCATTTTTTATTAAAAACGACATAATATAGTAAGGCATTTTTATTAAAAAAACGACATAGTATAGTAAGGCATTTTTTATTTTAAAAAACGACATAGTATAGTAAGCCATTTTTTATTAAAAACGACATAGTATAGTAAGGCTTTTTTATTAAAAAAACGACATAGTATAGTAAGGCATTTTTTATTTTAAAAAACGACATAGTATAGTAAGCCATTTTTTATTAAAAAACGACATAGTATAGTAAGGCTTTTTTAATTAAAAAAACGACATAGTATAGTAAGGCATTTTTTATTTTAAAAAACGACATAGTATAGTAAGCTATTTTTTATTAAAAAAACGACATAGTATAGTAAGGCATTTTTTATTTTAAAAAACGACATAGTATAGTAAGCTATTTTTTATTAAAAAACGACATAGTATAGTAAGGCTTTTTTTATTAAAAAAACGACATAGTATAGTAAGGCATTTTTTATTTAAAAAATGACATAGTATAGTAAGGCATTTTTATTAAAATAAATGACAGTATAGTAAGGCTTTTTTATAAAAAAAACGACATAGTATAGTAAGGCTTTTTTATTAAAAAAACGACATAGTATAGTAAGGCATTTTTTATTTTAAAAAACGACATAGTATAGTAAGCCATTTTTTATTAAAAAACGACATAGTATAGTAAGGCTTTTTTTATTAAAAAAACGACATAGTATAGTAAGGCATTTTTTATTTTAAAAAACGACATAGTATAGTAAGCCATTTTTTATTAAAAACGACATAGTATAGTAAGGCTTTTTTATTAAAAAAACGACATAGTATAGTAAGGCATGTTTTATTTTAAAAAACGACATAGTATAGTAAGCCATTTTTTATTAAAAAACGACATAGTATAGTAAGGCTTTTTTATTAAAAAAACGACATAGTATAGTAAGGCATTTTTTATTTTAAAAAACGACTTAGTATAGTAAGCTATTTTTTATTAAAAAACGACATAGTATAGTAAGGCTTTTTTTATTAAAAAAACGACATAGTATAGTAAGGCATTTTTTATTTAAAAAAATGACATAGTATAGTAAGGCATTTTTATTAAAATAAATGACATAGTATAGTAAGGCTTTTTTATTAAAAAAACGACATAGTATAGTAAGCCATTTTTTATTAAAAACGACATAATATAGTAAGGCATTTTTATTAAAAAAACGACATAGTATAGTAAGGCATTTTTTATTTTAAAAAACGACATAGTATAGTAAGGCTTTTTATTAAAAAAACGACATAGTATAGTAAGGCATTTTTTATTTTAAAAAACGACATAGTATAGTAAGCCATTTTTTATTAAAAAACGACATAGTATAGTAAGGCATTTTTTATTTAAAAAATGACATAGTATAGTAAGGCATTTTTATTAAAAACGACATAATATAGTAAGGCTTTTTTATTAAAAAAAACGACATAGTATAGTAAGGCATTTTTTATTTTAAAAAACGACATAGTATAGTAAGCCATTTTTTATTAAAAAACGACATAGTATAGTAAGGCTTTTTTATTAAAAAAACGACATAGTATAGTAAGGCTTTTTTTCGTAAAAAAACGACAGTGTAGTAAGGCTTTTTTTTCTTAAAAAAAGGACATAGTATAGTAAGCCATTTTTTATTAAAAAACGACATTGTATAGTAAGGCATTTTTATATAAAAAACGACATAGTATAGTAAGGCTTTTTTTATTTAAAAAATGACATAGTATAGTAAGGCATTTTTATTAAAAGAAATGACATAGTATAGTAAGGCTTTTTTATTAAAAAAACGACATAGTATAGTAAGGCATTTTTTATTTAAAAAAACGACATAGTATAGTAAGCCATTTTTTATTAAAAAACGACATAGTATAGTAAGGCTTTTTTTTATTAAAAACGACATAGTATAGTAAGGCATTTTTTATTTTAAAAAACGACATAGTATAGTAAGGCATTTTTTATTTAAAAAAACGACATAGTATAGTAAGCCATTTTTTATTAAAAAACGACATAGTATAGTAAGGCTTTTTTTTATTAAAAAACGACATAGTATAGTAAGGCATTTTTTATTTAAAAAACGACATAGTATAGTAAGGCATTTTTTAATTAAAAAAACGACACAGTATAGTAAGGCTTTTTATTAAAAAAACGACATAGTATAGTAGGGCTTTTTTCGTTAAAAAAAGCCTTACTATACTATGTCGTTTTTAAGAAAAAAAGCCTTACTATACTATGTCGTTTTTTAATAAAAAATGGCTTACTATACTATGTCGTTTTTTTTTTTTTTAAAAAGCCTTACTATACTATGTCGTTTTTTTACGGGAAAAAAAGCCTTGCTGTAACATTTCGTTTTTTTAAGAAAAAAGCCTTACTATACTATGTCGTTTTTTAATAAAAAAATGGCTTACTATACTGTCATTTTTTAATTAAAAAAAAACCTTACTATACTATGCCGTTTTTTACGAAAAAAAAGCCTCACTATACTATGTCGTTTTTTACGGGGAAAAAAGCCTTACTATAGTATGTCGTTTTTTACGGAAAAAAGCCTTGCTATAACATTTCGTTTTTTTAAGAAAAAAAGCCTTACTATACTATGTCGTTTTTACGAAAAAAAATCCTTACTATACTATGTTATTTTTTGAGAAAAAATCCTTACTATACTATGTTGTTTTTTAAGAAAAAAAGCTACTACAGTATAGTAAGGCATTTTCTTAAAAAACTACATAGTATAGTAAGGCTTTTTATTAAAAAACGACATACTATAGTAAGCCCTTTTTTATTTAAAAAACAACATACTATAGTAAGGCTTTTTTCGTAAAAAAAAACGACATAGTATAGTAGGGCTTTTTTTTCGTAAAAAAAGCTTTACTATACTATGTCGTTTTTTTAAGAAAAAGGTCTTATTATACTGTCGTTTTTTAAGAAAAAAAGCCTTACTATACTATGTCGTTTTTTTTTTTTAAAAAAGCCTTACTATACTATGTCGTTTTTTACGGGGAAAAAGCCTCACTATAGTATGTCGTTTTTTACGGAAAAAAGCCTTGCTATAACATTTCCTTTTTTTAAGTAAAAAAGCCTTACTATACTATGTCGTTTTTACGAAAAATAATCCTTACTATACTATGTTGTTTTTTTAGAAAAAAAGCTACTACAGTATAGTAAGGTATTTTCTTAAAATACGACATAGTATAGTAAAGCATTTTTTATTAAAAAAACGACATAGTATAATAAGCTATTTTTTATTAAAAAAAACGACATAGTATAGTAAGGCATTTTTTATTAAAAAACGACATACTATAGTAAGGCATTTTTTATTTAAAAACGACATAGTAAAGTAAGGCTTTTTTCGTAAAAAAACGACATAGTATAGTAGGGCTTTTTTTCGTGAAAAAAAGCTTTACTATACTATGTCGTTTTTTTAAGAAAAAAGCCTTACTATACTATGTCGTTTTTTTTTTAAAAAGCCTTACTATACTATGTCGTTTTTTCGGGGACAAAGCCTCACTATAGTATGTCGTTTTTTACGGAAAAAAGCCTTGCTATAACATTTCGTTTTTTTTAAGAAAAAAAGCCTTACTATACTATGTCGTTTTTACGAAAAAAAATCCTTACTATACTATGTCGTTTTTTAAGAAAAAAGCTACTACAGTATAGCAAGGCTTTTTCCTTAAAAAACGACATAGTATAGTAAGGATTTTTTTCCTCAAAAAAATGACATAGTACAAAAAGCCTTACTATGCATGGTCGATTTTTAAGAAAAAAAAGCCTAACTATACATGGTTGGTTTTTTTGGGGGGGAGAAAAATAAGGCTTACTGAACTTGGTCTTTTTTTTTTTCAATTAAAAAAGAGCATTACTATACATACACACAGCAATGAGTTTGAGGCTTTTCTTGTTAGTCCAATGCCTCTTGCTAGGACATGATCCGGCACCCCTACGAAAATAAGCAGGCACGCTAAACGAATGACTGCTGACACTGACTTGTCTTTATCGGGGAAACAGAACGGAAGTCCAGCTGTGGTCGCCGCGGGTGACGGTGGACGGCAAACTCAGCCCCTTCAAGATCAACCTGGAGTCCACGCCGCAGGTTGGTCTTCGTCGCCATTGACGGACGGATGGAAGGACGTCACGTGACCACCGTCCTCTTTTCACTCAGGAGGTGAGCGCGGTGGGCGTGGCCCACAACCGGCGAGCTCAGCCCTTCGTGGCGGCGGCCAACCTGGATGACGCGCGTCAGGTGGTCAGCGCCGTCTACAACACGCCCATCGGACTCTACTCCTCGGGAAACATCCGGGACGCCATGGAGGGACAGATGAAAGGACTGGTGGCGCCCCAGCACGACAGGTTAGCGCATTTTAACGGAGTGGAATGGGAAAAAATAAACAAAAATATGTTACTCACGGTCTTCTCCCCACTCGCAGCCCTCGGACGCTGGCCAACATCGAGGACTCGGACGTGTACCGCCTGCTGCAGAAGGACGGCGAGGACCTGTCGCCGTCGCAGCCTCGCCAGTCGGGATCCTTCAGGGCCTTGCAGGACTTTGTGGACAGCGACGGTCATTGTCATCTCCCGCCGTACGTAGTAGCGTCGATCGGCCTCGCTGATCTTTCTTTTCTCTCCGCAGGCAACAAGCCCATGCCCACCCGGACGGTCAAGGCGCCCACCACCAAGGTCGGAGCGCCAGCCGGAAACCTGCAAAAGCTCCCCATCTGCGACAAGTGCGGCAACGGCGTCGTGTGAGTACCAAAAAGGCCACGCTAGCTGTTAGCTCTTGATCTGGAAACATCCAAGTCACTTTCTGTTGAGTTGGGGACATTTCCTGTTGATTTGGGAGTGTTTCAGCGTGACCACCCGTCCTTCAATTCATTGTTTTCTGTCTTCTTTTGCCAGCGGCACGGTGGTGAAGGCCCGCGACAAGTTGCGCCATCCGACCTGCTTCGTGTGCGCCGACTGCGACGTTAACCTCAAGCAGAAAGGGTACTTCTTGGTGGCGGGCGACTTGTACTGCGAGGTCCACGCCCGAGTCAGGACGGCGCCGCCCGAGAGCTTTGACCTCTAGCGCTCGCGGCTCTCTTAGCGCACACCAAAACCAGCTCTTTTCACGCTTCTGCCGCAGAGCCAGCGATTGAGGTCACTTTCCTGTGGATTTTTAGATCAATCACAGATCACTTCCTGTTGATTTTGATTTACTGACCGGGAGGGCGGGACTCAAATTCAAGTGGAAGTGATCGAAATGAACTTCAAATGTCCCCAAATCTGAGAAGAATGCCAAACCATTTGTCCCCCCCTCTCCCGGTCCAAGTGAGTTGGACGTTTAGAGCTGTCACGGTAGTTCGGCATCCAGTTCGTGGACTCTATTCAAGTGGAAGATTTTGCCGGCGAGTTCTCTTTAAAGAGTGACTGCTGACACCTTTTTAAAAAACATGATCTTAATTTTTGGCTTACCTTTTGGGGTACAACGACCATCAATTGTCACTGCCTGTTTACCACTTGCATCATTTCTGACATGGTCAATAAAATTCTATATGAATGACAAAAAAACATTTTAAATTGACATTTTTATTTTGAAACTTATGATGTTCAAGAATAGAAATATTTAAAAGAAATAATGTTCAACGTGTCAGTTCATTCGACCAAGGTAGTAAACTGCAAATGGGCCACAGCGCCCCCTACTGTTTGGGAGGACGAATCGTCTTCGAGCTTGCCGGCGATTTTTGCGTCTCAGACCAGAGCTCGAAAGACGAAGGAAAGCGCCGCTCCCAAAGCCAGACCCAGCGACAGGAAGAAGGCCATGACGGAGCCCGCCGTCTCCGCCTCTTCGGGAAGAACCTTCCTGAAAAAGAGCAAAAAGCGGCAAAGTTAAACACACTTTGCCACTTACTAGATCGAGTCCGGTTGGCATGAGACCCACTTGGGCGCGAAACACATGGCCAGGCTGGCCAGGTAGCCGTTGCTGAAGGCCAAGAGCAGGAGCAGGACGGCGAAGGCGCCGTCGTACTCCAACAACACGGGAAGGCGGAGGCGCGGCTGCACGTTGCACAGCATCAGGGCGGGAACCAGGACCACGCGGGAGCACACTAAAGTGGGCAGGAGGCGGCCGTCCGGTCCCGGCTGCAGCGTGGATCGGCGTCAGGTTCGAGCGCCACTCGATAAGAGTCACACGGCGACCGACTCACCCACGTGCAGAAGGCGCTCAAGCTCCGCCCGCCCCAGTCCGACAGGTTGAAGAGCAGGAAGCAGGCCACGGGCGCAAAGTACACGTCTGGGGGACGGTGGAGAAAGGGGGTGGTTGTTAGCATGATGATATTGGTGGTTTTTTGTCTGCTACCACTGACATTTTTAATTTCAAAACGTTAAGTATAGTAAGGCTTTTTTTTTTCTTAAAAAACAACATTATATATAGTAAGGCTTGTGAAAAAAAGCCTCACTATACATGGTCGATTTTTAAGAAAAAAAAGCCTTACTATACTATGACGTTTTTTTTACGAAAAAAAGCCTTATTATACTGTCGTTTTTACGTAAACAAGCCTTAATATAGTATGTCGTTTTTTTAAGAAAAAAAAGCTTTACTATACTATGGCGTTTTTTTACGTAAAAAGCCTTACTATAGAATGACGTTTTTTTTAAAAATAAAGCCTTACTATACTATGTCGTTTTTTACGGAAAAAAAGTCTTAGTATACTATGTCGTTTTTTTATGAAAAAAGGCTTCCTATATTATGTCGTTTTTTTAAGAAAAAAAGTCTTACTATACTATGCAGTTTTTTAAAGAAAAAAAGCCTTACTATACTATGTCGTTTTTTACGGGAAAAAAGCCTCACTATACTATGTCGTTTTTTAAAGAAAAAAAGCCTTACTATACTATGTCGTTTTTTACGAAAAAAAAGCCTTACTATACTATGTTGTTTTTTAATTTAAAAAAATGCCTTACTATACTATGTCGTTTTTTAAGAAAAAAAGCCTTACTATACTGTAGTAGCTTTTTTTCTTAAAAAACGACATAGTAAGGATTTTTTCTCAAAAAACAACATAGTATAGTAAGGATTTTTTTTCGTAAAAACGACATAGTATAGTAAGGCATTTTTCTTTAAAAAAACGAAATGTTATAGCAAGGCTTTTCCCCCGTAAAAAACGACAAAGTATAGTAAGGCTTTTTTTTTAAAAACGACATAGTATAGTAAGGCTTTTTTTCGTAAAAAACGACATAGTATATAGTAAGGCTTTTTTTTCTTAAAAAACGACATAGTATAGTAATACTGTCGTTTTTTTTAGAAAAAAAGCTACTATATTATAGTAAGGCTTTTTTCTTAAAATAACGACATAGACCGAGAACATCCAGATTAGAGCCCAAATGGGTAAAAACCAGATTGGTTTCACATACTAATGTACTTCAAAAATCCCATACAAAAGTTGTAGACAATTTGAAATGATCAAAAAACGTCTAAGTTGACAGATATGTTTAAAGGCTAAGAAAAACTCACCCCAGGCCCCCCCGGGCGAGCGCGTGGTCTTGGTGTCGGCCGCCACGGCGGGGAAAACTCCGATGGTGACGGTGAAGGTGGCGCAGACGCACGCCGCCAACAGCCAAATCTTCAACGCGACAAGTCATCAAATAGCATCCAAATGCACAATTTTAGGACATATTCTTGACAGCGCATTTTGACCATCATCGGTAAACGCTCGACGTCCAAGCGGGAAAAGGGCGCCCACCTTCTTAAAAACGGCCATCACAGATATTCCGTGGGGTTCCCCGGAGCTCCGGTTCTCCTCGTTCTCCTTCTCCTTCTCCACGCTTCCTGCAACCAAAAGCAAAGTCTGACCAGATGGAAGAGGACGCAAAGAAGAGACGGGGAAGCGGTGTTTACCTGGGTGAGTGAGCCTCGCGGTGGCGCCGTCATCTTGCCCGCCGCCGCCGCCTCCGCCGTCCTTTTTCTCGTGGTAGAACTGAAAAAACTCCTGTCAAAGTATGAGAGTATAAAACAGGATTGAGGAACCTTTTTGACCGAGAGAAGCATAAACAAATCACATTTTCAAATGTTCTTCGTTGAGAGCATACTCGGAATTTAAAAATACATTAAAATGAGTGCATTTTTTGTCATTTATAAAGTAAAAAAACAAGTCTGAATTATTTTTCATTTTTATCATTAAATATCTCATGCATCCATTATTCAATATGGTTGGTGAAAAGCGAAAGGCTTCTAGTGAGGGTGGTAGTGCAAGCAAGAGGCAAGCCATTTCATTTGAAACGAAAGTGGCAATAATAAAGAAGCTTGATGCGGGTGAGAAAATGGTGAGCGTTGCACGGGCATACAACTTGAATCGTTCGACGATCGTTCGTTAAATGTTTTTTTCAGTACAAACCAATGCTGGTTACTTATACAAGCCTTAAACATACAAATGCACTTATATAAACCTTCAATATACTTATATAGACCTTAAACATAAATTATAATACAAAATATAGCACTGAATCAACTTACAAACAAATTCAACTTATGAACAATCGCTCGGAACCTAACTCGTTCGTAAGTAGGGGAGCGTCTGTATCTGTATAACGTTCAAGTGTGAATGACTATTTGTATTTGTGAGTACGTACCAATTTGGGGAGAAGGGCATACGACGCCAGGGAGCCCAAAATGACTATGCAGGCGCTGATGAAGTACCCGAAAGACGAGTCTTCCACGTCCGAACCGCCTGCCAAAAAAGAAGAAAATCATCATCGGAGTCGTGACCGTGTCACAAATAAAAAAGAAAAGCCTACTGGCGAGGGCGCAGATCATGGCCCCTGCGGCGAATGTCCCGGCCAATCCCTGGCCGCTCATGATGGGCGCCGTGTAGGCGGCGGGGAAGGCGCCCGCCATCCCGAACAGACTCCCCTGCAGCACGGCGCCAAAGGCTAGGCGAGGGAAGGCGGCGTCACACCCGGCGTCCCCTCCCTCCCGGCAGCCGGGGGGCGCTCACAGTTGATGACCACCACGCTGACGGCGGTGACGCCGAAGAACGGCGCCGGATCCAGCGGCACCTTGACCAGGACGGCCGTCAGCAGGAAGACGGCCAGGATGAACGCCAGGCTGCCCGCCACGCGCACGTGCTCGGGGACGCTTGAACGGGGAAAATAAAAGTGGCGCCCTTTCCTGCGCCCGCCGGAAAAAAAGGGGAAAGGGACGGGTGAACTTACCGCGAGTGCAGGAAAGAGTTGAGGCAGGTGAAAAGGAGGAGCGGCAGCATGGCGCACAAAGTTATCACGTTGTTGAATTTGGACTCCAGGATGCTGCGTTCGGGCTCCGCCCCCATCGCCGTCCCGTTGCTGGACTCCTTCAGGCGGCCGGTGAAGTACTGAATAAGTCAAGGATAGCGTTAATTGTTTTTAAAGGGTAGGAAAGTGTACATATAAAGTCGTCCTCTACTTACAAAAAAAAAATCCATGCTATCTAACACGTGTCAAAGTGGCGGCCCGGGGGCCAAATCAGGCCCGCCGCATCATTTTGCGTGGCCCAGGAAAGTCAATGATGAGTGCCGACTTTCTGTTTTAGGATCAAATTCAAATGAAGAGTGTAGATGTATATTAAATTTCCTGATTTCCCCCCTTTTAAATCAATCATTGTCATTTTTTAATCCATTTTTTCTGCGTTTTTAGTTCAAAATTCATTTTGTAAAATCTAAAAATAAAAAAAGCTAAAATAAACATTATGTTAGATCTATAAAAAACGGAATATTCAGGGCTTTTAATCTAGTTCTTTTAATTAAAAAAATCTAAATATGATATCTAAAATGGTCCGGCCCACGTGAAATCAAGTTGACGTTAAAGCGGCCCGCCAACCAACCCGAGTTTGACACCCTTGCTCTAAAACAACCCACGTATTTCGTAAGTAGAGGTATTGCGACACCGCTACGTTAAAGCATTCTTTTGCTGAGAGGAAGTGATGTCATACCACGGTGGCCGTCATGAAAAAGTTCCACGGCAGCAGCGTTCCCAAACCCAGGATGAAGAAGACCCACCACACGCCGCGAAACCTGCTCGGGAAAAGAGGGGGCGGTCAAGACACGGGTCGACTCGCCACGTCCATGGATGCGCTCACTTGTCTCTGGGCACGCTGGGCTCCATTTTGGCTCTGATCTGCTCCGCAAAATACAAAAAAAAACATTATTCGGTATCTTTGAAACAGGAAAGAGAGTTAGCGCCAATGTTCCCTCTAATTTTTTGTTTGTCTGGGCAGAAAGACAACCTCCCTGAGCACACTGAGTACCGACCGGCGTGAGCAACATCATCATTGCTCGATATGGGCACACACCAGTAGCATGTGTATGCCTACTACACATAAATGATTTAGTAATAATAAAATGTAATGATTAATATCTATGAATGGGCGGCCCGGCGGATGAGTGGTTCGCGCGTCCTCCTCACAGCTATTAAAAAAAAATGGGGATTTTATTTTGTGCGCTCCATATGATTTGCTGTGCGCAGAGAAGACGAGAGTAGTGCGCAATTGCAGCTTAGAGGGAACATTGGAACTTAGCGCCACAGCAAAACACGAAGCGGAATGACCGCCATAGCTAAACAGGAAGTTGATTTAACGCAACAGCAAAGTAGGAAGTTCAATGAAAGCTAGTGGAATTGAAGCAAAAATAATAATAATACTAATCAAACAATCCGGCCAATAGAAAAGAGAAAAAGGACTTACCTGGCGGCTGCGTCGGGCGAGTCTGGCGTCAGGTGAACTTTGACCTGGCGCTACTGATATCACAAGACTTGAGACTTTGATCTTTGTCAGATTTCCTTATGCGTGACTTTACGACGCTTGTTAGTCCGACGCAAGTTCCGGTGCGGTAAAACACCTTGGTTTTGGGGGGTTGGGGGGTCAAAGGTCAGATTTGGAAGGCCAAGGGATCCACTCAAAGGGTTTGTTGTTGTCGATTGGGGGCAAGGAGTTCATTACGGAGTATTTCCTGTTGATTTTGAGGCACTTCCTGTACAATTTGGGACATTCTGAGGTCACTTCCTGCACATTTTGGATTGGCGGGCAATGAGTCCATTTTGGGTCACATCCTGGTTCATTTTAGAGTACTTCCTGTTGATTCCGAGTCAACTCTCGCTGTAGTTTTTGGGGAAATTCATCCTGGACATTTTTGATTGGCTGCCCACGAGTTGATTTTGCTGTAAAATTGACAGAACTTCCTGTTAATTTTTGAAGCATTTGCTGTCCACGTTGGATCATTTCCTGCCAGAAGGAAGGAAAGACGACTGAGATGGAATGTTGAGACGGCAAGAAAGAAAGGGAAGTAAAGGAAGGACGTTCAGGAAGAAAGACAGGAACAGGAAGTCATGTTGTAAAGCCAGTAAGGAATCAAAGACGGACGGCAAGGACGCACGGAAGCATCGGCGTTTAGGCCCCCAAAGGTCAGCGAGGCGTATTCTACCGTGCCGTCGCCAGGGCGACGGGGCTACCTGCCGATTGGCCGCGCGTGAGAAGTGCTGAGTGGGCCGGGCCGCCCCCCTTCCCCCCGCCGGCCCTCCTATTATGATGGGCGGCCGGTGTTTGTGCGCTGAAGCTTCTAGCGGCCGCCGGCCGGCCGGCTCAGCAGCTCGCTCGCCATTCCAGCGCAGCGCCGCGCCGGACCACCACCACCCAACCTACATGTGCGGGGTCAACTGGTAAGCTCTGGGCCACCGTCGGCCCCGCCGACCCACCGACCGACCGATCGATCCGAACGGGTGCCCGTCGCCCAAAACGAGACTAGCGTTTACTTCCGAATGACGTGACTCGGGTACAAAAGTATTCTGGGAAAAGGATAAGTGCTTAAAATGTATGATTAATTAAGCGTCAAAACAACTCGTGGCCAATTCTGTCAGAAGCCGGCAAATTTTAAATGATAAAAGAACACAAAAGCGCCGCAATTTAGTCCCTTTCAGTAGCTAAAAACGATAATAACTCTAGTTAGTTGTGGTCTATCGGTGCCAAACAAAAACGGTCAGAGATCTTCAAATAAACTTGGTCTATGAAAATTGTTTTTAAATTTTTATTTTTTATTTTTTAAACTTTGCATGTGTGAAAGCGCTGGCGTAATGTGACTTTGTTACGTGTGATTGCTAGCTGGAGACGCCATGCTAGCTAGCTAGCTAGCTTCTTCACGCATCCACTCAAGTTAAAATATAAATCAAAAAGCAATTTTTCCCCAAAAAGTGACTCCAATAAATAGAATAGAGTAAATGTGACGTTTCTATGCGCCTCTGGTAGTTTCTGTGTTAAAAAAAAAAGTAGACCCGAAAACCTGTGAGCGTCCTCTAATTGATATTTGGGAATAGCATAAAAGCATATTGGACAACATAAAATCGTTTCAAAGTTGCAATTTATTGACTAAAAAGTGATGAGTCAACATGCAACAGCGTTAAAAATCATCAAGTACTTCAACGGCTAAACAAACGAGATATTGACTAAATCGTATGCTAGCATTGGTAGCGCCATGCCTCCCATTTCAAACCAATTGGACTTCAAGCGCCGTCAATGACAGCCAATGGCAAGAGAGCAGATTATTTGAACTCGAAGGAAAAGTTATGCTAGTGATGACTTCATTTGAATATCAAATTATTGTCTTTGATGGGAACTTTGCCCCAACCAACATGGCCGCCCCGAGACTGTAAAAAAGACTTTTCATGCTTCTGCCGTCAATTAAAATGTGTTTATCGCAATAGACGGCAAAATACAAAATGGAATGATTCCGCCCTGACCTCAAAGGACGCCAGGTCCTTGACGGTGAAGTGACTCCGCCCCCTCTGCGTCGCGCAGGTTTCCCAAAGGAACGCTGCTGAGGAGCTGGCTGACCAAGTCCAGGCCCCGCCTCCTGCTGCTGATCGCCGGCCTCAAGCGACCTCAGGTGACCCTGATGAGAAGGAAGAGGATGAAGAGAACCAAAGTAGCCAAGGCCACGTAAGCGGTAAATACGGCGGCTGGCGGGAAAAGATGGCGCGTGGCAGGAAAGGAACCTCTCAACCTGATCGGAGAGGGGCGTGTCATGGCCTTCAAAATATGACGCCGTCACTTGGACTTTGCAAAAGATACGAGCCATTGACAGTCCAAAATGGAGAATTAAACCTCACGCAAATAATCCTAGCTTGACGCCAACTGGTCACAGAAAAACTCATTAATAGGCTAATCGTTTTTATTTGAACTAACATAATGCTAACACATCACGAAAAAGGCCTTTGAGAGCCTAACCGTAATTACAAGTATTTTAAACTTTTGATCTATTGACCCAAAAAATGACCATAAATGGGATTTGATTACAATTCGTGTATTTCAAAGAATCATGTAGCCTTTGCTAGCTTGACGCTAATTCGTCATTTTTAACTAGCATGATGCTAATGGATCATTAAACCATCATTTTCAACTAGCATGATGCTAACGGCTCATAGACCAATTGTATTAAACCAGCCTGACGCTAACTCATAACAGAAAAGACCGGTTAGCTAACTTTTGTTGCCGACACGCACGATGCTAACTCATGATGGAAAACGAGCAAAATTTGAATCGTCTGAAAAAAAAAATTAAAGAAATCCGTCCGTCTTCCTCACGCCATCTTGCAACATGATTTTCTTCCCGTCAAAATGGTGCTTCCCGTTTGGATTTTCCGGCCAAACATTTGCGTGTGTCCTGTCGTAGAACGTGCAACCGAATGCCGCACTTCACCTGATGCCGCGCGACACCACCACGACGAAAGCGAGGAGACGACGACGAAAAGCCAGGACCGCCGCCTGCTGCGCCACGACGACCGCCGACTTCTTCCGTGTCGCCTCGCCGCACGTGTTAGCGCATATTGTTGTTGTTGTTGTAAACGCCAGTAAGTAAAAGTCCAAATGTTGTCGCCGAGAGAAACGTCTCCGAGCGGCGCACTTTGGCAAGCGCAGCGGCGACGACAACGTGTTAGCATGCTAGCTAAAACCCAGGAAGTTGGCTCCTAACCCCCTTTTTTTCGCTCAGGCGCTACTGTCCCATTCTAGCTTAGAGTGCATAGTGTATACAAAATAAAATGTGAACATTTACGTCAAGGACGCTTCATTTAGTCCACGTCGAATGCTACCTTCTCACGACACAATTATTTTTTGTGGATTTTAACCCTTAGCCCAAAAGCGCGGTTCATTTTTCCCGGCAATGTCCCAAAATAAGCTTTCCCTTTGGCGACGTAAGGTCTGTGTCAATACAAAACTACTTTTGGCGTAATATTAGTTTTCAAATTGGGTCGTGACAATAAGACTCATTTTTTTTTACTTTTATGGTCTGACAAAGTACGGACAAATAGGCTTAAGGATAGTTTTTTCCCCACATCCATCAGGACTCTATACTTGCGGTAACACGACACAAAATCCCTTCTGTGTAATAACTTCGGGGGGAGGGAACATGAAAAGACGTTGGGTGGTGATCTGCCTCCTACTGGCTGACTGAAGGTAAGTGAAAGACAGTGAGAGGTAAGTGATACGCTCGGGGGGGTGATGTGATGTATCCATCACGGCAGAATGCCAAATTACGAGTCTGAAATTATCACTTATTTAGGTCTTTTGCCGAGTAAACGCACCAATTTCGTCATATGCAGTTTCTGGGTATGATGACAATTAGGCTTTTGTCGAGTCAATGATGATGACAAAGCCTACGTCCGATTATTAGTATTTTACAAGTGGTTCGGGGTACGCCCACTTCGATTCTTGGCGCCGTGGATCGGCGTGAACACGAAACTACAACGACTGCAGAAGGCGTGACGACCTACCTGCGATTTGCCGTCAGACGCCGCGTTGAAGGCGTCGGTATCGGGCCGCTTCCTCTTCGGAGAGCGACGGCGTGAAGCCGCGGAGCGCCGCTTCAAAGTCGTCGGCGGTGAGGCTGGGCGCCGAATCCTCCGTGTCCAAACCTTGAGGGTGGATTTCCATCAGCCATTTGGGCGAGTCGGAACGGTTTGGGTCGGAACGGCCTACCTACCGCGCTCTATGTCGTGGATCTTCCGCTTGACGGCGGCCGCGGCGGCGGCCGAGCACAGGGCGTACAGGTCGGCGCCGGTCACGCGGGCGGGGCAACGCTCCAACACCTGCGCTAGGTCCACGTCGGCGTCCAGGTGGAAGCTAAGGGGGCAAAACCGTCAGAATCGGCAAAAAATGTTCTCTTCCATTACGCCGAGGGCAACGATACGATTTTGTGGAGAAAAAAATCTCGTCAAACTTCCCAAAACGACGAGCAAAAAGGTCATCACGTCATCTTGGCTTACCCTCGGAGGACGGCCCGGAGGACTTTGAGCCGGGACGCCGGGTTCGGATCGATCCCGACGTAGACCAGTTTGTCGAACCTGCGCAGATGGACGGATAGGGTTCAGATGGCCTGTCCCAACGGGAGGACGACGAAATCCCAGGCGGAGTCGGTCGGACCTTCCTGGCCTGAGCAGGGACGGGTCCAGCAGGTCGGCCCGGTTGGTGGCGCCGAGGACGAAGACCCCGGCCGCGCCGTCCAGCCCGTCCAACTCGGCCAGCAGCTGAGAGACCACCCTGCCACGAGACCCGCAGAATTTAGGCGTTGCGACACGTCTGGCGTGCCCGTCGGCCATCTTCAATCACATCCGATATCGCGTTTTTTCATTTATTTATTCATTCATGTCTACATTAACCGCGCTAATCGAGGGATTACTGTAATATACTGTTTACTTGTTGTATTATGACCCAATCTCCCTTTTTTTTGTCAGTTTTTAGGGAAGACCCCAATCTAGATTTTTTTTAAATACAAAATCTCTACAAAACTAGAGGGGGGAAAATGGACAAAACTGAAAACCCACCCAAGAAACGCTCCAGTTCCAAATCGATTGGACGTCACCTGGTGACAAATTCCTTTCAGGAGGATGATTAAAACATCCATCGGCATTGGCACTCAAATTAATTGAAGCAGAACTACACGCCGAGGACCAATTCCAGCACCGCCTAGCATCTAGCACTCGTCTTCCGTGCGATCGTAGCGGTCATGTTTGCAATTCAAGATGGCCAAAGGTTGACGAGACAATCAAAAGTCCGCCTACCTGTCCATCACCCCGCCGGAGTCGCCACCGCGGCCCCTGCCGGGCGCCAGCGAGTCCAGCTCGTCGAAGAAGACCACGCACGGTGCCGCCGAGCGCGCTTTCCGGAAAACTGAGCAGCGCCAGGTCATCAAATGGGCGCCCGGTTGGGAAAAGGGAACCGGGGTCACGGCGCTCACCTTCTCGGACGTTCTCCTCGCTTTGACCCACGTACATGTTGAGCAGCTCTGGACCTTTCACGCTGGATGTAAAAAAACAACAACAATAATCTCATCAATCATCGTTGAGGTGAATATATAATAGAACACATGTGTCAAAGTGGCAGCCCGGGGGCCAACAAACAACAGGAAGACACCCAGAAATCCCCAACGATCAACGGGAAGTGACCCTTAAAATAGCCACGAATCACCAACTCCACACAAATTGCCCAAATTGAATAGGAAGTCATTGCGAAATGAGTTAAAATGCCCCAAAATGGCCGAAAAGTGACCCAAAAGCTACAGCGTTCCAGCATCTTTTCCCCCTTTGATCAAACGTCCCCTTCGCGTTAGATCACAGGTGTCAAAGTGGCGGCCCGGGGGCCAAATCTGGCCCGCTGCATCATTTTGTGCGGCCTGGGAAAGTAAATGACGAGTGGCAACTTTCTGTTTTAGGATCAAATTCAAATGAAGAGTATAGATTTATATTAAATTTACTGATTTTTCCCTCTTTTAAATCAATAATTGTCATTTTTTTAATCATTTTTTTTCTGTTTTTAGTTCAAAAATCATTTTGTAAAATCTAAAAATATATTTTTAAAAAGCTAAAAGAAACATTGTTTTAGATCTATAAAAAAACGGAATATTCAGGGGTTTTAATCCAGTTCTTTTAATCCATTTTAATAAAAAAAAATCTAAATATTATATCTAAAATGGTCCGGCCCATGTGAAATGAAGTTGACCTTAAAGTGGCCCGCAAACCAACCTGAGACTGACACCCCTGTTATAGAACAATATTACATGATTTTAACTTCACGAGCTCAGCGGTAAGAGCAATTACAGTCACAGTTGTCAAAGTGCCGGCCCGCGTTTGACACCCTTGATTTAAGTTTTATCGATTATTACAAGGTCATTTTGGGAAAAAATGAGGTTAAACCAATTTCGAAAAAAAAACAGTTTTTCTGATGAATACATTTTGGGGTCGTGAGGTCAAAGATCATTTGTTTCATATTGAAGTAATTGGCTGCCATGGATGCCAATGGGCGTGCCATGCCATTTAAGCAGGATTAAGCACGAGTAAAAATGGCGCCGGCTAGCGACTGACCTGAGGAAGGTCATGGCGCATTCGGTGGCCACGGCCTTCGCCAGCAGGGTCTTGCCCGTGCCCGGGGGGCCGTGGAGCAGGACGCCCGTGCGGTTCAGCTTGAGGGAAGACAGCTGCGGATGGCGGAGAGGGAGCTGAAGGGTGTCCAGGATGTCCTTCTTGACCCGTTCCAGGCCACCCACGTCCTCCCAGCGGACGGACGGAATCTAAACACACAGTGATCCAACTCAAATCTCAATTTTGCCTTGAAAAATAACAATTATTATTATTATGACCTCACTTAGTATCCAAAAAAGTTTGAAATGGAAGAGGTGATTGCGCAGTGGGGTCATGAGGTCAAAGGTTATATTAAAAAAAATGTAAGGACATATCTCTGAGCGAATTTACCTTTGGGGCACCGATGGCCTCCGATTGGACATCCTGTAACGTTCGCAGAGCCGCCAGGAAGTCCCGCTGGCGGACGGTCACGCCGCCGGCGCACATGTCGGCCTCCCGCCGATCCGGACTGAAAGGGAGACGTCGCCCAGGTCAGGTGGCCGGAGGAACAATTTTCACGAATGGGGCGCTCACCAAGCCTGGACCAGTCGTCGGCACGCCGCTCGGCCCGCCTCCACCAGCAGGGCGCGCATGTCGCCCAACACAAAACCCTTAAAAAGACGACAAAAGAAGAGAACAAAAGTGAAAAGTCAGATTAGCCTGAAAAACGAGATTTTGATCGCGACCTGTTGGTTCCTTTTTTTCTTCTTTTTTTAAATCAAGGGTGTCAGACTCGGGTTGGTTCGCGGGCCGCATTAACGTCAACTCGGTTTCATGTGGGCCGGACCATTTTAGATAGAATATTTTGATTTTTTTTTAATAAATGGATTAAAAGAACTGGATTCAAAGCCCTGAATATTCAATTTTTTGAAAATCTGAAACAATGTTTATTTTAGATTTTTTAAAATATATTTTTAGATTTTACAAAATGATTTTTGAACTAAAAACACAGAAAATATGGATTAAAAAATGACAATGATTAATTTAAAAGGGGGAAAATCAGGAAATGTAATATACAGCTATACTCTTCATTTGAATTTGATCCTAAAACAGAAAGTCGACAGTCATGATTGACTTTCCCGGGCCGCACAAAATGATGCGGCGGGCCAGATTTGGCCCCCGGCCCGCCACTTTGACACCTGTGTTTTAAATAGTAAAATATATCACTTTTTAACGCGGGAAAACCTTTTTTTGCGACGTACAGCGGTGACTTGAGCGAGTCTCTCCACGTCGACGTCCCGGTGGAGTGGCAGGTCCCGGCACAGCCGCGTCAGAACATCCCGGCGCCGTTCGGCGTCCAGGTTCTCCACTTCCACCCGGTGGACGAAAACCGCCGCCACGTCGGGAGGCAGCCGGCGGGGTTCGCGGACGGTGGCCGCCACCGCCACCCTGGACAAAAACGACAAAGTCGTCAACGCGATTCTGAGGGAAAGCGTACGGCGGCGGGTGCTCACCCGTTGGGAACGCCACGGAGCGCGCGGCAGAGCGCCGCCCGGACTCGGGCGTCGTCCTCGGCGGCGCCGCGGCTTCGTAGGAGTAGCCGCAGGTTCCTGAGGAGGACCAGGCAGGGCCGCTCGGCATCGGCGCGCTCCAAGGCGATGGACAGGCGCGCCTCGGTGGCGGCTGGCGTGTCGCCGCGGACATCCACGCAGTCCACCTACCAAAACACCATTCACATATTCCTGTATATATATACACATATACATATATATATATATATATATATACATATACATATATACATATACATATATATATATACATACATATATATATACATATATATATATATATATATATATATATATATATATATATATATATATATATATATATATATATATATATATATATATATATATACACACACATATATATATGTACATATATATATATATATATATATATATATACACATATATATATATATACACATATATATATATATATATATATACACATATATATATACACATATATATATATATACACATATATATATATATATATATAAAACAATGTTTCTATGAGCTTTTTTTAAATATATTTTTAGATTTTACAAAATGATTTTTGAACTAAAACCACAGAAAAAAATGGATTAAAAAATGACAGTGATTGATTTAAAAGGGGGAAAATTAGGAAATTTAATATACATCTATACTCTTCATTTAAATTTCATCCTAAAACAGAAAGTCACCACTCATCGTTGACTTTCCCGGGCCACACAAAATGATGCGGCGGGGCAGATTTGGCCCACGGGCCGCCACTTTGACACATGTGTTTTAGAGCATTTGCCATTTATTCTTCACCTTGATCAGACAGAGGTGGAGCCGGGAGCTGGCCGCCGCCACCGCCGTCGCTTTGCCGCTACCCGACGGGCCGTGGACCAAGAGGCGGCATGCTGGCAGGGAGGCGCCACTGCAAGACAAGAGAACAAATCACATTGTTTTTTCAGCTTTTCATGGTTACAATACAAAAAAAAATTAAAAAATGACAAACCAAAATTATTAAAACAAATGAAGAATTTTTTTTTTAACTGGTTGGCATCCAATCCATTTTCTCTGGTGACCAATCACAATCATGCCTGGGCTCGTACCGTTGCACGTGCGGGCGCAGGACACGCACGACGGCTTCAGCCGTCCGCTCCAGACCCGGTGGCGGCTCCGACGTTCCGCAAGGGGCGGCGCTGTTGAGGGGCGCCCCCTGCAGGTGTCCCTCGGGTCAGAGGTCATACTTTCAATGTGCAAGGTCAAAAGTGAAAGTGTTAAAAGCTACCATGAAGAGGGAGGTGTGCCTTCTGTCAGCAAGGTAGAAACCCTGCGCATCTTCCATCTGGCCGGGGAGACGTGCCTTCTCCACCACAAAAAACAGTGCCCGACACCTGACAAGGGTCAAAGGTCATAGGTCAAAAGCTTAAAACTTGACATTTACAAAGACGTGTGATGATTTTTCTTTAGATTTTCCCTTCAAAGTGTGATTTTTGGATTGCGAGTGACCTGCGAAAGGTGTCGTCCTCCATCAGCTCCGGGTGCTTCCCGACGGGAATCCGCAGGACGTCGCCCTCCGCCACCAGCCTGGGCCGCGAGATCCGTCAACCACCCCGTGAAACGCCGACGAACCAACGAGGGAGGGTCGGCGCGGGCCCACCTGGGGACGGAGAAGTGGTCGGCCAGCGGGCCGTCCGGTACGCGTCCCCGCGGCGACGAAACCGGCCGCAGGTGAAGCTCGCCGGCCCACGGCGGCGAGGCGGAGCGACAGGAAGAGGCGGAGTCGCCGGCCTCGTTTTCCGCTCGTCGCCATCTCTGTAAAAGAATCGGAACGGTCAAGTTTGTTATCGTTTTTCTCTTCAGTCGTTTAAAAAAAAGTAGTATAATTTTTGCATTTTTTTTCTATTTAAAAAGGAAAATAAACTGTAAACTTAATTTTAACGGAAAATTGAAAACTAACTATTGTCTTTTCTATTATGTTGAAATAACGTATTTGTAAATATAAACAAAAAAGACTAAGATATTAAACAGTCATTTTTTTTTACATTCTTTTTTTGAGGAATGATTGGACAACACACGATTTTCTTTTCTATTGTTGAAATAACATATTTTTAAATATAAACAAAAAAAACTAAGATATTAAACACGTCAAATTTTGTTATATTCTTTTTTTGAGGAATGATTGGACAACACACGATTGGAGGTTTTTGTGCAATTGCGTTCGAATACCTTGAGTCTGAGGTGACAGGTCGCACGTGGCGTCTCCTCCCCGCCCGTCAAGTTGAACCACAGCGTCTCCGACACGCCGCCGCCGTCTTGCGAGGGCACGGTGACGACGGCGGCCGGCCGCCAGTCGCGGGCTCGGTCCGCCACCCGTACTTTGACCCACTCGCCATCAAACAGGCCCAACCCGAGCAGCGCCTTCCGACCCATCCGCACCACGGCGTCTACGTCCCGGTCGCGGAGCCGAGCGTCCTTCACGTGGACATCTAGCCGCCGCTCCTCCTCGTCCGGATGGTCCAGGAAAGAGCGGTCGCTCCTCCCGCCGGTGGCGGCGACGCGTGCAAAGTCCGAGACGCAGAGCTGAAGCTTCCTGGGGGGCGGGACCGCGTCGTCGCCGCCACCACCGTCGCTCAGAACCACGGCGGTGTCGGCCGTGATGCGACCCTGCGTGACCGGGCTGCACGACAGCACCAGCGCCTCTGCCATCTGCCAAGGTAGACAAAGAAATGACCCAAAATCAGCAGGGAATGACCCAAAATCAGCAGGAAATGACCCAAAATCATCAGGAAGTGACCCAAAATCAACAGGAAGTGGCCCGTACATGCACCCCAAATCAACAGGAAGTCACCAGTAAACAGCAATTGGCCTAAAATCAACAGGGAAGTGCGCAAAATGTATAGAAAGTGACCCAAGAATGGCCCAAAACATGCCCAAAGTGACTCATTATTAACTCTTTAGCTGTCATTGACGGTGCTGAACGTCAAATCACTAAATTTCTAAAATGTTTACTTTTTTACGGGGTTGTAGACATCTTAAGTGGCAACTACAAGGAACACTATCCTTCAAAGAGTTAAAATTGAAACGTTTACTGTGTTTTAGTTCAATATTTTAAAAAATACGAGACTTTAAAAAAATTTAAAAGACTATTAGGTTTAAACGAGAAAGGGCGACGGACAAATTTGAAGTCAGCTAACGAGTTTATTGAAGTTAACTTTCCACTTATTCGCTTACCGGACCCGTTAGTTGAGAGGCCAGCGGTTCTCCTCGGCGAGCCAACAGAAGGTACCCAGCCCGGCATAGCTCCAGCAGTTGGGCGGCGAAGCCGTCGACGTCTGCCTGTCCCCGGACTCCTAGTACCACTTCGTCCAGGTCGACCGGCTTCACGGGCCGCGCCGTCCCACTGGCGCCACCCGCCGGGAGGCCGCGTAGTCGCAAGAAGTAGCCGCTAACGAAGAGCCTCACTCGGCTTCTCGCCGGCGGGGCTTCCGCCGGCTCCTCCAAGCTCGCAGCCCCCTCGTCGTCGACCGCCTGGACGCGAAGCAGGACGGCGGAAGCGCGCGGAAGAGGCGGCTGTGGAGTGAAGAGGACGGTCGGAGGTTCCGAGTCGTCGCAGAAAAGGTGAGGCAGTTGACGTTTCGAAATTAGAACGTCCAGCGGACACACGTGTGACGGGAAAGTTTCCAGGGGATACAATTCCACCTGCGCCGCCATCTTAACCAGGAAGTAAGAAAGCCAGTGTGCTGACCTCCCATTGGTTAAAAATTGCCTACTTCCGTCTCGCTCACTTCCGGGTATGCTTGACGCTGAGCGATTTTCAGTTGTTTTTTGTTGTTGTTGTTTTTTAAATGCTTGGTGTTTTTCCGGAAGACAATTTTAAAATTGTTACAAAAATAATCTTTAAAAAATGTATGAAAAAAATTAATTGTTATGACTTCTGCTAATGCATTGACTTTGATGGGAACTAGCCCTTACCAACTAGGCCCCCGGAGGCCATGTTGGTAGGGTCTCTGAATGCGCTTTTCAATGGTCAAAGACCGTGTTTTTATCCAAAATACTATCAGTGCAACTCTAGTTGTAATGAACATTATTTTTATGTACTCGTGCATTCCTCCAATGCTTTATTTATATATTTAAATCTAAATTCAGGCATCCAAGGCAGAGTTCAACATTAAACATGAACCTTTTTCAAGTCCAACATAAATATAACTGACTGTACCTTCGGCACGTCGCCCAGGTGTGATGTCACTTGCCAATTTCCCAACTCTCGGGAACTTTTCCATCACGTGTCCTCTTTTTTCCTTTTCAACGTCAGCAGGAAATGAACTCAAAAGTCTGAGTTATTGCTTGATAAATGATCTCCAAGCAGTAAAGTGAAAGAGCAGCTAGCTATAGGCATCCAAATGAGGACTTCCCACCAAGGACAGGGGGTCAGCCGGTGCCGTGGCGACCGCTCTCGAAGACTCCTTTCTTGAAGAAGTTAGACAACTCGCAAATGGAATGTTTGGAGAGACGCCAGGCGCACTCGGGATCCTCCGACGCGTCGTCGGCGTACAGCGGCGAGCCTGACGACGTCATCATCACCGCAAACAGACTCCTCAGGTAATGCTGATACACACACATTTTACACAGGTGTATTAGATTCAAACAAAGAAAAAAAACGGTAATACGAGATTAAAGTGTTGTTATTATTACGACTAAAAAGTTGTAATATGACCAGATTAAAATGGTAATGTTACATGACGTAAAATGCACGGATGCAGTACATCTTATGTAGCTAATTGAAGTGCTAGGTTTAACGTCAACTTGATTTCACGTGGGCCGGACCATTTTAGATATAATATTTAGATTTTTTTTTTGAGAAATGGATTCAAAGAACTGGATTAAAAGACCTGAATATTAAGTTTTTTTATAGATCTAAAACAATGTTTATTTTAGCTTTTTTCATATATTTTTTAAAAATGATTTTTGAACTAAAAACACAGAAAAAATGGATTAAAAAATGACAATGATTGATTTAAAAGGGGGAAAATCAGGAAATGTAATATACATCTATACTCTTCATTTTAATTTGATCCTGAAACAGTAAGTCGGCATTCATGATTGACTTTCCCGGGCCACACAAAATGATGCGGCGGGCCACATTTGGCCCCCGGGCCACCACTTTGACACGTGTGCTAGGTAATTGACATAGCACTTCTCATGGTTACAATAATTACACTAGCTAGCTTGTGCGTACGCGAGTCACCTCAAGCCGATTCCGTCGTTCATCCACCATTCTTTCGTCTTTGTTTCCAAATATTTTCTTGGGCGGGAATTCCAGAGTCGCCAGCTGAAAGGACAAACGGGTACCCCGTCATTGCGGCGGCGAGATCGCCCAAACGTACGCGTCGACGCCACCGACCTGAGGATATTTGGACTTGAGGCTTTTGTGCATCTCCCGAAAGCGACTGTAACGGCGGAACACCGTCCACGTGTCGTCCTTGACGCTCACCTGCCGCGTGGCGACCGTCAGTTTTTGTCCTCGGGGGTTCGCCGGACGTGGCGGACGTACCTTGACCTCGAACTCAAAGTGCTCATCTTTGCCTTGACCTCGGAGGACGTAGCGAGGGATGTTGATGCGGATGCGCTCCTCGCCGGTCACCGCAGAATGCCGTGGAGGATCTGCCTCGCGGCGGCAACGCTGAGGGACGAACGACATCAATATATTGCGATATTCTGTATTGCAACACCAGTTAAAAGTTCTATTTTTGACTGTGTAATGGAGTCAGGAACCTGCAGAGAGGCCACAATCAAGCCAGCTAAAATGTATAAAGTGGACGGCTTTCGGCCCTGGTAGAACGGGCTTTTACCGCCACCTGGCGGACAAACACGGGTATTACGTCCTTCATTAAAACGGCCGCTGAGGGAACTATTTCATGCTTGTTAATCATTTTAAGACATTAATAAATGATTGACTTTTCTCAATTTTCTCTCATTTGTGTGTTTTTCTCATCTTTCAAACAAAATTGGGACACTGAACAATTTTAAAGGTTTTAGTTGGCAGTTGAGTGAGCGCCGGGAAACAAATTAGAGAATTTACATATAAAGGACTGCTCTGCTTGGGAAATTTTCAAGGTTACGAAAAAAATATAAAAGCTGTACGTACAGAATGAACGAGCTCCAAAGTGACCGTCAAGCAGAACAAGCCCGCCCCCTAGCGGCCCAAAGGGAGCCAGACATTTGGCGCCCCCAAGATAGACCCACCTGTAGCGATCGGCCAACCGGCGCCGGTTCCGTCACGCTCCCGTTGGGAAGAGCCATCTGCCGGAGCCTTCGCTGAACCTCCTCCTCGATGTAAGCGTTGATCCTGTTTGGGACCACGCGTCAAAAACTAGCGCCGCCATTTCCCACCTCCCGAGGCGTCCGTACCGGTCTTGGGAGAGCGCTTGCAGGCTACCGGCCAGAGGTTCGGGAGGAGTCGGGGTCTTGACCACGCCTTCCTCGGGCCGTTCCTCCTCCGCCGGGGGGTCTCCGAGGCGCCGCGAATCGTCCGTCTCCCGGCGCCCAAGGTCGGCGGGAAGATTCTGCCGGTACTCGGACAGGTCGCTCATAGAAAGGCTGTAGGTGGACAAAAGGTCGCTCTGATGGAGCGCGGCGGGAAATCACATCACAAAAGGGTCCCAAAATCTTCAAATTCTCTTCACCCACGGCCAAATCGGATTTTTGACGTTTGGTGAACCGTGATTGAACTGAAAAAAAGTCACCTTGCGTTTCTCCCGTAGCTTGGCCGCCTCTTTGGGGTGGTTGAAGCGGAACGTGTTGCTTCTGCCCAGCAGGAGTACGGCGCCTAAACACCAGGGCGGCGCCACTTGACGTGAAGCCGTCGACGTGCGGATGGGCGTTCATGGAGGATTCGGATCCTGACCTTGATTGAGACGCGTGGGAGCGTCCACGCGGGTCCCGTTGACGGAGCACGGCGCCACGCCCAGGGGCACCAAGGTCACCGCGGCGCCTCGCTTCTCCAACACGCAGTGCTCGCGCTCCACGTCGGCGCCGTGAATGACTGCACGGGCAAATGAACAAATGAATTACCGTATTTTCTGGCATATTAGCCGCCTCCCATTATAAGCCGCGCCCTTAAATTGCCCTTGAAATGATTCAATTTGACAATTTCTCGCGTATAAGCCGCTCCCTGATTCACCAAATATGTTCCTTTGAAGGGAAAACCTTAAGAAAATGGCCAACAAGGGGACAAAAAAAATAATCAATAAAAGACAGGGAGATATTGACTTGCCAATGTCTTGCTCCGTGGCCGCATCTTCTCTCCCCACGTACGTTCGTCCCTCCTGGCGCACACACGCACGCGACTCGTTGCAAAGGTTTGCTCAAGCGCCCCGGCGCGCGATTTGCCGACCTTGAGGTGGTAGAGGATGATGCCGGTGCTGAGGAGGTCGTCGTCGATACCGATGAGGTGCGGCATCTCCGAGTCCAGCACCACGCCGATGCCCTCCTTGCGTAGGGCCACCGTCTCCTCCTGAGATGACACGCGCAAGATGGCGGCCGTAGCAACACGGTGGAGGAAGGGGAAAGGGAGGCGGAGTACCTTGAGGATGTTCTGTGTCTCATTCCACTTGTTGGTCCACTCTTTGGTCAGCTCCAGCACCTTTTTGGCCAAAATATGAGCTGCTATCATTTCAAGTCACTTGTTTTAACATTTGATATAAGATTAAAGACCAACCGTATGTATACATGTACATCTATGTGTATGTATATATATATATATATATATATATATATATATATATATATATATATATATATATATATATATATATATATATATATATATATATATATATATATATATATATATATATATATATTTCAGCAACACGCTTATTTATTTCTATATTTCTATATTCCTATATTCCTATATTTCTATATTCCTATATTCCTATATTTCTGTTTCTATATTCCTATATTCCTATATTCCTATATTTCTATATTCCTATATTCCTATATTTCTATATTTCTATATTTCTATATTCCTATATTCCTATATTTCTATATTGATATATTTATTCATTTATTTATTTGTATATTTATGTTTATTTTTTTCAGTATTTATTGATTTAATATTTATATATTTATTTATATATTCATATATATTTTTATATATATATATTTCTTAATTTACTTATATATTTTTATCTAAAATGTATTTTTCTGTGTCTGTATTCTCACCCTCTTGCAACTGTGACAATGAAATTTCCCGAATATGGGACGAATAAAGTTATCTCATCTAATCTAATAAAGTTATTGAGATAAAGCCTGGAAAGTAAATAATATACTGACTCTGGCTTCGTTCTGGAGTAGCTCCTCCTCCATGCTGAGCGCCGTGGGCGAGTCCAGCAGAGCGATCTGAAACACATCCCAGCGCAAAACGGCGTCACAAGGGGGCGCCGTGACGGCCGTGGCCCCGCCCACTCGCCGGCTCACCTGGTTGCCCTGAACCAGCAGAGCTTTGAGTCGCCCGATTTCCGCCCGCAGTTCCCGAATGAGCCTAACGTTGGCGTCCTCGTTGACGGTGGGCTTGTTGACGATGTTCTTGGCGCGGTTGGCGTAGCGGAGCGTGCTGAGCGTCTCGCCGTAGTTGACGTCGGCGGGGGACACGGCTGAAAAACAGTGTTATGCTAGTATACGCAAGATGGAATTTCAAACAATGATTCATCAATATTGAGCCATACATAAGGCGTTAAAAAAATGGTGCTCTTTCAATTGAATTGAATTGAATGCTTTTATTGTCATTATACTATAACAGCCATGGGCAAACTACGGCCCGCAGGCCATATACGGCCCGTTAGGCTTTTTAATCCGGCCCGCCGACGTTGTCCACGGCGGAAATTTCGATCGAATAATTCGCCCGTCATGCGATCAAAATTTCGTGATGCGACCACGCCAGGTCTTTTTTGCATATCTTTCGTGTATAACAATATTTACGAGCACGGAACGATTAATTCAGACGAGTTCCTCCTAGGACCAGGAAACGCACATCGCAACGCGCATGCAAAAAGAGGGTTTTCTGGGTAATGAAGAATACTCGTGCACACAACACCCATGGGCAATGGCAACCTTTCTCAGAATAAAACTTCATTACCCACAATCAATACGTGGGAAGCTCAGCTATGTCATTTCCTGTTATTCTTTCTAAGGAAAGAAGGTCCCGCGATCGTACTTTAAAGACTATTTGTCGTTGGCAAGTGGTCGTGCGTTATCCTATTGTGAGGAGGACATTTGTGTGCATCATTTTGGGAATATTTTGAAGGGAATAGTACAACAGCAAACAGTCCATCGATAGCGAACGTGAGGGTGGGTGGAGGCGTGGCAAACCGCCAACCCGGCCAGAACGAAGGTAACAAAAGATTACAACAAAATTAGAATTCAGTTTTGTGTAAAGTTACATTAAACGTATGTTTGAGTGTCTGTATATATTAATCCAAGTTCATTTAAATTTGTTTGTTCCATTTACGAGTGCGTTGTCGTGGGAAAAAAATTGTAGTATCCATTCTGGCCCGCAAGTCAAAAAGTTTGCCCACCCCTGTACTATAAGTATAATGAGATTTAAAGCTTTCAGTTGCGCCTTATAGTACGGAAAATACGGTCAACTGTCGCTGTCCACTCACTGGCAATCATGATGGTCTTGGAGTTTCCACCCAGACTGTCTTTGAGGAGCCACGTCAGCACCGAGTCCCGGTAGGGCACGAAGACGGACTTCCTCTTCTGGTTGCCGTTGGCGACGGCGTCCTGAGACAGGTCGGCTGCGAAAAGACGGGTTGAGACAAGCGGCGGAGACCGAGACCAAGACCAAGACGAGCGGCGCAGGCGGACATTTTGCGCTAACCGAGCGCCGAGATGACGTTGCCCAGCGCCACCAGCGACTTGTTGATGTTGCCGCCTTCCTTGAGCCGGACGCCGCTGGCCCCGGAGGCGTCGGCCCGCTCGCTGCCGGCCAGGTCCACCAGGTGGATCTTGCTCAGCGTCTCGCTGGGCATCTCCGCGTCGAACTTGGCCTGCGCGGAAACTCTGTCACGATACCCGCTAAAGCAAGGGTGTCAGACTCGGGTTGGTTGGCGGGCCGCTTTAACGTCAACTTGATTTCACGTGGGCCGGACCGTTTTAGCTATAATATTTAGATTTAAAAAAAAAAAAACAGATTAAAATCCCTGAATATTCAGTTTTTTTAAAGATCTAAAACAATGTTTATTTGAGCTTTTTTTAAAAATATATTTTCAGATTTTACAAAATGATTTTTGAACTAAAAACACAGAAAAAATGGATTAAAAAATGACAATTATGGATTTAAAAAGGGGGGAAATCAGGAAATTTAATATACATCTATACTCTTCATTTGAATTTGATCCTAAAACAGAAAGTCGGCACTCATGATCGACTTTCTCGGGCCGCACAAAATGATGCGGCGGGCCAGATTTGGCCCCCGGGCCGCCACTTTGACACCTGTCACTAAAGCCTCGTTGTTTTGGTTCCCATGCCATTGCTAGCGCAATGCTAACCATCCAAGACTGGCGTCTTCGATTGCGGTCGAGCCCAAAAAGCAAGGCAAATCATTGGTCGCACGTCATTTGTCATTCAGTCACGGTAAATTGTTTGGATCGGCACGCGTGGCGAACGTTCGTCTGACCTGCGTGAAGTTGACGGTGAAGATGGCGTGCGAGCGGCTGCTGACGTCGTTCATGCCGGTGCAAGCGGTGGTGCGTTTAATGTTCCCCGCCTCCATCAGCTCCTCCACGTCGCTGTAGTTTTGTACCAGGTGCTTGGACAGATCTGTTATAAGAGTTCAAGTTCAAGTCTTTTCATGTTACGAAAAAAGTTCTGCAACAAATTAATTTTGGAAGTGGAGTTACCACTGTCATGACATTTTCTGGGTTTGAGGTCAAAGGTCACAGGAAAAAAAAAAAAGCAATTTTATGATAACAAGGCATTGTTTTCAAGCTTGGATCTATTTGTCAAGGGAAAAGCGCATGACATGTTGGGGTCTTATGGTCGACTTTTTGGAGTCTTTTGGGCGACATTTTGGGGTCTTATGGGCGACATTTGGGGGTCTTATGGGCGACATTTGGGGGTCTTATGGGCGACATTTGGGGGTCTTACGGTCGACATTTGGGGGTCTTACGGTCGACATTTGGGGGTCTTACGGTCGACATTTGGGGGTCTTATGGTCGACATTTGGGGGTCTTATAGTCGACATTTGGGGGTCTTATGGTCGACATTTGGGGGTCTTATGGTCGACATTTGGGGGTCTTATGGTCGACATTTGGGGGTCTTATGGTCGACATTTGGGGGTCTTATAGTCGACATTTGGGGCTCTTATGATCGACATTTGGGGGTCTTATGATCGACATGTTGGGGGTCTTATGGTTGACATGTTGAGGTCTTATGGTGAAAGGGGTGCAAGAAATCCGGAGTCCAGGTAAAAAAAAAAGCCGAGAACAAGCAGCACTAGCCTGACCTTCTACGTAGGGTCCATCCTTGGGGTGCTCCCTCACTCTCAGGTTGTACGTCTCAGTGGACTTCCTCCTCAGTAGGTCCCGGACGCGCTCGTTGTAGATCTCCAGGTAACTGGGTCGACGCAAAAAACGATTCGTCGATACACGGATATGTTCCGATCTAGCGCATCAGATGGGTCGAGCGAGGCTCACCTGACTTCGGCGCGGAAGGAAGCTTCGTCCCGTCGGGCGGCGTTGGCCACGCGGCTGAACAGACCCTCGCAGATCCGCGGGATCAAGCCGGCGTCTCCCTGAAGCGCACACGGTGCGTTCAAGTGTCGTCCGATCCATTTGAAGCGGAAGGAGAGTGAAGCGTCACGGCGAGAATCCCAAAGTACTTACCGGATTCCCCATCATGGTGTAGGACTTCCCCGAGCCCGTCTGACCGTAGGCGAAGACGCAGGCGTTGTAGCCCTCAAAGGCCGCCTTCAACACGTCGGAACCCAAATCTCGGAAGACCTGAACGGACGGGTAGAAGCGTGACCACAGAACCAAAATGCCGACCAATCGTTTCGGGAGCCAGCCCGAAAAAAGCGAGAGCGTTACCTTCTCCTGTGTGACGAAAGCGGAACTCCCCGAGTCGCCCGAGTCGTACGAAAAGTCGTACGTGAAGGTCTTGGTGGAATCCCGGCCGGGGTCGCCTTCAGAGAAGACCTTCCGGGACGGGACAAAATACAGCGTGAGCGTTGGTAATGATGAAACGCCAGACAATACGAGACATTAAGACACCTTGGGGTTGCTGATGCTGGTTTTGTTGCCTTCCATCTTGATGACGCGCTTGGCCGTCAAGTCCTTCTCGCTGGAAGAGCAGAATGTACCGTATATTTTGGATGATTTATTGCTTTTAGGTACAAAAAAAATCCCATTCCTACGTGCAAATTCTTTCAAACAAAACCTTCACTGGGGTAATAATAACAACACCATGACCTTTTAAGCCAAAAGTTCACAAGTGATGACAGCGGATGTGGTTGATACCGTTCCGATATATACTGTCACACCCCCAGTTAGCATCGTCAGCGACAGTGTAAGTGACGCACCAGGCTGTATATTTGAGGAATAAACTCACCGTCTGTTCATGGGTCGGACCCGGACAGCCACCCGAACCGACGCCATGGCTCATCCCGCTTTTCGGTTCCCAAAGTGCGCTTGAAGGCAAACGAGGAGCTAATAGTAGCAGTCGTAGCAGTAGTAACAGCCACTTTAGCTAGCCGCTAACAGCAGCAAAAGAACGGGGAGTAAACGTCCCCGCCGGTAGCACAAAGTATGTAAGGAGTGAGTAAATAACGGTCCAGTCACGGAGACTGGTTGTCACGTCGTGGTGCCACGGGTTAGTTTAGACCGGCTTGGCGGCCGGTCGCTACATAGCCGCAGGACAAAAACAAATTGGCTCAAACGCGACAGGCAAGTGACATGGCTTCCTTCCTGGCCTCCGATTGGCCGACGTGAGTCCATGTGACATAAGCAGGAAAACTTCATCTTCTTCGCAGAGGACGTCACGGAAAACGTACGGGGAGCCTGGTCCTTGGGGTACGCGAGCGCCCCCACCTGGTGAGAACAACGAAATGACGTGAAATATTTCATTCACGCATTCTATTGCCTACCACTAGAAGCCCGTAAGAAATCTAATTATTGAAATGAATTGAAAAACGTTGCATTTTTCAACAACATAGCCACATTGTTTTTTACAAGTTGAATCATTCTATTGTTATTCATTTTGGAATTTCAAGAGAAAAAAGCCATCCTAATTTTCACAAGCTATAATCAGAAAGGAGACAGAAAAACAATGTCGCTATTTCAATGACCTAATTTATTCATTTTAATATTAATTTGTCATTTTGAGAGGGCAAAAAAGGCACATATTTGGTCATCGTTTTTTTCATGTTTTAATTTGTCCCAAATATAAACTATATAATATAACAGACACAATTTCTCGGAATAATATTTAACATCATCATCTTCGGTGCGTTTAATGTTCCCCTTTAAAAAGTCCCGAATATTTGGATCAACTTTGGAGTTAAAGCTAAAAACAGTTACACGTGTTTCTATTAAATAATCATAATCACAGTCAACTAACAACGCCCCCAAAAAAATGACATTGAAAGAAAATCCCAAGTAAGCATTGGCGTCCTAGCATGGAATGCTACTACTACCCCATTACTTTGAATGGGGGCGTCCTAAAAACACTAGCGAGCGTTTTTACCACTAAACTGTACCGTTAGCTCGTTTGCTTCCCAACCCAAATGGATTGGACATCCACGGCCGTCTAGTCCTACTAAAACTAAGGTCACCAAGTCCACGTTTATCTCCAGCTAGGCTTGGCCGCGCGGCCGCTAGCCTTGACGCTGTGCGCCCGCCGCGGAACGCCACGCTCGTCGCCGGACGCCAATTTCCCCCGCTTGACCGACTCATGTCGGACCAGGGCGACGGAGGGGGCCGGCGGGTCTCTCTTGGTGCGGCAAGACGACGCCACCGTCCCGCGGGCGAAGCCGGGGACGTCGGACGAAGACTCGCGGGCCGGCCAGGCGGTGGCGGAGCGGCACATCTTCTCCTCGGGCGCCGGTTCGGGGACGTTCCTCGGGGAGTTGGCGGCCGGCTTGTCTGCCGAAGCGGTCTTCCGCCGGTTCGCCGACTCGCGTGGGAGTCCGGAAGCGCCGCCTTTCTGGGGTCTCGAGTCATCTGGAGGTAGACTGGATCGTTGCCAATCCTTTAGGCTCCGCCCTCTGGGCCCGGCGCTCAGGTCCGGGGTCGACCTGGCCGGGCGCCCGACGGGCAGGCTTTTCCGCGCGCTTTGGCTTTCGCTGTCGGTTAACGTCCGCACGACGTTCCGGCCCGCGGGGGTTCCGGGGTCGCGTAGCGGTCCGCCCCCGCCTCGTCGAGTCTCTTTTGCCGCTGATTGGCCCGAGTCGGAGGTTCCCCGCTCGGGAAGAGGGTCCAAAGAAGCGGTCTTTCCGAGAGACGGGGTTTCGGCTGGGGAGACGACGGCGCGGTCCGCTTGAGCGAAGTCCGTGGCGTTCGACGCCGGGTTCCGGTCGGACGATGGCGTGTCTGAGGGGAGCGAGGCGTCACGGGTCACGGCAGAAACCGAGTCGGTCTCGCCCTCTGTCCTCAAAGGATCCATCGCCGATTTTGGAATCGAATCGCCGCCGAGATTCGGTGAAATCGATCGGGTCTCCGGTTCCGGTTCGGTCCAAAGGTTTGGAGTCTGGAGGTGAAACGTTGGTGGACCGGGATCCAGAGTGAGCTCCTCTACGTTGATGTTGGTGCGGCTGGGGGGCGGGCTGTTACCGTCACCCGATCGAGCCAAGTCGGAGAACCCGGGGAGAGGGTCAACGGGTCCGCGGGTTGGAGAGGAAACAGAGGCGGTCTCTGTGGTCCGAGGATTTGCCGTCGTTCCCGCAAGCGAGTCGTGCAGACTCTCTGAGAGAAGTGATTTCGGTTCTGCCGGACCAAGAACTAAAGCACACTTCCCCGTGTCGATGTGGTCGCCACCGTCGGAGAACCCGGCCGGGGCCTCGGGGGTCGGTCGGGGATCCGGCGGAATGGCGTCGTCCGAAAGCGCTCTCCTCTCCGCTTGCGGTCGGATCCAAAAACTTGGATCCTGGAGATGAAACGTTTGCGGAGCGGAAACCAAAGTCATCTTCTCTATGTTGGGCGGGTCGGAGAACCTGGCCAAAGTGTTGAGGGCGCGGGGGGCGCTTTTCCGTCCCGCCCGGGGAAGGCTGTTGTAGAAAGGCTCCGGGGACCCGACCACGCGTCGGCGGGCGCCGGAAGAACGTGGCGAGCGTCCCCGCAAGAAATCCAGGAGAGCTCCTTCGGTGAGGGACTCCACGTCGTTCTCGCTGCCGCTCCTGGCCAGCGGCCCCGCCACGGCGACGGCGCCTCCCTCCGACCACGCCGACCGTCTTTCCTCCAGCTCCTTGAGGCGGCGCCGCCTGGCCGCCTCCTTCAGCTGGCGTTCCACGTTGTCCTGGAGAAAAGACGTCAAATTCAAGACCCTTTTTTTTCCAGCCCGAAAAGGCCGAGGTCGGACCTGGACGGCTTTCTTGAACTTGAGGCCGAAGTCGCGAAAGATGCGGAAGCCCTCGTCCAACTTGAAGGCGTCCTTGTCCTCGCAGAAGAAGTCCACCAGCGCCTCGCCTTCCTGCCGAAGCTCCCGATGTCGCCGATTCAGATCCGCCAGCGCGCGGGACGAGCTCTGGAAACGTCGGGGACGTTGGAGCGGGGACGTTGGAGCGGGGACGCCAGTCGACGACGGACGGACGGGGGACGGACGGGGGACGGACGGGGGACGGACGGGGGACGGACGGACCTGCAGAAAAGGCTCCAGCTGTTCGAGCAGGGCCGAGTCGCCCCGCGTCTTCTCCTCCAAGGTTTGAATCCGAACGTGCAAGGACGACAACTCCAGCTCCGTGTTCTCCACGGAGATCCTGAAAATGGATGGATTTTTAGGTGCACTTTTAATCGTAATTTTGAAAACGAGATTTGTTTTTTCAAGGAAAGCATTTTATTGCCGTACGTCAACCGACAGTTGATGTACGGCAATTACACAATTTGAAATGATCAAAAACGTATAAAATATACTGAATTTGACATGAATTTTGACTGAATTGGATTCGACTGAACGTAAAAGTTGAAGGCTATGTTATGGTCCTTTTACCTCGAAGCACTCTGGACGTGGCTCAGTTTGTCTGGAAACTTCAACAGTGCTTCATCTTTTTTTTCAGCCTCCTAGGAACAAAAAAAAAGCAAAGTTTAACCTTTTCATGCACAAATTGGTAGTATTATTAACCCTTTCAGGAGATCCATTGAACTGATTGGCTGCCATTGAATGCCCAAGAAGGCTTGAAAATGAAATGGAGACGTCCATGACGTCCGTAATGTCGGTAACGTACGCACCATGGCCACAAAGTGCAGCAGGTTCATCCCCGGCTTGTTGGCTTTGGTGTCGGCCAGCGAGAGCAGCGACGACAGCTTGAAGCCCGCCGCGTTGCCGGCGTAGCCCCCCTGAACATAAATCCATAAAATCCACCAATGTGCATCTTGGGAGGCGCCTTTCTCCTGTTTGGTGGCGTCCGCCAACCCACCGCGTTCAGGATGTTTCCGGCCTGAAGCACCAAGTGCAAAACGGCGTGGAGCTCCTCGCAGCTCATCAACTCTGACGGCCAACAACAACAACAACAAAAATCATATATATTTTTGTTTTTAAATGACAACGACAGATTGAGGCTAAAATAGATATTTGCATTGGCTGCTTGGGAAATTCCCATTTTTTACATTTTATTCTGGGGGCATGTGAGGTTAGCTTACCTCTACTTCTGTTTTTGTTAGGCTCATTTTCTGTTGATTTGATGCTATAGTATTTGGGTCACTTCCTGTTTTTTTCTGGATCATTTGCAGGCTACTACCTGTTCAAATTGGGTCATTTCCTGTTGATTTTTGGGCCATTTTCCATTCTTTTCGGGTAGCTTTCTATGGATATCATGTCACTTCCTGCTAAATTTTAGGCTATTTATGGGTCACCCCCCTGCTTAATCTTGGGCTATTTTTGGGTCACTTCCTGTTATGGGGTCGATTCTGTTGATTTTGGAGCATTTCCAGGTCAGAGCTAAATTTCTGGAAGGCCACTGACACAAAATGGTGGACAAGCGATACACGCAGGACCATATTCAGGCCGGCTGCGATGTAAGGAGACACCAAAAACACAAAGAGATGTTTGGGTGGGGCGTCGGTATCCGATGTCAGCCGCCAGCTCGGCGGAAAGCCGACACCGGCGTGGCGCAAAGACGGCGGTGCGTGGGCGCACGCTTTACCTCGGGCGGCGGCCCGGAGCACGTCCACGTCGTGACGGATGAGCGCGCTCGAGGGAGCAAATTCCTCGTCCAGCACCATGGCCTCCATGCGTACCTCCAACCTGAGAGAGACAGCAATGTCAACAACATTTTGGGTCACTTCCTGTAGATTTTGGGTCACTTCCTGTAGATTTTGCTCACTTCATCTCGATCAAGGGTGTCTTACCCTGGTTCGCGGGGCACGTTAACGTCAACTCGATTTCATGTGGGCCAGACATTTTTAGATATTATATTTATATTTTTTGTATTTATAAATGGATTAAAAGAACTGGATTAAAAGCCCTGAATATTCAGTTTTTTATAGCTCTAAAACAATGTTTATTTTAGCTTTTTTAAATATATTTTTAGATTTTACAAAATGATTTTTGAACTAAAAACACAGAAAAAATGGATTAAAAAAATGACAATTATTGATTTAAAAGGGGGAAAATCAGGAAATTTAATGTACATCTATCCTCTTCATTTGAATTTGATCCTAAAACAGAAAGTCGGCACTCATGATTGACTTTCCCGGGCCACACAAAATGATGCGGCGGGCCAGATTTGGCCCCTGGGCCGCCACTTTGACACTGATGTAGATTTTGGAGGATTATTAGTCACTTCCTGTAGATTTGGGAAAATTATTGGTGGCTTCCGGTCGATTTTGGAGCATTTTTTGGGTGACTTCCGGTAGATTTGGGGTCACTTCATGTAGATTTTGGAGGATTATTAGTCACTTCCTGTAGATTTTGGGTCACTCGCTGTAGATTTTGGAAAATTATTGGTCACTTCCGTTCGATTTTGGAGCATTTTTGGGTCACTTCTGGTAGATTTGGGGTCACTTCCGGTAGATTTGGGGTCACTTCCTGTAGATTTTGGGGCATTTTTGGTCACCCAAGCTTTTTGCAGCACGATTTCCTGATTTTTTTGGGACGTGTCAATGATTTAAATTGGATTTAATTAAAAACAGGAGCAAATTGCAATGTTTTTGCCACTGGAAATGAGTGAGTAAACCCATGTTTTAGCCGCAAACGTAAGGGACAAAATGGAAAGCGGCCTTACCGCGGCACCTGTATGAGCAGGAACATAAAAGAGTCGGCCAGCGGCAGCTTGTCCGGGTCGCCTCGGAACGCCCGCAGCTTTGCCGCCTGGAAGCAAAACCCAGTGTTTTTATCCGGGTATTTTAGGCTTCCCACCCCCCTCCGGACGGACTTCATCGGCGTCGGGCAGCAGCTTGAGCAGATCTTTGAGGGGTCGTGCTCCGTAGGCGCCGCCGCCGCTGCCTTGCCGGATGTCCTCCACAATCTGGGCGTTGGACCTGAAACCAAAAGAGGCGTGTGCTGTTAGGGAGGAAAAAGTGTGTCGAAAAAAAACAACAACAACAACAAAAAAACAGCACTTGTGCCATTGTGCAAAAGCAATTTGGCGCTCCAATCATCTATGACACAGGTGTCAAAAAGGTGGCCCGGGCCCTAATCTGGCCCGCCGCAACATTTTGTGCGGCCCGAGAAAGTCAATCATGAGTGCCGACTTTCTGATTTATGATCAAATTCAAATGAAGATTATAGATATAAATCATATTTACGGATTTTCCACTTTTTAAATCAATAAGTGCAATTTTTTAAATCCATTTTTTCCTTTTTTAGTTCAAAAAGCATTTTGTAAAATCTACAAATAAATACGTATATATAAATATTTTCTGTTTTCCACTTTATGATTGAATACAATTAAAAAATATATTTTGTTTCATTCTGAAGCTAAAAACAAATGATTAAGAAAAAAAGCTGAAATACACATTGGTGTGATGACAAGTAGGCTTTTGTTGTTGATGATGACGACAGGGCCTATGTCCGATGATTATTATTATTATTATTATTAACGAGCACCTCACTGCAATCCACTGATTGGATTGGTAGGACAGCGCAAATTGTGAGAAGGTCTCCTCTTTATGGGTTGGAATGGAAACAGGCACCCCCGCACCCACTGTGGTCACTTTTTGACTTACTTTTTGAACTGCTTGAGGAAAATTCCCACGTTGATTCCCCGTTTGGAGTCCAGGATGTTCACCTGCAAGCGCACCACAACAAACCCTCATCTCAGAAACTTTCACATTTTAAGGGTGAAAAGCATTTTTTTTTTAAATCTAAAGGCCACAAAGGAGGAACACTTTTTCTTCCAATTTTAAAAATATATAGCAATTTTTAATAGAAAGCATTGTCCAATTTATTATTTTTAATTTATATATTTTGAAAAAAATGTAGTATCAAAAAATAAACAAAAAAGGGCATTCTTATTTATTTCAAATAATAAATGGTTAAAAAAGAACACGTATTTATTCATATTAGAGTACTTCTGGTTTGTATTTATTTTTTAAAAAAGCAACAAAAATAATGACATTTTTTTCTATTTATTAAAAAAAAATGTTGAAAAATTCTGTTCCACTTAAAAAAAGGTAAAACTATAAATACAGTCCTTATTTTCATTTCAATATAAAAAAGGAATTGGTCCAAATAACTCACCCCCTCTTTGGCGGGGTCCTTGAAGGCGGGAGAGTGGGACTCCGCCCTCCGGGCACCTGGCTCCGCCTCCTCCCGCCGGCAAAAAAGTTCCTCCACGGAGCTGGCGTCGATCTGGTAGGGCTGGCGCCGCCCCGCCAGCGTCCACATGTTGGGCCTCTGCCGGACCTTCTCCTCGGGGATGGGCTTCCAGAAGAAGCTGCGCACGCGTCGCTTCCGCCCGCACGGCTGGGCCGGCGGGGGAGGGGGCGGAGCCGGGGGCAGGGGCGGGACACCCGAGCCCGCCATGGCTATCTAACGCCGACGCTCGCCGTCCATCGCTCGCTCCACCGCGGAAGGAACTGGCAAAAAAAAAAAAAAAAAAACTGGTTAACCGTCGTTAACGGGGCCTCCCGTGGGCACTTCCTGTGCATTTTGAGTCATTTCCTGTTGACTTTTGAGTCCATTTCTGATGATTTTGGGACAGTTCCGGCTCATTTTGATCACTTTCTGTTAGTTTCTCAGCAAAAACTGCAACAACAAAAAAACACACCTAAAATGCGTTTAGACCATGACAATCAAACATTAAAAATTTCAGAACTAGTGCAAAAAAACAACTCCCAAAACAGAAGATAAACTGTAATAAAAATTAAAAACAACAAAAAAAATGCTTCAAAAATGCCAGAAAGTAACTTAATGGCAAAAAAGTCAACCGCTGAGATTGGACGTGTATAGCCGCCAGCGGCAGCCAATAATTTCCTTCGTCTTGACCTCCGTTCGAGACCTCATAATCCTTTAATCCGACCGACAATGAAGCGGTTGCTTCTTTGTTCCGGACGCCGTAGGTACGACGGGCGTTACGTAAGAAGCTGTCCCGCTAAAAAACAAGTCGCCGTCACTAACGAGCGTTCCCACGGCGACCGGGACGCCCGGCCTCGCTCTCGGCCCTCCGGCGGGAAAGCGAGAAATGAGGGGGATTAACCCGGGCTGTCGCCGTGAACTTCAAAACAAAATAGCAACATAGTAAATGTTCAGGAAAGGACCGCCAATCAGAAAGTGACGTGACAAGGCCTTCAAAATCAACAGGAAATGAGCCAAAATATCCAGGAAGTAACAAAACCAACAGGAAGTGACCCCAGATAAACAGGAAATGACCCAAAGTGTCCAGGAAGTGACCGCCAAATGTCAATGGCAAGTGACCAAGCAAAAAATGAGAAAGTGACATGACAATGTCGTCAAAATCAACAGGAAATGAGCCAAAATATCCAGGAAGTAACCCTGGAATGAAAAAACTACAAAAACAACAACAGGCCGTTACCTTAAATCAACAGGAAGTGACCGGGAGGACCGTAAATAAACAAAAGGTGGCACGAAATAGAGTTCAAAGTGGTTTTATGCCAAACTAGCAATATGTAACGCGTGACATTTTTTTCTCCTTTTTTAGCGCGCGGCAACCATCGACGAATCGGAGTCCGTCTTTTTCCGGTCGTTCTCTTTTTAGTCGCCGTCGTCTGGCTAACGGCGTTGTTTAAGGGCGCCGTCGCCGTGGAGACGGCAGTCACGATGGGAGAGCAGCGGGCGGGCGGGAGGGAGGGGGGAGCGCAAACATGTTTGGGTGTATGGCCCCGCCCCCTAGCACCTTCCTTCGAGACCGGCGGAACATCAACGGAGAAAAACAAAGGTGGTGGCTGCCGCAAAAAACTTTTAAAGCTTTTAAAAACCACAAAGGTCAGAATGGGTCAAAGTGTGTAGACTTTGCGGCCTAAAAAAAAGGAATATTAAATCCTCGGAGCAAGAATATTTATTTCCTTGCCTCGCGCCCCGCTTTTTTTTCCCGACGGCGGCGTTGGCACGCGCCCAGGCGAATGAATTGGGGGGTGACGTCAAGCGCTCGGCGTTTTCCGCGCCGGTCCCGGACTCCGCGGCAACCGGCCCGCCCCCTCCGTGCGTCCGGGGCGGGGCCAGGGTCACGGGCCCACCCCTTCCTTCCGACCCAAAGCTGGCAAAAAGACATGCTTGGAAAAAAAACGGGTAAAGGTCACACGCGGCCAGGCGGGTAACCTGGCAACGTTCGATGTCCAATCCGTTTTGACTGGGAGGGGTGGATGAACCAATGTCACTTCCTGTCGATTATGGGTAATTTCTTGTAAATTTGGGGGGTTCTGGTGTCACTTCCTCTTGATTTCAGGTGAATTCCTGCATTTTTTGCCACTTTCGGGTCACTTCCTGATGAACTCATTGGTTGTGAGTACTTCCTGTACATCTTGGGGTATTTCCTGTCCATTTTGGCAGATTTTCTGTCACATCTATTCCATTTTGGGTCATACTCCAGTCACTTCTTGGTTCATTCATTAACTGCCTTTGACAGCGCTAGACGTCCAACCCGTTTTGACCGGATGGGACGAATGAAGCGGTCACATGAAGCAAATGATAACTTTTTGAAAGATGTCGTCTGTTATCAGAAAGATGAAATTAAATGACGTTTTGGCTCGATGAATATTTCCAAATTTGACAAAACATCTCCCCTTTTATGCAATTTCGCAATATCGGATCAATGAGATTGTAATTCCAACGTAACGCCTTAAATCGAGGCTTTTGACACATTTAGGGTGGAAAAAATTGGCAAAATAAAATGTTGGTGGGATATTTTCAACTTGCTTAAAGGGTTCAAAAGTTGATGATGAAGAAGGCAACGATTCTTACTGTTAAAAAGAGCTCAGGAAAAAGTTGGGGAGCGTGTCCCTGATAGGAACGTCACTTACCGGGTCAAGATGGTTCGTTCCGGTTCGGCTCGGCTCGGCTCAGCTCGGCTCGGTCGGGACGAAGAGAAAAGCAAACGAGAACAACAGTCGTTCCCACAAGCAGGTTGGCATCCCAGGCAGCCAGCTGCCCGCCGCCGCCGCCGCTGCGAACGCTAGTGCGCACGCGCAGGAGCTCCGTGCGTGCTCGCGCGCGAAAGCGACGTCAGGTGGACAGTGGGCGGGGTTAGGCTGGGCTGTGTTGGGCTAGTGAAGAAAAAGAAAAACATTGGATTGATCTTCCAAATTTAATATCGCGATTTTTTTTCTTAAAACCCTGGCACATTGTTTTGGTCTAGTTTATTATTTATTATGTTAATATTTCTACAGTTTTAACTTTTTTTTTGCAATATTTAGTATTCAATCCTTTTCTGAACCGTGCGGGGGTGATGGAGTCGATTCAGCAAACTACCGGCACCAGACGGTGAATCGGTGGGCTCGACCTGAAATTAGAAACAAAGCAAGGAAAGATAGGCAGAGAGCAGTCAAAGAAAACAAATGTTTATTTTCCCAAACAAATTGCACAAGTGCACACATTTAGATTAAAATATTTAGATTTTTTTTTCAAATATTCAAAACAACAGGGTTTCCTTTATTGGTTTTGATTGTGATACAAAAAAATGACACGCACATCTCATTCTACGGATGTTCCGAGAAAAATGTGCTAATCTGGTAAAACTACAAATATATAGAGCTTTTTTAATGTTTTAAAGGAGTGTCACAGTCGCAAACTACAAAAAGTTGTCAGCGGTAGAAAATTGAACAAATGAGAAACTGTCATAAATAGGAGAGTCTGATACACTGGCTTTTCAAAAATAGACTTTTTATTCCCCCCTTAAATGTTAAAGCTAGTATAAAGTGCTAGCAGCCTTAAGTGGAGGAAGAAGCTAGTCTTTCAAAACAAAAGAAAAATGATTAAAAACATTTTATTTATACTTTAAACACATTCTTCATGCAATGTACATTTTAAAGGAAAAGGAGTAGTTTGTATATCGGAGCGCTTTTATTTTAACGTTCGACATAAAGTGGTCTTTAGTGGGAGGCTGTTAGCATGTAGCACAGAAAGGGAAGCTAATTTAAGGCACATTTTGTTAAAAAAAAATATGTGAAAGCAGTTGTTTGTTTTATAGACGCAAACAAATTAGAACGTAGACATGAAATTGATAGAACTAGATGTCGGAGGTAGCGGCGTTCGTGACCGGCGGCCATCTTAGATTGCCCCGACCAATATGGCCCCCGACCACTGGACATTTATTGCCGTCAACGGCAGACAAAACATTGATTTTATCGATATAGGAAAAGTCAGTTGAAATTGTGAGACAAATATGGAATGTACCCAAAAAAATAAAGATGAATGTCAATTGTAGCTTCCAACAATCATAACGCTGCTTATGAAAAGACCCGTTATTTTTTTAAATGCAGTTTTCTAAAGCCCTTCATGCCGGAATTTAAATCCAACAAATATACATTAACAAGCAATGGGGTGGGGGGGGTGGTCCACTTGTATATAAAATAATGAAAAGATTGAATTATATAGTATAGAAAGGAAATTAAATATCATTTAAAAATCCTAGATTTTTTTTTAAGGATGACAAAAAACAAGAACATTGAAAATTTATGAAAAACTGTGTTTCTTTTTTTTCTTCCCAAAAATGGAGTCTATTCAACTATCCCCCTTTTTATTTCTGAAAATGATAAAAAGGTAACTTTATTTATTTATTTATTTATTTATTTATTTATTTATTTCAGCTTTAGAATTTTCTAAATTTGACCCGTATTTTTTTTTCTATATGTTGTATTTTTGATGTATTCCTTCAATGCTCAATGTCAATTTGTCAAACGTCAATTGGGGCGTCAAAGGCGCCGAAGCGTTCAGGATTTGTCAAAAGGCGTCAAAGTGCATCGTTATTATTATTTTTTTTAAAGATTGTAGTGTCGAGATTTTTTGTGTCTCCCATCCCCGGGAGTCGCGAATCACGCCCAGTCAATTTTGGCCAAACCGTCCAGTCCTACCCAATGGCAGAACGCCTGAAGACATTTGCTTCCCTCAGTGCTCCTCCAGCCAAGATGGCCGCTGGCCGCCGCCCGCTTTCAACTTGATGTGGAAGTCCTCCAGAGTTTTCGCCAGCTGATGCTGGTTGCCCGAGTAGTAGGCGGCCACGGCGTTGTGGAACAGCATCAGCTGCTTGTGCAACACCTTCACCTAAAGTGGACGGACACAAAACAACATCATCAGCTGTCAGGCTCTTTAACAAAACAAATGGCTGAGTGTTAAGACCTACCGTATGCATGCATGTACATCTATGTGCATGTATGTATATATGTGCTAATATATGTGTATGTATGTATGTGTATATATGTATGTGTATATATGTATGTGTATATATGTGTGTATGTACACGTATATGTATATATGTATGTGTATGTACAGGTATGTGTATATATGTATGTGTATGTACAGGTATGTGTATATGTATGTGTATATGCATGTGTATATGCATGTGTATATGCATGTGTATAATTATGTGTATATGTGTGTGTGTATATATATATTTATTTCAGCAACACGCTCATTTATTCATGTATTTATTTATTTATTAACTTACTTATGACCTATTTATTTATGTCTAGTGTGTCTTTTTCTGTGTCTGTATTCTCCCCCTCTTGCTACTGTGACAACGAAATTTCCCGAATACGGGATGAATAAAGTTATCCAATCCAAATCGGAATTGAACCAAGATAGACTCGAAAATGCGTGAATAGACCCGTGAATGTTGATGACGATGGTTTTGGTCTACAGACCTTGTTCTCCTCCAGGAACTTGAGCTTGACGGAGACGTCGTCGCGCATCTTCTGGTACTTGTCGCGGTGCGTCTGGTACAGCTGCTGCGCCTGCTCCATCTTGGGCAGCGTGGTGGCGTCGCGCGGACCCAGGTTCAGCTCCTCCAGATCCGTGCGGTACGCGTCGTACTCCACCCTGGCGTGGGCGGGAAGAAGAGCGCTAGTGCAAATCCCCTTGGCTCCCCGCTAACATTTTTAACTTGAAAATAAACCAGGCTAAAACATCAACATCGGACTTTTATTGTTTTTTGTTGGAGAACTTGTTGTTAAGACCCTGACTGAACTGACGTCACTTCTTAAAGGGACAACGCATGTAGATACAAACTCTTTCTTCTACACTCACACGTCGGCTCAGTGAAACTGCTCATGGCCATTGTTGGCTTTGATTCATGCGTAGACCGTCTTGTTTTACCTTGTTTTGACGCCGGTCTTTTGGTCACCGGTCTTTTGGTCGCCCGTTGTCGCGGTCCAGGCGACTAAAAGACCAGCGACCAAAAGACCGGCGACCAATCGACCGCACATGAATAAGAAGTGGCGCAAAATAAAGAGCAGGAAAATGTCAGGGCTCACCTGGCAAGCTCGTATTGCTTAATGTTGACGATGGTGTCCTCGATGGTTTTGTCCACCAGGGTGTTGACGCTGTCGATGAAGAAGTTGATGGCGCTGAGAAGCGTCTCGCCGTTTTTCGACAGGAGTTTTTGGGTGTTGGCGTTGAACGCAAACTCCTCCTGAGGGGAAAAAAGTGGTATATCGCTAGCGGACGCTGGTTTGAAGAGGGAGAAGGTCTGTGAGTTTATCGACCCACGTGGAGCTCGGGCGTCTTGAGGCTGAGGTCGGCGAAGGCGTCGCCCAGCTGCTTCTGCGTGCGCAAGACGGGCGCCAGCTGGGCGGCCAGCGTCTGGGCCAGCTTGATCAGGTTCTGGTACTTGCGCTTGTTGTCGCGGAGCACCTCGATCCGGCCCTCCAGGTCCAGGTCCACCGTCTTGGAGCCGCGGCCCAGCCTCTCCGACAGGATCTGCCGCGTGCACTGGAAAACCGGCGGGCGGCGCCGCGTTCACAAATCCGGCCGCTAACAATTTCTTCAGCCCACTTGCTTGTTACACTATTTCATTTGTTCTCATGTCATCATTTGCATTTTGTTATGACACCATGACTGAAGATGAATGTCTTTCATGGACGTCAAAATAAATTTGGGTTGGCGTTTTATCCGTTCATCTTTTCTCTATTTTGAAATAATTACTGCATTGTCTTGCGTTATGGCGTTCCGTCTCTATCAACATGCCGTTTCGTGTATGTCGTCTTTTTATGCGCATATAAGCTGTACCCTCGATTCAGTCACATTATTTTTGCAACAAATACGGCAAATATGCGAGAAAATGCAGTAATTGTGATTTGAAGCCTCTTCTTTGGCTTACAATATTAACTTAAATCTCAAGTATTTCTTGATTTATTCCCAAAATGTATTTGTTGAATTGAAATATAGGGGGGAATATCCCGTTTCTGAGAGAAATATAGCAAGTCTTGGTGATTGTGCGATGACTTACTTTATAAGTGTTGATGCTCCACTTCCTGACCAGGTCCAGTTTCTCCATGGTGGGGCTCTTGAGGTCTTCGGACAAAACCAGGGCTCCACTTGCCGTCTGCCCTTTGCCGGCTTCTGTTTGCCAACCGTTACGGACCAACGTTTGTTGGCGGCGGAAATGTTAAAGAAAAAAATGAAAAGGAAAAATAATCAAGTAAATTAAAACACAGTCAGGAAACGTTTTTGTTTTAAAAAAATAGAACAGAATGTTTCATTGTTTGCCTATTAAATAATAAATATTTTTAAAAATGCATTCGAAACTGTTAGGATTATTAGTTCCACATTATTATATATTTGCTTCCAATGAAGAATATGCTTTTCTTTACTATTAAACTTAGTTTCATATTATTATTATATGGTTGCTTGCAACGAAGTAAATGCTTTGCTCCAGATAGCTTTAGGTAGACTAAACGTCAAAAGTAAAAAAAAAAGTGAACTGAAAACAGAATATCTTCCCACTTATGGGTTGATTAAATTGTTTATTTTCTTTTTTAAAGGGCTGACGTAGGGGCGGTCTATCGACGCCATTAACGGCTAATGATTTGACACTGACTTTGAACGGAGCAGAGCATGAGTAAAGCCAGAATGAAGAGTTGTTGGGTTTTTTTTGCACGATGGGGAGTTTGTTTGTAATTAGCAAAGCCTCTGCGGCCGGTACAGGTGCTCAAAGCAGCCACGGCAGCCATGGCAACCTGCCTCTACATTTGCATTTCCAACAGGAGAAGCAAAATGAAAAACAAAAGGAGAGGAGAGCGACTTTTCCTCTATTCGCTTCACGCGTACCAAATGAGGAATACGGACAAAGTCATATTGGGGAAGTGTTGGGCTTCAATCATTTTACTACTACGACTATTCTCAGGCAGAGTTCTTACAAATTGCACCTTTAATTACCGTATTTTCTCGCATACAAGCCGTATTTGTAATTCAGAAAAATGGGGACCGAATCAAGGGTACGGCTTATATGCGCACAAGACTCGCTATACTCTTTTTCATCAGTTATGTCAAGGCTGGACCGCCGTAGCACCGACCTGATTGGACGACGACTTCCGACGGGGAAGGGAGCCGAGGCTCCGTAATGGCCGCCAACCCGGGGGAGGGATCCTACGGGGGGGAAAAAAAACAATCCGTCATTGTTTGCTGTTGTAGTCGATAGTATAGTGTCAGACTCGGGTAGGTTCGCGGGCCGTGTTAACGTCAACTCGATTTCATGTGGGCCGGACCATTTTAGATATAATATTTAGATTTTTTTTTAATAAATGGATTAAAAGAACTGGATTAAAATCCCTGAATATTCCGTTTTTTATAGATATAAAACAATGTTTATTTTCGCTTTTTTAAAATATATTTTTAGATTTTACAAAATAATTTTTGAACTAAAAACACAGAAAAAATGGATTTAAAAAATGACAATTATTGATTTAAAAGGGGGAAAATCAGGAAATTTAATATACATCTATACTCTTCATTTTAATTTGATCCTAAAACAGAAAGTCGGCACTCATGATGTACTTTCCCGGGCCACACAAAATGATGCGGCGGGCCAGATTTGGCCCCCGGGCCGCCACTTTGACACATGTGGTATAGATTGTCGCCAACACTTCCTGGTCTAAAACGACAGGACATTTACAACTTGAAACATTCCCAAATAAATATATTTTTAGGTTTTTTTAGGTTCAATTTTGAGTCAATTCCTGTTGATTCAGGTTCATTTTTGGGTCACTTCCTGTTGATTTAGCTTCAATTTCGGGTAACTTCCTGTTGATTGAAATACTACTAACTGGAAACTGGAGTTGGCCTCACCTCGCCAAAGACGCCTTCCTCCGGGGTCCCGTCCAGGTCTCCGTTGCTGGTCACGTCACGGCTCTTGGAGAATTCCTCAACCGTGGCGTCCTCCTGTAATCAAAGGGGATGCTCGTGAGCTGAAGCCTGCCATCTTGAGGACGCTTGGATATGCTCGATGCGAAAAGTCACTCGTCAGCGATGTCAGTAAAACATTGTGAAAACATTTTTTTTTAAGTACGCAGTAGCGTTGCACAGATTCTAACACTTAAATGACTTTTTAGGTTCCAACCAGCTGGTGCCCTTATCAAGATGGCCGCCAACACACACCCCACTGTACAAAACAGCGGTTATTGCCCTTACCAAGATGGCCACCAATCATTGGAAAAAAAAAAAGAGCAAGAGAATGTGGAGAAAACTAACTAAAAGTCATTGGAAAACAATTGACAAATTCTGCTTGGTAACAAATAATAAAATTTTGTCATTGTTTTTACTTTTTTTTTTTTACTTCAGTGCTGAGTCCTAGTAGCAAGAGTATATATATTTTATTTATTTATTTTGTGTTCATAAAAATGTAAAAATCCACACTGAAACTCGTAAGCGGAAGCCACTCTTGCTACTAGGACTCAGCACTGAAGTAAAAAAACATACATAAATAATTAATAGCAGAAAAAAAATCACAAAGTAGTGAAGTTGCAATAATCGAGGGATTACTGTAAAAGTCCACAACTCCAGAGTGATAAGACAGTCGCCTACGGGACAAAAACTTTCCTGGTGGTGTCATGGGACCGAGGCATAAATACTTGAAGGCTATTTGACACCCGCTTCAAATGAAGCGCCTCCGAAAGTGAAGCCGGAGATAAGATGACCTCCCGTACTGCCATAACCTCCTCGTAAAGTCGCTTTTAACTCATTCTCTGTCATCGACGGTGATAGACGAATCAGACTTTCTCTAAAATGGACTTGTCTTTGCACCGAGCAAACGGTAACGTTGTCAAATTAAAATTTTCAAGGTTGAAACTAAAGAATCACATCAACAACTTTCCTTCTATTAAATCAGCATTTACGTTTGGACTTATTGACTGAAGAAGTGCAACCAGTTCATGTTTTTTGCTCAAATAAAATGCAATTAAAATAGAATGTGTACTCCAAAAATCTGATTTTTTTTGCTATAATAAAATAAATACAAATAAAGACATATTGATTTCCACTTTTTTAATTTAATTAAATATAAATAAAATGCATTTTTATTAAGTTTAATTTATTGTAAATAAAATGTATTTTTATTAAGTTTAATTTAATGTAAATAAAATGTATTTTTTATCAAGTTTGATTTAATGTAAATAAATTATATTTTTAATTAGATTTAATATAAAATGTAATAATAAATAATAATAATGAATAATAAGAGATTTTGAACATTTTGACATAGTCAAAATATACAAACACTTATCGATTAGCCAAGAAGTTCTGACAACCCTAATTTTCCTGCCATTGACAGCGCTCGACGTCCAATCATTTTGACTAGGAGGGCGGGCGTACGAATAAAAATCCTCGCAGACGAGATGGATTTGGACTAAACGTCACCTTGGCGAGCGTGCCATCGTTCCCGCGTTCCTCCGCTGCGTTCTCAGAGTGGCTTTCGCCATTTTCTACGTCTTCGTCGAAGCGTACGTCCTCGTCGCCGCTTAGCGATTTATCTTCCACGCTTTCTATTTCCACGTCATACATCATTTTGTTCTCCGACGCGCTGTCCAAGGCGTCAGGGAGCGGCGAGGGGCCCCCGTCGCGCACGTTCTCATCGGGTTCCGTGCGAGGGTCCTCACTGGAGCTCTTGCCCGGTTCCATGCCGAGGCTGCTCTCAGACATGCCTGAAAAAAGAGACATTTTTATAAATTTTAAATAATATTTAGATTATTTATTTTAAAGAGAGGAATTTTTTTTTTTTTTAATTAAATTAAAACAAAATTTGAGTATTGTAAATATGTATTTATTCTTTCTTTTTTAAATAACTAAAAATACAGTCTTCACTTTTTAAAAATTTTTTTATAATACAATGTGTGAAAAATCATAAAATACTTCACTTTCCTTGAAACAATCTATTTTTCATATTAGATTTGGAAAATTACATTTTAAAACACTCTTGAGGAATTAAATATAAATGAAAAATAGAATCAGCGAATATTTAAAAAATGATTTGTTATACATTTGCCAATATTTTTTTGAAAGGAGAATATTTCCTCTGAACGTTCATTCATTCAGTGTCAGACTTCCCACTTTAAAATGATTGGACGGCCATCGCCGACAATGCCGAACAGAGAGTTAAATATGTCAATATGCGCAAAGTAAATAGTCAAGATTTTTACTCAACAGGAAGTAGTAACTAGAGCAGGAAGTCACTTTGAAAAGGAAGTGTGAAATACAATCCGCCTGAACTTTATTATTTTAAACTACGCTTGAAACATTTGTTTTGCGTGATGTTTAGAATTGTATTTTATTATTTTGCTTCTTTTTCTCCTCCCCAAAAATATTCCAATTTCGAATAGCTATTTCGGAAATTAAATGTCAACGCTCTCTTCCTATTTTACAATCCAAAATATAAGCCACATTAAACAAAACTTTTCGTTGTCATTTTAAATCTTTTTTAGGTCGTGATGTTGCCACAATTTCGCTGACGTGTAACATTCGTAGAGAAAGTTGCCAACATAAAATCTCATCCATCTCCTTGTCCTATGGCGACCATATACTACATTCATTTATAAAAAAAAATCGATATTATTGATGACCACAGTGTAAACTGTGCTCTTTTGACGTCGCTTGCTAGCTGTCTTAGCTAACTGGTTAGCAAACGAGCTAAGCAAAAGTCTTCCTTTAGCACCCGTTAGAACCGAAAAGTAATGGTTTCGCCACGTTTACACAAGAAAAGGAAAGGAGCGAGTGAGAGTTTAAAAAATAAATAAGTTGTTGACCGTACCTGTCTAGTGACGACAGTCGTGGCTAACTTTAGCAAATTGTACCAAAGTCCTAAACCGGGTTTCGGACGTCCGTGGAAGAGCAGTCGGGGTCTTTTGAGTACAAAAATGCCAATTACTAATGGTGTTTTTTCGCGCTGTTGGACGGAACTTCGGACTCCGGAAAAAGTCATCAGCCGCAGAGGGGCGCCACGCCGTAAACTATTTGTTGCCTCCGTGTCTGCGCTCTCCCCCTGCTGTTAAAACCCACTGTTTGCAACTTGGAATCTTCCAACATAAAGTTAAATGAAGTCAGTGGAGTTTGGCGGGAAAAGAATGACACGGCGCGTAATACTGGTTTTAAGTAACGTTGCAGTTGACGACAAACTATACTTTAAATTAAATTTGCAAATAAATTGAAAACAAAATACGTGTTAAAAATAACCGTGGCAATCATTTTAAGTAATGTATAGTTAGTTTTATAATGAGGGCCTTCTTTTGATATACGTACTGTTTAAAAACAAAACACCTTGCGAGTTGGCATAGTCGCTCGTTGATGAGGTCACAAAACAAGCGCCGGCCGATGGGTTCCCGGTATCGCTTCGAGTTCATCATGCGCGCGACCTTTAACGCAGTATACTGCTAGAACTTTGTACTTTGCCCTCAAATTAGACTGAGATATCTAATATGTTCCTTTTAAGGAGAGCTGCCGTGTTGCCAGTTTTGCGATCGAATTGCTGCCGGACGTTTTGTTCCTCGCCAAGTCTCCAAATGGAAAGAAAAGTCAGTTCACAGACTCTTGTCGTCTTTCCGAAAACGTGCGCTTTGGATGAATTTAGCTCATTTTTTTGGTCGACAGGGTTTGGTGCTTGGAGTCTTCGAGAAGAAGGGAGAGGAGAGCAGCCAACGTTTCACGAAGGCAGCCGAGGTTTTTGACCACAAAGTCTCCGGCAAACTCTCCGAACTACTAAAAATGTTTGTTGTGCACACACACAAATGATGTTGGATCATTATTTATTCATCATTTAGCTAATGTCACAATGGATCTGTGCAGCTCTGGACCATCTCTGAAGAAAGGCAAAAGCAGGGTGTTCTACGGCGTCCACAAGGTGGGGAATTAGATTAAATAGATATAATAGCAAAATGCCATATCTGCAATTACCTGTCAATGCATTAGCTGCCTTTGACTGAGCTAAAAGTCCAACCCGTTTGGACTGGGAAGGTCCACACGGATTGGACGTTCGCAACCAAAGTCATGACTCGCTGGTGTTCCAGGATTTCCCGTGCGTAGCGGTGGTGGGTCTGGATGACCCAGCGGCCGGCGTGTGCGGGGCGGAGAACTGGGACCTGGTCAAGGAGAACATCCGGGAAGCCGTGTCGGCCGGTTGCCAGGTTCTTCGGGACCTGGAGCTCACCCACGTTGAGGTGGACGGTTGCGGAGACCCGCAGGCGGCGGCCGAGGGCGCCTTGCTGGGCCTCTTTTACTACGACTGCCTGAAATCCAAGAAAAAGGCCAAAGTCACCGTGCTTCCTCACGACAGGTACTGGGAAATGGTGCAAAACGGGTACATCTGACCTCTCATCGCCAACATGGCCGCCCTAAGGCGACGTTCCCATCAAAGTCAATGTATTGACATTAAAATGAAGTACAGTCATTTCTTATTCCACTTTGCAACGTGTGTGGTTGCGTTTAGTGTCGAAGCGGCAGCGTGGGAGAAAGGAGTGCAATATGCCGAAGGTCAAAACCTGGCCCGCCTCCTCATGGAAGCCCCAGCCAATCACATCACTCCCAGCGCTTTCGCCAAGACCATTGAGGAGAGGCTGACGCAATATGGCGACCGGGTCCTGGTTCAAAAGAGGTAGGTTACTGAATTTTCTCTACTTTCTTTTCCTTTTAGAGCTGCTTCTATTTTTTTCTTCTTCTTAGATCTCAGGCGTGGATCGAGGAACAAGGAATGGGTGCCTTTCTCAGCGTGTCCAAAGGCTCAGAGGAGCCCCCTGTCTTCTTGGAGCTGCACTACAAGGGTTCCCCCGACAGCGCCGATGCACCGCTGCTTCTGGTCGGCAAGGGCATCACCTTCGACAGGTAGACATCTCACCGCATGTATATATAATTTGTCATTAGAAGACGTCCAATCCATCTGCAGCAAATGAACTTGGCGTCCCGCCCACTTCAAAAGGTCTGGATGTCTTTTTCAGCGGCGGTATTTCTCTGAAGCCGTCGGCTTCCATGGACATGATGCGGGCCGACATGGGTGGAGCCGCCACCGTGTGCGCCGCCGTCGTCACGGCGGCGGCCCTGAACCTGCCCCTTAACATCATCGGTGACGCCCACTCACTCACTCACTTCCATCTTTTAAAATGCTAAAAAACGTCCTGGTTTTTTTTTACATTTTGGCTTTGGGGGCAGGCTTGGCTCCACTTTGCGAGAATATGCCCAGCGGGAAGGCCACCAAGCCGGGGGACGTGGTCACGGCCAAGAACGGCAAAACCATTCAGGTGGGCGGAGCATGATGTCCAACAGACGATCACAGTTACCAGCGAGTTCAGGAGTGCCCCGTCGAGCGCCGATGTGTCCCTGTTTTAGGTGGACAACACGGACGCGGAGGGACGGCTGATCCTGGCTGACGCGCTGTGCTACGCGCACACCTTCAAGCCCAGGGCGGTCGTCAACGTGGCTACGCTAACAGGTGCGAGCGACTCTCGCGAGGGAATCCACGACGTCCAGCGAGTGACTTAACGACGACGGCCTCGTTCTCTTTTCCAAGGCGCCATGGACGTGGCGCTGGGCTCGGCGGCAACCGGAGTCTTCACCAACTCTGATTGGCTGTGGGAGCAACTGCACAAGGTCCGGCGCCTCGGCGCAGAACCGTCATTTTCATTGTCCATTGGTGTTTGACAGAAAACAAATATCTATCTTGTACTATTTAAAACTGCAACGTTGACAAAACTTGCTGGTTTGTACGCGTAGGCCAGCGTGGTGACGGGCGACCGCGTGTGGCGGATGCCGCTCTTCCAGCACTACACCAGACAGGTGACGGACTGCCAGCTGGCCGACCTCAACAACATCGGGAAGTACAGCCGGTACGTAGAAATGTCCTAAATCGGCAAAAAGTCACTTCTCACGGGTGCCATTTGTCGGTCGCTAGGTCCGGCGGCGCTTGCACGGCAGCGGCGTTCCTGAGGGAGTTTGTCACGGCGCCTCACTGGGCTCATCTGGACATCGCGGGAGTGATGAGCAACAAGGACGAAATCCCTTACTTGAAGAAGGGCATGTCGGGAAGGCCCACACGCACCCTGGTGGAATTCGCCGCCGCCTTGGCGTACAACAAATAAAGCACTTGCTCTAAAACTCATTGTTATTTTTAATGTATTACTATTCATGGCAGAGGCCATCAGCCAATGAATGCATTGACATGAAAATTAAGTCATAACTAGCTTATATCTCCACCGATTTGTCATGTCAAAGCATCTGCTCTTTATTCACTGGCTCCCATTGACAGCAATGTATGCCCAATCCATTTAAAGTGGGAGGTATGGCAGCAAATTAATGTTCATTTTGGATCAAAAGTCTGCCAATGATAAAATTTCATTTCACGGGAAAAAACAAAAGTCCGACGGATTCCATGTCTATTCATTGTCAATTGGACTGTGAATTACATTTATAAATTAATAAAACGAATCAATTTCATCATCTCTTCCTGGCTATAGCACTGATACACGATTGTGTCAAATTAAGACCGAAAGTCAACGCAGTAATCACAGGCGACCAGCAGGTGGACATACCTTTGGAGATAGCAAACTCCCGTTCCACAGTAGTAGTAGAAGAAGAAAACCCCGGAAGTATTTTTCGCCGTCCGCCGCCGATGGCTTCTTCCATGAGCGGTATGTTCCCCGGCCAGCAGCCGCAGACCGTCCACACCGTCCCGGGCACGAGCGCCCCGGTCCAGCCGGGGTTTCCCGGTCCGGCGAACCGGAGCCAGGGAAGCAACACGCTGGTGGACGAATTGGAGGCTTCGTTCGAGGTAGGGGGCGATGGTTAGCATTGAATGCTAATGTCTGTCTCTCTCTCTCTCTATTATTATTATTATTATTATCCACTCGACTTTGATTTAAACATTTTTTTAAATATATTTTTCCAAATCTACTGTCATCTAGGCTTGTTTCGCCTCGTTGGTAAGCCAAGACTACGTGAACGGGACTGACCAGGAGGAGATCCGAACAGGTCAGTCAACGGCATTGTTTTGCCTGGAATAGTGGACTATTTACGGACATTCCCGTGGGAAAAAAGGCATATTTTTTTGCGATTAAGGTGTGGACCAGTGCATCCAGAAGTTTCTGGACGTGGCCCGGCAGACGGAGTGTTTCTTCCTGCAAAAGAGGCTTCAGTTGTCAGTTCAGAAGCCGGAACAGGTTGTCAAGGAGGTAATTGACTGCCATTGACGCCGATAGACGTCCGACCCGATTGGATTGGGAGGTCTTGGCATCGATCGATTGATCACAACACTTTTGTTTTTGCGCGTTTAGGATGTGTCGGAGTTGCGCAACGAGCTCCAGAGGAAGGAGCTGCTGGTGCAGAAGCACCTGTCCAAGCTGCACACGTGGCAGCAAGTCCTGGACGAAGTCAGCGTGCAGCAGCAGCATCGGAAGGCCAGCGAGCTCCCCCCACCCGGACCTCTGGCCTTCCTGGAGCAGGCTTCAGCCAACTTGCCTCCAGCCCCGCTAAAGCCCAACTAGCCTAGCGGACCGAGCCGTGCCTTGCCGTGGAAGGCCGGCATGGCACTCAAGGACTTTCCCTTCAATTGGACTGGATGTTTTCTCATGACAAACTCATTGAAATAAAAATGTTATTTTGTTACTCATCTTTTCTTGAATTTGGAGTATTTCTAATTGAGTTTGCAACATTCCTGGGTCACTTCTTTATTTCCAGTCAGTTTTTGTTTAAGTAGGTTCAATTCCTGCTCACTACCTCTTGCCTTGAAGTTATTCCTGCATCCCTTCCCATCAAAGTTAATGCATCAATTTTAAAATGAACTCCTAAGTACGCATCTTAGTTCTCAACAGGATTGTAAAAGATGAGTTAATAAATGTCAATGATTACCACGTTCAAATGAATTGGGCGTCTATTCGTAATAATTAAATTTAAATTCACAACAAAGGATGATTGGATGCCGCGCGTATAATATATGTATATATATATATATATATATATATATATATATATATATATATATATATATATATATATATATATATATATATATATATATATATATATATATATATATATACGTAGTATGTACTAAATTTAGGCATCAGGTGGTTAAGAACAAAGGACGCAAATAGTCATGGCGGTCCTCCACCATTGCGTGGCGCTGTGCATTTGAGCGACTCCGTGTCAGCGTCGGGGACCCTCTTTGCCGACACGTTTCCTTGTTTGTGCGTCTGCTCTCAATGAAAAGAATGGTGGAAGGAGAATAAAATAAGTAGCACCAAACCGCCTTTTCCAAAGAGTGACACAAGGGGAAAAGGTTGAGAAAACTGCCCTTCTTTCCCCCACGTCGTCCATAAGTGGGTATTTTATCACGCGGCTAGCTAGCTTTTCGCCCCGCGGCTAACCGGCGGTCCTCGGCCACAACATCCGCTCACAGCCCCGCCGCGGTCGGACTCCGGGAGGAGCTGACTCCGCCACCGCCCGCCGACGACCGAGAAGCTCGGATATGGAATGGTGCATGCCGCCGGGCCTAGTGTGCTGCCGTTGAATACAAGCGGAGTCATGGACACGCATCCCCTGTAAGTAGACAAAGAAAAAATGAACTAAATACACGAGACTGTGCCTGTTGACGTCTTCTGGCTAGCCGCTAGCGTGACTGATGGTGCCGCAGTAGACAGGCGTCGAAGCGGGGAAGGGACGTGAAGCTTACAATAGCAGGCCTGCATGTGTTTTTTTTAAATTAATATTCACTATTTTTAAGGATGCATGTGCGGAAAATGAAGGCAATAGTCGAGCAGTAATGACAGCAGTGCTTTTTAACTCATTCCTGGCGTTGACGCTGATGGACGAACCAGAGTCGCTTTAAAAATGTTGCCGTTTTACTCATTAGTTTGCTCAAACTAAGAAAACATACTAACAACATTCCAACACTTCTAACTGCTTTGTTGTTATTGCATCAAATAACATTGGCTAGATTTTAAGTTCTGAAGATGACATATAAAAGATATTTACATCCAAGTAAATGAAATTTATAAGCATTCACTGCAATGCACTTACAAACGTAGCATCCGTTCCAAATGAGTCAACTAGCCTGATTTTATTTTTATTTTCGATGCCGTATCAGGCACTTTTCAGCAAGTCTTTGGCACTCAGAACACTTTCAGAGGGGAAAAAGCCCTTAAGATCACAACTGGCTAAAAAGACAATGGACAAACTCGGTGAGAAATATGACAACGTGCTAATAAACACCACAAGCTTTAAAAATGTTGCCGTTTTACCAATTAGTTTGCTCAAACTAAGAAATCATACTAACAACCTTCCGACACTTCGAACTGCTTTGTTATTATTGCATCAAATAACATTGGCTCCCATTGACGCCGACAGACGTTCGACCCATTTGGACTGGTGTGAATTGGTCTGAAATTTGTTTATTTTTGAATTGAATTTGGACAGGTTTTAGTTTTTTCTCCGTCTGTTACTTCTGTCTATAGTCCGTCATTGCCGGTGATCCAATTTATTTTGGATTGGGAGGGCTGAAAACCATCGGACAGTCCACAAAGATAGACAAACTTGAGTGTTTTAATTTCAATGTTTTTTTATGCAAATGGGTTGGACGTCTGTCGCCGTCAATGGCAACCACTGAGTTGATTTGACCTCTGCACTCGTTTCAGGTGTACGCGGCTCTGTCCGCACGCTCTGGACAAAGAGGACGGTGGCGCCGAAAGACAGGGGCCGCTCACGCTGAACCCTCGACACATGAGGAAGGCCTTCAAAGTCATGAACGAGTTGCGCAGGTGCGTACTACGATTTTTCGGGCTGCTCGTGCTCAACTCGTCTGTTGTAGACAGACGATTGGACACCACGTGAATGGACGGCTGTCGTCGTCCACCGCACTGACACGGCTAGCGATGGGAGGGTGGGCTAATGGGCTACAAAAACTAAAAACTCAAATGTCCTCCCCTCAGCCAAAACCTGTTGTGCGACGTGACCATCGTGGCGGAGGACGTGGAGATCGCCGCTCACCGCGTTGTGCTGGCCGCCGGGAGCCCGTACTTCCACGCCATGTTCACGGGTAAGCGCCGCCGCCCGCCCGCCCGCTCGCCGCCGCCTCCCACTAAACGGCGGCCCGGCTGCAGGCGAGATGGCGGAGAGCCGAGCCAAGCGCGTGAGGATCAAGGAGATGGATGGCTGGACGCTGGGACTCTTGGTGGACTACATCTACACGGCTGAGATTCAAGTCACGGAAGATAACGTGCAGGTGACCCTGAGTGACGCACCGACCGCCATGTTTACATTTTATAACAAGAGAGAAATTCTTGTTGATGCCTTTTAAAGGGGACAACTTCACAAAGTTGATCACATTTGACTTCCATTGTGTGCCCAATAGGCGGTGCTCCCAGCGGCGGGCCTGTTGCAGCTAAATGAGGTGAGGAAGGCGTGCTGCGACTTCCTGAGCTCGCAACTCCACCCGTCCAACTGTTTGGGCATCCGAGCCTTCGCCGACCTGCACGCCTGCTCGCAACTGCTCACGCAGGCCAACTGCTTCGCAGGTGCCTTCAAAACGCTTTTATTCTTCTGTTTACAAATTGGAATTTATTGGAAATAGTTTTTTCTTTTCTAGAACAACACTTTACGGAAGTGGTGGGCAGCGAGGAGTTCCTCAACCTGGGCATGGAGCAGGTTTCCAGCCTCATCGCCAGTGACAAACTCACCATTCCCACGGAGGAGAAGGTGGGTGTAATGTCTCCCTCTGGCGGCCACGTGTGGCGCTTACGCTCCCCTTTCGCTTACCACGCAGGTGTTTGAGTCGGTGGTGGCGTGGGTCAACCACGACAAAGATGTTCGCCAGGAGCACCTGGCGCACCTCATGGAGCACGTTCGCCTGCCCCTGCTCACCCGGGAATACCTGGTGCAGGTCAGCGCCCGACGTCGCGTTCCTGACCCCCAGTCAAACTGGATTGGTCGCCCGTCTGTCTCTGGCTGCCAATCAGTCAATACCTAGAAATACATTTTAAAAACACGATTTTTTTTTTACCGATTCCGATCCTCTAAAAAAAAAAATGATCGGGCCCGATTTCTGGGATGGAGAAATTTCAAAAGAAGCTAAAATTAAAGCAATAAATGCACGATAACCAACGCCAATAAACATCAGTGGCCCTGCGTTTGTGAGGTCAGCGCGTGGAGGAGGAGTCCCTGATCAAGAACAGCAGCGCCTGCAAGGACTACTTGATCGAGGCCATGAAGTACCACCTGCTGCCGGCCGAGCAGCGGGCGCTCATCAAGACGGCGCGCACCCGCGCACGCACCCCCGCCCGCTGCCCCAAGGTCGGCCCAAAAAGCCATGACAACTTTTTTTTTTAATTCTCTCTTTTTACATTTATTTGTTTGTTTTTTTGCCACAGGTGATGGTGGTGGTGGGGGGCCAAGCGCCCAAGGCCATCCGCAGCGTGGAATGCTACGACTTTGAGGAGCGGCGCTGGTACCAGGTGGCCGAGCTGCCCACGCGCAGATGCCGAGCGGGTAGGTTTCGCAGATCAATCTCCGGCGCGACGCCTCCGCTAGTGACGCCAACTTTTCACACTCTGTCTCATCTAAACCAATTGTAAAGCGTCTCAAAACTTTTGGCCGCGGGTGTTACAACACAGCACTTAGATCACATGTGTCAAAGTGGCGGCCCGGGGGCCAAATCTGGTCCGCCGCATCATTTTGTGTGGCCCGGGAAAGTCAATGATGAGTGCTGACTTTCTGTTTTAGGATCAAATTCAAATGATAGATATAAATGTATATTAAATTTCCTGATTTTCCCCTTTTAAATCAATCATTGTCATTTTTTAAGCAATTTTTTCTGTGTTTTTAGTTCAAAAATCATTTTGTAAAATCTAAAAATATCTTTAAAAAGCTCAAATAAACATTGTTTTAGATCTATAAAAAACTGAATATTCAGGGATCTTAATCCAGTTCTTTTAATCCATTTATTAAAAAAAAATCTAAATATTAGATCTAAAATGGTCCGGGCCATGTGAAATCAAGTTGACGTTAAAGCAGCCCGCGAACCAACCCAAGTCTGACACCCCTGACTTAGATAATATGTCATCTAAGGCCGCAAAATCAACTGGAATTGACACAAAATCAATAAGAAGGCACCCCAGAGTACCCCCAAATGAGCCACAAAGGTCCCCAAATTGTCAGGAAGTGACTCGCACAGCTCACAAAATTGACAGGTAGTGAGAAATGCCACAAAAGAGCGCTCTTCTTCCTTTCAGGGGTCGTGTCGGTGGGCACCTGCGTGTACGCGGTGGGAGGCTTCAACGGTTCCCTGCGCGTGCGGACGGTGGACGCCTACGACCCGGCGGCGGACCGCTGGAGCGGCGCGGCCAGCATGCAGGACCGCCGATCCACGCTGGGAGCCGCCGTTCTCAACGGGCTGCTCTACGCCGTCGGGGGCTTCGACGGCAGCACTGGTAAAAATGTATTTTAAAAAAATACTAGTTAATACTTGCTGTTCATGACCGTCAAATGGGATCTGTCTCGGGACAGGCTTGTCCACGGTGGAGGCGTACAACGCCAAGACGGACGAATGGTTCCACGTTTTGCCCATGAGCACACGACGCAGCAGCGTGGGCGTGGGGGTGCTGAACGGTGACTACACGCCACACTTTGGCTTTTTTATTCCAAACCAAACACCCATTTACGCTAAGTCAGGGGTGTCAGACTCGGGTTGCGTAACGTCAACGCCATTTCATGCGGGCCGGACCATTTTAGATATAATATTTAGATTTTTTTTTTTTTTAATTGGATTAAAGGAACTGAATATTCCGTTTTTTATATCTAAAACAATGTTTATTTTAGCTTTATATATATATTTTTTAGATTTTACAAAATGATTTTTGAACTAAAAACACAGAAAAAAATGATTAAAAAAATGTCAATGATTGATTTAAAAGGGGGAAAATCAGGAAGAGTATAGATGTATATTAAATTTCCTAATTTACCCCCTTTTAAATCAATCATTGTCATTTTTTAATCCATTTTTTTCTGTTTTTAGGTCAAAAATAATTTTGTAAAATCTAAAAGTATATTTTAAAAAAAAGCTAAAATAAACATTGTTTTAGATCTATAAAAAAACGGAATATTCAGGGATTTAAATCCATTTATAAAAAACAAAAATCGTAATATAGCTAAAATGGTCTGGCCCACGTGAAATCGAGTTGACGTTAAAGCGGCCCGCGAACCAACCCGAGTTTGACACCCTTGCGTTAAATGAAGAAGATTTGTTGACCGTTTGGGATCATTTCTTATGGCTTACTTGTTTATTTGCGGGCCATTGACGGCACGGTGACCCGTGGCGGTCAGGGATGCTGTACGCGGTGGGCGGCTACGACGGCGCCACCCGCCAATGCCTGAGCACGGTGGAGGCCTACGACCCCAAGGGCAACGCGTGGAGCTACGTGGCCGAGATGGGCACGCGACGCAGCGGCGCCGGCGTGGGCGTGCTCAAGGGCCGCCTCTACGCCGCCGGCGGCCACGACGGACCCCTGGTGCGCAAGAGCTGCGAAGTCTACGAGCCGGCGTCGGACAGCTGGCGCCAAGTGGCCGACATGAACGTGTGCCGCCGCAACGCGGGTGAGGACCCCGGGGGGACCGGCCCCGCCTTCCCTTGGCTTCCACGTTTAAGCGCCCGTCCGTTTCAGGCGTGTGCGCCGTGGACAACTTGCTGTACGTGGTGGGCGGCGACAACGGCAGCTGCAACCTGGCTTCGGTGGAGTTTTATAACCCCGCCTCCGACAAGTGGACGCTGCTGACCAGCTGCATGAGCACGGGACGCAGTTACGCCGGTAAGTGGATCCACGTTATGGTTTTTTTTGTTTGGCCATCGTTATCTGAAAAACTTACCGGAATCGGGGGCGGGTTATCCGCGAGAAATGGTAAAATTCAACTATTTTAAGGGTGCGGCTTATATGCGAGTAAATAAAAAAGCTCAAATAAACATTGTTTTAGATCTATAAAAAACGGAATATTCAGGGCTTTTAATCCAGTTCTTTTAATCCATTTATAACAAAAAAAAATCTAAATATTATACCTAAAATGGTCCGGCCCACGTGAAATCAAGTTGACGTTAAAGCGGCCCACGAACTAACCCGAGTCTGACACCCTTGTGGTAATGGATTCATTCTTAGAAGTTCAAAATTCTGCTATATACAGTAATCCCTCAATTATCGCGATATCACTACTTTGGGATTTTTTTTTTCAGCTGTTAATATTTTTATTTTTTTGTCTAACAATTTACAAAATGGCCTTAAAACTCAGACAGGCTTAACCAATTGGCCGCTTTTTGTTCCCAGGCGTGACCGTGATCGACAAGCCATTATGACCCGCCGCCGGCGCCGCCGATTAGATGCAGAACTTCCCGAAGACCCGGGCGACACCCGTCACCGGTCTGAACGCGTCGTTGGCACGCCGACCGGACGACGACGACGTCGGCGAGCGCCGAGAATTTTCTAGCAGTGGACGGTTTGAAACCCGGTTTTTGTGCCGGACGCCGCCGCCGGCTAGCGCCGAGCGCTAACGTTTACCGGACGAGAGGACGGCGGGGCCTCGGAAAGCTTCCCCGTCCGTCGCTCCTGCGCTTTATTTGATTTTATTTTGCGTGCACGGATGCGCCGCCACGATGGCCGTCCCGCCCAATCGCGTGCGTCGACATCGTTTTTCGATAAAATGAAGTTGATGGCAAAATTTCCGTCGTTTAGGAATCAATCGGAGAATAACTTGCCTTTTCTGGTTTTTAACAACGTTTAAAAAAATAAAGAGAATATTTACTGTTATTTTTTTTAATCCAAAAATGAAAGAATGTTTACCGACACCCACTCCTCCTAATTTTGGGATGAATGAAAAATTGTAAATAAAGATAATTAAAAAGGAATATTTCTTTTATTTTATTTTTTCATTCCATTTTTAATTAAAATTGATGAGATAATATTTACTGCTTACTACTCCTGTGTTTTCTAAATTAAGTTAAAAATTGAAATGAATGTTTACTTAATTTTTCCCCCTTAAAATTGAATATTTATTTTTTCTCTGAATTAAAACAACTAATATTTAAAAATAAATGTATTTGTTCATTTGCTGCCGACTCTCCTTCAAATGGACATGATGTGTCGGTAGATAAAAAATATATATACGTACCTAAAGCATTGGCGGAATACATAAGTATATAAAAAAAAGTACTAAATGTAAAAAATTAAAATGTAAAAATCCTCAAATAGACAACCCACATAAACAAATAATCAACAGATTTTTTTTTAAATTATTTTATTATAATTTTTATGTACATAAAAACGATTTTATTTTTATAGCCCCTTATCCCATAAAGTATTTTTTTATTTTAAATATTTTTAATTTTAGAATGTCTTTAATTTTACTTTATATTTATTTTATTTTAGAATTTTTTTTATTGTATTTTTCAGGTTAATTTCTATTCTCTCTGTACATAAGTGTAATGATTATTTTCATGAACTTATGTATTCCCTCAATGCATTTTGATGTATATTTGTTAAATGATACGTTTGGAGGGTTAAGACACTTTAAGAAAAGACGCACGCTTGCTCGCTATTTTGCCCGTTTTTTTTTTTGTCCCTCCAAAACGGGCCTCGCATGCGGCCCATTTCGTCCCGCCAACAGACTCCGCCTCCAAAGCGACGTCCGACGAATGTGCCGCTTTTTTCTCCGGTTCCGGAAAGCGACCAAATTTTTTGCCGGCTCGTGCCCACTTGTTTTTTTTGTCAAAGCGTCTCGTAGGCTTGGTGACTTTGGACGTGTTTGACGCTACGTGTTTTGTAGAGTGCTCATGATAGTCCGTACGCTTCTTGTATTGACGAGGGGAAAAAACGGCTGTGATCTGTTTTTAAACTCTTTTGCCAAATCAGTAAACTATTTCAATGGATTGTCTTGTGTTTTTTTGCTTTTTTCCGTCTCTCTGCAGCTCATTGGATGTGTTGAGCTGTCCATGGCAGCCACTAAGTCATAGCACACGCTTTGAAAAGTCATTGTTGAGGAATATTGCCTCCATTTTAGTGGAAATTGAACCATGAAAGGTCATTTCATGCTTCTGCAGTCAATTGACATGAGTTTTTTTAATAAACATTTTGCTGCCGACACTCCCACTTTAAATGGATTGGGTTCTAGTGCCAATGAGTTAAAAAAAGTAATTTCTTTAGTCAAAATGCACTTTTACATCAATTATGCAGTTTGTTCATTCACTGTCTAACTTTCCACTTCAATCGAGTTGGACGTCCGTCACCGCCAATGTCAGCCACTGGGTGAACAACAGATGCTTTTAGTCATCAAATCATCTCTCTTGAGAAATATGTTGATATTTATGACTTGATATTAATGCAAATGAACTGATATTGATATGATTGTGGCCCTGACCAACATGGCTGCCCAAAGGCTATAGAGAAAAATGAAGGGTTTCCAACTTTTCTTGAAGAAAATTAGGCTTTTTAAAAAGCATTTATCTTCAACAAACATTCTAAAATCTGCAAAAAAAAGTTGTGTTCATACTCATATACTTTAAATCTGTTAAAATGTTAACCTAAAAAACAAGCTCTTCTGAATAAAATTGTGTTTTCATTCGAGTTTTTTTTCTTTCTATTCTTTTGGTGATATGTCATTCTTAGTTAGAATATACGTATAGGAATATGTATTTAGTATACATCTATAGTTACGTATACGTAAACTATATTTTTTGTCCAATAAGTGTGTATGAAGGCGGCACCTCCCTGTCACGTCCGAAAGGCGTGCTCGGCTTCTGATTTGCTGTTGCCGTGGAGATTCTGGGTCTCACTATCATCGCTTCATGCGGACGTCCAATCAGAGGCACTCTCTCTCACGCGACGTCACTCTGCTTTTCCCACCGGCCAATCGGAAGGTCGCTCGCTCAGCTACTTGACGGCGGCAGGTAGTCCTCACACCCGCACACACACACACAGTACGCCTTTAGGTAAGTAGCTACTCTCCATGCTAGCATTTGTACAGTTAGCTTAACTTTTTAACGGTCTATTTTCAATTAAAATATTAAAAGAAACGTGTAATAGGTTCACCATTTGGCTTGAATTGCGATAAAATGCACGACTAAGGTTCAACTAGAAGGTACTAAAGCATTGCATTCCGAATACATATGTCCTAAAAAAGTAGTTTTTGAAGTATTTCGTGTCAAAATGCTCGACGAGTTGTTAAGAAGTATTTACAAGTTGCGAAACTGATGTCAAAAATGATGTTAAAAATGTCACTTGAGTGTTATGTAATGGTTACATTTCGGTCCGGGCCTAAATTGTATGTTAAATAATCATTCATTCAAATTTTAAAATCGTCGTAATAATTGTACTTGACTAAACTAAAACCCATGTTTTTTTTAAATGACGTAAATTAGTTACTTGGTGTGTCTGTTTTGATTTATAAAAGGAACATTGAATTTTGTAAAACTTGATTAATTTAATAGTCCCCTATGTCCTTTTTATTTACATTTCTCAATGGGGGTAACATTTTTTTTAAAGGAAAACCGCATTTCATTGATAGTTTTTTTTTTAAATTCCTTATATTTTTAGAATTTTGGATTCATACAAAAATGTGTTCATTGTGTCATTGTCTCCCACTGATGTCGCTCGACGTCCAATCCCTGCAAAGCGAGAAAAACAAAGTCAATGCCACTCTCCCGCTTTAAATGGATTGGACATCTTGCAAAAAAGTGTCTTTTCTATGGGTCAAGGCCCGTTTGCGTACTGATCAAATTCCAAACGTGTGTTCCTGTACAGCAGCGATGGAGGTGAACGGCACGGCGACCATCTTGAGCTCGGCCTCGCTGGCGGCGGAGTACTTGGACGGCCTGTTGCCGTCCAACCCCCTGCAGCCCCCCCTCAAGCGCGCCTGGGTCCACATGCTGGACAACTACAGCGAGTTCCAGATCGCCACCTGGGGCTCCCTCCTGGTTCACGAGCTCATCTACTTCCTCTTCTGCCTGCCGGCCTTCCTCTTCCAGTTCCTGCCCTTCATGCGCAAGTACAAAATCCAGCAGGTCAGCCTCCTTCTCGTCGATTTCCCCGCTCGCCCGCTGCGGATTTTAAGAAGGCGGCGGCTTTTGTGCGTCCAGGACAAACCGGAAACCTTGGAGAAGCAGTGGCGCTGCTTGAAGATGTTGCTCTTCAACCACTTCTTCATCCAACTGCCGCTCATCTGCGGCACCTACTACTTCACCAAGTTCTTCGACATCCCTTACGACTGGGAATCCATGCCCAGGTGGTGAGTTGGAGTGCCGTTGGATGCCGCTGAATGTCCATTTTCATTTGAATGTGACCGGGAGGCGACCAATGAAGACGCTGTCTTCATTTAACTCATGACTTGGATTGGAGAAGATCTTAAACAGGGTTTCTTTTCCAGGCCCTTCTTGGCAGCTCGCTGTCTGGGCTGCGCCGTGGTGGAAGATGCCTGGCACTACTTCCTCCACCGACTGCTCCACCACCGCAGGATCTACAAGTACATCCACAAAGTCCACCACGAGTTCACGGTGAGTCCCGAGCACGCGGACGAGCGAAAGAGGCGGCCGATGGGGTACACGGTCGATTGGTCGCCCGGAAGGTTATTGATAATTACCATTTAAATTGTTGCTCAAATTCCCTAAATACAAACTGCGAATGACTATTTAGTCATACTTAATGCCCTAGTCATTATTAGGCTAAAGAAAAGCTCCAAATTTCTCAGACTTTTATTGTTTTTTGTTGGAGAACTTGTTGTTAAGACCCTGACTGAACTGACGTCACTTCTTAAAGGGACAACGCATGTACATACAAACTCTTTCTTCTACACTCGCACGTCGGCTCAGTGAAAGTGCTCATGGCCATTGTTGGCTTTTATTCATGCGGAGACCGTCTTGTTTTACCTTGTTTTGTCGCCGGTCTTTTGGTCGTCGGTCTTTTGGTCGCCGGTCTTTTGGTCGCCCGTTGTTGCGGTCGGGGCGACCAAAAGACCGGCGACGAATCGACCGCACACGGATGGTGCAGCGGCTGATCGTGTGGCGGCGACTTTTCAGGCGCCGTTCGGCATGCAGGCCGAGTACGCCCACCCCGCGGAGACGCTGATCCTGGGCGCCGGCTTCTTCATCGGCATCCTCATCTTCTGCGACCACGTCTTCTTCCTCTGGGCTTGGGTGGCCGTGCGACTGCTGGAGACCATCGACGTGCACAGGTCCGTAAACATATAAGTCGTTTTCCATAAAATAAAAGATTTTGCCGTCGGGGAAAAAAAACAAAAAACGTTTTTAACGTGCAAATTCAAAATGTCAAATGCAGCGGCTACGACATCCCGCTGAACCCCCTCCACCTGGTGCCATTTTACGCCGGCGCCCGCTTCCACGACTTCCACCACATGAACTTCGTGGGCAACTACTCGTCCACCTTCACCTGGTGGGACAAGATCTTCAAGACCGATCACCAGTTCAACAAGTACGTCACCCAAAAGGAAGGTGACAAGAAGACGCGGTGAAAAGGACGCAAATACATGCGCGCTCCGTCGCCCATTTCCTCCCTCTTTTTGCCTCTTTTCTTTCCTGGCCGGTCGTTCGACCCAAAAGTGCCACCAGGCGGCGCCAAAAGTAACCCTTGCCCTCATTCCTTGTGACTGCCTTCAATACAAAGGAGAAAATACATACGTATTCCAAGCCGTTCAATTGCTTGGGAAATACGGATGAACTCGTTGATTACCATTGACGCAGAGCGACGTCCAATCCATTGGAACTGAGTGAAACGACACTAGATGGCGCCACCGTCGACGGCACTGAAATGCCGTCAATGGCAGTAAATGAGCATCAAACTGCTATTCTGGGCCCACCACTCTATTTTTTTCCTGGCTGCTTGCGAATGTAAAATAATCCCATATATCACATTTTAGCACTTAGTAAACGAGAGCTCGAGGCCTACAGAATAAGAGTACACATTTACTTTTTAAATTCAATTTTATTTTGCCTTTAAATGAAAAAATATATATAATTAAACGTTTACATTTTTGTTGTAATTAAAAATGTTTGCCGTTTTTATAAATAAAATTATTTTATGCCTATACCGTCTTTCAATGATAAGTACAAAATGACAAAAATACTATCTTAAGTTTTGCTGCACTGGGGAGTGGGATAGACACGACTGACACGCACGCACGCACACGCACGCACCGCACTGCAGCGTCAAGTCAGCAAACAGGAAGTGAGTAACCCATCCGGTCTTTTTTTCCCCCTGTATCCCTCCAACACGCCTGAATGAAACAATAAACTCCTCGCTAAGCTGTCCACAATCCCCATAATGAGCTTCATGATTTGATTCAGGTGTGTCGGAGACGTGGCAAAAAAAGACCGGCCTCGAAAACCGTTAAGTTAATTCTTTTATTTTGAAACGAGACCGGACGCGCGCCCCTCGTTTCCGCACACTTGACGCGTCCCCGCTCAGGTGTACGCATTCGCATCCCTGAGAGGACAGAGGCTTTGGAGTAGGCGTCCATCCACGTTCTTCGTCTGATTCTTGTTGTTGCACCCACCGACGATGGGCGTCAAGATCGCGTTGCTGTTGCTGGCCTTCGCGGCCCTGGCGTCGGCGGACGACGTCTCGTACGAGTACCACCGCTACGACGAGCTGCGGAAGGCGCTGGTGTCCGTATGGCTGCAGTGCCCCACCATCACGCGCATCTACACCGTCGGCGAGAGCTTCGAGGGCCGCGAGCTACTCGTGCTGGAGATGTCCGACAACCCCGGCAAGCATGAAGCGGGTGAGTACCTCGGGGGGAAGGGAGATCCGCAGAAAAACAGAGAGATAACAAGCGAATCACGAGCGAGAAAGGCGCGGTGGGCAGCCGCCATTTTGGGGCCGCCGAGGATGCTCGCCGTCGCCTCAGGTGCACTGCGGGCGAATAACCGGGTCGCCATTGACCTCCCCTTAATCAAATCGTCTCAATTTTCCACCCCTACAGTCGTTAAGTAACATGGACGCAGAAAGACGTCCAATCCATTTGACGTGCATGAGCGTCCCACTTTAAATTCGACGTGTAGGAGCGACTAAGTCATTGGTGTTGACGGCAGAAGCAGCTTTGGTGGAGCTCGCCAACATGGCCGCCCTGATGGGACCTTCCCATCAAAGTCCACGCATTGACATTAAAATTCAAATCATTTTGAATAGATCGGCTCGTTGGTGGCAATTGGTGTCCAACTCGTTTCAAGTGGGAGAGTGGCAGCCCATGAACGTTGACCCTCTCATTTTTAATGGGTCGGATGGACGTCTATTGTTAACAAAATGACAACCTGGTTTGTTTTGATTTTGAGCCAAAGTGACCTTTTACCCCCCAAATATTTTTTCCATTTTGAATTCTTTTTTTAACGTATTTCAACTGGCTCGCTCAGACGGCCAACGGCTTGAATAGACTGGACGTAACTCCCCATCGAGCGGAAATAGCCGTCGCCGCGGCAACAGATCGGCTTAGCGCTCCCCGCCGGCTCGCCTCCGTCGGTTAGTAGGCCGCCATCTGTCAGGTATCTTCCCGGTGCCGTTACGTGACAACCTTTCGTTTAGGATTCGCGTTTCCGCTGGCACGAGAAGGCCGCTGGCCAACAGAATAGATTATTTGATTGATTGATTGATTGATTTGATAAGGGACATGAACATATTTGTATTCATGTTAATGAACATATGTAAATATGTAAGGTTGTAGCCGCCGGCTAATTTCCATTTTTAGTCCCTTTTCCAATAGGAATCTCCATTTCAAGATGTTTTGCCCAAATCTCCCAAAAATGGCCACTTTGAACAAAAACGGCAGCCTTTGTATGGCGTCTCGAGACTTTTTTTGTGGCTCTACTTAAGATAGGCATGTCTGCCAAATTTCATTTTGCCAAGAGAAATAATCTGCTGGGGCTGCATTATATTCCCAAACGATAGAGGGCGCCCCTTGCATGAAATGACTGCTTCAGGCCCGAATAGCGGTCTTCCTTTGTATATTTTGGTGACATTTTTGTGCATCTAGCCATGAGTGAGAAGCCTGGCAAATTTCATACAGGGGCTTGATTTTTATTTGTGTCTATGTTTTCGAGCTAATGTTGTTGTTTGGCTAGCTCGGAATCGACTTTGAGGCTCCGTGTGACGCATTAAATGACATCAAGGAAAAAATGACTCCGGTCGTTCGCGGTCGCCACGGCGACTCGGCATCCCAGCCCCGGGCCCGCCACGGAAACCATAATGACGAGCCGTGTTGACTCACCTGCTGTGGCCGTAAAGAATTTTTGAATAGCTCCCATTTATGGAGATGCATATTAAATGCCACAGTTGGCCGCCGTTAAAGTCCAATCCGTTTAAAGTGGGAGGGATGGCGACAAACAAACTCCCTCTTCAAAGGGCTTGGACGTCAACTATTGAAAATGTCATTTCAGTTCACAGCCGAAGTATGAAAAAAATAAACGCTTTGTCGCCCCTACAGGGCGGCCATCTTGGTAGGGGCCACCTTCCCATCAATGTCAATGACCTTGAACTTTAACTGAAGATTTATGCGTCCGAAAAATGGCCTTTTACTCATGAAAGTTCGATTTTCTGATGTGGTGGAGACCATTTCCCGACCAAATATAGCAATATTAGCTCCTCTGTTATGAACTCAGCTTGTGAAATGAAATCCGAGCCTTTTTTTTCTTCTTTTTTAGGCGAGCCCGAGTTCAAGTACGTGGCCAACATGCACGGCAACGAGGCGGTGGGCCGGGAGCTCATTCTCTACCTGGCCCAGTACCTGTGCGACCAGTACCAGCGAGGCAACCGCACCGTGGTGGACCTCATCCACGACACCCGGGTGCACCTCATGCCCTCCATGAACCCCGACGGCTTCGAGAAAGCCGCCACGCAGGTATGGATGGGTTTGCCGTCATGGGTACACGGTCTTTTGGTCGCCGATCTTTTGGTCGCCCGGAAGGTCATTGATAATTACCATTTAAATGGTTGCTCAAATTCCCTAAATACAAACTGCAAATGACTATTTGCAGTCATACTTAATGCCCTATTAATTATTGGGCTAAAGAAAAGTTCCAAATTTCCCAGACTTGTATTGTTTTTGTTGGAGAACTTGTTAAGAAGACCCTGACTGACGTCGCTTCTTAAAGGGACAGCGCATGTACATACAAACTCTTCTACACTCACATGTGGGCTCAGTGAAAGTGCTCATGGCCATTGTTGGCTTTGATTCATGCGTAGACCGTCTTGTTTTACCTTGTTTTGTCGTCGGTCTTTTGGTCGTCGGTCTTTTGGTCGCCCGTTGTTGCGGTCGGGGCGACCAAAAGACTGGGACCAAAAGACGGCGACCAAAAGACCGGCGACCAAAAGACCGGCGACCAAAAGATCGGCGACCAATCGACCGCACACAGCGGTCACCTGCCCAAAACGTTCTTAAAAAAAAAAATAATAATAAAAAAACTTCACCCTGTTTCAGTCCGGCGACATCAAGGACTGGTTCGTGGGCCGCGCCAACGCCCAGGGGGTGGACCTGAACCGCAACTTCCCCGACCTGGATAGAATCGCCTACGTCAACGAGCGGGAGGGCGGAGCCAACAATCACCTGCTGCAAAACATGAAGAAGGCCGTGGATGAAAACGACAAGGTCAGTGGCTTGACATCACACACATGTCCATCCTAGCCAACCAAACGCATTCCAAAACGCCATTTTGAAGAAGTTGCGCGTGGTAAAATAGTGCAGTGGAACTTCTACTTACATATTGAGGCCTTTCATAAGTAGAAACGCATTTTACATGGGACAAAAAGCTTGAATTGGTTCCAAGATCCACCCACAAAACCCTTTAAAAATGACAAACAATATACAAATTTCATTTGAAATATGTAGGAGGAACAAAAAAATAGGGAAAAAAGATAAGCAAATGATTTCTTAAGTCATTAAAATGAGCAAGTTGATTGTCCGTCTTTTGGTGAGCCGCGATTGGCTGGCAACCCGTCCCCTGTTTACTGCCAATAGTTGGTTGGGATGGGCTCCAGCACCCTCTGTGAAGTGGTTCAGAAAGGGAATAACATTTTCAGTGCACGGGGAAAAAATGTCAAAGGAAGGAAGGAATTGAGCCATGAAATTTTGTTTGCGTGTCAGCTGGCACCGGAGACCAAAGCGGTGATCCGCTGGATCGCCGACATCCCCTTCGTCCTGTCGGCCAACCTGCACGGCGGCGACGTGGTGGCCAACTACCCGTACGACGAAACCCGCAGCGGTGAGTGGGCGCCGTATTTCGGGGGCCAAATCGAGGCGATGGCCTTTTCCGGAACAAACCGACGTCCCGTCCGTCGCCCGGCAGGCTCCGCCCACGAATACAGCGCCAGCCCGGACGACGCGCTCTTCAAGTCGCTGGCCGCCGCCTACTCCGTCTTCAACCCGGTCATGTCGGACCCGAACCGGGCGCCCTGCCGCCAGGGAGACGACGACGCCAGCTTCAAGGACGGCGTCACCAACGGGGGGGCCTGGTACAGCGTGCCCGGAGGTGAGTGCCGTTTAACGGGACGTCCGCGGACCACACACCTTTTCCAAAATGGTGACGCCACGGAGCTAACTTTTCTAAATTAAAGGCAAAAACGGCCATTTTTTTTCATGAATCATAGCCACAAATGGCTTTACATGTTTTGAAATTGTGTATTAAAGTGCTAAAAATGGTTGCGTGGCAGGAATGCAAGACTTCAACTACCTGAGCAGCAACTGCTTCGAGATCACGCTGGAACTGAGCTGCGACAAATTCCCCGCCGAGGACACGCTCAAGGGCTACTGGGACCAGAACCGCGACTCCATGGTCAACTACATCCAGCAGGTAACCCACAACGTCGTACCCATCCACCGTGCCCCAGTGAGGTGCGCCGCGTGAGACCGCGGTGGCCATCTTGGGACAGACAGAACACATCGCTCCTTATCACATGATCCCTTATATTAGATTAGATAAATGCCAAAGTGACATTGAAATACTGTCTTCCCTCAATTATCGTGAATTCACAACTTTGCCATTTTCTGCTATTAATTATTATTTTTTTAAATAAATATTTTGGTTTTTATTAAATTCATAAAAATGTGAAAATCAATTTGCTATGAGGACTCCGCACTGAAGAAAAAAAAAAAGGTAGTTATAATAGGGGTGACCCGACTTTACAATTTTTCAATTATCGCCGACATGTCTGTCTACGTTAACTGCGATATTCGAGGGATTACTGTAACCCCCCAAACAACAGGAAGTGAACCTAAATCAACAGCAAGTCACTGTATGTGTGTAAATGTGTATATTTGCGTAAAGCTAACGGATGCGTGCTTGGACGCAGGTTCACCGCGGCGTCAAGGGCTTCGTGCGAGACCTGCAGGGCAACGAAATCAGCAACGCCACCATCTCGGTGGAGGGCATCGAGCACGACGTGACCACGGGTGAGTGCCCGAGCCCGACGGAAACCGGGGTTACAAATGGACCGAGCCATCTTCCGACGTTCCCCCATGTCTGTGGTTCTAGCCAAAGACGGCGACTACTGGCGCTTGTTGACTCCCGGTAACTACAAAGTGGCGGCGTCGGCCCCGGGCTACTTGAGCGTCATCAAGAAGGTGGCCGTCGCCCACAGCCCCGCCACCAGGGTAACTAACACCATACCTCCCTTCTTTCCTTCTTTTTTTCCTGCTGTATTCCGTTAAAGTTCGTAATAGTGTTTTGAAACTCTTTGTTAGCAAAAATGCTCCACTAAACTAAGCTAAATTGGCCTCGGATACATGAAGACTACATTTATTGACGTTGTTAATTTTCTCCTGATGGATTGGATGTCTATCACCAGTAAATATGACAACATATCAATTGAAAATTTTAAATACAAAGCCTTAAAATTATCTAAATAATTGAATTCATATCCACCATATTGTTTTGAAGCTCTTTGTTAGCAAAAATCCTCCCAAAAGCAAAGCTAAATTAGCCTGAGATACATGAAGACTAATTTTTTGGGACATTTATTGACGTTGTTACTTTTCTCATGATGGATTGGATGTCGGTCGCCAGTAAATATGACAAAATATCAATTTAAAATTTAAAATACAAAGCCTTAAAATTATCTAAATAATTGAATTCATATCCACCATATTGTTTTGAAGCTCTTTGTTAGCAAAAATCCTCCCAAAAGCAAAGCTAAATTAGCCTGAGATTTCCAATTTCTTTGCACATCTATCGTCTTTTTATTTATATTTTATTGAAAGGATTGATTGAATTTTGTTGCGGTGTCTTAGGTGGACTTTGAGCTGGAGTCTTTGATGGAGCGAAAGGAAGAAGAACGCGAGGAACTGATGGATTGGTGGAAGATGATGTCCGAGACGCTCAACTTTTAAAACTTCTCTCTTCTTTCTCTCCTTTTCTGGCTTCATCATCGTCGTCGTCGTCGTCGTTCATCGTGAGTGGTAACCACGGCAACCGCCCTTAGACGCACCCCCGTGAGCAGGCGCGAGCGGCCAAAAAAAAGGATTGTGGCACAATAACAACGTCAATACACCTGTATACATTATCTATATATAAATATATGGAAGCCTATTTATTCACCAATGTATAATCAACCACCATTTTTTTCCGTTTTTTTTTTAAATTGATCCAAAGGAGAGCAATTTATGTAAATTTTCAGATCTCCTTTCATTTGAACGTGAATTTGAAATATCATATTTATTTGTGTGGAGGAATGTGCAACAATGGATGTAATTGTGAAAACTATTCACTAATACTACTTAAAACTCCGTCTTTATGTTGACAAATTGCGTGCCAGTCTTTTGATTTCTCATCATTTTTATTAGTTTATCAAATAAAAGGATGATACAAAAGTCTTTTTAACACTGAAAATCTCAACAACTAATAAAATGTCATACTACAGATACAAACTTTAAAAGAGACTCCATAAATTCGTATAAAAAATAACAAGTTGCCTTAGACCCGCCCACCCCAAAAAATGACCATGAGTTATGTTCATCAAAAAAAAAAAAGATTGCTTAAAAAAACGTATTGAAAAACAAAATACAATCATTTTTTTGGTTTACAGTGTTGATATTTTAAGATTTAAATGCAAATTTTATGGTTCTCCTTTCTCACCATGATGATCACCAGATCAAATTTTCACACAATTTTTTTTTTACATTTTAATCTTTTAGCATGGCAAAACAATTGATATCCCCACAAGTAAAAAAAGGAATCCCGGAATGCCACAAAATGACCAGGAAGTGACCCCAAAATGTTAGCTATTGGTTTTTGGGGGGTTTATTTACTATACTTGGCATTTTCCCTTTGTGACCTCCTTACTAGCATTCCATGAACTGGCCTACTATTTTAAAGTCAATAGATAAATAGTGTCAAAAGCATAAATTCCACACTAGAGAAGGGGTGGCCAACTCCGGTCCTCGAGAGCCCGATCCAGTTTGTTTTCCATGTCTCCCTGAATATTCCGTTTTTATAGATCTAAAATAATGTTTATTTTAGCTTTTTTTAAATATATTTTTAGATTTTACAAAATGATTTTTGAACTAAAAACTGAAAAAATGGATTAAAAAATGACAATGATTGATTTAAAAGGGGGGAAATCATGAAATGTAATATACATCTATACTCTTCATTTTAATTTGATCCTAAAACAGAAAGTCGCCACTCATGATTGACTTTCTCGGGCCGCACAAAATGATGCGACGGGCCAGATTTGGCCCCCGGGCCGCCACTTTGCCTTATGAAGAGAATGTGACTGTTTTTTTTCATCTTCCTTCCTTCGCTTGCTCACACTTGTATTTCGGCCTCCAGCAGTGAGGCGGCGGGGGGCCCCGAATCCAGCCCGCCTTCCGATACAAGCGGAGGGGGGCCCGGACTTCTGGAGGTCAGCCACGACAGGGTAGGGGTGAACGTGGGCGTCATGGCCCTCGGCGTGAGTCCCGTGTTCCTGGCCAAAGGGGGGTAGGCATAGCGGGGGCGGGGGGGCACGCTCCGCAAACCGGGCCGGGCCACCGAGGTGATGAGGGGAGGCGGCCCCGCCCTGTCCGGGAGGCTCCCGATGTCGGCGAAGACCGCCGCTAAAGCCGGGAATTCCGGCCCCGGGTCGAGAAGGTGCTCCCAGAGCGGGGTGGCCGGAGAACGGTGGTCTTTGTCCTTCCCGTCCCTTTCTCCCGGCGTTCCTCCCGTCACAGCGTCCGGGCTTTCCCGAAAGCGCTCCCCGTTGATCCGCCGGATTTCCTGGTCTTCGGCCGTCTCGCCCTCCGCCGAGCCTCGGCCGCTCCGGTCGGACGGCGTCCGGCGGTTTTCGGGAGCGCCTAGGGTCCGCTTGTTCTCGGTGCCGTCGGGGGCATCCGACGAGGCGCCCTTCGTTTTGCCGGTGGCTTCTTTGTGTTTGGACCTGAGCACCAGAGCGGCGAAGACCAGCAGGGACAGGAGTACGGCGGCGAGCGAGACGCTCAGGCCGAGCACGCGGCCGCCGAGCGGCAGGGCCCAACTGGCGATTTCCACGGAAACCCGACAGGAAGCTCTCCTGGAACCCGCCCGGGGACCGGCGGCGAACACGGTCAGCTCGGCCACACCCGAAGCGTAGACGGCTCCCAGGGTTTTGTCCACCCGGAAGCGGGGCGACGGCTCCGAGAGCGAGTACTCCACCGCCCCGTCGGCGCCCCCGTCTCTGTCCAGCGCCGTCACGAAGCCGACGGCGAGACCGGACTCGGCGTCTTCCGGTAAGAAGAAGCGGTACCGCTGGCGGGAGAAGACGGGATCGAACTCGTCCGTTCCCTTGACGTAAACGTGCACCCGGACCGTGGCCGTCTGGTCCCCCGCGTCCCGGGCTTCCACCAACAAGCAGTACTCGCGTTGCCGCTCGTAGTCAAAGGACCGGCGCGTACGGATGACGCCGGCCCGGGGGTCCAGGGTCAAGGGCGACTCGCCCCAATCTTCGGAACAGGAGGACAGGACGGAGTACGTCAATCGTCCGTAGGCGGCGCCGTCTCCGTCCGCGGCCCGGACCGAGCAGACCACCGTGAACGGGGGAAGGTTCTCCGAAACGGAGCAGTTATACGTGGAGGAGGCGAAGCGTGGACCGTGGTCATTCTCGTCCGATACCTCCACGAAAACGGTGGCGAACGCCACGTTTCCCGCATCCCAAGGGTCTTCGCCGTCACGCGCCCGGACCGTCAGGACGTATTCCGACTCTTCCTCGTAGTCCAGTGGTGCGTGGAGTGCCAAAACGCCAGTGACGGGGTCCATCCGGAAGCGTCCGCCGCCGTCACCGGAGACGATGTCGTAGTGCAGCTCGGCATGGAGTCCCCCGTCCGGATCGCCGCCGCCGACCCATGCCACAGAGGTGCCGGCGGGGGCGTTTTCCGCCACCCAGACACGATACTCCGTGTTGCCGAACACCGGCGCCTTCGCCATTTTCTGTTCCAGCGCAAATGAAGCTCTCCGTCCGACGTAGGACGACGTCTCGAGTTCTCCTTGGTTCGCATCGGTGGCGGCGAAACGACGGACGGGACGGTCCACGTCCAGCAGAAAGACCCTGGCCGTCACCGACGCCTCTCGCGGTCTTTCCGACCGGTCGCCGGCCGTCACCGTGAAGGCGTAGGTCGGCCGGTCCAACGGCGCCGCCACCGTCAGCCTGCCGTTGCGCGGGTCCAGGCGGAAGGGGAACCCTGGGGGCGAGGCCACGGAGTAGCGCAGGGCGCCGGCGGGGTACGAGGCGTCCCCGTCGCTGGCGCAAAAGGCAAACGCCAGCGAACCCGGCGGGGCGTCGGCCCTCAAGGCGAAGGTCACCGGGTTGTCGGGGAAGCGCGGCGGGTGATCGTTGGCGTCCTCCACCGTCACCAGCGCCCTCAGCGTGACGTTGCGGCCCAGACGGTCCTCGGCCAGCGCCACCAGCGACTGGACGGGGGCCGCCTCGTAGTCCGGGGGCCGCCGGACGTAGATGTCGCCCGAGCGGGAGTCCAGGCCGAAGGGCGAGTCGCCGTCGTCCCCCGGGACGGAGTAGTCCACGTTCCTTCCCAGAGACGAGACGGCCAGGGAACCGATCACCGTGCCCGGCGGGGCGTCTTCTCGGACCCGCAGACATCTCGCCGCGGACAGGGAGGCTCGATCCTCGGACACCTGAAGGCGGAAACAAACAGAAGAGAGTTCACCTGACTGCCATGTGGGCAGCTAGGGTTCGAATCCCGGTTGGGAAACATTTTCCCTTAGTTGTTTCTATATATTTGTAGTCAAGACCTTCCAATAATGACAAAGGAAAGTGTGGCCAATTCGTGGTGTAGTGGTTAACTCACCTGACTGCCATGTGGGAGGCCAGGGTTCGAATCCCGGTTGGGAAACATTTTCCCTTAGTTGTTTCTATATATTTGTAGTCAAGACCTTCCAATAATGACAAAGGAAAGTGTGGCCAATTCGTGGTGTAGTGGTTAAATCACCTGACTGCCATGTGGGAGGCTGGGGTTCGAATCCTGGTTGGGAAACATTTTCCCTTAATTGTTTCTATATATTTGTAGTCAAGACCTTCCAATAATGACAAAGGAAAGTGTGGCCAATTTGTGGTGTAGTGGTTAAATCACCTGACTGCCATGTGGGAGGCCAGGGTTCGAATCCCGGTTGGGAAACATTTTCCCTTAGTTGTTTCTATATATTTGTAGTCAAGACCTTCCAATAATGACAAAGGAAAGTGTGACCAATTCGTGGCGTAGAGGTTCGTTCACCTGACTGCCGTGTGGGCAGCTGGGGTTCGAATCCCGCTGTCTTTTGACTGATCACTACACTATGTAGTTCAGTAAATGGCTGATCCTTTTTTCATTAAAATAAAGACTTAGTCATTTTTTTCAGCAAAACAATTTATTTCCGGTCAGCCCTAATGAAAAGGATAGATATAACTTCCAATCACATCATTTCAGAAGTCACTGTGGTCCAGTGGCAAAGACAATGGGTCAGAACTTCAGGTGGACTCAAGATCAAATCAGGAATGAGTTCATTTCCTCTCTTTGCAATTCTCAAATTGTTTATTGAGGTAATGAAAAGGATAGATATAACTTCCAATCACATCATTTCAGAAGTCACTGTGGTCCAGTGGCAAAGACAATGGGTTGAAGTTGGACACAAGTTCAAATCTGGAGTGAGTTCAATTCCACTCTTTGCAATTCTCAAATTGTTTATTGAGGTAATGAAAAGGATAAATATAACTTCCAATCAGATCATTTCAGAAGTCACTGTGGTCCAGTGGCAAAGACAAATGGTCAGAACTTCTGGTGGACTCAAGTTCAAATCAGGAGTGAGTTCAATCCCACTCTTTGCAATTCTCAAATTGTTTATTGAGGTAATGAAAAGGATAGATATAAGTTCCAATCAAATCATTTCAGAAGTCACTGTGGTCCAGTGGCAAAGACAAATGGTCAGAACTTCTGGTGGACTCAAGTTCAAATCAGGAGTGAGTTCAATTCCACTCTTTGCAATTCTCAAATTGTTTATTGAGGTAATGAAAAGGATAGATATAAGTTCCAACCAAATCATTTCAGAAGTCACTGTGGTCCAGTGGCAAAGACAATGGGTCAGAACTTCAGGTGGACTCTATTCAAATCAGGAGTGAGTTCAATTCCACTCTTTGCAATTCTCAAATTGTTTATTGAGGTAATGAAAAGGATAGATATAAGTTCCAATCAAATCATTTCATTAGTCACTGTGGTCCAGTGGCAAAGACAAATGGTCAGAACTTCTGGTGGACTCAAGTTCAAATCAGGAGTGAGTTCAATTCCACTCTTTGCAATTCTCAAATTGTTTATTGAGGTAATGAAAAGGATAGATATAAGTTCCAATCAAATCATTTCAGAAGACACTGTGGTCCAGTGGCAAAGACAAATGGTCAGAACTTCTGGTGGACTCAAGTTCAAATCAGGAGTGAGTTCAATTCCACTCTTTGCAATTCTCAAATTGTTTATTGAGGTAATGAAAAGGATAGATATAAGTTCCAATCAAATCATTTCAGAAGTCACTGTGGTCCAGTGGCAAAGACAATGGGTCAGAACTTCAGGTGGACTCAATTCAAATCAGGAGTCAGTTCAATTCCACTCTTTGCAATTCTCAAATTGTTTATTGAGGTAATGAAAAGGATAAATATAACTTCCAATCACTTCATTTCACAAGTCACTGTGGTCCAGTGGCAAAGACAAATGGTCAGAACTTCTGGTGGACTCAAGTTCAAATCAGGAGTGAGTTCAATTCCACTCTTTGCAATTCTCAAATTGTTTATTGAGGTAATGAAAAGGATAGATATAAGTTCCAATCAAATCATTTCAGAAGTCACTGTGGTCCAGTGGCAAAGACAATGGGTCAGAACTTCAGGTGGACTCAAGTTCAAATCAGGAGTGAGTTCAATTCCACTCTTTGCAATTCTCAAATTGTTTATTGAGGTAATGAAAAGGATAAATATAACTTCCAATCACTTCATTTCACAAGTCACTGTGGTCCAGTGGCAAAGACAATGAGTCAGAACTTGAAGTGGACTCAAGTTCAAATCAGGAGTGAGTTCAATTCCACTCTTTGCAATTCTCAAATTGTTTATTTAGGTAATGAAAAGGATAAATATAACTTCCAATCATATATAGGCGGGCCGCCTTGTGGTGTAGTGGCTAAGTCACCTGCCTGCGACGTGGGTGTCGAGGGTTCACGTCCTGGTGTCGCCAGTCAACGACTGTATGGTGTCGGCAGTCGGCCGAAGGCCGACTGTCGAACGCCACCAGGGATCCCCCCTCCCAACTGTCGAGGGTTCACGTCCCGGTGTCGCCAGTCAACGACTGTATGGTGTCGGCAGTCGGCCGAAGGCCGACTGTCGAACGCCACCAGGGATCCCCCCTCCCAACTGTCTTCCGGTCAGCCGAAGGCTGACCGGAAATATTGTTTTGCTGAAAAAAATGACTAAGTCTTTATTTGAATGAAAAAAGGGTTACCCATTTACTGAACTACTAGTGTAGTGATTAGTCAAACGAGAGCGGGATTCGAACCCCATTTCCCACGTGGCAGTCAAATTCACTAATTTGAGAATTGCAAAGAGTGGAATTGAACTCACTCCTGATTTGAACTTGAGTCCACCAGAAGTTCTGACCATTTGTCTTTGCCACTGGACCACAGTGTCTTCTGAAATGATGTGATTGGAAGTTATATTTATCCTTTTCATTACCTCAATAAACAATTTGAGAATTGCAAAGGGTGGAATTGAACTCACTCCTGATTTGAACTTGAGTCCACCTGAAATTCTGACTCATTGTCTTTGCCACTGCACCACAGTAAAGTTGGAAGTTGTATTTATCCTTTTCATTAACTCAATAAACAATTTGAGAATTGCAACGAGTGGAATTGAACTCACTCCTGATTCCCACCTCATGTTCTGACCCGTTTTTTAGGAAAAAAAGCCTTACTATACTATGTTGTTTTTTAAAGAAAAAAAGCCTTACTATACTATGTCGTTTTCTAAAGAAAAAAGCCTTTCTATACTATGTCGTTTTTTATATAAAAAAGCCTTACTATACTATGTCGTTTTTTAAGAAAAAAAAGCCATACTATACTATGTCGTTTTTTAAAGGAAAAAAGCCATACTATACTATGTCGTTTTTTAGGGGGAAAAGCCATACTATACTATGTCGTTTTTTAGGGAAAAAGCCACACTATACTATGTCGTTTTTTTAGGGGAAAAAAGCCATACTATACTATGTCGTTTTTTTAGGAAAAAAAGCCTTACTATACTATGTCGTTTTTTAAGAAAAAAAGCCTTACTATACATGGTCATTTTTTAAGAAAAAAGCCTTACTATTCATGGTCATTTTTTGTAAATAAAAAGCCTTACTATACTATGTCGTTTTTAAAGACAAAAAAGCCTTACTATACTGTGTCGTTTTTAAAGAAAATAAGCCTTACTATACTGTGTCGTTTTTAAAGAAAATAAGCCTTACTATACTATGTCGTCTTTAAAGAAAAAAGCCTATACTATGTTGTTTTTTAAGAAAAAAGCCTTACTATACTATGTCGTCTTTTAAGAAAAACGTACTGTACATGGTCGTTTTTTTTAAATAAAAAAGCCTTACTATACATGGTCATTTTTTAATAAAAACCCTTAATATACATGGTCATTTTTAAAGAAAAAAGCCTGACTATATATACATAGTATTTATTTTTTAAACAAATAAAAGCTTTACTTTACATAGACCACTTTTTTTTAAAGAAAAAGCCTTACGATGTCCAGCCATTCAAGTCATTTTGAATGCCAGCTTTACGTTTGTATCAAATCTCGGGGTATTCTTTGCTCAGTTATGAAGCACGTCTAATAAGATGAATAAATATTTGACATTATCGTCGACAAGGAAAAAGTGTCGCCAAACTTTCGTCAAAACATATACATACTTAGTGATTATTGGAAAGTCTTGACTACACACGGTTGTTTGTATTTAAGGGAAAAATGATTACCAACTGGGATTTGAACCCCAGCCTCCCACGTGGCAGTCAGGTGAGCAAACCTCTACACTATGAAGTGGCCACACTTTACTTTGTTGTTATTGGAAAGTCTTGACTACACACAGTTGTTTTTATTTAAGGGAAAAATGATTACCAACTGGAATTTGAACCCTGTCCGCCCACATGGCAGGCAGTTGAGCGAACCTCTACACTATTAAGTGGCCACACTTTACATTGTCATTATTGGAAAGTCTTGACTACAGACGGTTGTTTTTATTTAAGGGAAAAATTATTCCCAACTGGGATTTGAACCACACCTGCCCACATGGCAGCCAGGTGATTTAACCACTACACCACAAATTGGCCACACTTTACCTCGACATTATTGGAAAGCCTTGACTACACATAGTTGCAGTAGAGGTTTTATAGCCATAAAATAATTTTTGAGGGTTGCATTGATTCCGACAGCTGAAGGCGTCGCTAGGAAATTCACGGACCGCCACTGGCTGCTCGTCATAGTTGACCCAGTTATACAGTTAGCTACTAGTCATAGCCCAATTCATGTTCATATTTAAATTCATTATTAAGTTGGGAAATGTTGAAATCTGAGATGAGATGCGATATTTTTTTGCCATATTTCGGACACGCCCCTTTTTGGGGAGACACGGCGGCGGCGGCCGGGCCACTCAACGTACCCGCAAGTGAATGAGCGCCGTGTCCTCCAGCGGCGGCGATCCGCCGTCCCTGGCCGTCACCCGCAGGACGTACGTCTCCTGGCCGCCGTCCCCGAAGCGCGACGTGGTCCTGACGTCGCCGCTTTCGGCGTCAATCTCGAAATGCGGCGGAAGTCGGCCGCCTGCGCCAATTGAGAGCTTTGTCCGTTCACTGCCGTACCTCCCCCTTCAAATGGGTTTGGACATTCACTCACCGCTCTGCAACGTATACGTGATGGTTCCATTTTCTCCCGCGTCCGCATCTTTGGCAAATACGTTTGTCACCAGGGATCCTGTTGGGATTCCGGAAGATATCTGCAAACAAGGAATTTGTCTTGAAATGTTTTTTTTCTAAATATATTTATTGTTTAATTCAGGGGTGTCAGACTCGGGTTGGTTCGCGGGCCGCGTTAAGGTCAACTTGATTTCATGTGGCCCGGACCATTTTAGATATAATATTTAGATTTTTTTTGATAAATGGATTAAAAGCCCTGAATATTCAGTTTTTTAATAGATCTAAAACAATGTTTATTTTAGCTTTTTTCATCTATTTTTAGATTTTACCAAATGATTTTTGAAGTAAAAACACAGAAAAAGTGGATTAAAAAATTACAATAATATTTAGATTTTTTTTAATTTAAAATGGATTAAAAGAACTGGCTTAAAAAACCTGAATATTCCGTTTTTTTATAGATCTAAAACAATGTTTATTTGAGCTTTTTTTTAAAATATATTTTTAGATTTTACAAAATGATTTTTGAACTAAAAACACAGAAAAAATGGATTAAAAAATGACGATTATTGATTTAAAAGGGGGAAAATCAAGAAATTTAATATACATCTATACTCTTCATTTGAATTTGATCCTAAAACAGAAAGTCGGCACTCATGATTTACTTTCCCGGGCCACACAAAATGATGCGCCGGGACAGATTTGGCCCCCGGGCCGCCACTTTGACACGTGCTTTAATTCATCCCTCTTCATTTCTGTGACCCAAAAGGAAGAAGCAATTCCTACTTGAGTCTTGAATGAGTTCCATTTTATGACCTTTTGACACACCGCTCACCTGGACGCGGCGCTCCCGGTGCACGAAGCGTGGCGGGTTGTCGTTGACGTCGGCGACCAGGACGTGGACGCGGGCGGTGGCGTTGCGTCGCGGGCGGCCCCTGTCGTTGACCGTGACCTCCAACATGTGCTGGCTTTTCTGCTCCCGGTCCAACTCCACCCAACTGAAGATCTCACCTGTGAAATGCGGGACCACAAAACAACGTAAAAAAACTCGGTCAGGGAATTCTTGAACGACCAATGAGATCTCGCCATCTTTCCACGAGGTCATCGCTCGTAGAACTTGCATAGTTACCCGTTTCGGGGTGGATGCGGAAGAACTTCTCGCCCGAAAGCAGGGCGTAAGACAGGCGTCCGTTTTCCCCGGCGTCCCGGTCGCCGGCCGCCACCCGTGCCGCTGCCGGCCCCGCGGGCGGAGGCCCCTCCCTCCACGTGGCGAAGTACGCCATCCCGCCGAAAACGGGCGGGTTGTCGTTGACGTCCATCACCGAGACCTCCACCGCCACCACCGCCAGGGCGAGGCCCACCGTGGCCAACACTCGGAAGCGGTACGCCGATTCCCGCTCGTAGTCCAGCTCGTCGGCCAGGTACAGCTGCCCGTTGCGGGGGTGGATCCGGAAGGGGAGGGGCGGGGAGCCCGCCTCCGCCACCAGGGAGTATAGCGGGACGTCGCCGGCGCCCCCGCGGACGCTCAGTCGGAGCAGCGCGGAGTTCCGGACCGCGTCCTCGGCGATTTGCGCCCGGCAGAGCGGCGTCTCCGAGGTGGGGGCGGGGCTCCGGGGTAGGTCTTCGCCATCCGGGCCGCTGATTTCCAACACCGGTGTCCTTTGAAAAGACGAGACAAAATGGCGTCTTATTTTCAGAAAAGATCGGACGTCTAACGAGTTCGTTTCCCAGGGTCGACGATAAACGAAGCGGTACCCGGATCCGGGGTCCGCCATCAGGTTTAGGGTCGCCATTCCCGAGTCGGCGCCCGGCGGCGTGCTCCCGGACGGTCGGACGGCGTCCTCGACGTCGATGCGGACCCGCGCCTCGCCGAAGACCGGGGAGGACGGCGTGTGGGCCTGGACGTAGAGAAGGGCGTACGGCGATGCCCGGCGCTCCAGGTCTTTGGCCGTGCTGATCAGGCCCGACGTGGGGTCCACGGCGAACAGACCCCGCGGGTCGCCCGAGGCGATACGGTAGGACACGGGTTCCACGCAATCTGTCAAGATCAAAAACAAAGAATATGACTTCCAAGTCGTCCTCCAAAACCTGCCATCAAATACAAGACGTGGTTAGCGCGTCGGGCTCGCAGTTCTAGGCTTGTGGGTTCGATATCAGGCGGGTCCTCACTGTGTGGAGTTTGCATGTTCTCCCCAGGCTGGCGTGGGTTTTCTCCAAGTACTCCGCTTTCCTCCCACCTCCCAAAAAAATGCATGCTAGGCATGAAAAGAGCTTCTGGGCGGCCATATTGGTAGGGGCAACTTTCCCCTTCAAGTCAATGCATTGACCTTAAAATAAATGGATTGTACTTGTGATGCTTTCATTTTAAATTACAGCAGAAGGGATATCGCTACATTTTTTTTCTCCAAACGTGCCAGACAAAAAGTCAACCAAGTGGAATTAATCCCTTGGAATTAAGCGTCTGTCGCGTCACCCTCTTACAAGATTACAGACGCCTTGATTCCTTCCGCTGGGCGTTTTAATCCATTAATTAACGAGGTGGCGTCACGTGAGCGACCGGTCGCTTGTTTTTAAGCTCCGTGATTGCCTTTGATCTCTCGCACACAAATTTATCAGCACATTGTTTGTCATCGGTCGATCGACTTAAAGGGAATTAAATTGAAATGAGATTTACAGGCAGCCTGTCGGATTAACAACGTCTGCAAACAAGACAAACGGATTGCATGATGAGATCAAATCCTTGATGCTCACACTTGGACAGCGCACGATTGGACGATTTCTACATGCAAAAGTTGTTTGCAGGCGGCCATTTTGTAGGAAACTTGAATGTTTAGAGACAATGATGGCATACCTGGCGCGTTGAGGGCCCGCACGGAGCCCACGGCGGCGCCCGCCGGGGTGTCCGCCGCCACGGCGAAGGCGTAGCGGGGCTTGCGGAAGGCGGGCGGGGCGTGGGCGCCGGCCCAGACGTCGACGGTCACCCGGGCCGGGCGGGACGAGCGCAGACCGCCGGCGTCGCGCGCCGCTACGGCTAGCTCGATGCTCGTCGAATCCAGGTGGCTCAGCGAGGACGTCAGGTACAGCGTTCCTGTAGGGCAAGGGTGTCAGACTCGGGTTGGTTCACGTCAACTTGATTTCACGTGGGCCAGACCATAATATTTAGATATATTTTTAATAAATGGATTAAAATCAGGAAAATGTAATATACATCTATACTCTTCATTTGAATTTGATCCTAAAACAGAAAGTCGCCACTCATCATTTACTTTCCCGGGCCACACAAAACGATGTGGCGGGCCAGATTTGGCCCCCGGGCCACCACTTTGACACATGTGCTGTAGGGGATGGATAAGTAAAAAAAAAAATCCCCCAAAATTGAACATACCATCTAAAAAAAAGAGAAAAAGGTTCCTCCTTTTTTGTTTTGAGATTAAAAAATAGGCTCCAGCAGCCCTCGCGAACCTTGCACTACAGAAGATTAATGCCATTTAAAAATATAGATATTTCAAATTCAAACAAATGAATATATATTTTGACAGAATGGAAAAAAATACATAAAAAGGAATATGTTTTTTTTATTATTTTGATACCTGTTTGCTCATCAAGGGCAAAGAGATGCGAGCGGTCGCCGGGCAGCAGGCGATAGGCCACGCGGCCGAAGGCGCCATCGTCGGCATCTGAGGCGCTCACCGCCAGGATCTCCACGCCGGGCGCCGCGTGGGAGCCCACGGCGGCGGCGTAGCGCTCGGGCTGGAATTCTGGCGCGTTATCGTTGAGGTCTTGGATCTCCACGCGGACCCACGCGTGCGCCTGCAGTCCTCCCTGTGGATCCAATAATAGACCCCCAAATCAAGCGTGACCAATCGAGTCAAAGGAACGCGTTGAAACTAGAGTCGTACGCACTGGATCCTGCGCCCGGACCAGGACTTGGCGGACGCTCCTCCCCCCATCTCGGTCGATGTCCCCGGAGATGCAGAGGCGTCCACTTTGCGGGTCGACGCGGAAGAGACCCGCCTCCTCCTCGGGAAGAGAGTACACCAAAACGCCAAACTCGGGGGTGTCGGCGTCGTCGGCCGCGACCTGCGACACGACAAAGGTGACGAAGGTCAGTTATTACATTTTCCAGACATTTGCCCACAGGTGTCAAAGTGGCGGCCCGGGGGCCAAATCTGGCCCACCGCATCATTTTGTGTGGCCCGGGAAAGTCAATCATGAGTGCCGACTTTCTGTTTTGGGATCAAATTCAAATGAAAAGTATAGATGTATATTCAATTTCCTGATTTTCCTCCTTTTAAATCAATCATTGTCATTTTTTAATCCATTTTTTCTGTGTTTTTAGTGCAAAAATCATTTTGTAAAATCTAAAAATATATTTTAAAAAAGCTAAAATAAACATTGTTTTAGATCTATAAAAAAACTGAATATTCAGGGATTTTAATCCAGTTCTTTTAATCCATTTATTTAAAAAAATCTAAATATTATATCTAAAATGGTCCGGCCCACATGAAATCAAGTTGACATTAAAGCGGCCCGCGAACCAACCCGAGTCTGACACCCTTGCATTAGCCCAAGTGATGCTAGCCAATGGTGTGGCGTGGCGTACTTGCGAGAAACAGGTCCCAGGGGCGGCGTGCTCCGTCACGGAGGCCCGGTAGAGACTCTGGCGGAAGGCGGGCGGGTTGTCATTGACGTCGAGCAGCAGCAGGGTGACGGCGACGCTGGCCGACCGGGCCGGCCGGCCGCCGTCTCGCGCCGCCACCAGGAAGCAGCACGTGTCGGGACCCCGGTCCCGGTCCAGGAGCGCCGCCGTGGTGACCAGGCCGCTCTCACCGTCCACGCGCACCGGGCACTCCGATTCCAAGATGGAGTAGCTGAACGTTAGGGGAGCATTTTCTTAACATGAGTTCATCACTTGTAGAAGAATAAAAATACCCGCGTAGGACGGCATCCCTACCTGAGTCGGGCGTTGACCCCCAAGTCCGAGTCCCGGGCCTCCACCCGGACGACAGAGGCGCCCACGGGGAGGTCTTCGGAGACCCGAACCCGGAGCCGCTCCTCGTCGAAATACGGTGCGCAATCGTTGACGTCCGTCACCCGCAGCGGGATGAGCGCCTCGGCGCCGAGGGGCGGGCTCCCGGAATCCCGGACCAGGATCTTCAAGGCGTACAAGTCTTTCTCCTCCCTGTCCAGCCCGCCGGCCACGCGCAAGACGTAGACGGAGCGGTCGGCGCGCTCCAGCAGGAAGTCGCCGCCGCCGCCCTCCAGCCGGACGTCCGGCGCCTCCTCGGGGTCGTCCGGGTCGGAGACGGAAACCCGGGCCACGTAGTCTCCCGGCTCGGCCGCCTCGGAGACCCGGCCGCTCTCGCCCAGAAAGAGCACGTCGACCACGGGGGCGTTGTCGTTGACGTTGTCCACCGTCACCAGGACCAGAGTGCCGCTGGACTCTGGCGGGACGCCAAAGTCTCGGGCCGTGACCATCACCTCGTGGAAAGACTGTCAGGAAGACAGATATATATACATATATATATATACACATATATATACACACATATATATATACACATATATATATACACATATATATATACACATATACATATATATATATACATATATACATATATACATATATACACATATATATATATATATATATATACATACACACACATGTACATGCATGCATATGGTAGATCTTAACATTTGTTTTGTTAAAGAGCCTGACAAAAAAAACAGCTTTATTTTTACCTGTGTTTCAAAATCCAGCGGCCGGTTGAGGTAAAGCACCCCGGTGGTCTGGTCCACGGAGAAGAAGTCGTGGCGTCCTTCCACGCTAAAGCCCACCCTGCCGTTGTCGCCCGCGTCCGGGTCGTCGGCGCCCACCCGGCACACCGACGTCCCCACCGTGGCGTTCTCCGGCACGGACGCGGCGTAGCGCCGTGGCCGGAAGGCGGGCGGGTTGTCGTTCTCGTCCAGGACCGTCACGTTGAGCCGCAGCGTCCCGACTCGGACGGGGACGCCGCCGTCGAAGGCCTCCACGGTCAGGGTGTAAAAGTCCCGGCTTTCCCTATCCAGCCCGCGTCGCAGCACCAGGTCCAGGTCGGGCTCGCGGGGCTCCACGCGGAAGAACTCGGCCTGGTCGCTCTCCCGGATGCGGTAGCCCCGGACCCCCAGCTCGCCAACGTCCCGGTCGCGGGCCCCCGGCAGGCGGAAGCGGGCGCCGGGCGGGGCGGACTCCGACACGAGCAGCTGGGCTTCCCCCGAGGGGAACTCGGGGGAGTGGTCGTTGACGTCCTCCACCAGGATGCGCACCCGGACCACCTCGCCCGACAGGCTGGCGGCGGCGAATTCGTAGCTGGCCCGGGTCTCGCGGTCCAGGACGGCGGCGGTGGAGATCAGGCCCGTGTCCGGGCGCACGTCCAGATCGCGGAAGACCTGCGAGTCGCCGGCCTCGGAGAGCAGGAAGCCCGCCGCCGGCCGGCTCAGGGCGGCGGCCAGGTCGCCCACCGCCGTGCCGGCGGGGAGCCCCTCCGGGACGCTCAACGTCAGCTCGGAGGCTCGCGTCCGCCAGGGGGCGCACAGGAGCGCCACCACCAGGAGCACCCACACCATCTCACTAAGGAGCTAACAAAAAATATTCATTTCAAAATCAACTCAAAAGGGAAAAAATAAACAAGGAATGCAGTTAGAGACGACCAAAATAATTCAAATATTTTTGCAGAATTAAAAAAATATTTTAAGTCTTTCTTTAAAAAAACCCAGCCTAATTACCATTATATCACTATTAATGGCAATAAAAATCAATAGAGAACATTTTTTTTTAAAGTCACAAAAATGAGTCCAAGAATTTTGGTCATCTTGGATGAAGAAGGAAAATGGAAATCAGAGTTAACGTTTACCGTTTTTTTTGTGTTCCACGACAGGAGGAAGAAAAGATTGGCGGCAGAATCACATGACGACTTTCCGCATTAAAAAAAGAAGTCAGGATTACCTCCAGACAGTCCGAAAAAGGTGTTCTGAAGCGGGGCTTGCTGGAGCGCCAGCTCCCCCGTGGATGTGGCTCCGCCCCCTCCAGATTTCAGGGCTCCGCCCATACGGATTTGGGGGCCCGGCATTTTCTGCTCATCAAACGGGCAGATGGCGACAGATTGAGAAGACAAAGACAATTGGTTTTCAAACTGGTCATTTAGCGTAAAGTATTTTTAAAAAGTATTGAGATACTAGAAAATACGATTTCTGTAAATAAAATGTGCGGGAATGCTTTGCTTTTAATTTTTTTTCTGATTGTTTGGCTTTTTTCTTTTCATTTTTCCCCCCAGTTTATGCAATTTGGCATTTTTTTCCCCAGTTTTCCATTTTTTAGTAGTTTTCGGCTACTCTATCCACCTCAGTATAACATATCTACAATGCAGACATTGGTATTAAAAAAAACATCTCTACAAAGAGCCTAGGGATCCATTTTTTCTAGTTTTTTCAGTCAGCATTTTGATTAAATGAAGCTCAAAAAGCTGAAGACCATGAAATTTCCATAACAAGGTATTTAATGCGAGTCACAGTGGTACACGAGTTACATGACTACAATGATGTGAAAAGGAAACGTTCCGACAACATTTTCTCCCTTGCCAACCGTTAACATCGAGACTTTTTATCTTAGCTCCGTGATGGGAAACCACGATACCGCGAAAATATAACAGTTGTGCGGGTGCGTGTACTCGGACTAAAGACAAAAATGCTGGAAATGCACAACAGTATTTTCTTTTACAGAAAACTCGGTGTTCCGAGTATGTATACGTGACGGAAAAGTCCAAATGTGAGCATAGCGCTTAGAACGAAGCTAAAAACCAATGGTTGTTTTTGACAAGGAGCAATCATTCTGATAAAAAAAAGAACTTTCTAATAAAAATGTCAATCGTTCAACTTCCTCCGCCATTTTGTGAAGCAATAAGTCAAAATGAATTCAGCTCTCAAGCAGAAATAAAATCATTCCGGCAAGGTCCTAACTGCTGATCGAAAATGAAATACTGTTGACTTGGGTGGCTGGGACAATTCCTGCGGAGTCCTTTCTTTCTTTCTATCTCTTCCACGTCTTAATCGCTGTAATCCAATTAAAGGAATGGACATATTTTCACTCGAGAACGGTCGTCAAAACTACGGACTGGACGTGGCGTTCGCCGTCGTCTTCAGGTGTTTCTGGAAAAGAAACAAGACGAGCATTGAAGGACAGACGTCATTTCGTCTTTAATATACAGTGGTACCTCGTCATACGACCGCTCGTCATACAAAATGCTCGTCTTACGGGGGAAATTTCGATCGAATAATTCGCCCGTGATGAGGTCAAAATTTCGTGATGCGACCAAGCCAGGTGGCCATGGCATTTTTTTGCATATATTTCTCGAGGTACCACTGTAATTGTTTTGATTCGACGTCTTAAATTGGCAGGAGATGAATTCGGTCCTTTAGAATCATCTTGGACGAGGACGAGTCGGGAGTGATTTTCCTTGCAAGTTGGTAGCTAGAGTATGCCAAATGATGTCTCTCTGTTTTATTAAAGACTAATTAATAAACCTATCATTATCAAACAACCAATTTGACAGGAGACCAAAAACTAACGACTGGAAGTTTTGTGTCGGCGAGAATTGGAGCAGACATATTGGTGAAATAAAAATAGATAAAAATTACCTGCACGTTCTCAAAGTGCTTGAGGCTTTTGCAGTGGCTGAGCTGCGTGTCTTTGTTGCCGCTAAAAAAACGATTACACACTTTACAGAAGAAGCCCGTCTTGGGGATCAAGAATTCCATGCCTGGGGGGCAGAAGGATGCACAGAAGTTATTAAAATGCAAATTGATACACGGCAGGACTGTACTTTTTCGAATCATGCTAGTTTTCAAAATTGAAAAGCAAAGCCAGTTCCTGGTATGACATAGATTTGTATAGATCTTAATTGGACTGGACTTCGATCTAAGTCAGTCTTACCAACGGGAATGTTGGGGTCAAAACGGGGCTTGTTTCTGGCCAAAGGACTTGCTCTCGTTGGCGGCTTGAGCGCCGTTTTCTCTTGGCTTCTTGTCGGGATGTCACAAATCACAGCTGAATCTATCAAAGTGGAGGAAAAGTGAAATAGTTTGCTAGTTAGTTTTTTTACATTTTTGTTCATTTTTCGGTTTGTCGGGTGATGTATAAAGAGGATTTGCCATAATTTTGTGATACACTATTTTGAGCGTAGCTCTTTGTATACTGCATTTTCGTGCTTGTCGTCTTTTTATGCGCGTATAAGCCTCCCCCTCGATTCAGTCATGAATTTTTTTGAGCGTCAAATACGGCGCACATGCGGGAAAATACGGTATTTCTTTTCCTGGTTGGAGTCCTGGATAAAAAAAGAAGAAAAAAAAAAAAGAGTTTTACCCGACTCATCGGAAAGAAGGCTGGTCTGCGTGTCCTGTGCCATTTCCGACTTTAGACTTTCCTCGCTGTCTGAGACGAGGTTGGGATGGGCGGGCTCTTTAGTTGGCTTTTCTTCCGCGGTCTCATTCTCCGAAGCGGCTTCGTCGGACGTCGACTCTTGGATAAGCGCTGTGCTCGATGGGGTCGGGGTCAGAAGAGCCTCCACTTTGAGAATTTCTTCCACGTTGGGGAGCGATTCTACAAAACGGACAGATGCACGTCAACATGAAAATGAAAAAGGAGACATCTTCAAGGGCCTAGAAATAAGTTCTACCTGTCTCCATTTTTTCCAGTTGACAAGTGGGTATCAGAATTTGGTCGGGAGGAAGATCTTCTCGCCGACTTTGAATGGGCGGGGCCGCCATGACGGAGCTCTGGGCGCTGAAGATATCCGACGGCAAACTGTCGGGGGTCTCGGCTAACGCCGCGGGCTGGTCTACGACGTCCGTTGTGGGTTCCTCGGATTGGACAGGGTCGGCGGTCACGTCCATAGGTGGGATCTCCTTAAAAGTGCGCGGCAAAAAAAGGGGCGTGTGAGTCAAACGGAAACAAACCGCGAACATCACGTGAATGTTTTACCTCCTCCGTAGCCGCCGCTGAAAGAAACGCGAGCGAGGAGGACTCCGGCTCGGGGCTTTCCTCTGGAGCGACGGGAGGTAGGGTCGTGGGAAAGTCATCCATGTCCGCCACATCGCCGACCTCGTCCACGGTCACAAAGTCGCCCATGCTCAACAGGAAGGAATCGAAATCCTCTTCGTCGTTCTGAAGGTATAGAATGAAACGTCAGCAAAAGTATTGGCGAGAAGAGTCGGTCGGTCGAACGGCTCCGTTTTGTGAAACCCGGCTCACCGTTGTGGGCAATTCCTCCTCCACTTGGTTCGAGACCTTCTGCTCGACCACGTCGGATTCGCTCTTCTTCTTCTCGATCCTGCCGGACGATCTGGATCTGGAGGACCTTTCCGAGTATTCCTTCTTCCTGTCGTTTTCCCTTTCCCTCTTGTCTCTTCTGAATCTGTAGTCTTGATCGGATTTGGCCCTTGGCAATTTCTCCGGAGCCTTGGCCTCCTTGACCTTCTGCTCCTTCCCCTTTTTGGCCTCTTTCTCCAGTGGCTCCTTGTCCTGAGCCTTGACCTCGACCTGGACAGGAGTCTCCGGCTGGTTCTTTCCGGTCCCTTTTGGATCCTCAACTACTTTTGGCTCATCTCTTTCTTCGGTTACTGCAATTCCTTCATCTGCCTCCGGGGTCACTTGATCCTTATTTTCCGAATCTGGCGTCGTCTTTGCGTCGAGGTTTTCTATTGGTTCAGCTTTCTCCTCTGCAATATCCTAAAACAAAAACGTATAACCATCGACTTCAGTAAAATCGGCACACTGCTCGTTTTTAAAGGGTTGAGTTGGTCGTTTTAGGAGGACGAATTACGGGATTTACATATACAGTACTGTTCTACTTACGAAAAAAGTTCTGGAACCAATTAATTTCGTGAGCAGAGGAACGACTGTATGCAAAACACTAAGAATATGCCAAGAACTTTTTCTTACCACCAAAATGGGCTCTTCTATAGCAGTATCTTGGGCAGCGTGGGTCTTATTTTCAAGGTTGTCTGCCTTTACCGTCGTCTGCTTAATAGACTCCTTTTTAGAAGCATCCGTCTCAGAGGGAACGACTGCTTCGACGGTTGATTTATCCTCTTTGTCCGTCTTTGTTTCTGCTTCAGGTGCCGCCGATTCAGATTTAGACGGCGCCTGACTGGTAACAATTTCACTTTCTGCCGTCGCTTCTTCTGCTTGAACCACCTTTTGAGGGGCTGTTGGTATCTCCGGCTTTTTATCAATTTTCTCAGACACACTTTCTTTGAGGACCACCTCTTCTGGTTTAACTGCGGGTGCGTTGTCTTCAGCTTTTACAAGTTTACGCTAAAACGCAAGATCAAATAGAAGCGTGTGAAAAAAAATCTGTCAAACAAAGCAACACGTGAACTAGCCAACAAACCTCGGGCGACTGCCGTTTGGGAGGAGCTATTGTCGGACGACGGATGTTGGCTTTGGAGTCCGGCTTGCGGGAAAAGAACAGGGGATTGTTTTGCAGAATGCAGGGAAATTTCTGAAAACGTTTGTAGACGGACAGCGCCACGGCTGCTGTTGACATTTGGCAAATCACCTGAGATGGAGAAGAAAATCCACAGGGAGTTAGAAAAAGTGAAAAATCTGTGTCGTACACTTCCAACTTACCGTATTTTTAAGTGGCAAAGATTTGAGCACGGTGCCAAAACGGTGAACCAGTTGTTTAACTTCGTTGGGGCTCGTTGGCAACTCCGGAACGTTGCTGATCACCACCAGGCTGGTCCAACCAACGGGGGTGGACTTCTCCTTCATTTAGCAACAAGAAGGTTTCGCAAGTTAAATACAATCAAGTCGAATCAGCTGGTGGAGTAACAGAAACCCAGGCATAATCAAATCTAATGTTGAAGACCGCTAGTAAATCAACTCATCGATCATTGAATCATTCAAGAATTATTCTAATGATCCGTTAATTGTATAACGATCCAAATCCTCTTAGTTCGGCTTGTCAACAGTCAAACTTTTTTTGTTTTGTTTGATATACTGGTTTATAATCCTGGTCATAATAAAAAAAAAAGAGAAATTTGCTGAGTGATACATTTTCCCTTGTTTTAAAAGAACATGCCACAAAACAAAAATAAATCAATCAAGATATTTGGTTCAGAATTCATTGGCATCAAATTTAGGAACTGCGACTAAGACTGAAGAGTGATAAGACATTAACAGTGTACTTTTCCGTATATTGCAATACACTGCTAGGAGACAAGGTGGAATGGTAGAAATATATTTACCTGCGGGTTCGACGACTGCATCAGTAGATTGTAAAGAGCCACCTGTACAAAAAGATTTGTTCAGTAACTAAGCACATAATCATCAACTAAAAGAAAACACATTATCAAGTGTTACGCTTGGCAGAAGACATGGCCGTTACGATAAATCATCTAACACATGAATAAAGGGTATTTTGCCACTGTAAAGAACACACACTGGAATCTGATGAACAAGCAAAGTCAAAGTAATGAGAAAAGCCTTACTGGTTTTTCAATGCTAGCATGATTCTCAATTTCGATCAGTTTTAGTTCGGAGTCTTTGATCTTCGCGGGAACGGAGGCGTAGCCTTTCACCATTTCTTGGGCTGTCTTCACGTCTGGTAAAGACACGAGGACCTGAACAAGAAAACAACATTTTAGATGTGCCTTTCATTTAATACCGCTGTCCTGTTTGCCATTAGACAAGGGGGGGAAAAAGACTGGGAAAAATTGGGTGTTGTTATTGTTTGGTGGTACCTTTCCGACGGATCTCGCCAAGAGGACGTTGGTGGGATTTCCGAAAGGCTGAATGAGCTCCATGATGTCACTCTCTGACCAGTCGCCATCAGGAAGTCCCGTGATCAACACCTGACCCTGAAACAAATCAAAAAGACCATCCAACTTATTGTTTTGCACCCAAAAGTCCAGTCCAGTACACCCAAGAGTTTAATCGGAAATGACATTATTTCAAAAGAACAAGGGTGCCAAAGTGAAATAAAGATTAAAATGAATTTGGCAGGGTTGCAAAAGATATTAGTTGCAATATTTATGAAGAAAAAAGACCTGAGAATCAGATATGGAGGCATTCACTTACCTCTGGAGCGGCGTTCTTGTCAGTGTCACTCACTTCAGTGGCAACTGCATCTAAAATAAAAATATATATTTTAAAAATAAAAATATATTCATGACTGTAAAATAGGAACTCATTCAACGCATTAAACCAAGTATTACACTTGACCAGACTTGATTCAATTTGAGACAACTCCATTTCTTACCTGAATCTTTCTTGGACTTGTCTGGACTCGCAGTAGGATTACTGGAAATATATATAAATCTTTCATAATTCAAGCCAAAGCCTCATTAAAAATATAATAATGATGAATATGGACAAACCTGTTACTGCATACAGAAGGCGGTGCAATCTCTGGTATCTACATAGGGAAATTCATACATTACAGCACCAACCCTGTTAGTAGTAATAATTGAGAAGAAGTGGCATATTTTAAACATAGTACCTTGGCAGTTGGGGCAGTGATTGGCTGCTCTTTAACAGCGGGTTTTGCCGGTTTTGCCGCGTCTGCCGGTTTTGCCGCGTCTGCCGGTTTTGCCGCGTCTGCCGGTTTTGCCGCGTCTGCCGGTTTTGCCGCCTCTGCAGGTTTTGCCACCTCTGCAAGTTTTGCCACCTCTGCAAGTTTTGCCACCTCTGCAAGTTTTGCCACCTCTGCAAGTTTTGCCACCTCTGCAAGTTTTGCCACCTCTGCAAGTTTTGCCACCTCTGCAAGTTTTGCCACCTCTGCAAGTTTTGCCACCTCTGCAAGTTTTGCCACCTCTGCAAGTTTTGCCACCTCTGCAGGTTTTGCCACCTCTGCCGGTTTTGCCACCTCTGCCGGTTTTGCCACCTCTGCCGGTTTTGCCACCTCTGCCGGTTTTGCCACCTCTGCAGGTTTTGCCACCTCTGCAAGTTTTGCCACCTCTGCAGGTTTTGCCACCTCTGCCGGTTTTGCCACCTCTGCCGGTTTTGCCACCTCTGCCGGTTTTGCCGCCTCTGCCGGCTTTGCCGCCTCTGCCGGCTTTGCCGCGTCTGCCGGCTTTGCCGCGTCTGCCGGCTTTGCCGCGTCTGCCGGCTTTGCCGCGTCTGCCGGCTTTGCCGCGTCTGCCGGCTTTGCCGCGTCTGCCGGCTTTGCCGCGTCTGCCGGCTTTGCCACGTCTGCCGGCTTTGCCACGTCTGCCGGCTTTGCCACGTCTGCCGGTTTTGCCACGTCTGCCGGTTTTGCCACCTCTGCCGTCTTTGCCGCCTCTGCCGGCTTTGCCGCCTCTGCCGGCTTTGCCGCGTCTGCCGGTTTTGCCGTGCCTGCCGGTTTTGTCACATCTGCCGAAGCCTGATCATCCGCCGTGTCCACCGTGCACACCGATGCCTACAACGTGAAATGGCCAACAGAACCATATGAGACAGACGAAAATACCAACGACTCGTCGGTAGGAGCAGAGGAAACTACAGCATTTGGAACGGGAAAAGGGCTAGATGATATTCCTTTAAGGAATTCAAGGCATTATCACACATTTGCTCACCAAATTTCTCTTGCTTTGTTAATAAGTACTGTATTTACTCGCATATAAACCACCCCCTTAAAATTGCCCTAAAATTGTAGAGTTTTACAATTTCTTGCGTATAAGCCGCCCCCGATTCACAATTTTCACCTCTATTCGTGGAAAAAAACCCACAAGTGTCGTGTTAACTGTTTTTGAAAGCTAGAAATCATTCTTGCAGGTTATAAAATTCAAAGTACCTTTTGTTCATGCTGCTTTTCCTCGCTTTCCGGGGACGTCGCTTTTGGGACGACATCGTCGATCTTGCCACACGGCGCTGTTGCTTTAATAGCTTGCTCTGGAGTCCCGGTAGGCTCTACCGGAGGGTCTGAGTCCTGGGATGTTATAGACGGACTTTGTTTTTTCTTCTTTGCTGGTGGAGCAATAGATGGCTAAAAACAAACAAACAAAAAGACACCAACTAAATGAGTTTTGGAACAATAATAAGTTTCACTATTTTTAAGTCAACCAATATCTGGAAAGCGGCCATTTTAAATAAGGCTACTTACATATAAATCATGCCAAAAGGTTAAAAGGGAAATACTATACTCACCGGGTCAGCAGCCTTGGTACTTGGCGCTTTGTTGTCTTTGTCAAAAGGCTTTGTTGGCGTTTTGGATGTTTTGGTGGACGAATGAGCCGATTCCTGTTTGGAGATTGGATCGCCCTTGGAGGCGGGCGCATGGCTGGCGCTGCCCTCCACATGGCGCTTAATTGGATCGACATTGGGGCGCTTGGAACCGCTGTGATGAGACGAATCTCCTAAAAAGTGGGACAGAGAAACAGTTCCAGTTATTTGGTTTCTATATGCAAAATTCTTCCATTATAATGCATGCTTTTTTTGGTGTTATGTTTAAATACGCTGAATATTATACGAATAAAAAGGGCTGAGAAGGGAACCTGTGTTGTGATGATCCTGAAGAGATTTCACATGCGGCTTGTGAGGAGGTTCCTCTCTGCTTTTGTAGTGGAGTAAGAATAGGAAGGGGTAAGAACAGCTTTTATTGTGGAGGGACAACACCGCAGTGAACAACAAAACGTTTCAAATGACTTTTGAACAGGGTTCAAACAATTTTAATTGACATTTGGGAACCAGATTTGGATGTTTTATGAATCAACTGTAGTAGTAGTACTATAATTATTAAAACCCAAATGAGCTGTAAAATTTGAATCGTTATAACTGATTTTTAATGATACATTTAGGATATTGTATTACTTCAATCACTGCTTGCAATTCAAAAGTCAGATATACATTTTCCCAATGCAATTATTTCATTTGTATTGCAAATTGAGTTAAAACATTTTTCAGCAACAGAAATAAATGATATTGGTTATAAAGCCTGCTACAAAAAAAAAAAAATCATAATTAGCTACAAAAACAAATAGCATACAGGAATAGAAATGTGAGAAGGGCAAAAACACAGCTAACCTTTTTAAAAATGGTCTCCAATCAGGATACCTTTCACGGGGAGAACAAAAAAAACATGTTTATGTAACATGTAATCATTTCTCACTTAAATAAGCACATGAGAATTTCTAATAGTGCTGTAAGAAAAGCAATGAGAGGCTCACTTGTTGCGCAGATCCCTGCAGGCAGCCGTGTGGTTAACCGTATTAACATGCTTGGCCCAGTCCTACACAAATCACAAATGGGAGGAGTCACAAACCAAAAACTCACCAATAACATCGAAGCCACGACATTCCCATTCCAGATGCAACACATTTATTTTCTTCAAGAGAATCGCCTCTTCAATTTTTCCACATTTGAAAGAGACAAAGAGAGAGAATATCCACGAAAATAAAATGTGGACAAGTCACAGAAATAAAAAAAACTAAAATAAAAATCTATTTTCTTTATTTCCACACATTACAAAGAAAATGAAGCGATTCAGCAGTATTATAAGACCTTTCATTTGGAACACTTACACCTGTGTGTTTTATTTTTGGGCAATTACTTGAATTTGCCAAACCCCAGAAATATGAAATAAGCGAAAAATATAAAAATAAACATATGCTGGTCATGAACTAACACAAAAACGTCGGCCACAATGTTTGTTGGGCCGAAATGGGCTAAACGATGTAGTCTATGTAATTCACCATCCCTTTATTCAGGGATTGGTCTTATTTCGGGAGAAACGCCTCAGCATTTGGGAACCACGAGTTGACTGTGTACAGGCCAAATTCACAAAGACCGATTGTGCAAGTTTCCTGGTTTTCTAAACGAGGGAGACGGACGGACTTGCGCATTTGCAAGATTACTCCATGCTCCTCTGCCAGTCGTGGTTTACTGGTCGGACTCCTCGCCAGGCACGCGTAACCCAGTGACAATTGTGTCAAAAGGATTGAATTTGAAGCCTGTAATTTAATCAGATCAAATGACAAGGAAGTAATGAAAGGTCACCGTTCCTCTAAAATAAAACGGTGAAAATTGCTGTCGGGTGCAATTCATTAAACATGAAATGCAGGGCCGGAGTTTGTCTTGCCAGGCTAGTAGTAAGAACCTCTCCCAAAAAGTTATTAATAGTTCAATTAGCCCTCGCAAAATCCGGATTATCCGTTTGGCGGGCATCTGGGAGACACTAACAATATCAGGAACAGTCTGTCTCGGAATTACGGGGACACTCGGGATGTCTGACATTATGCATCATACATGAATCGAGTGTATTGGTGCAAAATGGGAGCACACCAAACTCCCGGAAAATGGTTTCAGCCTTTAAAGACACTCAGATTTATCATTCTGTGTCTAAACAGCTGAAGTTAAAAAACATATATACACCGTATTTTCTCGCATATAAGCCATATTTGTAACTCAAAAACTAAATCAAGGGTAGGGCTTATATGCTTATAACTCTTTACCAGTAGATGTCGGCAAAGTAACATTTACTATATGTTGGTTATTTTCTGTTTTGCAGTAAGAAAACAACCATTACTGGATGAATTAATTCCTTATGATATTGAACCTATTAATGTGTTTGATTCATACAGTATCTCAGAAAAACCACGTGTGATGATTTTACTCCAGATTTCCCCTTCAAAGTAACACATTTGTACTCCCTATTAAAACCATAAATATGGAGGTGAAAATTGTAAATCAGGATGAGGCTTATACGCGAGAAATTCTAAAATTCAACCATTTTAAGGCAATTTTAAGGGTGTGGCTTATATGCGAGTAAATACGGTAAATCTAGCAATGCTGTCATTGACAGTTGCAAGTGTCGGATTTTTATGCACTGCGCTAAAGTGCTCGAATGTGCACAAACAGCACAAGTTGAAGGACTTTGTATGATAAAAGAGAACTTCAATTGGTTCTCAATGGCTCCTTTTGAGCGACGTTTAGCTCACCGACCAAGACAGTTTGGTCCGGCCTGGACACCCATCGAAAATTCAGGAGTTGTAGCCAACGGTTCCAAGGCAGCACCCCAAAAGTGTTAGCCATTTAACACTACGTCGCGCCTCGCAATCACTCTGATGCAAGTGCGGCTGACCTGGCGTCTCGTGTACATTTTTACACGAAACCCAAAAATGCCAGAGGAAAAAAATATTATGGTGGGTTCCAAGTTGAGCGCGTGACTTGATGGCCCAGTTATTAGGAGAGATAAGTGAAATTTCACCAAATAGTCATTGATGATGTTTCATCTCCCATGTTCTACCCCCTTATTTTAGCCCTGGAAACAAAAAGGGCAAAAAGGGAAGAATTGGGGTCGATGCCAAGTATTTCGAAAGCTATTCCGTTACCCTTTAAGAGGGTACACCTGATCACAAGATCAGAATTGTCTTCACTTGCTTTTATCTGGGTGATCGACACCAAGTTCGTTGGCGTAACGAACAGCTTCTCATCATGTCTAGTACTAAAAAGCAGACATGGGGAAAATAAAAAGTATTATCCAAAGCGCTCCATCTTATTTGGCAAAGGAAAGAGGAAATATTACAAACAAACGAAAAATCCTTACAGATAATTAACCATTTTAACTAGTGATAGACAAGACCATCCCTTCATACATATGAAACAGGATCGAAGAGTTAGCCCCCCCAAAACTAAATGAATCCTTTAAAATAACCCTCGAGCATGGATTAGGGTGTGGTTCCACTCACCTTTTTACGATCGCACTGAATGTGGCACAGGGCGCAGGAATGAGGAAAGACTTTGGGACTCGCGCCTGTGAAATCCATGATTAAGTCGGATTCGGGGAACTTCTTGGCGCCGGCGTGTCCACCGGCGCCTGAGGAGGAGGTGGCGAAAGAGCGCCTCGAGTACATGTCGCTCCTGGCTTCGGTCGGGAGCTTTTGCTTGGATCCGTTGTGCCTATAGTCCTTGTCCACGATATGACTTTTCGGTGGTGGTCCCTCGCTACCGGGCGAAAGACTTCGTTTGTAATGATCGCCACTGGTCCTGCGATAATCTCGGTCTCCGTGCTTGGCCGGTTCCATCGGTACTAATCGTATCTGCCGTTTTTCGACCTTGTCTATTTTGGGTGCCGGTGCAGGGGAGTATATCTGAATGACTCTCTCGTTCGGTATTTTCTCTCTTTTGTAAGTGTCTTTGGCGGCGCTTTCCTTCATCCGACTGGCGTGACCGTAGTCGATGACTTTACCGGCGGTCTTTGTAACGCTTAGAAACCCGGGCACTTCGGACGAGCGGCTATTTATCGCCTGAGAGGAGTTCGGCGTCTGAAGCAGGCCGCCTCGCATGTTGCGCCCCATGGCGCCTTGGTTGTCGGACTTGTTGATCTGAATGTCGCGGAGAATGAAAGGTAGCGTTTCGGGGGTCAGCTGATCGTCCGGGTAGTGACTCAGCACTTCCAGGTCTTCGTTGGACAGTCCGAAGCTGGCCAAGATACTGCCGGCGCTCTCCGCCGTGTACAGACCCTGACCGTCCCCGACCCCACTATGCGGTTGCTGGCTTTGGTTCGAGCCACCCGATAGCCAGCCCGGGACGGGCGGTCCCGTGCGTTTGCTTTGAGGCTGCTGGTAATGTCCGGGGTGCGGCTGCGAGCTATACGAGCCGTCGGATGGGGGACTGCCGAAAAATTTGCTTGGCGGTTGGAAGCCCGACCAGTCCGCCCTGTGATGGAGGCTACTCGGATGATCGGGGTTCAGCATGGTCGGACTAGAGCCGTAGCCTTGATTCTGGCGTTGAGTGGGCCGGCTTGGGCGGTCGGGGAGGTGGCTGGGGCGAAATGGGAAGCCAGACATGTTCGAGCCTGGGTGGGTTTTCACTGGTTGGTTTTTCGCTTGGGAACGATGACCGGACCGGTCCTTGTCTTTGGGTCTCGGACTTGTGCTGGTAGATACGTCTGCGGCAGTGACCGAGCGCACTATCGTCACAAGGATGGAAGGTTAACCAAGAACAACGTATCGATGAATGTCAATCGGATAAAAATGTTATCAAACGGAGTGGCATCTGCTGCAGGTCCAATGCCAAAGGGGTTCTTCTGGTACTTCTTTCTGGTAGAGGGTTGAAATGGACTCCAAATGATGGATGCGTGCGAGATGCAAAATATTCTGTAAGCACAGCGTTGCTGAGAGGTGAAAAGCAGAAATAAACTATTATAGATGGACAGGCATTCAATCTTTTCATTGTAACCAAAGTAAACCCCTTTGAAATGGTCATTATATTTAAGTCAATCAATTAAAAACAAATAACCAGAGACTTACTTCAATAATCAATACTACACTATTATGGAACTATAATAATTTTGTGTAAAACACGTATTTTCCAAAAACTAGAATATGGAAGCAAGTCCATGGATATTATTTTTTTAAATTCCTTTTCCCCAAAAAGTGAAACTTATATGTTATGTTAGTTCACCACACACCACGTCCAACATGTCAAGCCTTTATTTGTTTAAATTTTGATGATTAGAGCAGAAAAACAAATCAAATCTCACAGAATTCAAATATTTCACGTTTGAAAATGAGGTTCCTGAATAGCACAATGTCGCCCTTCTGATAGGGTAGAATAAAAAGTTAAATATTAAAAATACTTACTTATTGCTCTACTAACAAAAAGCCAATCCCCCACCAAATGCTAAACAAAACAACTCAGTTTATCAGAAATAATTCACTGACTTTTAATTCTAAACGATTTGTCCTTTTTTTTCAAATTGAGAGCGTGATTTTGGACATAATGTAACCGTCAAGCCCAATTTTCTTCAATTTGCTCATGACCGACAAAGGGTTTCTTGTGCCAACTTCTCCACAGATTCCCACTCTCTTCAACAATCTTTCAACCAATGAAAAGCCTCCTTCCTCTAACTACCGTGACGAGCATCGTTACGGCTAAAGGATTGAGAACGCTTCACTTTTATGTTCTAGCCATTTTCCAAAACAGATAACATTCATTTCCCGGCCCAGAAGTCTGAACATAACGCTCAAAGGCCCTTTAAAAGAAGCATTTGGAAGATTGTGGCAAATATATTAAAAACTCAAAAACCTGAGACATCACACGTACGTAGTTGCGGCGGCCATTGCCGTGAAACTCAAAATTGAGTTCAGGTTGATTCCGTTAAAACTGATCATCCTCGAGATGGTTCAGTTGCTTAACTGGAGTCCACCTCTGGTAAATTCCATCTATGACTAGTCTATCTATCAAGACAGATGTCATGGGATTAACAAAGTAAATTAGACAAATAAATTGTCAGTAGCCGCCTGAGAGGGAGGATTGTCTCAAGGAGGAAATTATGGGAAAAATTCTGCTTCTTTGAAGGTTTGGTTGGGTGCAGTGGCATCCATTTGTGGAAGAGGTTTAGAACCACCAGTACTATTGCAACAACTGGCAGGCTATCCAAGGTGAGTGAAGGTGGGTGTTGGGTGGTCAGGGAAGGGACCAATAACCCAAAGGTTATGCTGTCAGAGTTCCAACATTCCATTGGGGAGAGGGCAACTCTCCAGAAGGATAAGCAAGCTATGTTGTCTCACTATCGGAGCAACAGTCTAGCGATAAGACCAGTGTGGTAGAGTGAGCAGACCAAAGTCACATGCCATCTCGCCTGGAGTTCACCAAGAGCCATCCGAAGAACTCTGAGCATGAGAAACATAATTCTCATGCTCTAATGAGACCCAAATGGATCTCTTGGGAGTGAATGCCAGAAACCAGCCGTCACTCATCACCAGGTCAATACCATACTCGGTCGGAGTGAAGCAGGAAAGAGAAGACAAGTCATAATAGAAGGAAAACCAAAGCAACCATGTACTGACACGTCTTGGATCAAAACCTGGTCCAGAGTGCTCGTGACTTCAGGTTGAGGAAACCAGGCATTGATCCTGAGCTCATAAAGACATCAAATAAGTGGATCCAAACCCACTTAGTAAATGTCCTCGAGTGACCCAGCCAGAACCCAGACTTCAATCCAATTGAGCATCTTTGGTGAGAGCTGACAATGGCAATGCACAGACGCTTCCTATCCAACCTGATAGATTTTGAGACAAACTGCAAAAAAGAATCTGCAAAACATGATCAGAGTGAATAATTCTTGCTAAAGCTGCTTCAAAGTATTTTCCAAAGGCTGCAAATTCTTACATACATGTGATTTCTCAGGGTTTTATTATTTATTAGTAATTAACATGCAACAATTCCCAAAATGCTTTTTTTTTTTTTAAACATGTAATTAAGAGCTGTTGTGAGTAAAGGGAAAGTGAATAAAATCCATTTTGGAATATAACTTGCGTACAAAAGAGTGAACGGCTAATGCTAACAGCTAAATGAGAGTGAATTGCAGAGATGCCAAATGAAATCATTAGTACGAATGTGTCTGGCTTTTATGTTTCCCACTCGAAGTCAACTAGAGTTGAAAAATAATGTCACATGATCGATTCTGATTTGGCCCATCTGTATTCTGCAGATACAAGAATACCTAAGGATGGAACCATTTTTAAGTGGCTGTATCGCCAAAACCACTTGACTACAATTTTACAAGCCATCATTCTTTAGGTAAAAGTACCACATGAATAAAATATGAGCCAAATGTGAATCGGTCATCTGGTTGAGTTGATATGGATTGACCCATTTTCACACCAGGAACATCCCAGTGTGAAAGAGACACCACCATATTGAAAGCATGTTTTTTTTTCCACCATCACTTTTTCAATTTTAATGAGGAAGGGTAGATTATAAAAGCTGTAATAAGGGCTCCTATTGTTACGAGTTAAATGTCTTTTGTGGAATACAGTGACAGAAAAAAAGCTATTTGGAAAAAATGTTCTAAAAAGGGGTTTAAAGCCCTTCACACCACAAAATTCCTGAAAATCAGAGATCGTATAGCAAGGTTTGTAGCCTTGAACTTGTAGTTCAGAGGTTTGGTCTTAATGCCTCATGAGGCCCTTGTTACCCAATTTAAAACGTGTTGAAGGTCACCTAAGTAAGCAGAGTAAATATTAGTCAAATGTTTCAATGAAAGGAATACAATAATAAACACAAATTTCCCTATTTTAATCCACACGGGACTGTGAGCATATATTCGAAAGAATAGTAAGTCAGACGTGCTAACAAGGTGCTCCACTAATGCTGATAAAAGGGCAAAATATATATATATATAAATACAGCAATCTAAAAGGAAAAGCGTACTATACCGGCAAAACGATTTTTTAAAATGGTGGATATTTTGAGGGCAAAAACCATACGTTTTATATACCAGCAAGTAAATATACAGTAGGCGGATACTGCGTCATTAAAAGCTGTGAGTTTACAGTTTTAAACCCATGTTCCACAGTACTTAACGTGTACAAACACGATATAAAAGGAATGTAATAAGTAAAATCATATTTTAAAGAAAAAAAGTACAACGGAAAACTCCGACCTAGCACACACACACACAACGTAGCGGCCATTTTAAACGTCGTGGTGGCAATAGCTCGAGTTAAAATACACAATCGGTATAGTCCATTTTACACAGCGTTGGCACATTGTAAATGAGCAGATTTAGTGTTAAAATACCTTTTTTGCATCGACCTCCTATATAGTTGACGTTACCATATGGGAATTCATCCTCAGTTTTGCGTCGGCTCCTCCAGCTTCTTTTTCGAGGTCTTTTTTTTCTTCTTCTTCCGTTTCGTACGACTTCTTTGGTCATTTCTTGGGGTGGACGAGATTTCAATGCACATTACTGCCAACTTGCGATGGGGAGTGGCGACCGTCACAGCAATTTATTTACATACTAAAGCTGTCAAAAAGCATTCTTTCCTTATTTACCAAACATTAAAAAGTACAATAAAACTATGTAAAACTTATACTAGGTTTAAAAAGAAAAGGAAAGCAAGCACTTAAAGAAAATTGGTATATTCAATCATGAAAAGAATTGATTAAAAATAGAAATGGATATGGGTCATTTTTTATCCCGATTGTGCATGTATGTTGTGCATTAAGTGGTTAACAGCTTTTATTTTTAAAGACAAACACACTGCAAAAAAAACACATTACAGAATTATAGAGTACAGGCGCACTATACGTATATACTGTACATGTGGTAGAATTACTTTCACATCAAATTTCACAATCACAACATTTCTGCAATATCTATTTATTTTTTGTTATTTGTATGTTAAATAGTAATTACATAAGACATGAACACCAAATGAAATAATAAAATAATTAAAAAAAATGTTATGGCGTGTTGATGCGTGTTTTACAAGAGAGGAAGCTTGGAGAAGAAGTGACGTAGTAGTGGCGCATGCGCACTGCAAATCACATACGGAAGTAACACTGATCACAGACGAGTATGGAGGTTTCCGACACCACGAGGGATGGTTAGTAGCGCATGTTTTCAAAAATGGTTAATGTTTTACTGTGTGTAATTTGTCAACATTTGTAGAACAACGTAGTTCAGGTTTCGTGTTGCTCCAAAAGTAATGTAGTATTTATTCTTCCCCTGGAAGTTGTGAGTCAGATAACTTTTTCTTTAAATTCAATCTAGTACAAGTAAAAAATTCACCGACAGTGACCGATATAACGGTGAAACTATATTATGTCATACTATCAAAAGAATAAAAGCTATGACTATGTTATGAAAACGCTTCATTAATATTATTGAGTAATAGAGCTAGTCTAATCATTTTGCCACTATCCAGTCGGTTTTCCATAGCGTTCACTTCTACCACACCTGAATCTAATGAGCAAGTCACCAGCCGCCATTACTTAAACTTCTCATATTTAAAGTCATCATTTTCACATAAGGCTCTTCTTTTCTCTTTCCTTTTTGGTTGAGAATACGTTGTGTGGCTCAACTGTTAACTGTAGCTCGTACACTTTTTCTCCACTAATCCTAAATAGTTTTTCCGCATAGTGAAAAAATGACCGTTTCATGCAGAAATAGGCAAAATTCTTATTATTTTTTCCTCCCTCTGAACAGAGTCACCTGGAGAAATACCAGACTTGGTTGCCACACTTAACATGGAGGGCGTTGGTGTCAAAGTTTCAGAAGACTCTGCTAGGTGTGTCAAAGTTTCAGAAGACTCTGATAGGTATGTAAAATTAATATATTAGAATTCTATACGATGGAGTAAAAAAATGAAATAAAAAATAATATATTTCCTTTCCCGTTTCAGTGACAGCTCCTCGTCAGACTCTTCTATTTCCCCGATCATTGTGCTTGAAAGTCTCGCTGACGATGAGTGTTCAAGCCAACCGACTCCTCATAAAACCAAAGATGAAATGTTATTCGAGGTTAGTATTTTAGTCTACTTTTTTGTTTCACTGTAGTGAAAAATATTGGCAAAAAAGTATGTTTTGTAATAAATCAATTACCGAGCTATCGGATCGGTACACGGTCGGGTGACCCGGACTCCCAACTCGGGTGTAAAAATAAAAATATGCGATGACTCAATTGACTGTTAATTATTTTTGGGTAGGATTTGCCACCAGTGGAGGAACTCACTGTGTCTCTACCAGATGATGCGCAAATAATGCCAGTCGGAACAATATCTACTATCATAAAGGAGATTGGTAAATGAAGACAGCCACACACAACACACAAACACACGGAATTGATTGTTGTGTGTTAATTAAATGTGTGGTGTGTCTGTTCAGTCATCATCCAGTCGCTGCAAAACTCGCCCCCTCTGACGGAAGACAGCATCATCTTTCGCTCCGATCGACTAGCTTTGGGCAAGGTAAGCTAATATTGAAGGTAAACTTCTTCTACTTCTGTATAAATTGCATTTTGTGCCATTACTTAAGCCTATCATATTTAAAGTAATAATTTTCACAGCACAAGGCTGTTTTTTTTTCGGGACGGGGCAAAATATTTCATTGTTAAACTTAATCAAATGAAAAATCATGGCTTTTGACCACGCAATGAGCCACAATGGCCAGCAGAGGGAAGCAAATCCCGTGATTTTCATTTCACTCCCCTAATCTAGGCTTCGTTTCCCTTTTTACTTCATTTTACGCGTTACGGTTATCCTTACGAGGGCTCAGGGGTGCTGGAGCCTATCCCACACATCTTTGGTTTGTCGATGGGGAGGACCCTGAATCGGTCGCCAGCCAATCGCAGGGAGCCATTGAGGAAAAACATCCATTCGCAATCCCCGCTAGGACAATTTTGAGTGTTCAACCAGCCCTAGCATGCAAGTGTTTGGAATTTGGGAGCTAAACCAGAATACCCAGAGAAAACTCGCACAAGCCCGGACAGGTAGTAACTCCTCAGAGGAAGGCCGGAACCCATCAAGGAACAAACCCCCCGCCTGAAAACCATCAGGCCGACATACTAACCAACCATCTGGCCATTTCCACCTTAGGACTCACCCACTTGAGAATGCTATATTAATTGAATGCCAAAATATTGAGCCACACAAACCCCCAAAACCAACTTTTCATCCCATTCCGTCGCCCAAGGTTTTTGAAGTCTTCGGACCCGTATCCAGACCCCTCTACATCTTGCGTTTTACATCTCCCGACGACCTCAACGCAAAGGAGGTGACCCTCGGACTGACGGTTTATTACGCCCCGGATATGAAAGAATACACTGGATACGTCCTTTTACAACAACTTCAACTGTGAGTCCCCGGATGCACAAGCAAAAGGAAATATCCCCATTGGGCCACCTTTTTAGGTATAAAATCTATTTCTCTGCAGTTCCAAGGGCTCGGACGCTTCTTGGAAAAATGATCAAGAACCGCCGCAAGAGGTACGTTCTACAATTTTGTGTCCACTCTTAATTTAGCACCGTGTAATTGGATGTGCATGTCTCTAAAATCTATTATTTGATATATGTGAAGAAGAAAAAAATTGGGGGTGGGGGGCTACCGTAATTTCTCGCATATAAGCCGTTTTTGTGACAAAAAAAATTATGGCTGAATCAAGGGTGTGTCTTATTTGCACAAATTAGACTTGATATGCTCGAAACTGCAAGGTGACAAAGACGAAACGCCATAATGCAAGACAATGCGGTCATTTATTTCAAAATAGAGAAAAAATAAACAGATAAAGCGCTGAACAAAGGGCGTGGCTTATACGCGGTGGCGGCTAATACCTTGTTAATAATAATACTTGACCTCCAGATCAGCCATTTTTTTTCCAAAATAAGATTGTATTTTTGTATAGGTTAAATGGAGCGGATTCATCCATCGCAATAATAAAAAAAAGACAATAGGGTACTCGATATTCGATATAATTGGTCTCGTTACGTCGAATGTCAAAGTATTACAGTAATCCCTCGATTATTGCGGCTTCACTACATCCCTTTTTTTTCGGGTGGAATTTTTTTTTGTTAAAATTATTTTTTTAAAGTTTGATTGGATAACTTTATTCATCCCGTATTCGGGAAATTTCATTGTGACAGTAGCAAGAAAAGGCATAGTTATAAGTTAGACAGTACAGTCAAAGGCCGCAGAACAACAAAGCAAAAAGCACAAAGTACAAATCAAAGTCAATGGGATCATTAAGAATCACCAAATTATTAAGACAGAAAAGCAACAAAAACACAAAACGAGCAAGAGTTTCGGTAGCAAAAACGGATAGACTCAAAAAGATGAAAGTTGGACAAAAACTGAAACCTTAAAAATGTGTAAATCCACGTTAAAACTAAAAGCGGAAGCCACTCCCCTGTTCTCCGCTTGCTACTAGGACTCGCCACTGAAGTAAAATATATATATATTTATGTTTTTTTAAATAGGGGTGACCCTACTTCATTTATCGCAACCATTTCTGGTTTCCCTAAACCGCGACAATCGAGGGATTACCGTACTCCCCTCTCCCCAACATTTCAGCAACACATTTTTACTCTCTCGCACTCCAGTCTTTAGACTATAGCGACGACGAAATGGAGCACGAAGCCAAAAGGAAATTAAAAGCCCCTAGAAAAGCACGCAACGACCAAGGTAACACTAGCTCCCCGTGGAATGCCTCGCTCGCCAGAATGCCTTTGACCCTCCTTCCAATGGCCTCATTGTTGACTTTTTTGTCGATTTCCAGAAAGCACTGCGCTCCCTCCCCGCTTAACAACACCACGAAACCCATCTTTGTTGTGGAAGCGCCAAGAGAACAACAATCAAACACCTCATTACCACTCAAATCAAGCAACGCTCCCTTATGAGTATAGCGCCCCTCGCGCTCTCCCCCCCACCTCCTACGGACCCCCCCCAGTCCATTCTCCGTACAGCGTTCCTCCACCCCCTTACGGCCCCCCACTCACCTTCTCTCCCTTCGCTCCAGCTCCCCCGCCGCCGTTCTATTGCCCGCCATACGCCCCTCCGCCGTGGCCACCGTACTACGTTCCATTCTCGGCACCTCCTCCTCCACCACCTCCTCCTCCTCCACCTCCTCCTCAGTGAATAAAATTCTCCAAGTTTTGAAGCGCAACTCAAAGCCGTTGCAAGCGTCCAAGCAAATATTCCAACGCCGGATGAGTAACAAAGTGTACCATATTGGTCCAGGAAACATCATGTTTTTTTCAGGTACATTTTTACTCATTTCAAGAAAAAGGTCATTGATTGGAGCCCCATTTCACTTCCTTGTCTATTTTTTTTGCAGAATTGGTATTTGATAAGGAATTTTCTTTGTAATATGAATTCATTCATTTGTCAAATTTTCATTTCACGCTTTTATGACAGGCTGGAGATATTTTGTTCCCATATTTTAACCCTTCAACCTCCAGGCACTTGTAAATAATTCTTGACATCCAGATCAGCCATTTTTTTTCAAAATAAGATTGTATTTTTTTGTATAGGTTAAATGGAGCGGAATAAAAAAATGCCCATCCACGAATGGTTGTTCTTTGTTTTTATTATCTGATCTCCAACATTTATCCTCCTAGGACAAGGGTGTCAAACTCGGGTTGGTTCGCGGGGCGCTTTAACGTTAACTTGATTTCACGTGGGCCGGACCATTTTAGATAGAATACTTAGATTTTTTTTAAATATAACTGGATTAAAAGCCCTGAATATTCAGTTTTTTTATAGATCTGAAACAATGTTTATTTGAGGTTTTTTTTAGATTTTACAAAATGATTTTTGAACTAAAAACACAGAAAAAATTGATTAAATAATTACAATTATTGATTTAAAAGGGTGAAGATCAGGAAATTGAATATACATCTATACTCTTCATTTGAATTTGATCCTAAAACAGAAAGTCGGCACCCATGATTTACTTTCCCGGGCCACCCAAAATGATGCGGTGGGCCAGATTTGGCCCCTGGGCCGCCACTTTGACACATGTACCCTAAATAGTCAGTTTTTATAGATCTAAAGCAATGTTTATTTGAGCTTTTTTTTCTTAGTGATGGAAAATGTCTTTTAATCATGTTTTTTATTTCAAATGGAAACAAAATATTTTTTAAAGTGGAAAACGGAAAATATTTGTATATTTATTTTTAGATTTTTCAAAATGCCTTTTGAACTAAAAACAATAGAAAAAAATGGTTTTAAAAAATTGCAATGATTAATTTTAAAAAGGGGAAAATCAGGAAATGCAATATACATCTATAACCATTTTAATTTGATCCTAAAACAGAAAGTCGGCACTCATAATTTACTTTCCCTGCCCACACAAAATGATGCGGCGGGCCAGATTTGGCCCCCGGGCCGCCACTTTGACACCTGTCTCCTAGGATAAAGAACACATTCTTTTGAATATGTTTCTTCCAACTATTATGATTATTTTTTAATGCTATTTTGGAGCATTCCTCCCGACAAAAACAACCCCATTTCACCCAGTCACGACCCCCCAAAATCCAGATCTCATAGGATAAAAAGTCTTTCAAACCGCCGCCCCCATTTCGCCACCTCGGAAAAACATTCACCGGAGACGCACGCTCAAATATCAACACAAAAGCGCACACAATACACACAGGTAGACGCCATCCGCGTGGCAAATGTGGCGGTGTTTTCTGTAATTAGCTGTTGTGGTACCTCGGTGAGCCATTGGCAATTCTTCCATTCATTTTGATACAAGCCTCCAAAGACTGCAGATGCCTGCTGTGTTTATTAAAATTATAATAACCCTTTACTCATTAGGCCATCTCACAAACTGACAGATTGGTAACAAAACACACACACACACACACAAATACACACAATGGAGCCGTTAGAAAACATGCATAATAATAATAAGAGGCAGGGAGGTATAATTAGTTTATCTTTGACTACACAAAAAATGTTTAATTTGCTCAAGTATTTGACTTTAAATCCTCATAAAATATTTAGAGCAGGAGTCGGGAACCTTTTTGACAGAAATAATTCATAAGTGTTATTTTATGAGAGCCATATACATAAAAAAATGAGACTTTTTAGTCATTTTATCACTTTTAAAGTACAAAAAAAGTCTGGATTCTTTTAATAAGATATAACATTGTTGCTAAGCAATGAGCTAAAGCTACATTTTAGCTTACAGGCATGTGCACTCATCCAAAGAGCCGCATTTGGCTCGTGAGCTAAAGGTGATTTTGAGCATCAATGCCTGTATAAAAAGGCAGGTGAGCTTAAACATGTTAAATTATGCTGCTTTATATATTTAAAAAATACAATAAAATCAATATGTGGCTATTCTGACAATTGTTCTCAGTTTAATCATAATTGAAAATATGATTACCCACAAATATAAAACTTATTCTTCCTCTCTCCAGGCAGAAAAAAATGGACGGACATATTGTGGAAATATTGTGTGCATAATTCTTTAGAGAACTTGTCAAAAGATGGCGCTCAAGAGCTTTAATTTTAAAGACAATTTTGCTGAAACAACAGCACAACTGTAAATATCTTCATATAACATAAGGAAAACATATTTTTTAATAAGGAAGTACCAAAAAAGGGGAAAAAGTGTCGGACATTGTACTATAAAACAATCATAAATAAGATCATTTATGTCAATTCTGCTTTATAAATCAGATGTGCAAAAAAATTCAACATATACATTATTTCTGAATTATTTCCATTATTTTATTACTAAAAAAAATCTTTGCATTCCAAACAGATTTCATAATTATCTTATGTCGCGAGAAACAACATTTGCAGAGATAATTTAACTTTTGAAATGTGTATCTGCTTGAAAAATGTTCATAATGTTAAAACTTCTTTTGAAATTGTTGAGATTATTTTGTAGAAATGGACTTGACAGATGTTTTGTGTTTTTGAGTGAGTGTTTGACCAGTATTTCCAGGGGTGTGTAGTGTAGTAGATAGAGCAGGAACCCCAGGGTGAGGGATTAACAAGGAGCCAATGTGCAAAAAGTTCATGTTTGGTCTCTTAGGGAGATCTTTAGCACCCCCGCTAATCTGCCCATAAAAGGAGCAGGGCAAGAATAGCAAAAATAGAGCATGTTATTGTTCAGACTTGCAACCCCAATTTCATTTTCTCAAAGCTCAAAGAGCCAAGTGTCATCTGATGCTTCACCCCCCCAAAAAAAGAAAAAAAAAACACTCAGTAGATGAAGATAAGAAACTATTGTTGTCAAAAAAATGACCATTTTTCCATTTTTTTTTTTTAGGCTCTTCTACTGGACGGAAGGATCCCGGCAGAATAACCACGGAGGACGTCTTCGGCTTTCCCCAAGGTACGAGGATGCTTTAATTGACATGTTTTCTCATTATTACTTGCTATTTGCCGGGATTAACATTTTGGGCGGTGTTTTTTTTAATTTTGGTGGAGAATTCTACTGGGATGGAAGGGTCGGGGGTTCGATTCCCGGCTAGGGCTGCCCGCTGTCAAAGTGTCCTTGAGCAAGACATTAAATCCTAAATTGTTCTCAATGGGTTCGGCGACACTCGACCAATCGTTGCGCTTAAAAATATCAATATATGCACAAACTGTGTGTGTGTGTGTTAAAATTATTTGTGACGCTGACATTTAAATAAGTTTGCCTGCTTTAAAATATAGTGGAAAAATTGTGGTATACATTTATGTGTATATATATATATATATATATATATATATATATATATATATATATATATATATATATATATATATATATATATAATAAATAATAATACGTTATAGTAAAATAATGACACATGAACAAAATAAGCACATATTATTGTGGTTCTTGTAGAGGGACCAAGATAAATGCCAGTAGAAACTAGGGCCATTCTGTATAACAGAAATAATACAAAACATGACATTTAAAAAAAAAAAAATATATATATATATATATATATATATATATATATATATATATATATATATATATATATATATATAAATGGTAACTATATTCTGCAGATACATCTTTTGTAAAAGTGGATATAATGTAGTGCTCAATTCAGTTCAATTCAGTTGAAAGTCTAAATCAAGAGTCTATCAACAAGTTAGACGCAAAGAGCCAAAATTTGAAACTGTGCAGAGATAAAAGAATCTAATCTGTTAATTTAAATTAAAAAAATATATACATAATGTATCTTTTGTTTTGAAATGGCCCTGAAGAATTTCAGAGTGTTTTACGACAGAATAAAACTAAGAGAAACGTGAAAAGAGGCAAATAGCCACAGTATATACAAAATATGATACAAAGCACTTTGGCCGGGCGGGAGCCGCATGTGCCTCGAGAGCCGCAAGATCGCCACCCCTGATCATTGTCTTGCAGCAGTCCAAATAACTTAGTATATTTTATATGCTACTCTATTTGTCAAAGTCCAAATTGAGCTTCCAAAAGTGGGTCAAAATGACCCACATGCATTTATTATAGAATCCAATAAAAAAATATATATATATATATATATTTTTTTAATTAACTATGCCTGTCAGGAATAAATAAAAACAGACTAAATGACAAATATCTTCCTCCAGGAATGTGGGACATAAAAGACAAATATTTGGGTTCCACCCTAAACTAGTCGTGCACCCATTTTAACAAATAATAAATCATTTTTTTTCTGCCTGTGCGCACAAATATTCAAAATAGGAAGATAATCGTGCGTCTTAAAGTCCAATACTTGAGTTTCCTGTGGATGACTGTAACTGGCCAATAGCGGGCAACCGGGACGTCTCTAATTAAAATGAATGTACAACAATAATAATAATGCTAAAATAAAAAGTCAATGAAAGTCATTAGTGGAGCGTGGAAGGGTTTGTCTCCTGCCACTTTTCTTATCTTTTTTTCTCCTAAATAAATAAAGAAATTAAATAAATCCAGGGAGCCAATGAGTTTCCGGGGAGGACAAATAAGCACGCTGCTCATTAGCGACTTTGCCTGATTATAAGAAATGCAAAAGCTGTCAGTAAAGGTTGACTAATTCACATTTTTTTTCCTGTTTTAATTGACACGGATTTGCTTTGATTGGAATTCAATTGAAATGGCTTCTCTAAGTCGCTTATCAAAACGTCGGGGAAGGTTTTCGCTTCAAGAAAATGGAAGCATAATTAACAATGTCATATTATGATGGTATCATCTTAATCATAAATCTTTGTTTTTAGGGAAAAGGTCAGATTAAAAAGGTCAACGGACTGTTTGTGGCCCTTGGAAGCAGAAATGATGAATATAATGGAATATTGAAGAAATTATTTGGAGGAATATTGCTAATATTGCCAAAACGGCAGTATTAACATTGACCAGCAGAGGGTGCCAAAGTCAGATTACGTGAGTTCAAAAATCATTTTTCTCGCTTGCAAATATCCAAACATGAGCATTGGAGTCTAATGTACTTTGAATATATGTATATATTTTTTTTACATAATAATCGTGTAAATATGCTAGTTTACTTAAATAAGATGAATACAGTATAATAGTGTTTATATATTTATAAGAGGAATTTTCTCAAAGAAAATGGTGTTTAAACAGGCCCTCGAGCAACTCACTGTTTTTGGTGAGTTTTGATTTTTTTATGTGGTGTGTTATGTATCCAAATTTAAGAAAAATATACATATGAAATCCTGACAGAATATTTTTGCTATGAAATTGACAGCAAGGCTTTCTCATCAGTCTAAAATGCTAAAACAAAAATACATTTTTCTACATGAAGCCAGGACAGGAAACCATTTTTAAGTAGAGGAAGTAAAAAAATAAATACAAATAAATAAATAAATAAAGGCAGCATTCACCCACCCATCAGCAAAACAGGCTAACAAATATATCCACACAACAAAAAGGAACAATGTCGTTAAAGCATGACTGGGCACGAGGATGCTGACAGACCACTTATAATTCTATTTATTTATTAATTTTCTTACAATTCCATCCCATTTAAAGTGCTGTAAAGTGAAGTGTAAGCATAGATCTTAAATCCACTCCATCTTGGGCCTTCCATAGGTTCACTGTCATCATCATTTTTTGGACTTTTTTTAAAACGTTTAAAGATTCTATTACAAAAATTGGGACCTCAATGGTGATTATATTTCCCTTGTTGTTTTTGTCTCTAAATTTTGTCACTTAGAGATGCTACCATAAAATTGCACAATTCCAATTTTATGTTTGACACATTTAAATACTATAATTTTCCTGCACATATTAGCCACCTCCACGTAAAAGCCGCACCCTTAAAATGGCTGAATTTGACAATTTCCCTCCTTATTATATATATTTTAATAAGGAGTGCAAATGTGTTACTGTGAAGGGAAATCCTTAAGAAAAATCCTATTTCTGAGATACTGTATGAATCAAAAATTAAATATATGTAAAAGATACAAATAAACATGTTCGCGGGCGGCTTTAACGTCAACTTGATTTCACGTGGGCCGGACCATTTTAGATATAATATTTAGATTTTTTTTATAAATTGATTAAAATAACTAGATTTAAAGCCATGAATATTCCGGTTTAAATAGATCTAAAACAATGTTTATTTGAGCTTTTTTTAGACTTTTTTAGATTTTACAAAATGATTTTTGAACTAAAAACAGAAAAAAAATGGATTAAAAAATGACAATTATTGATTTAAAAGGGGGAAAATCAGGAAATTTAATATACATCTATGCTCTTCATTTGAATTTGATCCTAAAACAGAAAGTCGCCACTCATCATTGACTTTCCCTGGCCACACAAAATGATGCGGCGGGCCAGATTTGGCCCCTGGGCCGCCACTTTGACACCTATGGTGTAGGTAATGCTACTTTTAAAATAAAAAGGTAAACTTTAATTCAAAATGGTATGCCAGTACACGACACCCGTTTGGCCTTTTAATAACATCCCACTAGCTAGCATTAGCATTAGCATGACCGCCACTTTTCCAACACAACCGTTTACTCATAAACCCACGAGCTAGCATCCCTATATCCCTAAAATAACTAAAATCTCCCGCCACTTTCCAACAAACGTCGACTAGCATCGCTAAGCTAAATAAATAAAAAACTCTTTCTTTCCGTGTTACGACCGCCATTAAAACCGCTTAGCTCGTAGCGCCTCGTACGATTAACGGAACGTCGAATGGATTCTCCCACCTGCTCGTATTTTAAACAAAAAAAACGTGTCTTTTTCCTCTCCCCGCGGCCACCGAAACTCCCCGTAATTAAATCACGCCGTGCGTATATTCCTATCGTTCAAACCGGGCGTCTCATTAACCGGTTGAAACGGCCGCCCGGTTCGAATCTGCGCTGTTTTTCTTTCTCAAAATGAGCCTTTAAAGGTGAGATAAGACGGAAAAGATGATTGCGTTCCGCCTCGCTTGAAAACCCAAGAGTGTTTTTAAGTTGCTTCATTATTTAGACAAGGTAGGATAGCAAACGGGAGCCTTTCCTTTATTTCATTATGAGGAGCGCAAAGGAATCAAGTACGGCAATTGTCCAAAGACTTTTAATTGGATGTCTAAAGCGCCTTCTTAATTGACTTTTGTATGGCGGCTAATATAAAAAGCGTGCGCCCCAAATTGAACCCAGGGGGTCAGGGTTGGAAAAAAAAAAGAAAATAAAGAAAAAAAGGAAAGCGTAGAAGAGGAGACAAGCTTTTTTTTGATGACTTGAACGCCGGACGCTGGAGCAAAAAATTCAATTTGGAGAAGCTCACGTTGACTGCTTGATTTTCTCCAACAAGTTACCTGTAATAGCTTTCCTTACTGTCGCCTTAATTAAGTTTTCACAGCAATGCATTAGCCAGGGAACGCCACTAAAAAAAAAACTAAAACTTAACACGTGTTGCCCCGGTGATCAGAACACACACCTTCTATCGCACATCGTTGAAATTAAAAAGGTCGCCGACGACGACGCTCGAGGGGGAGCGATAATATAGTCAAGGAGCATATTCATTAAAAGTAGAAAATTGATCGTTCGTCCGTTCAATGGCAAAATATACAATTAGAGTAGAGCTTTTGTTGACAAAAGCACTTGATGACAGGGAATTTACTGTAATTTTTTGCCACATGATTTGATTTACAGTCAAAATAACGTGTTAACGGCGTAGAAATGTTACACTATCTTAATTGTAGGTGAGTGGGAATAGTTTTCAAATTGATTGTTTCAATCCTACAGTTTTTGGAATTGGAATTAGACCAAAAAAAGCACTTGATGACTGTTAATTTACTGTATTTTTTTCCACAAACTAAGTATTGTTCAATCCAACATGATTTGATTCACAGTCAAAATCATCGTGTTCACGGCGCAAAAATGTTACACTATCTTAATCCACCAAGTGAGTGGGAATAGTTTTCAAATTGATTGTTTCAATCCTACGGTTTTTGGAATTGGAATTAAGTGACAAAAAGCACTTGATGACCGTTAATTTGGTGTATTTTTTTCCACAAAATGAGTATTGTAAGATCCAACATGATTTGATTCACAGCCAAAATAACGTGTTATCGGCGTAGAAATGTTACACAATCTTAATCGTAGGTGAGTGAGAATAGTTTTAAAATTGATCGTTTATCCGTTGAATGCGAAAATATACAATGGTCAATTATCCTAGGGCTTTTGTTATTGGAATTAGGTGACAAAAAGCAATTGATGACCTTAAATTTGGTGTATTTTTTGCCACAAAATAAGATCCAACATGATTTTGATTCACAGTCAAAATAACGTGTTAACGGCGTAGAAATGTTACACAATCTTAATCCACCAGGTAGGTGGGAATAGTTTTCAAATTGATTGTTTCAATCCTACAGATTTTGTAATTGGAATTAGGCAGCAAAAAGCACTTGATGACTGTTAATTTACTGTATTTTTTTCCACAAACTAAGTATTGTCATACCTGTCAACCTCTGCCGATAACTGCCCTTATAAATGATTATGATTCCCCTTACAAACCCCCCAAAATTGTTTTGGGTGTTAACGGCGCAAAAATGTTACACTATCTTCATCCACCAGGTGAGTGGGAATAGTTTTAAAATTAATTGTTTTTCCGTTGAATGCGAAAAACACAATTATCAATTATCCGACAGCTTTTGTAATTGGAATTAGGCGACAAAAAGCACTTGATGACAGTGAATTTACTGTAATTTTTTCCACAAACTAAGTATCGTAAGATCCAACATGATTTGATTCACAATCAAAATAACGTGTTCACGGCGCAGAAATGTTACGCAATCTTAATCCACCAAGTGATTGGGACTAATCTTTAGAAAGTAATCTTAGTTAGTTACAAAGCGTAATTTTTGTAAACGGAACATTTGCCGAGGAGGGCTCAATTTAGTATAAAAAAAAAAAGATGGATCATTTACGGGTCAAAAATCATCATATGTTTACGGCGCAGAAATATTTCACCATCTTAGGTGAGTGTGTCTAGTCTTTAAAAACTAATCATAGTGACAGTTTGGAAGAATTGTAAACAGAACATTTGCTGAGGACGGCTAATTTTTTTAAAAAGAAGATGGATCATTTATGATGAATCACATTATTTTTTGCGTTATTTTTACTGCTTTAAGACTACGGCATCGGATTTAAAAAGCACGGAGCTCATAATCTGTGCGAGTGTGTGTGAGAGTGTGTGTGAGTGTGTGTGTGTGTGTGTAAGGCCAAGTATTTGGGTGTCCCCTGGTTGTCGAACGAGGACCCCGCGACCCGTTCCGATTTAAGGTGAGCCGCGGGTGGTCGGTTGGATTTCCAAAGAACAGCGAGTCGGGGCCACGACGTCTTTCCACCCAGACTATTAAACTATAGAGCACGCAAGCGGGGATTTTATTGGCCACAGATTGTAAACATGACACTTTGACTTTATTTATTGAAGAAAAATGACACAGATGACAAAATAATGGACATGTTCAGGGAAATATGGTAAAGGCTCATTTCCGTCTTTAGTCCCTGGGTTAAAAAGATTATTATTAAAATTAATAAGGCAACAGTTTTAGGACGGGACAAAATATAAGGAAGAAGCATATTAATAATGAAATAATAATGATAATGAAACACACAAATTGTTGCGTCCACTGCTTTGTGTTTTTTGTCTTTGCATGAATAATGTTGTATATTTTGGAATCATTTTTAATTAAGAATCTCTAAATTATGATTTCAATGTCCAATAATTGGGCAAGTGACATACTTTTCAACTTAATTGTTTAATACTAAAACAATGCACTTGCCAAAATAGAATACAATATTTTTTTATTCCAATTCCCAAGACACTTATTTGTAAAAATGTGTTTAAATAAGTATCCATACTATTTTTTTGAATTTTTCTTTAACACTTATTTTGGACTAAAATACAATTTCATGCTAGTTTTTAGAAGCAATTTGCTTATTTTTGCAAAATATGCCCTGATTTGAGTTGAGAGTTTGATTTATTTAATGAAGGGAAAGTAATATTGTATAATATTATACTATAATAATAATATAGTTTTTCCATTTTTGACACGACTTCAATTTATACTGACATGTTTTGCATCCTTTGTGATAGAAAAACATTAAATTAGAAAGGGTCGTTAAAGTAGTTTTGAAGTCAACGGTACAATTAGAAAAATTGGAAGATTGATTGATTTTTGTTTGTTTGTTTTCATCCAAAACTTTATTTAAAATTCCCTTGTACATCATATTTACTGTCATTTTCAATAGCACTTTTTTTGTTTGTTTTCATCCAAAACGTTATTTAAAATTCTATTGTAGAGCAGATTTCCTATCATTTTTAATAGCTAAGATATTTATTATTCCACTTTCAGGTTCATAATTCCAAAAAATTAATAAAAAGGCAGCACTACATAATTAGCACAAATATATTCTGTACATTTCTATTTGAAATAATTAATTCCTGCCACCACATTCGGAGCAAAATAATCCCTCCTATGTGGAAATATTCCTGAATCTGATTAGCATTCCCGTATTTCAAAATATTTGCAAATTGAAAAGTTGATATCATCATAACATCTTTCTTCTTTATGTGGGGTGTGCAAAGTTGTACGTTTCTTCTGCCACCCCAATTAAAGCCGCATTTTCCATTCTATTCCCGCTTGGGCTCCTGGCAAAGTCGGACCCGCCTTCTCGCCAGCGAGCGCTTCTCTCCGGGGTGCCGTAGTAACTCAGTGGGTGGGAAGCGTCACCCCCTTTTTTCCCGCAGCCCCGGTCTTAACTCCCGACCAATTCCTCTTCCAATCACGTCCACCCCCCCGCCCCCCCTTTCTCCGGGATCCAATAAGAGCGTCCCGGGTACCTGCGGGTGGCTCCCCGGCTCGTAGCCAATGGGAGTGGGCCATTTGGGCACGGTCGCGGGGGGTTCAAAGCTGCTCGGTAACAATGAACCAGAAGAAGGAGAAAAAAGAGACGTGGTAGTAAAATGCTGACCTACTTTTTTCGCCCGTTTCTACACACTTTGCACGGCCTCTGATTGGCCGAGAAATCTTGCCGCATCTGCAAAAACGACCAATAAAAACGATCCGAATTCTTTTAACGTGACGCGTACTAGCGAGGCGTCTTGCTATTGGCGGGATTTTCAGGAATACTATCTTTCTTAATGGATTTTTAGTTGACGACATATTTTGAAAGTAGTGCGTTGGATAGTGGGTCGGCCTCGTGGTTCTGGGGTCGAGGGTTCGATTCCGAGGGGGGTGCTAATATGTTCTCGTGCTATTCAGGTACTCCGGTTTCCTCTTACATCCCCAAAATATGCATGCTAGGCTAATTTAGCGCTCTAAATTGCCCCGAGCTACGATTGGTTGTCCTTTGTGTCCTCGTGGCCTGCAATTGTCCGTCCACCAAATCAGGTTGTCTCCAGCCTGGTGCCCGTAGTGAGCTGGGATAGGCTCCAGCACCCCCCCACCCCCCCGTGACCCTTGGGAGAAAAAGTAGTTCAGAAAATGAATTTGAAAAAAAAAAATTTCCAAATAGGACGGCTGAGTGGTTAATGGGTTAGGCTTGCAGTTTTAGGGTCGTGGGTTCGATCCCAGGGTGGTCCTTTGTGGAGTTTGAATGTTTTACCCGGGCTGGCGTGGGTTTTCTCCGGGTACTCCGCTTTCATCCCACATCTCAAAAAATATGTGCCATAAGCTAATTGTATGCTAACTGGCCCTTAGCTATGATTGGTCGTCCTTTGTCTCCTCATGTCCTGCGATTGGCCGGCCACCGATTCACCGCCCGGTGCCTGCAATTAGCTGGGATAGACTCCGGTCCGGCACCCCCCGCGGCCCTTGTAAAGATAAGCCTTTCAGAAAATGAATGAATGAATATTAACATATTTTTGTTTTGTTACATATTTTGCAAATATGCCATCAGAAGCATTTTGTTCCGTCAAAGTACGTTTGTAGGAAGTGACTTGCCCAACCCGCCGGGCTGGGAAGGACGGTTGCGGGGGCGCTTGACCCCCGCGCAATCACGACCGTGGTAATAACAATTTCAGCGTTTTCATTTGGCGTCTGGATAGTTAGCGGCAGCTTTATCATCGTCGGGGGGACGCCCTCATTAATCACCACGACTCATTAATTTTTATTTCCAATTTTTATTTATTTGTACTTTATCATTGAGTTATTTGGTGACTCAAAGCTGCTTTTTTATTGGTTTACTTTGATGACATTGTTGGGGATTTTCGTGTCAATTTGTCAAGTGTTATATGAATAGACTGTTATTCGGAAATATGGAAAACAAATGTTATTTTGAAAAATTAATTCACTCTTGTGGATTATTACGAAAAAAGTACCTTTGAATTGCTCGTGGGCAAATCAGCATAAAGGCAAATTTGACCAGCAAGTCTCGTTTAAACGTGATTGAACATATTTGTGAGCTAGCTAGGTTGATCGCTGCCGATTGGACGTCTATAGTCGTCCATATTTTGCATTTCTGACATAGCCCCTCCCCCTGGAAAACAATTAATCTCGGGATGGAAATATTAGCATAAACAAGCAGCCCTGATTGATTTGTTGCCACAAAATAGTGATAAATGCACATTTGTCACTCATTTTTTACATCACAATGATGGTTCAAATAAAATATGGCATCATTAACCTTATCAATGTAGACTGATTGATTGAAATGCCACAACTATTTTTTATGACTTCCATAATGAGACTGTGCTATATTAGTAAGATTTCAATGTTTGTATACATCCAACTTTAAATGAGTCACATTTTAAAGGCTTTTTAAGAAGGTGTGTCAAAGGTGCGGCCCGTGGGCCGGAAGTGGCCCAAAAGAGTGAGGGGCACGGGCACTGTGTAGCTAATTCATACTTCATTTGAATTTGATCCTAAAACAAAGTCACAAGGCACTCATGATTGACTTTCCCGGGCCACACAAAATGATGTGGCGGGCCAGATTTGGCCCCCGGGCCGCCACTTTGACACCTGTGGTATACAGAATCTGGTGGAAATTATTTCTGCTTTTGCCGAGCAATAATAAATTATTTTTCATGAATTGATATTCTAAAAGTAAGAAAACAATGAATTTTCCCCCAACAATATTTTTTCTTTCGCAAGCCCCGCCCACAACCCGCCCACAAGCCGCATTTGAGGTGGCGGCCAGACATTTGAAAGGTTTTCCTTTTCCGACGGACGCGGCCGTAAATCTGGCTGCACTCTGCCCGTTCTTCTTTTAGCATTTAAGTGTCGGCTCGTCCTCGTGTCAATTGGTCTGAAAATGAATGATGGGCGGTGCCGCTCAGAAGTTACTTTTGCCGGCGCCTGCCTGTCGTGCGCGATCAAACCGTGCACTTACCCAAAGCCCGCTGGTAAAGAGGGTCCGCCTGCCTGCCTGCCTGCCTGCCTGCCTGCCTGCCCGCCCGCCCGCATCTTCCCAACTCCCGCCCTAATTAGGTGATCAATTATTAACACGCCCATAGACTGACTTCCTGAATAAGTCATGCATTTAAGAAGTTTCGAGCCCACTGCAAATGGGGGGGATGGTGGGGGGGGGATTTGCTCAAATATTTGTTCTTCTCCCTTGAAAGAAATGTGTCCCTTGTCAAAAAAAGGGTGGGGCTAAGTCGAATAGTATGTGTCTAGTGTGATTGTTTGTTTTGGTTAAATTGGATTGCGTCTTCCCGTCGAGAGTGGTTTGCGTGGCGGGCTCGCAGGTCGGAGGCCGAGGGTTCGATTCCGGGGAGGTGGATTTTGGATGTCGTGAGCAGGCTTTGGTGGGTTTTTTTTCGGGTGCTCCGGGTTCCAAGACATCCAGCGTAGGCTAATTGTATGCTGACTTGTTCCTAGCTATGATTGGTTGTCCATTGTTTCCTTTTGTCCTGTGATTGGCCGGCCGTTGATTCACCGCCTGGTGGCTGTAGTGAGATGGGATACGCTCTAGCACCCTCGTCTGAGGTTACGTCGTTCAGAAAATGAATAGTAAAACTTTGTAAATAGAGCAGTTTAGGGGTCGAGGGTTTGATTCCCAGTAGGCCCCTCTTTGTGGAGTTTGCATGTTCTACCAGGGCTTGCGTGGGTTTTCTCTAGGCGCTCCGGTGTCCTCCTACATCCCAAAAAGATGCATGCTAGGCTAAGCTAGCTGGCTAACAGTCTAAATCAAGGGTGTCAGACTCGGGTTGGTTGGCGGGCCGCTTTAACGTCAACTTGATTTCACATGGGCCGGACCATTTTAGATAGAATATTTAGATTTTTTTTATTAAAAGAACTGGTTTAAAAGCCCTGAATATTCTGTTTTTTTATAGATCTAAAACAATGTTTATTTTAGCTTTTTTAAATATATTTTTAGATTTTACAAAATGATTTTTGAACTCAAAACACAGAAAAAATTGATTAAAAAATGACAATTATTGATTTAAAAGGGGGAAAATCAGGAAATTTAATATACATATATATACTCTTCATTTGAATTTGATCCTAAAACAGAAAGTCAGCACTCATGATTGACTTTCCCGGGCCACACAAAATGATGCGGCGGGCCAGATTTGGCCCCCGGGCCGCCACTTTGACACATGTGGCCTAACCCTAGCTCTGATTGGTTGTCCTTTGTTTCCTTTCGTCCTGTGATTGGCCGGCCACCCGTTCAGCTTCAGGGCCTGCATTGGTCCAGCTGGGTTATTTCACCACAATGCCAAAAACCCAATATTTCCAGTCCACTCCAATTCCAAAAGTGCGTCACATTAAAAAAATATAAAAAATTGTAATGGGTGACTGTTGAAGTGCCCTCGAGCAACGCGTTGTCCCCACCTCTCAGCTCAAATAGCACAGCGCTCTTTGCGTGCCTCTCTCCGTCTGCGTGCAATGCGTGTACGACAATGGTGTCGGATCCAAGAAATTAAACAAAGGCGAAATATAAATAGATATTAGTTATTCATACAATAGCAATTAGCAGTCTTTTTGTCTGTCCTCGAATGCAAAACATTGTTTTTACGGTCTTTTAAGACAGAAAAAAATTGTGTCAGTTATGTTTTTGTCTGCTTACTTCTGTTATGTCTTCTTCAAATTTCATCCAGGTGAATATTGTTTAATATAGTTACATATAATATAAATTACAGATTAGAACTAAGTCGATTTTCTTTTAGTTTTGAGTCAATTGGGCTTAAAATAATTGAACTAATGCTCTATTTACCCGTTTAAAAATAAGCAAGAAATCATAATCATTGAATTGTTTTTTTTCAATTGACTATATTTTAATCAATTGTTTATGCGTATTTGTCCTTGAAGAATAAAGTTGCTTTTGGCCTAATTGAAACATGGTCTTAATAAAAAATAAAAATCAACAACAACTGACTAATACGCATTTTGACTTTATGCGCATTGTGCCCCCCAAAAAAAATCAATTTTCTTATTTTCCAAAATGGCAGCCTGGCGAGGTTAATTTAGGAAAAGCCAAATAAGAAAGTCGGCAAGCGGACTTTTATGAGCTGACTTTCACAATCTCATTTGTTTTCTTTGACACGTTCAAATTAAGACCGGTCCTTTTTTTAATACACCTTGCCCAAGTGGGATTGCTTAAGTGGTGCTATTCAATTATGAAACTTGCCACATTGGTAATTATTCAAGGCCGTAACGTATTGTTTTATGGGCTGGATGGTGTGCGCAGGTGAAAATGAGATGCTTTTAATGCCCGCACCCAGAGGATTCTTTCTTGCCACGCTAATGTCTGGCTAGCCCATCTGAGGGGGGGGGCGGGCAATGCACCAGTTGGGGGCGTTTAACAACAACCCCCCCCAAAAACAAAATCACATTTAGACAAAGAAACATTCAGCCACATCCAATCAATAAGATTTCTTCTTCTTTAAGGTTTTGGTTTGCAAGGAAAAACTCCAAAAAGACACATATGTTGTACCCTGTATTTATTTATTTTTGAAACACGGAGAAATAATCACAATAGTGATTGGTTGTTGCTTCTTCATCAACACAAAAACCCATAATATACAATTACGTACACCCATATATCAGTGGCGGTCCGTGCATTTTCTCATAGCGCCTTCAACGAATCGATCCAACCCTCAAAAACTATTTCATGGCTATAGAACCTCGACTGCAGTTACAGCTGCGACACATAAAAAATAATCAATAATAACCTCATACAATTGAAATATTATTTCGGAATATAGCCATATTTGACTCACCAAAAATCCTTTTTAACTGTACACAATATCCATCTTCCTTTCTTTCTTCCTTCTTTTCTATGGCCATCGAAGCTAATGCTGAAAGTCGAGCCTGTCCTGTCGTATTTTTGGCATAGTCCGTCTTGAAAATGGCTTTAAATCGACACAACAATATATTTGCTTGTGCAGCTCGCTCCAGATACAGTTTGTTAGCTGGCTCGTCCACTCTATCATAGCCAATCATAGTTGGTGAAAGCGATGACGTATCTCTACGCCTGCAAGAAGGCATTGTGATGTTGCCAACTCGAAATCTGATTGGTTAAAGCAACACAACGCCTGTTTAATGCAGCGGAGCCTGCAGAAGTGATTGTGAAGGCCTTGAGGCAGATTTCTGACCCTGGCAACAAATAATGGCTGAAATGTGATTGGTTAAATGCTTCAATTTGAAAACACACATCTGGAAGCAGTGTAACCAGGGGGAAAAGCAATGGAATGATTGTTATTATTATTTGGAATTATTTCATACGTATTGATGGACAAAATATAATATATGATTCAGATATTTCTTAGGCCAGCAGAGAAGGCCTAGAAGGCCCTGACGGCCCGCCACTGATAGATATATATATTTATCTTAAAGCGTATCTATTGGTGAACCCAACAGTACATGATTTGAAATGATAAAAAAACGTATAAAATAAGGGAAAAACATTTTGCCTCTTTGTTCGCTGTTTTGTTTTTATTTAGTTAACTTTGCCCCAGTTTTGATTATTTGTATGGTTATTTTTCATTCAAATCTGAATTTGTGCTTCAGCACTTCCAGTTCATAACAGAAACAGAACATTCTATAATGTATGCAAAAAAATGAACAAAAAATGTGTCAAATCAGCATTTATCCGAATAAGCGTTTACCTTTACGCCGATTCTAAAGTAGTCATTTCATTTTTTTTTGCATATTCTGTTTCTACCATTTCCGCCTTTTGTCAGTTCCATTCATTTTTTTTCCACTTGTACACGTAGCATTTTGTTCCCTTTTTGCTTGATTGTCCTTCATTTTTTTTCAGTTTTTTTTCTACCTCAAGGTTTCGTGATTTTTTTTTGTGTTAAATGAACACGACTTGCAAGCTTATCATTTTTTTGTGATGGGAAGGCAAATGCCTTTTTTTATTCAAATGCTAACAGGCGTTCCTGAAAATCAGTTCTAATATTAATACCCAAAATTAAAGTATCACAAAAATTTATTAATTGGCTACTCAACCTAAATTGGTCAACTATTTTTATTAAGGGAAAAAAGTAGGTGAAGTTTATTTCTATTCCCCTAAATTTTAACCATTTGACAAACAATAAGTATGTCCTAACTCTATATTAATCCATTTTTTTTCATTCAATATTCAGCTTTTTTTTTTTCCATTTTCTTGTTGATTCTCGACTTGTTGAGCTTGTAAATGTCAAAGCATGATGTCTCAATCCCAATTATTCCAGATGGCTCATTACTAGCAAGCCCTAATTAATCAGTCGCCCTGCAAATGAGTGAATGGGGGCGGGGTTTTAAATCAACCAATTAAAAAGGAAAAAAAAAAAACAGGCCCAATCCCAATTTACTATCTCAGCCTTCTCTCTCCGAGTTTTATTTATTTTGAATAAATGTCAATGGTCGAGAATAAATGGGTCATTAAGTAAAAAGCATGCTCCATCAGGTTCAAGTCAGGGGATTGATAAGGTAGACCTGTTGTTCACACACCGTCTAAAGCACGGATGTCAAAGTGGCGGCCCGGGGGCCAAATCTGGCCCGCCACATCAATTTGTGCGGCCCGAGAAAGTAAATGATGAGTGCCGACTTTCTGTTTTAGGATCAAATTCAAATGAAGTGTATTGATGTATATAAAATTTCCAGATTATCCCCCTTTTAAATCAATAATTGCAATTTTGTCATCCATGTTTTTCTTTGTTTTTAGTTCAAAAATCATTTTGTACAATCTAAAAATATATAAAAATATTTTCTATTTTACACTTTAATATGGAACATAATGATTAAGAGATTTTCCCTTACTAAGAAAAAAAGCTCAAATATATATATATATTTTAGATCTATTAAAAACGGAATATTAAATATTTATATATTAAATTTCCTGATTTTCCCCCTTTTAAATCAACAATTGCCATTTTTTCTGTTTTTAGTTCAAAAATCATTTTGTAAAATCAAAAAATATAAAAAAAGCTAAAATAAACATTGTTTCAAATCTATAAATAACTGAATATTCAGGGATTTTAATCCAGTTCTTTTAATCCATTTATTAAAAAAAAATCTAAATATTATAGTATCTAAAATGGTCCGGCCCACATGAAATCGAGTTGACATTAATGCGGCACTGCGAGCCAACCCGAGTCTGACACCCTTGCTCTAATGAGTTCAGATTCTGCATCTGTCAATACCACACATTGTTGATGAAGTGTGCGGTCTTCCTTCGATTAACGTGACTTCACTTATCGCCATTTTTTTTCTGCGATTAATTTTTTTTTTCAAATATATAGGTTTTTTTAAGTTCATAAAAATGTGAAAATCCACTCTGAAGCCACTTTTGCTACTAGGACTCCGCACTGAACAAACAAAAGTCGTTATAATAGGGGTGTTTCCTTGTTTTTAACAGGCAAAATGTCCGTCAGCAAGGCCACTCCCACTCAAGCGATGCTCCTGTTGATCTGAAAAAAAAATGGGAGTACAACAGAAAGGAACAAAGCCATCCAGAGTTTGACTTCCAGACCAGGATGATGACACCCACTTCTCCTTTTCAGGTAAATCATTTCACCCATATTTTAAAAAAAATATATATATTTTCTCTGTCCCAGAAAAAAAAATCGTTTTCTCTGTCGCTATTGAATACATTCGAATGAAGAAAAATCAACTACAACAAAAATCATTCATTTTTCGCTTATCCTACATGCGCGGAGGGGGTGCTGGAGCCCATCCCAGCCGATCACAGACACACCCGCGATTGGTCGCCACCAAAAAAAAATATATATATATATATATCTTTTTTCCTAAAAGTAAATCAGGTACTTTGGGCAAAACGCTAGAGGGCCCAGAAGACATTCGCTATCTAATGCATGCGCCTTTTTGCGTGCGCCTTTTTGCGCGTGTGCATGTGTGTGTGTGTGTGTATGTGTGTGTATGTGTGTGTATGTGTGTGTGTGTGTGTGTATGTGTGTGTGTGTGTGTGTGTATGTGTGTGTGTGTGGGTGGGCGGGCTCTCTTCATCATTCTTTCTCTCCTACTCACTCCCTGAATCTCTGGAGAATGTTTAAAGCCTCCTCTCTGGATTTCGAGGAGACATATTGTCTTCTGCTGAAACAGCCAGAGCACTAATTGGCTAGAGAGAAGTTTGGAGACATCACAGAGTGAGACAGACATTGTGTGTGGGGAGAGCGAGATAGAGAGAGAGAGAAAAAAAAGAGAGAGAGAGAGAAAGGAATGTTACAAAGACTAAAAGTACTTTAAAGCCATAATGGAGCTGTTACCAGACAGGCGCCGTTTGAAACCTTTATCAAGCCACTCCTTGCTCGCTTTGTCACATGCAAACACATCATAACAATATGCATACGAGCACATCCACACACACACACACACACACACACACACACACACACTCTCACACACACACACACACACACACACACACACACACACACACACACACACACACTCCATTTTTGAAAAATCGGCTGCGGTAGGCTCCAGCACCCCCCTGCGATTCAGAATATGAAATGAAAAAAATAAGGATTCTGTGTGTTTAATAATATCCACGGGAAAATACAACGTACTGAGTTGCATTTTAAAAAAATAATAATAATTTTATTTAATTTTATTTATGAATCAGGAAATTATATAAAAGGCCAATCCTGGATTTTTTTTTTAATATGGAAAAATGAAATAAGAACGTAAAGTAAGTAAAGGTGAACAAATATGGATTATGGTCAGAGCAGTATTTTGTAGGACTATCGTTGGCTTTTATTCGGGTAAAGCTTGCAAATTTTAACGCACCTTCTTCAGTATGTGAAATTAACTGCAGATTGTGGTTTTGCGTCTTCATCGTTTTTTACGACAAGACTTACGGTAGTTGAGACGCGTTGAGGCAACGATCCGAATAGGTCAGTTCTTTTGGACCATTTTCATTTGATAAAATCATGAATGGAGTGAGATGGAACTATTTGCTAGATGTTAACATTTATATTATTCCATTGAAGCCGCTTTTGGGCTGCCAATTTCACAGCGGCCGTCTGTAATTGCTTCCGCCTCGGGAGGTCGGCTTGTCTCTCCCGGTAGCAAACATTTCACCTGTCCAAGACAGGCGATGCGATGCAGCACGGGAAACCCCCGTCCTTAAAGGGTATGCAAAGAAGCCCGCTGATTGGCGTCAGTCAAAAGTCTTCTCCACCAACGGATCTCTTTCCAAAAATGCGCACTGGCGTTCGGACGGCCTCGGGGGTACCTGTCCGCCATGTCACAGAGACGGCGAAGACGCATTATTTATTCAGTGACTTTCTCAGGGGCCGCGGGGGTGCTGGAGCCTAGCTCGGATGATTATGGGCAGTGAGCAATGGCAGGGTACGCGTTAGACAAAAAAAACTTTGACGCTGACCTTAATATCTGAGGAAAGAAGGACGTCCACTGGTAGATGTCCAAAAGAAAAGAAAATGCGGTAGTCCGAATACGTGCGTTCTATGGTAAAATAAGAATAAATAAGGGTGTATGGTTGACAAGGACAATAGTGTTTTCCTACAAAATATTATTTATTTTGCCATGCTGTGCTTTGATAGGACCAAACAAATGACTATTTTAAATCAGTTTTGTGATATATATGACATTTTATATCAGGGTTTATAGATGCCAAGTACAATTGTGTTTTCTTATGTCCTACAAAATACTACAATACTGACATATATCGCAAAACTGATGTGAAAAAAAGTCATTTTTTGTATCCTATCAGAGTGCAGTATGAAAAAATAGGAAGGTTTTGTAGCTCACACTTGCCATTTATACACCCTTATATACGTATACTGTTATATATCACGATACTGATTTTTAAAAAAATAGTCAATTTTTTAGTGTCCTATTAAAGTACAGTATGGAAAAATAAGAGTATTTTGTAGGAAAACACTAGATCATGTTTTTCATCCATACATTCTGACATAAACTTTCATATATCACAATACTGATTAAAAAAATAGTCCTATTTTTGGTGTCCTATTAAAGTACATTATGAAAAAAATAGAGTATTTTGTAGGAAAACACTAGATGAAATTTTTCATCCATACACTTTGATATCGACTGTCAAATACAACAATGCTGATTTTTTTTAAAAAAGTCTCATTTTGGCAAAATAAGAATATTTTGTAGGAAATAGAACAATTTTACTGATCTTAAAAAGTCATTTTTTGTATCTTATCAGAGTGCAGTATGGTAAAAATAGTAACATTTTGTAGCTCATACTTGGCATTTATACACCCTGATATACGTATACTCTTAAATATCACAATCCTGATTAAAATAGTCCAGTTTTTGGTGTCCTATTAAAGTACAGTATGGCAAAATATGAATATTTTGTAGGAAAACACTAGATAGTACTTGTCATCCCTGATATATAGTGTCAAATATCACCAAACAGGAAAGAGCTTGTCTTTCTGTCACCAAATTTTGTCACAGTTCGTTTATTTTTTTATCTTTTTTATACCATTTACGGCTGATATAGTCAGTTTGTCTGTTGTGATTGTCAAGTGGAAGTGTTCTTCACTTTTTGACGTCTACGAGTTGAAAAAAATGGAGACATTCTTTTCATATTTCTTCTACTTGCTCTAAAAAATATGGACCGCATTCAATTTGCTGCTATTTTCAAGAACACGAACATTTAGGAATGTCATTTTTTTGCTTCAGGTTTTATTGCGATAACGGCAGAAATGATTATTGTGACACTTTATCTGCATCTTAGAGAAAGAAGGCAGTGGAATATTTATTAGTGCACACGCACGCTGTCATTGCCACTTTTTTTGCTGTCTTATTAAATTCTGCTTAACTGCTATTTTTATTGCTATCCTGGTGGAACTTGTTGTTTTATGACTTTTTGGCTGTCTTTCCGGTTGCCAGATAACTTTTCTCAGTTTTAATTTATACTCATCTCGGCTCGTCTTATTTGTTTATTTTTATTGTCGGGGCTTGTTTTTTGTGGTCTTTTATTGGTTTTGACACGGTTTATCTTTATAAATGGTGACAATAAATGCCTTCTGGGATATTTTATTTCCTGCTAGGTGATATTACACACTTTTAATTTTGAATGGCAATTATAGGTTCTTTTTTTAAAAATTATTGTTATAATTTGGTGTTTTAAAAAGATAGATAGTGTTGTGGAAACGTTCAGGGAGCTTCTTAATGTTGTTGTATTATATGATTATTATTATATGAAATTATAATATGTTTTGATTGGGAATAGTCGTTTATTTTAGTGTTTTTTTTTCTTCTGGAAAATGGCTGGCAACCTGTCCTAAGTGGGAAGCTAGCAGGTTTTCAGATTTATGTGAGGAACCTTTTAGCTCTAAAATCATTCATATTTGTTAAAATATGACTTATAAATTGACACTTGTAGGCCTTTTTTGTTGATATTTTGATTTGGTGGTGCTTAGGATAGCAAGAGGAAATTAAAAGATTGTTTAAAGCTATTTGATTGAATTTCTAGATGGAAGTATTATTAATCTGACGAACCGTTAGCGATATATTTTGAAATATGACTTATAAATTGAGACTTGTAGGCCTTTTTTGTTGATATTTTGATTTGGTAGTGCTTAGGAACTCAAGAGGAAATTGAAAGATTGTTTAGAGCTATTTGATTGAATTTTTAGATGGAATTATTATTATTAATGTGACGTACTGCTAGTAATATATTTTGAAATATGACTTATAAATTGAGACTTCTTGTTGATATTTTCATTTGTTTTGGTAGTGTTTAGGAAATCAGTTTGTGATTGAAAGAATGGTTAAAGATACTTGATTGAATTTCTAGATGGAATTAGTATTAATGTGATGAACCGTTAGCTATAAAACCATTCATATTTTTGGAAATACGACGTATAAATCGACACTTTTCGGTTTTCTGGGTTGATATTTTGGTCTATTTTGTAGTGCTTAGAAAATCAATGGAGATAAAAAAGATAAGTTAAAGTTATTTTACTGAATTTGTAAATGGAATTAGTGTTAATGTAATAAAAACCTTAACATACAAAACTATTCATATATTTCTAAATATGAATCAACACTTAGATTAGATAACTTTATTCATCCTGTATTCGGGAAATGTCATTGTCACAGTAGCAAGAAGGTGAGAATACAGACACAGAAAAAGACACCCTAGACATAAATAAATAGGTAATAAATAAGTTAATAAATCAATCAATATATGAATGAATAAATAAGCCTTGTAGCCTTTTGTTGATATTTTGCTTTGGTAGTGCTTAGGAAATCAAGAGGAAATTGTTAAAGCTATTTGCCTGAATTTAGTCAACTTTTAATATTTGCTAACTCCCGAATAAACGCTTATTCCGTATAACTGATTATCAAATGATAAAAAATGTATTTTGTTTGTTTTTCCAAGCTAGAAAGAACATAGTTAAATAGCCATTTGTTTATACAAGAGCCATTTTCCATTCTACATCATTTGCTAATTAATTGCATGTATATTTTAAAATAATTCTTCTCCAAATATGTATTTCTAATGAAATATACACCGCGTCAAAATATCCGTCCGCCGTCACGACTAATAAAGACTCGCCGTTTTGTGCCGGCCGGGATTTTGTCGGGAAGCCGTGGTGGTATTATGGATCTCCTAATTTCATATGCAGTGATTATTACGGAAGGGAATGCTGGGAATTGTTTGGGTTGGCGCACGCAGAGTAAATGAATCGTCCTACCGCCGCTCAATTCTCCCGACGAGAATGAATTAGGCTGATTGAACACTTCAATAAGTGCGAGTGCAAAAGCTCGCACGCTGACTCGCCGGCTGGGTGGAGGATACGCGGGTGAAGAAGAAGAAAAAAAAAAAGCCCGGAAGCCCCTTGCCATAACTCAGACGGCGGCGAAAGCGCGATCAATTTACACATCAAGCGTGGTATTGATCACGCTATTTAGCGCTCCGGTCGGTCCCCTGCCTTGCCCTTTCAATTAGCAGCGGGGAAAGAGCTGAATTATCGACAAAATCAACAATGCAGACAAGCATCAAACTATTTACTTTCTCCTTTCCGCCACACCGTTGACGTGAATCGCGGCCAAAGACGGCTTTATTTGTTCGACGGGGATTGGACGGAAAGGGGGGTGCCGGAGCCTGGCGGGGGACAGCCCCAAACTAACTAGTTGCCAGTGAGCATACAATTAGCCTACAAAGTGGAGTACCCGGAGAAAACCCACGCCAGCTCGGGGACAACATGCAAACTCCACACTGGGATGGAACCCCCGACTCCAAAACTGTGAGGCGGACTCGCTAACCACTCCACCACCGTCCCGTTAAATTTCATATTAAAAAAAAAATTGTTTCCGACGTTTCCAAATAAAATGGCCGCCACGCTGGGCGTGTAGACGTACAAAACTGTTTGGCGTGCGTGTGGATTGCAGCGATGATTTTTTTCTTTTTTAGTACTGCAACATTAATGGAGCACACGCGACCTTTTGTTGAACTTTGCCATAAAATGTGTTTGTGAGTGTGCGTGTCAGGGCGTCCACAGCGGAGACGTGTCTCTTAAACCTCCTCAGCCAGATGAGGAGAGACAGAATGCATCATATCAATAATTAAAAGACCAAAAAAAAGGAGGGAGGGAGGGAGGGAGGCTAGAAAGCAACCCGGACGGAGTCAATGGCAAAAATAGCATGTCAGTGTATTATGATAAAAGGATACTCGGGAGGATGAACGAAAGGAAGTAAAAATATGAAACGCTTCCTGTGAACAGTTTGACGTTTGAGGATGTAAACAAGACGTTTGAGTTCAATGAGGAAAAGTCGTGCACGAGTATGTTCTGAATTGTTGATCGTCATTCGTTCCCATTTAAATCCGCCTTGGCTTTTTTTTTTTTTACAGCCATTCAAGATTTTAGTGCGAAACAAATATTTCAAAACACACACATCCTTTTTTTTGCCGTCCCCGTCATTGTGGTTTTTAAATTGACCCTCAGTCCGTCCACCTTAGTTATTACATTTACGTACACCTAAACACAAGGAAATGACAGCTCTATTCCCTAGGGATCCTTTAGAAATTGAATTGAATGGAATTTATCATTATGATGATGATAATGATGATGATGTTGAGGTTGATGTTGATGTTGATGATGAGGATGAGGATGAAGATGAAGATGAGGATGAGGATGAAGATGAAGATGAAGATGAGGATGAGGAGGGTGATGTTGAGGTTGATGATGATGATGTTGATGATGATTACGATGATGATGATGATGACGATGATGATGATGATGATGATGATGATGATGACGATGATGACGATGACGATGATGATGATGATGATGTTGAGGTTGATGATGATGACGATGATGAGGATGAGGATGCCGATGCTGATGAGGTTGATGTTGAAGATGATGATGATGATGATGATGATGATGATGATGATGATGACGATAATGAGGATGACGATGATGATGATGATGGTGAGGATGAGGATGATGAGGAGGATGTTGATGATGATGATGACGATGATGTCGAGGTTGATGATGATGACGATGATGAGGATGACGATGATGGTGACGATGAGGATGATGAGGATGACGATGAGGATGATGAGGATGACAATGATGATGATGACGGTGACGATGATGACGATGAGGTTGATGATGATGAGGTTGATGAGGATGACGATGATGATGATGATGATGACGGTGATGATGATGATGATGGTGATGAGGATGATGATATTGATATTGATGAGGAGGATTAGGATGAAGATGATGTTGAAATTGATGATGATGATGATGATGATGATGAAGACTGAAGTTAAAGTCTGAGGACATTCCTTATTTAATATAATTATTGTGCATCTGGCAGTGTTGTGGCATTTCCTGTGAAGTGCAGTAACAGTACTTCATTGGGTTTAGATTAGGGGCAAAATTGGAGTCGAGTACGGTGATGACTTTTGGGAAGAACGTGTCCCAGAGTCTGTTTACCTTGGCCGTTATTGAATTGAATTGAATGCATTTATTATCATTATACAAGTACAATGAGATTAAAAGTTTCACCATAGAGTGCACACACAAATAAATCACCCACCCAAAAAAATGTATATACAATAAAAATGAAGGTTGTCTAAAGTGGTTAGCAGCACGCCATTATGTTAAGATAAAAAAATGAGCAGCGCCAAGAGTCTGAGAACATTCCTTATTGATATGCATCTGGCAGCATGGTAGCGTGGTAGCATTTTTCCCTTTGGTGCCGTCACACTCCTTGATTGGCTCTAGATCAGCTCCTCTTAGAAACATTAAATGCACCTCGCAAATTTGACTTGACGATCATCGGCGCACTCCAGATCATCTGGGGAAGGCCGCGTTCTCCTAAATAGCAACGCGCGGTGGTTCCGTCGATGAAGAAAATCGGGCGGACACCTTTTTCTTCGAAGTTTACAGCGACAAGCTCACGTCGAGCACGTCGAGCTCGGCGAGCTCGGCATCTGTCACGTCTGAACATGGAAGCCAAATCGCCGGGGACGTTGCCGCTTGCTGTCATTCTGTCACACTCTCTCACACACACACACACACACACACACACACACACACTCTCACACACACACACACACTCGCGCACACATGATTTCTAAGCCGTTCATTCTTATGCATACACACACATATGCTGTCATTCGGTCCCTAGGTCAGGGCATAACATACCCACACACACACCCACTCTTTTGCTGTACTCTCTATGGAGCTGAGCTTGAGAGGTGTCCATTTTTTTTATTTATTTTTTAAGCCATCAAATACTCTTTTTTTTTTTTTCATATACTTGTTTATTCATTCACATTGTCACCGCTTTTTTCCCGTAACACTTGATCTGTCTTTATAGTGTAATGGCGGTCCCGTGAAAGGGTGTGTTTTCAAACATAATAGTGAGATGCCTCCATTTATTTTTTTCTAATTAGGCTCTCTTTAATGGATATTTACCGATGAAAATGATTCATAAGGATCATATGGGTTTTATAGTGCACCCAGGTAATACTGAACTAAACCTCAAAAGATGGATTCAGGAATCAATTATTCAAAGCTATGTTAGCATTTTTTTGCTAGCTGCACTACACGGCAATGTCAAGAATAGACGTGAAGTTGAACCCAGGAGCGGAAAGTAGAAAAACGCTGTGCACAAATTAGGATTTTAATGAAAAGTACAAATTAACAATTTGCAAATAATCAAAACTCGCATAAAATAAACAAAATAAAAGCTAAACTGGGGAGACGCACACTGAACAAATAGGCAAAACTTGACTCACATGAACAGGAACCCATACCTGTCAAATTATACCTTTTATGATCATTTCAAATACACTTTTTATTTAAAAAAAAAAACAATCATTATGTATTATATTTATTGATTATTGACTTTTTTGCATCAACACTTTTTAGGTGTGCTTTTTGCATGAGATAGGCTACTTTGGACATAATGATATAATATATCATTCAAATATGGTTACAATGTAATATGTGAAATAATATTTTGTTAAAAAAACACTTCAATCTACACACACTTTCACAAAGGATGTCAAATTTCAGGTGATTTTATTTTATTCCTTCCACAAACAAACACACACACACACACACACACACACACTAACACACACTTGACAGTTGTTTCCAGATAGAAACAAGTGTGCTGCACTTTTATTGGCCTGACTTTTGTGGAGTTCAAAAGTTCAAGTTTGCTTGTGGAGTGACAGAGAGCAACTCTTACTGACCTCAGCTGTAAATTATGAATAAGCATTTTGCCTTTCAAAAACATATTTCTTCCCCCCCTTAATAGCTTCACTTTAGAAACAACTTTGTATCATATTCAAGTTCATCATCATCATTAGTTATCATTACAATATAGCATGTGTCAAAGTGGCAGCCCGGGGGCCAAATCTGGCCCGCCGCGTCATTTTGTGTGGCCCGGGAAAGTCAATCATGAGTGCTGACGTTCTGTTTTAGGATCAAATTACAATGAAGAGTAGAGATGAGTAACATGTTAGAACCCAAAACATAATGTACAATTACACTCGTTCAATATAGGGTCATAACTTGTTTTATCTTTTCTTTTTACAACTTGGAGAAGTCCTTCTCAACTATTCAACAGGGTAAACAATGAAATATCAATAACATAAATTCCTTGCTATGACCGTCATAGACACTCTACTAATAATGGTAACGGTAATGGCGGCCGAAGGTAGCGTACTGAATGTTACATACCCAGGACTCGCACATTCAAAAGTAAATAAACATTACTAAACATAATCTTCTCTCGCACACGCTAAAGCACATGTGTCAAAGTGGCGGCCCGGGGGCCATATCTGGCCCGCCGCATCATTTTGTGTGGCCAGGGAAAGTCAATCATGAGTGCTGACTTTCTGTTTTAGATGTATATTACATTTCCTGATTTTCCCCCTTTTAAATCAATCATTGTCATTTTTTAATCCATTTTTTCTGTGTTTTTAGTTCAAAAATCATTTTGTAAAATCTAAAAATATATTAAAAAGAAACTCAAATAAACATAGTTTTAGATCTATAAAAAACGGAATATTCAGGGCTTTTAATCCAGTTCTTTTAATCCATTTAAAAATAATCTAAATATTCTATCTAAAATGGTCCGGCCCACATGAAATCAAGTTGACGTTAAAGCGGCCCGCGAACCAACCCGAGTCTGACACCCTTGCAATATAGCATCTATAGCTTCAGTATTAAGTTCTATTTTTGTGACAGTCAATCATATTTCATGCTTTTTAGACAAAAATGTCACCATCATTTTGGTAAAAAATAGCATTACCCGTGTGCAGGCAGGCAGGCAAGCTGCAAAAAAAACCCATAAAAAGTCTCATTTTTTGTGCATGATCGTGTTTAATCCAATTAGCAAAACCTGATTATATGTCATTACCATTCATAATTTAAGGCGGAATTTCAGTGTGTTTCCATTGCGTTCTTGTCCGTAGCTCGCTCAATTTCACGCTCCTTTCTTGCAAAGGTTCTGAAAAGCCCGACGTCGTTCCGCCGTGGGGTCAAGCAGAGGTTAAAACCCTCATAAATATTTTACCTGCTCAAGCACGGGAAGAAAAAAAAGCGGCGTACTACTCCTCCTCCGCTGCTGCTGCGCTGAAAGAAAATAGCAATGGACGCCCGTCTCCGTAATTATTTTGCAAATAGATTCACCGTGTTTACTTATTTACTAAACTTGACTCGGGTGATTGAACGCGCGGGTCCGTTTAACCCGAATAAAACTCATTTGCGATATACAGATGCAGGGGCTATTTTTAGAAAATTCATACATATTTCATTGAAGACACCGTGATAAACTAAACTATTTTTTTAATAGGAGTTGAAATGCATAATAAAAGTCAATTGTGGACATATGAGTGATGTCAAGTATGAATTTGTGTGGGTAAAATGCGGGAAGAAGGTCAGAATAGAAGGATTCTACAAAGGAATTTTGAGGGGAAAAATGTTTTTTTATTGGAGAAGAAATCAAAGAATTTAGTTTGACATTCTTTATTTCTTTGCAGGCGATTTATTGGGCAGCTACATTTCAAAGCATACGGTTTAAGTTTAATATTTCACTTCAGCAATGCTGCGTTATGAAATGACGAAATCGAGACGGTTGAACGCAGGTCTAAAAAATTTTTTATATTGAAAAATAAATAAAAATGTAGCGTGGCGTATTTTATTTCTTGCTTTAACTTTATTTCCCGACATTTAAAGGTGATTTATTGGACGGCTACGTTTCAACCCAGATGGTTTAAGTTGAATATTTCTGTTCTGCAAAAATAGACTAAAATCTAGACAGTTGAACTTTGCTAAAAAAATGTTTTTCATTGCAAAAGAAAAGAAAAAATGTTGTGTGACATAGTTTATTTCTTACCATACCTGCATTTTCCAACCTTAAAATGTCATTTATTGGACAGGTACCTTTTCAAACCATGAATAAAGTTTAATCTAACCTAATCGAATACAGTTTAAGTTTCATAATTCTGTTTAATATTTCCGTTTTGCAAAACTAGACCAAAATCTAGACGGTTGAACCTCGCTCTAAAAACAACAACATTTTATAATTGCAAAAGAAAAGAAAAAATGTAGTGTGCCATACTTTATTTCTTAACATACGTGCATTTCCCGACCTTAAAATACGATTTCTTGGACGGCCACCATTTAAAACCATGAATAAAGTTTAATCTAATCGAATACAGTTTAAGTTGAATATTTCTGTTTAATATTTTTTTTTTGCAAAACTAGACCAAAATGTAGACGGTTGAACCTTGCTCTAAAAAAAAACATTTTTCATTGCAAAAGAAAAGAAAAAATGTAATGTCACATACTTTATTTCTTACCATACCTACATTTCTCGACCTTAAAATGCAATTTCTTGGACGGCTACCCTTTCAAACCATGAATAAAGTTCAATCTAATCTAATCTAATACAGTTTAAATTGAATATTTCTGTTTAATATTTGTGTTTTGCAAAACTAGACCAAAATCTACACGGTTGAACCTGGCTCTAAAAAACAACAACATTTTTTTATTGCAAAAGAAAAGTATGTGACATACTTTATTTCTTATCATACCTGCATTTTCCGACCTTAAAATGTGATTTATTGGACAGCTACCTTTTCAAACCAAAAATTAAGTTTAATCTAACCTAATCTAATACAGTTTAAGTTTCATAATTCTGTTTAATATCTCTGCTTTGCATAAATAGACCAAGATGTGGATGGTTGAACCTCACTCTAAAAAAACATTTTTTATTGCAAAAGAAAAGAAAAAATGTAGTGTGACATACTTTATTTTTCATGCCATACCTCCATTTCCCGACCTTAAAATGCGATTTATTGGACGGCTACCATTTAAAACCATGAATACAATCTAATCTAATCTAATACGGTTTAAGTTTAATATTTCTGTTCTGCAATGCTGCCTTATGAAATGATTCCCAAAAAATAGACCAAATCTAGACTGTAAAAAACAAGATGTTTTTCATTGCAGAAGAAAACAAAAAATGTGGTGTGACATACTTTATTTCTTAACATACCTGTTTTTCCCGACCTTAAAATGTCATTTATTGGACGCCTACCATTTAAAACCATGAATAAAATTGAATCTAATCTAATCTAATACGGTTAAATTTAATATTTCTGTTCTGCAATGCTGTCTTATGAAATGATTCCCCCAAAATAGACCAAATCTGGACTGTAAAAACCAACAACACATTTTTCATTGCAAAAGAAAACAAAAAATGTAGGTTGACATCCTTTATTTCTTGCCATTTCTGCAATTCTCAACATTTAAATGCAATTTATTGGACAGCTACGCCAAAACCACTTTTCAAACCAGATGTTTAAACGTTAATATTTCACTTCTGCAATGCTCCGTTCTGAAATAACGCCCCCCCCCAAAAAAAAAAATAACAGAGCAAATCTCTCCCATTGAACGTCACTCTAAAACCAACTCTTTGCTCAACGTGACAGTCGATTAAAGCTTGATCTTATGGGATGTTAAGCAAACGTTCATACGCTATCATCATCTTCAACAAGAGAAGAAAAAAAATATTATCTCTGACATGAATTTCCACATATTTGCCATCTGAGAATAGATTAATAAAATAATCTCTCTCACACACACACACACACTAGAGTGGAGCGTAATAGCTACGAACATGAAATTCAGCTCTAGAATCAATAAAAAAAGGAAAAATAACAATATATTCCTGATCTCGAGCATCATATTTCATATTTGAACGGAGGAAAAGCAAGCAAGCAAGTAAGCGCGGTACGGTACAGCAGTTTTTCTGTGTGTGTGTGTGTGTGTGTGTGTGTGTGTGTGTGTGTGTTAATTTGTGCGTACGAGAGTGTGTGAAGCACTTGCCCTCACAAGTGGCGGGGCAGCTCCGGTGAGTCGGGGTGCCGTGTATAGTACTTCTCTCATTCAACATTTACAAGCCTCCCGCTCCGTCTCGGCCGCCGACGCGTTAGCCGCGCTTCCCTTAGCTTTGCTCGTTGCCAAATGTGTCCCTTTGTTTTTGAGTTGGAAGTTTTGGCGGTTAAGCACGTTGGGCTCGCAGTTCCAGGGTCGTGGGTTCGATCTCGGGTGGGTCTTTGCTGTGTTGAGTTTGCGTGTTCACTTTCTCCGGGTACTCTGCTTTCCTTAGACATCGTAAAAAACATGTGGCGTAAGCTAATTAGAAGGTAAATTGCCTTTAGCGTTGATTGGTTGTCCTTTTTCTCCTCCTGCTTAGTGATTGGCCGGTCAGCTTGTCTCCCGTAAGTGGTTATCGCGTCAGGCCTCGCAGTTCCGCGGTCGTGGGTTCGATCTCGGGTGGGTCTTCGATGTGTGGAGATTGCGTGTTTTCTCCAGGCTTGACTTTCTCCGGGTACTACTGCTTTCCTCGGATATCGCAAAAACATGCGGTGTAAGCTAATTGGAAGCTAAATTGCTTTTAGCTTTGATTTTTTTTTGTCCTTTTTCTACTCGTGCGTTGTGATTGGCCGGTCACCGAGTCAGGTTGTCTCCCGCAAGTGGTTATCGTATCAGCCTCGCAGTTCCGGGGTCGTGGATTCGATCTCGGGTGGGTCTTTGCTGTGTTGAGTTTGCGTGTTCACTTTCTCCGGGTACTCTGCTTTCCCTAGACATCCCAAAAACATGCGGTGTAAGCTAATTGGAAGCTAAATTGCCTTTAGCGATGATTGGTTGTCCTTTTGTCCTCGTGTGTTGCGATTGGCCTTGGGTTCTGACACCCTTGGGTTAAACCACATGTGTCAAAGTGGCGGCCCGGGGGCCAAATCTGGCCCGCCGCATCATTTTGGGTGGCCCGGGAAAGTCAATCATAAGTGCCGACTTTCTGTTTTAGGATCAAATGAAAATGATAGATATAGATGTATATTAAATTTCCTGATTTTCCCCCTTTTACATCAATAATGGTCATTTTTAATCCATTTTTTTCTGTGTTTTTAGTTCAAAAATCATTTTGTAAAATCTAAAAATATATATTTTTAAAAAAGCAAAAAAAAACATTGTTTTTTTATCTATAAAAAACTGAATATTCGGGGCTTTTATTTTATATCTAAAATGGTCCGGCCCACGTAAAATCGAGTTGACGTTAAAGCGTCTGACACCCTCGGGTTAAACTTTCTGTGCTGGATCGGCCGGAACAAAAAAACCCGAACCCACGGCGGCCATCGAGGACCAGTTTGCCCTGACCAATCGCCGGTCAATCGTAGGGTACGCATCGGGACGTACAACCAATCGGCCCGTTGATGTTTTTCTCGCCGAAAAAGTTCTTCGCAAAGGTTACCTCGTTTTTTTTGGGGCGTAACGGCGCGACGAAACGACGACTCGGGGCAAAACATACGACGTAGCAACTGGTTTGGCATGTGTTGGCATGGCGGGGAAGAAAGAGTCCATTAACGAAATGGAAGAAGCATCTTCGTTAGTAACGGCTGGCGTCCCGAGCCGAGCCCTCGCGCAGACACAAAATGGCGTCGAGGGTGGCCATCTAAAATGTCCCCCGCAGTGGGCCTCGCACGGAACAATTACGCCAAATGCACGGCGAGAGCACTTTACTTTCCATACTGGCTTTTATAACTTTGGCGGCGAAGTTGGATGGAGCCGACTAATTTGTCTGGCAAATTAGCTTTAGCATGTCTCGCAGCGTGATTCGACACTTACAACAATTGGAGGCAAATTGTTTTTTGCATTTGGGCGTCTGGCGCCATGATGAATGGCTCTTCTCAAAATGGGCGAGCGCCATTTAGCCATCAAATTAAATGTTTTTTAATCAGTCGCTGTTTTTAATGGTGGCCATGTGCGCCATCGCTTGTGCTCAATGTCAAGCGCGCAAGGAAACAAATATGGTCGCCTCGTAATTGAAACGGCTGTGATAGCTCGCTCGAATCGGCGGATTATGACGGTATTATTTTGGTCGGCTCGCTTGCCCGCCTTTAAAATATGGCAGCTTTTTTTTATTCCTACGGGGACTTTTCAATGGTTTGCAGGTTCTTTTAATGGGAGGAAGCGCCGCGTGTTACCCCGAAAGTGCGCCACTGTTTACCAGTAGAATGGAAATTTGGGGGAATTTTCACAAACATTTTCAACGATAGTCTTTTGGAGTTCAGCAGCGATAAACTGACTTGGAGAAAACTGAAACTTAAAAGCCGAACACAAAGTGTTGGGTCGAGTTAAATAAGAAAATATTTGAAAAAAACAAATATCCAATAGAAAGCCACTATGCTACAAACAATGGACTTTGACAGGAAACAAATACCGTATTTTCTCACATATAAGCCTTATTTGTAACAAAAAATTATGACTAAATTGAGGGTAAGGCTTATATGCGCATAAATTAGACAAATTGTTGGGTCAACTTAAATAAGAGAATATTCGATAAAAAGCAAAAACAAATATCCAATAGAAAACCACTGCGCTACAATGCGCTACAAATGAATTTCGTCATACGCAGCTGGGTATGATGACAATTAGGCTTTTGTCTAGTCAATGATGATGACAAGCCTAAGTCTGATTTTATTTTATTTATTTATTTTACAAACAATGGACTTTCATCGGAAACGAATACCGTATTTTCTCACATATAAGCCTTATTTGTAACAAAAAATGATGACTAAATCGAGGGTACGGCTTATATGCGCATAAATTAGGCTTATATGTGCATAAATTAGACAAATCGTTGGGTCAAGTTAAATAAGAGAATATTCAAAAAAAAAAAAAAAAGAATATCCAATAGAAAGCCACTACGCTACAAACAATGGACTTTCATTGGAAATGAATACCGTACTTTCTCACATATAAGCCTTTTTTGTAACAAAAAAATGATGACTAAATAGAGGGTACGGCTTATACGCGCATAAATTAGCCTTAGCAATGCCATGACGCAAGACAATGCGGCTGATATGTTTTTTATTTCAAAATAGAGTAAAGAGAAACAGATAATACACTTATCAAAATGTATTTTTACGTCTAGGAATGAAATTCAAGAAAAAGAATCAACCGTATTTTGCATGAAACGCCGCCATCTTACCTTTGAATGCCAACCTAGACCGTTACGGACACACTTCCTGGTTGTACTGCTCACATGACTTCCTTTTTGAATTTGTCCACACGAAATGTCCAATAAAAACATTATTTTCAGCATTATCGGAATTTATGAAACTCCAAAATGGTTTCAAACCAAAAATGGCGTTCCCATGATGCTATTTTCTTTGGCCCAAATAATAGAGCGGTTGTCAGATTGAGATGGCTAGACATATACTTAAATAAATGGGCTTATAGATTGTTCTGCGCAGGCACTTGACACTTATTCCCATGCAAACTTTTCTCTTTACTTGGTGACATCAGGCCCTCCTCATTAATTTTAATGACGGTCAGTCAGCAATAACACATTAACGTACACATCCACGCAGAAAGAGGCGCCACTGATCCTGGAGAGCAAATATAGTCTGCACTTTGTTATCTTTTAGAATAAGAGAGAGAGAAGGGGGGAGGGGGTGCTTGAGCTCGGAGACACCAAAGTGTGTTTACGTCAACGTAACAATATTTACTCAAAATAGGAAATAAGTCCGACTATGTCTTTGACCATTGTCCATTTCAGTCCATTTTCAAAAACGTCAACCAGTTTCCAACACTGCCACTCAAAATATTTTGCTTATTTCATCGACCGTAGTAGGTAAAATTTGATAAAGATTGTCTCTTGAATTGGATTTTTTCCCGACTCGGACAAATAACAGCCAAAACAAAGAGACCCCCATACTCAAGTGTAGTTTTTCACCTGATCTAGACCCCATCAAGTATTGTCACTGCACTACACGTAAAATGCCATAACACTGCCAGATCCATATCAATAAGGAGTTTTCTCAGACTCCCGATAGCCATCCGTCAAATTTTACCCCTGATCTAGACCCAATGAAGTACTCTAACTGCACGGAAAATGACACAAACTGTCAAATGCATATCATCAAAGAGTATTCTCAGACTTTGACTTTAGTCTTAGCACTGCTAACTTTCATCTTCCACTTAATTCTACTACATATTTGCACTAAAACTCCAACCTCACAGCTTACCACTTTAATCCCTATTTTTACCTTCATTCTTATTGAATAGAAATCTTTTTATGACCACTTAATGACGCGTGCACTTTACGGTGACGCTTTAAAATCCCATTGTACTTGTATCATGACAATAAAAACATTCAATTCAATTCAATTAGGCTTACTAAACACAAAAATAGCACTCATAGAGTCACAACAATGATTTAATACCACCACAAATACAACACACACACTTACCAACTTTCAACTACCGTCCTAAAACCTATATTTTTTCTATTTTATTAATTCAGCGTAAAAAATGTATTTCCAAATGACAGGGTCCTAATCCATTTTTATTTAGAATTTATTTTGAAACCTATTTATTTCATATGCAGGCATTCTTTGCGTACTGTCCGCCACTTTAGTCCACTTGTAAAATGCCCTATATAAATAAAATGAAAATCAAGACAAACCCGCGGCGTAGTTTTCAAAAATGGGGGCAAAACGTTTCAGGGGAATTTGCCCGAGTCCTGACAAGCACCGCGAAGAAGTCCACTATGGATGCGTGCATGGTTTTCCGACAATATACAGTACGTATCCCGGGGGAAAAAGATGCTTTGTTCATTTTGGAAGATTTATGATGTTGTACTTTATGTTTGACTTGGTGTTTAAACTATCAAAAACAACAAAAGGGAAGGAAATTGCGGGTAATAGACGAGTATCGCTGACAAAGTTGACTGCGGCATCCTTGGATTAAGTGGATAGAACATTTTATATCATTAAAAGTTGGAAATGTATTCGAATCGTGTTAGATTGAACCGGAAAAAATACATTCAGGTCTACCTTTAACGATTTTTTAGATATTATATTACATTTTTTTTCATTATTCTTACTATATTTTATCACATACTAAAGAAGGGTAAAAATAGTAAAAAGTAATAAACAACGGCAGTTTAGATTCAAGGTACAAGTGCTTAAAATTGGCAACATTTTGTTTTAATTTTAAACATTAATGAAACACTGACACTGGCGAAAAGCTAATATACACCCACACACCCACACACACACACACACACACACACACACCTACACACACCTACACATACACACACGCGCACACACGCAAACGCACACGCACACACACACGCACACACACACTCACACACACACGGGTGAAACACCCAAGAGGTAATCCTCAATTCTGTTACTAATAGTGACTCTTAAAATTCTAAGCCATAAATGACAAGGATTCAGTGTGTTCATGCTATGCTGTTGTATTGACGATTTGTTTTTAAAGTGTTTACTTAGCTCGAGTTTTTTCACGTCACATTTGCACACTCGCGCTGTAATCTTAGCGTCAACAACACAGACACAAAAAGCCAAAATTTAAAAGTGTGAGAGTCAAAGAGCCATGTGAGAAGCAAAAAAAAAAATCCTATCGGCCAAATGATTTTTTAAATAGAATTTATTCATTTGGGCCGGGCCGAGTGGTCGCCACCCCATTTTTAGGGGATGTTTTCAGGTGCTTTACATTTTTAAAAATGGATTTTTTTGGGGGGTAGGCCCTAGAATAAGGGTGTCAGACTCGGGTTGGTTGGCGGGCCGCTTTAACGTCAACTTGATTTCATGTGGGCCGGACCATTTTAGATATAATATTTAGATTTTTTTAATAAATGGATTAAAAGAACTGTATTAAAAGCCCTGAATATTCAGTTTTTTTTTATAGATCTGAAACAATGTTTATTTTAGCTTTTTTAAAATATATTTTTAGATTTTACAAAATCATTTTTGAACTAAAAACACAGAAAAAAATGGATTAAAAAATGACAATGATTGATTTAAAAGGGGGGAAATCAGGACATTTAATATACATCTATACTCTTCATTTTAATTTGATCCTAAAACAGAAAGTCACAAGGCACTCATCATTGACTTTCCCGGGCCACACAAAATGATGCGGCGGGCCAGATTTGGCCCCCGGGCCGCCACTTTGACATATGTGCCCTAGAATAAATTTTCCAAGGGTGTGTTTTGGTTGTCACCTGTTGCTTTATACCCTACGACCAGTCCACCAATAGCGTCCGTTCAGTTGTGATTGATTGACTTCAGTTCGCCAGAGTGCGATGAAGTGGTTGGGTAATTTAATGGACCGTTAGAATGGAAGTTTTAAATCCATTTTTTAGGATCATTTCTACTGTCATCCCATTTTTTTTTTCTATCGCCCTCAAATAACTCCTGGCCACACCCCGCCATTCCCCCCGTTTGTCCATTACGGCATGGGATTGACGTCAATTAGCTTCAAGGGGTGTACACTGTCGAGTAAAATGCAAGTTTCATTTCTACGAACGCGTTTGCGCTCTTAAGCAAATCAAAGAAACAGCAGTGGATGATGGCGCTCGCCCCGGCACCGTCTTTTCCCATTTGGCACAAAATGGCTGCCTGGTGTGTGAAGGGAGGCCGTGGAACAAGGTTGGACAGTAGGACATTTAAAGACCACGGGCGGCCAATGCCTCAAACTTCAATCGGGGGGCCGGAGCACAATGCGCCCCCCGCCGTGTGATCATAGCCCGTGAAATCATACCAAACCCGAGAAGCACCTCTGTGACACAAAATGGCCGACCGCGGAGAGGCTCTGGCATAACATAACATTTGGCAGAAAGACGCTTGGCTGCGTTGTAGCGGGGGGGGCGCAGGGGGGGCGCAGGGGGGACGGTTTTCAGGGCAAAAACCGAAGACTCGGAGAATGTAGATTTGGATACCGGTGTAAAATGAAGCAAAAAAATGGCGAGATGGCTCTAAAAAAGCGGCACATTTTTCCATGCTCTCCGGGGACGACATCCTGGCATGGAACAGAAGCAGACAGTGAGACACTGGTTGGCTTGGGGGGGCCGGGGGGCTGGTAGAGATGGGATTCCCTGTGGATTTCGCCCACTTCTTACTGAGTTTCCCATGACCGTTCATTTAGTAAAAGGTCAGGAAGATTTTTAAAGGCCACCGTCTAACACACTTGAAAAAGCACACAAGGAGATATTACAGTACGGACCGGCTTATATAGAGTTATGGTTTTTGTGTGATCTTTCGCTTGTGTGCTCTATTTGAACCTTTTTGTAGGTGGTACATTTTAGGTCGATTTGTATACAAACAAAAGCGGATAGTACCGTATTTTCACGACTAGAAGGCACACTTAAAAGTCTTACATTTTCTCCAAAATAGACAGGGCGCCTTATAATCCAGTGCGCTTTATATATGGACCAATACTAAAATTGTTATCACGATAAAATAAGATAAATCCGTGGATAGGGTACACCATCCTCTACAGCTCTCACAACTACGGCAAGCAGCCCCCCGACTTTACTATTTTCCCCGTAGAAAAAGTACTGCGCAGTGACTGCTGGGATATATACCGTATTTTCACGACTATACTACGCATCATATTTTTAGCCGCAGTGTCAATAACGAGTGCTATTTCTGTATTTGACACACACAAAGGACGCACCGTTTTTAAAGACGCAGCCGGGCATGGCAAAACATACACCAGCTTAAACATACAGACACACGCTAAAAACATGTTTTTAAAAAGGCAAAACTGAGTTGGGTTGTACTTTATTTAGCCATTTTACAATGTACTCACGTCATCATCACCCACAAATCCATCAAAGTCCTCATTTTCTGTGTCCGAATTGAACAATTGTCCAAATGAGTCATCGGAAACGCTGAGTTTTATACGTTCGTCGAGGCGGACACAATCCATTCACAAATAGTAGCTAGCTAGTAGCTAGCGTAACTTTTCCAACGCTGCTTTCCATGCTTCGTCAAGCTGTGTTGATGTCGATGTATACAGGCCACAATCCATTGGGTGTATTGACAAAAGAACTATATATCCCAGCAGTCACTGCGCAGTACTTTTTCTACGGGGAAAATAGTAGAGTCGGGGGCTGCTTGCCGTAGTTGGGAGAGCTGTAGAGGATGGTGTATATATTGCTTTTTCCTTTTAGTTGCGTATTTTTGGGCGGTTGCGACTTCCGTTCCGAAAAATACGTTAGCGCCTGTCATTTCTTTCGAATGCATATTATAGCCATATTCATTGAAGTGGTCTTAAATGGCAAATAATCTGAATAAAAGCTAAATCAGAGGATAAAAATACTTGAGTGTCCTCGCTACGATTCCCTTTCTTCTATTTTTTTCCCTCCTTATTTCTGTTCGAACCAGATGACCTCATCATGTTTGTGTTTATTTGTGTGTGTTTTGCACACAGGAAATCCCTGCGGTACTTATTTGCCATTCCTCGGCATCTCAAGACAAACTAGGCCATCGGCGACGCTTTACACGTCCACCCAACAACGGCGTTGACATTTTGCACCCGCGCTATAAACCTCTCTAGACTTTTTCCTAAGAACAAATTCCTAGTTGTTCATTTTTCAACTTTTAAATTGCGTTTAGAAATGTGCGTCGGAGCCTGGACTCAAAGTTCCGAGAGCTGGACTACAAATTCACCCGCGAAGTAAAACACACTGAAAAATCTCACCATACCGATACGCTAAAGCACACGTGTCAAAGTGGCGGCCCGGGGGCCAAATCTGGCCCGTCACATCATTTTGTGTGGCCCAGGAAAGTAAATGATGAGTGCCAACTTTCTGTTTTAGGATCAAATTCAAATGAAGAGTATAGATGTATATTAAATTCCCTGATTTCCCCCCTTTTTAAATGAATAATTGTAATTTTTTAATCATTTTTTTCAGTTTTTAGTTAGTTCAAAAATCATTTTATAAAATCTAAAAATATATTTAAAAAAAGCTCAAATAAACATTGTTTTAGATCTATAATAACAGAATATTCAGGGCTTTTAATACAGTTATTTTAATCAATTTATTAAAAAAAAATCTAAATATGATATCTAAAATGGTCCGGCCCACGTGAAATCAAGTTGACGTTAAAGCGGCCCGCGAACCAACCCGAGTCTGACACCGTTGCGCTAAATCATTCTGACAAAGGCTTAAAATGACCTAAAATAGACCAAAAAACAACCTTAATAAATTGCGCATATGATATGACCGGTCAAAATGGATTTTGACGTCAATGGCAGTTAATACAATGAGTTAATATTGGACAGAAAAAAAATACCCAAAACAAAAAAAAATTAAAACCCAATTTTTTTTTATTTTTATACGACTCCAATCCTCTAAAAAATGATATGATTGGCTACGATATCCAATCACATGAAAAGTTTGGACACCCCCACGCTAGATGAAATCATTCATCCATTCATCACGTGTTCCAAATCAGCTACTTTACATAAAAAAATAATCTAATTTCCGCAGCACTTTTTATCACAGGACTAGTCAACTCATTTTGTTGTTGTTGGTGGTGTGTACACTATCATAAAAAACTCCTCCGTTATTGTACACTATCATTTTTTTTTTTAAACACACTCCTCCGTTATTGGCGCATGAATGAAAATGAAATTTGGTAAAGATATTCAATGGCCGTTAACACTTATTTTCTTTAGTTTTCCCTCTGATTATTAATTCTTAATTTATCAAACCACGGAAACAACCAGGTGGCTATTTTTCAGTTGTTAAGCAATGAAATTAAATAAAGTTCAATGCAGATATTCAATAGCCATCGGGCCTCAGGGCTAAATTTCAATTTCACCAAATTAAATAGCATTTGATTAATTAATGAGTCATTTTAGTTGTACTGTTTTCCAAGGCTTTTTCCTCCCTTAATAATGTATGGAATGATCTGAAACTTAATTATGCAATAGAAGAAGGATATTCCACGCTTGCAACCCAACTTTTCATTTTTTTTCTTGTTTCCGTTATTCCTTTAATTCGTTCAAATCTCATTTAGTCGCCGAATAAAAATTATAGTTGCTATCAAATCGATCAAAAGTGAGCATAGCTGTGCGGGTTACAAAAAGGATACTCGTCAATGCTTAAGTTTAATGAAGGAATTGATGGTCGATTGAAATCCGATGGCTCGGAAAGCAGCCATGTTTGTTATCAAATCCAATGGGATTAGCATCATGGCTAAGGGCTAATCAAGGAAAATGCTCATTTATGAGTGGTCCAGAAGAAATTCACGTTTCGGTCCATTGGATTCAGTGGCGGTCCGTGCATTTCCTAGTGACGCCTTCAGCGAATCAATCCAACCCTCAAAAACTATTTAATGGCTATAAAACCTCTACTGCAGCTACAGCTGCGACACATAAAAAATAATCAATAAGAACCTCATACAATTGAAATATTATTTAGGAATACAGCCATATTTTACTCAACAAAAATCATTTTTAACTGTACACAATATCCATCCTTCTTTCTTACTTCCTTCTTTTCTATGGCCATCGAAGCTAATGCTGAAAGTCGAGCCTGTCCTGTCATAGTTCTGGCATACGTTTTATTCGATTTTGTGCTGAAAATGTTCGTTCCCGGTTGTGACAGATTTGCTTGCTTTGGAGTTGTCCGACCTTTCTTAATGATGTCCAGCTTTTTTTTTTCTTGAAAAGTCCGTCTTGAAAATGGTTTTGACAGTAAATCTGCAAACAAATCCATTTCTTCTCCTCCTTCAGCCAATGCGGGTTGACAAAAGCGCAATTAAATCAACACAACAATATATTTGCTTGTGCAGCTCGCTCCACATACAGCTTGCTAGCTCTGGCTCGTCCACTCTTATCACTAGCCAATCATAGTTGGTGAAAGCGATGACGTTTCCCTACGCCTGCGAGGAGGCCTTGGTGTCACCAAATTGAATTCTGATTGGTTAAAGCAAGGGTGTCAGACTCGGGTTGATTTGCGGGCCGCTTTAACGTCAACTTGATTTCACGTGGGCCTGACCATTTTAGATATAATATTTAGATTTTTTATTTATAAATGGATTAAAAGAACTGGATTAAAAGCCCTGAATATTCAGTTTTTTATAGATCTAAAACAATGTTTATTTTAGCTTTATATATATATATTTTTAGATTTTACAAAATGATTTTTTAAACTAAAAACACAGAAAAAAAATGATTCAAAAATGACAATTATTGATTTAAAAGGAGGAAAATCAGGAAATGTAATATACATCTATACTCTTCATTTGTTATGATTGACTTTCCCGGGCCACACAAAATGATGCGGTGGGCCAGATTTGGCCCCCGGGCCGCCACTTTGCCACATGTGATTTAAATTCAACAGTCTTAATTAAAACCCATTTGAAAGTCCATACAAAGCAAATAATTTTTTAAATACACGCTTCCAGTATGTCTCATTCTTATTTTGACCTATTTAAAACCATGACAATTATTTATTTGCAAGCGAGCCGCCTTTTTCTATTTAATAATTGTACATTTGGGTAATTCATCGACTCCTTTGTGTTGATTTCCATCATCCAAATGAGTAATCATAAACATTTCTGTTACATAATAAATATTCCGTGCATAAATAAAGGTCATTTATACACGAGATGCTTTAAACGACATTGATCTACTTTTTATACGTTATTAGCAAAAGCACCGAAATGGGTCACAGGTCGTGTTTTTGTCACGTCCTTCCATAAAAAGAGCGTCCCGATGAGCTTCAGTCCATGAGAGAAGAAGCGAAATGTATTCTTTTTTTTTTTTGGTCCCAGGCTGAAAAGTTGAAAGATGTGTCTCAGTAGGAGATTTTCAAATGCCCCCCCCCTGTGATTCTTCAAAAAGTGCATCTGTCAAAAGGCTTGGCTTGGGATTCAAACCATTACATGGAGGATAGCTCTCTATTCTACTCAAATATTCAGTCTTTTTCTTTTTTTTTTAACTTTTAATTGAGGGTCAAGGACAAAAATGACATCAAAACTTTTCTTTTTAGGGGAGTTTCTTTGAGCACGCTCATTCTTGGGGGGGTCAAAAATGACGAATATGTCCATGGAAGAGTTTTTATTCCCCTTTCAATTGAAGGAGCTACAACATTATTTCAAATGAAATATTTACGATCATTTTGTAATAGTGTATACTGCCATGAATATAGTGTAGTTGGCAAATAGTGGATAAGATTTACAAGTTTTTTATCTTGCATTTTGATACTCGCGCTAAAAAACATGAATCGGTGGCCTTTCAATCATAGGGCAGGGGGAGACAGAGGACAACCAATCATAGCTAAGGTTAGCCAATTTAGAGTGTTCAACCAGCTAGCCTAGCATGCATGTTTTGTTGGGGATGTGGGAGGAAAGCGGAGTACCCGCAGAAAAACAATGCAGGCCCAGAGAGAACATGCACACCCCAGACCTGGCTTCGAATCTAGGACCCCAGTATTGCGCGCTAACCACTCAACCACCGGGCCCCTCTAATTATAAATATTTTTTAAAATAGAACTTTTAGCATGTATTATTTTGATTAGCAACGGCGTAACAACAGTGTCAAAAAATTGAGACTTTTTGTACTTTAAAACTGGTGAAATGACAAAAGTATAGTGTATTTTGACATACCATTCGAAAATATGAATTGTTTATGGCTCTTTCTGTCAAAAAGATTGCCGACACCTGTTCGGGACATACTTAACTTTTAATGCTATTTTGTGAGTATGGTTTATTCCTTAAACTGCATTTTCCAAATCTTTTTTGGGGCTTGTTTTTCTTTGTTTTTTGTTTTTTTTGGGGTGTCATCTTTGGGCGCACGGCGTGCAAAAGCTGCGATGGACTTAGCGAACATCAGTGGCAAAGCGCAAACAAAATACGTAGCTGCAGCTCAGTGGACTGCGCATCTGTCTTGTTAAAAGCGGCTTTTCCTAAATCAAACTCTTCAAGCATCCGTCCTTTGTAGCAGTCCAGCGATCGGTGGCGCAAAACCCGCGTTCTGCCGACACGCTCAAAGCGTTTGGGAAAATACTCGGGCTCGCTACCACGTCTCTACTCATACCCAAAAACATGCGTGCTAGGCTAGCTGTTTGACCATTCTAAATGGCCTAACCCTAGCCATGATCGTTTGTCCTGCCATTGGCCGGCCATCCATTCACCGCCTGCCTGGTGTCTGTAGTTAGCTGGGATAGGCTTTGGCACCACCTGCGACCCTTGTGACGATAAGTGAATACCGTATCTTGCCGTTTAATATACCCGGGTATATGAAATGATGTTTGCTTTTTTGAGCCTCCCGTTTGTGCGCTATTTAATATAGCCCTGCCGTTTAATATACCCGGGTATATTAAATGGGGGGGGGGGGGGTATATTAAACAGCAAAATACGGTAGTGTTAGTGTTAGAGCAAGGGTGTCAGACTCGGGTTGGTTTGCGGGCTGCTTTAACGTCAACTTGATTTCATGTGGGCCGGACCATTTTAGATACAATATTTAGATTTTTTTTATATAAATGGATTAAAAGAACTAGATTGAAAGCCCTGAATATTCCGTTTTTTATAGATCTAAAACAATGTTTATTTTAGCTTTTTTATATATTTTTAGATTTTACAAAATTATTTTTGAACTAAAAACACAGAAAAAATGGATTCAAAAATGACAATTATTGATTGAAAAGGGGGCAAATCAGGAAATTTAATAAACATCTATACTCATCATTTTAATTTGATCTTAAAACAGAAAGTCACAAGGCACTCATGATTTACTTTCCCGGGCCACACAAAATGATGCGGGGGGGCCAGATTTGGCCCCCGGGCCGCCACTTTGACACGTGTCTTAGAGTAACAGTTACAGTGTTAGTGTTAGAGTTATAGTGTTGTTGTTACCGCATTTTGCCGTTTTATATACCCGGGTATATTAAATGATTTTTGCTTTTTTGAGCCTCCCGTTTGTGCCCCATTTAATATACCCCTGCCGTTTAATATACCCAGGTATATTAAATGGGGGGGGGGGGGGTATATTAAACGGCAAAATACGGCAGTGTTAGAGTTACAGTGTTGTTGTTACTGTATTTTGCCGTTTAATATACCCGGGTATATTAAATGGGGGGTATATTAAACAGCAAAATACGGTGCGTTTATCACCCCAAATTTTTTTTCAAAACATACTCTCAGCCACAATTGAGCACGGCTGCAGCAACATTTCGCGTCAAGCCTTTTTTTTCTTGAACCGCACCGTAAACAGACCACTCAAACGCCATCCGGGTAAAAATCCAACGCCGATCCGACACCTCTTGCGTACGACTCCTGACGGCTTTTGAGGACGCATTGCCAAAGAAATAAAAAAAATGGAATCTAATATTTTTGGCGACCCTCAAACTCAAGCACACATACAAGTAAGTATACACAAATGCAGTGACATTGACACAGAGGAGGGTTTCGCTTGAATACGCACCTGTCCTTCCGCTCGATGGAACACGCCAGCGCACATGCCATTCCACCACGTGCACGTGTGGCTTTCACAAGGCTCCGGGGTATTCATGTATACAGAGTCGTATTCCTTACAGGCTAAAAGTCCTGTATTATAGTTTCCCTCTCTTTCTGGGCTTTTTTTTTCAGAATTAAACTCTAGTTTTTTTTGGGGGGGGGGGATTCACAAAGTTTCTCCTTCTTACTTTTTTGACTTAGTCTCGGCGTTGTGTGTTTTTTTTCCCCCTCAAGATTTTCCCACTTTGACCCAGAAGAGGAATAACTCTGCATCCTTTGACTTTGGAAAGGTCCCCAGATGTGATGTGTCGGCACGTGCCGGCCATCGATTGGACGCTGTCGACGAGGGTTTGGATTGCGGTAAGTTTATGCGGCGTGTACGCGCACGGGTGTTTGTGTTTGATGCAGAGTTTGTTGCCCATTTTTTGGGGGGGTCATTGCAGTAGAATCTTTAAAAATGGGATTTATAAGTCAAGTGAATTTATAGTTGAGGGCCTGGTGCGCGAGTGGTTAGCATGTTGGGCTCACGGTTCTGGGGTCATGGGTTCGATCCTTGGTGGGTCCTCATGATGTGGATGTTGCACGTTCGCCCATGGGCTTGCGTGGATTTTCTCTGGGTATTTCACTTTCCTCCCACATCCCAAAAGTATGCGGCATGAGCTAATCTTATGCTAAATTGCCCCGAACTATGAGTGTTAGCATTAATGGTGGTCTATGAGCTTGCGTGGGTTTTCTCCGGGTATTTCACTTTCCTCTCACATCCCAAAAATATGTTAGCTAAGCTGGTTGAAGACTCTGAATTGCCCCTAGCTAGTGTTAGCATTAATGGGGGTCCCTGGGCTTGTGTGGGTTTTCTCCAGGTATTACCCTTTCCTCCCACATCCCAAAAATATGCTAGCTAGGCTAATTTAACACTAAATTGTCCTTAGGTATGAGTGTGAGCATTAATGGTGGTCCCTGGGCTTGTGTGGGTTTTCTCCAGGTATTTCACTTTCCTCCGACATCCCAAAAACATGCTAGTTAGGCTAATTTAACACTAAATTGCCCCTAACTATGAGTGAGCATTAATGGTGGTCCCTGGGCTTGTGTGGGTTTTCTCCGGGTACTCCGGTTTCCTCCCACAGCCCAAAAATATGCTAGCTAAGCCGGTTGAAGACTCTGAATTGCCACTAGCTATGAGTGTTAGCATTAAAGGTGGTCCCTGGGCTTGTGTGGGTTTTTCTCCGTGTATTTCACTTTCCTCCCACATCCCCAAAAACATGCCAGCTAAGCTGGTTGAAGACTCTGAATTGCCCCTAGCTATGAGTGTTAGCATTAATAGTAGTCGGCGGGCTTGTGTGGGTTTTCTCCGGGTCCCACATCTAACAGCCAGGCCTTGAGATGATTGGCCTAGAGGTTTTTGACATATGCCAAATGCTATTGAGTTTGAGGTATGAAGAGAGAAGGTGCTTTGGCTAATTTAGCATTCTTTTTGTCGGGAACTACACAGTCACCTCTAGAGCCAGCCCTTATTGATCTGTTGGAATTTTTGGGTACCAAACCTTGCAGTGGAGGCGGAGCTAGATTTTGCAAACTAAGGTGACATCTGCATATTTAACAGGATTGTCCCAGTTCAGGCGTTTGTGTTTTTTTTTTAATATCTCTGTCAGTGGTGGTGCGTTTTTGGTTCAATACTTTTACAAGCACCTCAACAAAGAAAGTTTGTAAGGATGGGAAAGAAATCCCCCCACAATGCCCCCCTCATCCCCCACGACTACATTTCAGAGGCCCAGGGTCTTCACAATTTAATTACACTCCAGTGAACAAGCAAAAAAGGTCTAGCACTAGTCTGTAAGGTGTCAGTGGAATGCACCAAAGTGGCTCACCTGGGTGTAAGAAAAAGAAAGGAAAAAAAAAATCTTTTTGCATCATGCGTGCCTTAAAAGTCATGGGAGATATATTCCATTGCATTTTATTTAGCAATTTAATTGACTTGATGCTCTTGGAGGTTTTTTTTTTGTTTTGCTTTCCATTTTCTTTCGCCCACATCGTCGTCACAAGTGGCAGCCCACTTTGTTTTTTTTTTTTTTGGTGCATTGCTTGACCGACCCGCAGATGAACAATTACGCTAAAAGAGCTCCCGTTCCTTTTTGAGCTCATTTTGGTGATGAGGACGCTAATTCATCAAGGCAGTTCTGAAAGGAAAACATGCTTAAATATATATATATATATTCATCTATATCGTTCTTTCATTTAATAGCTGTAGGTTGTTTTTTTAAATCACCCTCTAATAGGCATATGTTTTCATCCATTTGTATATATAGTATATTAGCTGTATTAATCATAAGAGATTCCCATAGACTGCAAAAAAAATGTATATAGTGAACATCCTCAGCTCTGCTTTAATTAAGAGTATTTATATATATATATATATATATATATATATATATATATATATATATATATATATATATATATATATATATATATATATATATATATATATAGATATAGATATAGGGTTAGGGCAATACTGGGCATTCATTTTATGAATTTAACTCCATTCATATTTTTTATTATCATCTGAATTCACTATATTTGAAAAGAAATGTCTGTCATTGCGTTCCAACGTTAGTGAAATGTATTTCTAAAAACACACAGAAACACATTTTTATATTTTCAACCCATGTTCCAAAGCTTTAGCATATTTTCCTATTCACACCAATAAGTAGAAATTAGTCGGTCATGGTGTGCCATTGAAATATTATTGATATGATCATCAGGAATTTTTGTCTTAAATCATTCATTAGTACTTGGTATTTGTATTATGATATTCATTTCTACACTACAAAATAGAGTGTTTTGCCCTTTGACATCAAACCCGGCAAGAAAGTGCACTAGTACTTCAAATATAAATCATAATTTCTCATCTGAAACAGTTATTAAGTTGTAAAATATAGAATATTTATTGGTATCAAGAGTGCTAGGCAAGCGAAAATAATGTATCCGTCAATTTGCCTTTGCAGAAATCCATCATTTACATCTTACATCTCCACACTAAATGATGACTAATTTACATCTGACTTATTTTCACGGCCCAGGTACAATTTAATGACAATAAAAACGTCAATTTCTTCGCAGAATGTAATAATTTGCCTATGGAGACTCGACTCTTCAAATGAAAACAATAAAAATACACTTAAAGCCCTTTTTTAGACCCCCCCCCCCCCAAAAAAAAAGAACTCCAATTGAATATAATACGCAAACACCCCCATAAGAATAAAATGAATTCCATTAAAGCCCTTTTTAGACCCCCCCAAAAAGAACTCCAATTGAATATAATACGCAAAGCCCCCCATAAGAACAAAATGAATACAGCTAAAGCCCTTTTTTAAAACAAAAACCCCAATTGAGTCAAAAACACACTAACATACCCCACCCCACCACCCACCCCCAGTCCCCAAATTTACAGTATCACCCTCTACCAGTTCCTAAGTCGAACCCAGTCCTTCTAAGACTACTACATCTCTCCAGATGTTCTTTTCCTTTCTCCACGCACCCTCGCTGGATGTTCAACATGTCCAAATGAGGCCGAGAAGACCTCATTAAGCGAGCGTCTCGCAAGGTGTCGCACCTCTGCCTTCACCTGTCACCACCGAGGCCATGTAAGTTCAAGATCGCTGCTGACCCCGCCCCCAACACTCTCTGAAAAAAGGGGGAGGGGGCTTAGGTTCCACACACACACTCCCACACACACATGAACACACAATTCACTGCGCACACACGCGCGTTTTACGATCGCACTCCAATTCAGCACACACGCGCGCGGGCGCACGCACGCGCACGCACGCGCACGCCACCGTGGCGAGGGACGTCGGGATTGGACGCGGCAGGGTATCCTGAGCAGTCCGTTTTGCGCCTCGCTTGCCGTATCATCGTCACCGCCGTCTTTTACCGGGAGGACATGCGATCGCCACGACGTCCGCGGCTCGTCTCCGTTCGCTCGCTCCTTCTTTCTCCCTCCTTCTTTCTCCCTCCTTCTTCCTCCCTCTTTCCTTCCTCCTTTCTCCGCTATTTCTCCTCCGTCTCGACTTACGAATCCACGCGCTCCTCCGACTCGGTGCTTATCTCACATTTTGTGACCTGAACTTTCAAAAAAAGGATCAACAAACTAGAAAAAAACGCCCCCCCCTCCATAAAAATAGTTTTTCTTTTGTTTTTTATTTATTTTTTAATCTATGGGACTCCATCCTCCATGCCACTTTTCATTGTGAGGAGCTTCTACCCCGTTTTGCATTCGACATGAATAATCCATCCTATATTCTCGCATGGGCGGAGCTTTAATTTCTAGAAAGCATACACCACGCACTTCAACTATATCATATTTAACGCCGCGCCTGGTCTTTTATCCCGTTTTTTTGGACGCTCCAAGTAACTTCTAAGTACTGGAAATGCGCGTCCGTTGACGAGCTTTTACATTTTTTTTTTTAATTCACTTTCCTTTTTTTTTAGCATTAGAACGCTTTCACTATGAACGGAAGAAGTTTCTTTGTTTTTCTTTTTGTCTTTTGGACATGAAGAGGGACAAACAGAGTCCACCTCAGGTAAGAAGACAATTTCATCACATCATTAACCGCTATTATATCCTTCTTTTATTTTTATTTTTTGTCATGACTGTCCCATAATTCCACGTTCCTTTTCCCTCCCAGAGAAACCAAATATTTACAGTCACTCATAATACAAAATTAAAAAAATCAGTTTGAAGGGCAATTTTAAAGAGCATTGAGGTCGACTTATACGTTTAACCGACCTTTACTCTCTCCTTAAATATCAATAAATCCCTTTTTTTTTTAATCACGAGCATCTATCCCTCCATTTAGACACATTTCTAATAATTCTGCACCACATAATTAATAAGTAGGACCTATTTGAGAAAGAGTGTTGATGCCAGTGTGAAAAATGAAAGGTGATGTAAATAAATAAAAAAATATTCTGACCCTCCCCCCCTTAAAATAAACAAAACTGCAGTTCGGCATCCTTCATATTTTACAGTATAATGCATTTCATTTAAAAATTACACAAAAAAAACACCCCCCTCCCCCTCGCATCCCATAACTTATAACATGACCTGCTGCCCTATAACATCATTTCTAGTCGAGGTGCAATGCATTGTGGTTTCTTTTCGTGCAACGTGCTACCGTGTGTGTGTAGTGGACAAGAAATGAAAGCTTTGATTACATTGCTATTAAACAGCAGCTTCCGCCTGTTTAGCACATTCTTACACCGTTTAGCAGCCAATTTAAGAAGCTTGTGTTTGTGTACACTTTTATTATTTGCAAATCTAAAATAACACACTGCTTTTTCATACTTTAGCTCAATTTTGCATCCTGTTTTTGAAGTCTAGATCTCAAAATGCCATTGATTAAACGTGTCCAACTTCAATTTCATTGAGAAAATGAAGACGTTCTTAAAATGAGTTGCTTTAATGAATAAAGTTTAATCTAATTCACAACAACTGGAATGTTAAACACGTTAAACAAGTAAACAAGTCAGCCAGCATGTGAAAAATTGTATTTGTTACTATTGAATACAATACATAGTTGTGTATATAGGTGTAATATTTCTTTTTGTCGTGTTGATTGTTAAGAAATGAGTCGGTTTCACATTTTTAATGGATAGCTTGATAGAGTAAAGTCAAACCAGCAAGTAACTTGTAGTCGTCGTAAATAATGTATCACTGTCGTTCTATATTGGGCCATCTTTGTTTACTCTTTTTTTTATTTATTTATTGTAAAAATAGGTGTTTTACAAACGGCTTTCTGCCCGCAAACACACATTCTAACAGATCGCAAGCAATTGATTCTTGTAAATTAAGTCTCATTCTAAAAACAAACCATTTAAACACCAAAAACTACTTTATAAGGTTGTACTTCATTGTCCACTGTCTATAATATATATATTACTTTATAAGGTTGTACTTCATTGTCCACTGTCTATAATATATATATTTATGTTTTTAGGTTTTTTTTTGTCAATCTATCACGTTTGTAAAGGGCCAAAGGGAGAAAAATTGAATTTAAAGTAGTTTTTTTTTTCCATCGTTGTCGTCACGTTTGATGAAATCAGCGAGATTTTCTCCATTTTTTTTTTACAAACCGCCGTAAATGAAAGCGAAACGCGATAGGGCAAAAATTCTCTACTCCAAAATGATTGGCTAGAAGGGCGAGAAGGAAAGGTGTGGCTTTACGCTGTTGCCACTGCTCACATGGTACTTGCCATTTTGGGGGGGGGGGTACAATACGCGGGTGGAGTTTGGGCGATTTTCATTGGCTACAGGGTCAACATTTCCCAAAAAGAAAGGAAAAAATCATGGCCTTAAATACGTAAATTGTCATTTCATAGTGGCAAAGGCTCCACTTTTTCACCTTTCTTGACCTCAAAGGTAAAAAGAGTTGATAAATAAAACGCGCCATTGAATTCAAAGCCATAAAAATGTTCAACACGGTTTTTTTTTGGTGGCGTTCTGGTTTGGAGTTGTTTGTTTGACTTATTCATTCACCCCTTTTATTCTCAACGTTGTAGGCTAACCGCTACGAGTCGCTCCAAACTCTTGACGGGCGACCAATCCATTGCAGGGAAATTGTTTTTTTTTAGCTAAATGAAGTTAAAAAAGCAAAAGAATCTACATTTTGGTCTGATTTCATTGACGTAAATATCTACGATTTTTTTTAGGTCTGCACTTGTTTATATTCCGACCAAATTGCAAGCGTAATTATTTTTAAAAAATAAACAAAAATCTAAAATTGCATCGAATTAACACAGGATTTTTGACTTATTCCGAACCGTGATAAAAAAATTCTCAGATTTCTTGCCTTTTGACAAGCTACACAAAAAAAAAACATTATTATTATTAAGACAGAAAAATGAAAATACATCCCCCAAAAATCAGACATTTTAATCTCTACCACGAGTTGCTCCTCCCCGAACCCGTCGCACGCCGTCGCTAATCCTAAAGTTAGCTCGAATAGCGCGCCGCAACACTCGCGTGTGTGTGTGTGTGTGTGTGTACTTGCTAAAAAAATGAAATGATTTCCACGGGAGACGAAGAAAGGACCAACAGGTGACATCATTGACGAGAAAAATCTGGGGGAAAAATGGCCGGTGTGGATGTCGCTTTTGTCAAGAAGGACCGCGGGGTGTCCTCAAAATGGCGACCAGTTAATGATCACGCAACAAGACACAATACAGACAATTTTCTTTGCCACCTGAAACTGTGCCAAAACACACACAAACACACACACACACAATCACACACTGATAAAAAGAAGAAAAAAATGATCGCGTGGTTGAATATAATTCAAATTGAAAAGCAACCAGATGAGCGGAACCCTTTATTGAAAATTTTGAACTCTGTTGGATTAATACAAAATACCTTTTTGACAGGAAAAAAACAGAAACAATTTCTATTTGAAAAAGTTATTCTTTGAGAGCCGCACTCGGAATTTAAAAGTCAAAATACATGAAAATGTGTGCATTTCTTTTAAAGTGAAATACGTCTCTGAATTCAACATTGTTAGGCTCTTGCTAATCAATGCATACAGAAAGGTCTAATTAATTTTTTTAAATTAATTAGCGGCGTTAGAGGTCGTGTCGGCGCATCCAGGCTGACGTGACGCTCCTATTGGTGCGTTCGGGACTTCGGCGTTTTCCGTATTTTAGCTCGCAGGTTAGCGGAGAGCTATATGCACCCCTCCAAAGAGCCACACATGGCTCCTGAGCCATGGTGTCCTCAGCCCTGGTGTAGTAGATGTTTTATATATGACATTTTTTTCCAATGTTTAATCTCATGTAAAGCTTTCATAAAGTCAAAATGCTCCCATATCAGCCTGTCCCAGTTAAAAAAATTGCAGAACGAATTGTTATTGGTGCAAAAGGCAATTATAAAAAAAAAACAAAAAACAAAAGATAATTTCTATTTTTTACTGTTTTTGGGTGCAAATTTGATTGAAAATATAACTTGTGGATTCACTCACAAGTGATTGCTAAGCTAAATATTGCGCTTATGCGAAGTGTGATTCATTGTTCCTGCCGTTTTATTTCCCTTAGAAATTGTTTACAGACAATAGAGCGCAGGGAACCTGTGGCTCGCGAGCCTAATGTGGTTCTTTGAATGGGTCCATATGTCTCTCTGCTAACCCTAAGCAAAAATTTAGCTCTAGCGCCGCTCTAATCATATATATTTTTTACATTAGACTCCCTTATGAAAGTATACTCATGGATTAGCCATAATTAATATAACTCTGAGACTTTTTGTACTTTAAATGTTGAAATGACCCCCAAAAAGCGCACATTTTCATATATTTCAACTTTTAAATTCCGAGTACGAACATTTTAAATAGGAATTGGGAACGGCTGGTTGTGTCAAAAAGGTTGGCGACCGATCCCCGCGTTTGAGGAAAACGTTACAACGTCACTCACGGCACCCCCGTTTGAAACACAAGCCGTTAAACGTCAAGTCAAAGCGGAGCCCCTCTGCGCCTCGCAATCTTTAACAGATGGAAACCGAGAACATGAATGGAAGCTCGGGGAGGAAAAGGTAATTTAGGAGGAAGCGTGGGCGTAATTCCTCGCGCACCTCTCCGCCATAAATATGGAAAGGAACGTTGCGAATCCGCCGGCCCTCCCACACGCCGAATGTTGCTCGCCCTTCTTGGCGGGGTGACCAAGGCATCCAGCTAAGGACGGAGGGGCGTCGAGGAGGGCGCCACGGGAGGAATCGGCCTTGTTTTCATTCCCCAAAAAAGCAAAAAAATGAAGTGAAAAGTTTAGCGGTCAAAAAGACGAATAAAAAAAAGGCCTTGGACAAAACCAGTCAACGGATAAGCTACCCCGTTAAAATGATATACGTGGCGGTCGTTATGAATATTTTCAATTATTCGGACGTTAGTTACCCAGCCGGGCGGGCGGTTAGCGCGTAGGCCTCGCAGTTCTGGGGTCGTGGGTTCGATTCCAGGTTGGTGGAGTTTGCATGATGTCTTGAATGGGTTTTCTTTGTGTACTCCAGTTTCCTCCCACATCCCCAAAAAATGCAGCGTGAGCTAATTGTATGCTAAGTTGCCCCTAGCTATGAGTTTGTGCATTAATGGTTGTCCCATGGCTTGTATGGGTTTTCTCCAGGTACTCCAGTTTCCTCCCAAATCCCAAAAGCATGCTAGCTTGGCTAGTTGAACACTCAAAATTGCCCCTAGCTATGAGTGTGCACATTAATGGTTGTCCTTGGGCTTGTATGGGTTTTCTCTGGGTACTCCAGTTTCCTCCCACATCCCAAAAACATCCAGCCTAAGCTAATTGTATGCTTAATTGCCCATAGCTATGATTGTGTGCATTAATGGTTGTCCCTGGGGTTGTATGGGTTTTCTCTGGGTACTCCAGTTTCCTCCCACATCCCCAAAACATGCTAGCTAGGCTAATTTAACACAAAATTGTCGTTAGGTATAAATGTGAGCATTAATGGATGTCCCTGGGCTTGCGTGGGTTTTCTCCAGGTACTCCAGTTTCCTCCCAAATCCCCAAAACATGCTAGTTCGGCTAGTTGAACACTCAAAATTGCCCCTAGTTATGAGTGTGCGCATTAATGGTTGTCCCTATGCTTGTATGGGTTTTCTCTGGGTACTCCAGTTTCCTCCCACATCCCAAAAACATGCATCCTAAGCTAATTGTATGCTTAATTGCCCGTAGCTATGAGTTTGTGCATTAATGATTCTCTGGGCTTGTATAGGTTTTCTCTGGGTACTCCAGTTTCCTCCCACATCCCAAAAATATGTTGCATGTGCTAATTGTGTGCTAAATTGCCCCTAACTATGAGTGTGAGCATTAATGGTGGTCCCTGGGCTTGTGTGGGTTTTCTGCGGGTACTCCAGTTTCCTCCCACATCCCAAAAACATGCTAGCTAGGCTGGTTGAACACTCAAAATTGCCCCAAGCTATTAGTGTGTTGTCCCTGGGCTTTTATGGGTTTTCTCTGGGTACTCCATTTTCCTCCCACATCCCCCCAAAAATGCAGCATGAGCTAATTGTATGCTAAATTGCCCTTAGCTATGATTAGTTGTCCTTTGTCTCCTCGTGCCCTGCCATTGGCTGGCCACCCATTCGGGGTGTGGCCTCCCCCTTCTGGTGCGCAGTCAGCTAGGATAGGCTCCGGCCCCCTCCGTGACACTTGTGAGGATCAGCAGTTCCAAAAATGAATGAATGAATGTCATGTTCCAGGCTACGCTATGCTTTAGTGCTGCTAACTAAGTCGGTATGTAGCTTGGGAAGAGCTTGGACTTGAACAGCTAAGCTTACAAAGGACAGATGGATTTGTACTGTAGCGCGTGGGCGAGCTAAAAGCTGCTACAGGTGTCATGGCGCTTGGAGAGGTGACATGGTGAGATATGGCTGTCTCATTATCACCGCTCCTTTTCAATCACACGTTCAACTCTCCACTTCTGTCCTTTCCATCTAGCCATCCATCATCTGACATTTTCAACTAATCCTCCATCCTTAAATGGCTATCATATCATATGGATACTTTAGCATTTTCGCTCACGTCGTTGAATTTTTGGGTCAAGATACCTGTCGATAGAGAGATTGAGAAATTGCGCTTAGCTGGTCACCCATTCAGAGTGTCACCTGGTTAATGCTCGTAGTCAGCTGGGATAGGCTCCGGCACCCCCCGCGACCCTTGTGAGGATAAACAGTTCAGAAAATGAATTTTAAAAAACACCTGGAAATAGACTATCATAATAATCCAACTGTTTCTCTTCGGTATCGGCAGATTCCCCAAGATGGGATATTCTCCAGCACCCCCGCGAACCTTGCGAGGCTAAGACATTCAGAAAATTAATTTTAAAAAAAACATCTGGAAATAGATGATCGTAATAATCCAACAGTTTTTCTTCGGTATCAGCAGATTGCCCAAGATGGGATAGGCTCCAGCACCCCCGCGAACCTTGTCAGAATAAGACGTTCAGAAAATGAATTTTTAAAAAAATCGTCTGTAGGTAGATGATCGTAATATTCCAACTATTTCTCTTCGGTATCTGCAGTTTCCCCAAACTGGGATAGGCTCCAGCACCCCCGCGAACCTTGTGAGGAAAGACGTTCAGAAAATGTATTTAAAAAAAACATCTGTAAGTAGATGATTGTAAATAATCTAACTATTTCTCTTCGGTATCGGCAGTTTCCCCAAACTGGGATAGGCTCCAGCACCCCCGCGAACCTTGTGAGGATTAGGCGTTGAGAAAATGAATGAATAGAGAATCCCCAAAAGCAATAACCCAAGATAAAGAAACTTTGCACACTTAAGGTCACAGCGTCATTGGACAAAAGAGTGCGGCGCTTTTACGCTTTGGCCAACAGAGGCTTTTTCAACACGTTATTTAATTTTGAAATATGGTTTCCTGTATGAATTTGGTTGCAATCAATAAACCCAAAGCGGCCCAAGGCCTTTTTTCCACAAAATGGAATTTGGAGCTTGGCGAAAGCGTCCTTGAGGAACTTGCGCTCTTGCGCTCGCTTTCCAGCAAAACATTGGAAGGTTAAACATCAGCTTTCCAGCCCTTTTCAAGATTTTGGATCTTTCAGCTTCCGCACAATATTGTGTGTTTATGAAGCTGAAAAATATATATCAATAAATAAAAAAAACAAAGACCAGAAGCTGTTCTTGCATCAGAAATCAATCCTACTCTCATTGGTTAACAACATTGTCTCAAATTTGAGCAAAAATAAAAATCAATTACTGGGTAAAAAGTAGAGAAAACATGTTTTTTTTTATTAAGAGTTATATTTTAAGCAGAACATGGACTGGAGAGTGGTTAGCGTACCAGCCTCGCAGCTCTGGGGTCGTGGGTTCGAACCCAGGTGGGTCTTCATTGTGTGGAATTTGCATGTTCTTGCGTGGGTTTTCTCTGGGTGCTCCGCTTTCCTCCCACATCGCCAAAACATGCATGCTAAGCTAATTGGTCATTCCGAATTGCCCCTCGCTATGATTGGTTGTCCTTTCGTCTCCTTGTGCCCTGCCATTGGCTGGCCACGGATTTAGACTTTTTTAAAAAAATATTTAGGCTAATTGGAACCTCAAACAAAGATTTTTCATTTTACATGATGTTGTTTCTGAGAATCATGGTCCTTGTAGTCCAACATTTAACATTGTAGTCTTTGACGAGCAAAAATGTGATATGTCATAGGAGGTTAAAAAAATATTGTAAACGTTGGTAAATTCTAAGTGGTGACATGTAGCATGTCCTTCTTCTTGCTAGCAATCCTTTTATTTTGGCCTAGTTGTTCACTGCTGTCTATTTATCTGCGAGTGTCCCATTGAAAATGGATATGATTAGCATTAAATCACGTGTCAAAGTGGTGGCCCGGGGGCCAAATCTGGCCCACCGCATCATTTTGTGTGGCCCGAGAAAGTCAATCATGAGTGCCGACTTTCTATTTTAAGATCAAATTAAAATGAAGAGTATAGATGTATATTACATTTCCTGGTTTTCCCCCTTTTAAATCAATAATTGTTATTTTTTAATCCATTTTTTCTGTGCTTTTAGTTCAAAAATCATTTTGTAAAATCTAAGTGTCTTAAAAAAGCTAAAATAAACATTCTTTTAGATCTATAAAAACAGAATAATCAGGGCTTTTAATCCAGTTCTTTTAATCCATTTATTTTTAAAAATCTAAATATTATATCTAAAATGATCCGGCCCACGTGAAATCAAGTTGACGTTAAAGCGGCCCGCCAACCAACCCGACCGAGTCTGACTCCTTTGCATTAAATAGTCTTGATTAGGGTATTCTTCTCATTGTGTTGTACGTGTAACGTGAAACAAGTGATGGAGATCGATAAGAATAGAAGCCAATGAAAGAAAAGGGAAATCAGCACACAAATGAATTGCTCATTTCTCTTTGCGTCAAGTGTTTGGAAGCAACTCTTGACAAAAATGTCTTTCCGCCGATGCACTCCACATGACGCTTCGGCCTATTGTAGCATCTGGCGCACGTGGCTCGAATAAATGAGAGCGCTAGCTCGCTATCCAACAATCTATCCGTTTGCCATCTACTCGAGATCTCATTTGCCATTTTCCGATGCTAATCCTCTTGGAGCGAAATCGGTCGAATACAAAAAAACGTGGTAATAACAGTAAAAATGAATGCTACAATTTTACAATAGCCAAACATTAAAAGGAACAAACATTTACTCGCATTTCTAAAATAATACAAAACCCACAGACGCATTCGGTGGGAATGACAACCCCCCAAAAACGGACAAAAAGAGCTCAAAACAGAAAATAGTACTCGTGAAATTAGTGTTAGCTAGACGTGAAATTAATATTTACAAAAAAAAATTAAGACATGCGTACGTATACCTTGATGTTGTCTTTGTTTTTTTACCTCGTGTCAGTTTTACGATTCCCTCGGATAACTCGAATTTTCGAAAGAAAACTTTTTTTTCTGTTTTTTTTAGTTCAAAATCATTTTGTAAAATCTAAAAATATCTCAAAATATTTTCTGTTTTCCACTTTAATATGGAACATAAAGAAAAAATTGGTTTCCTTTTGAAATCGATTAAAAGAGATTTTCCCTGACTAAGAAAAAAAGCTCAAATAAACATTGTTTTAGATCACATGTGTCAAAGTGGCGGCCCGGGGGCCAAATCTGGCACGCCGCATCATTTTGTGTGGCCCGGGAAAGTAAATCACAACTTTCTGTTTTAGGATCAAATTAAAATGATAGATAAAAATGTACATTAATTTTTATTATTTTCCCCCTTTTAAATCAATAATTGTCATTTTTTAATCCATTTTTTCTGTGTTTTTAGTTCAAAAATCATTTTGTAAAATTCTAAAAATATATATAAAAAAAGCTAAGATTAACATTGTTTTAGATCTATAAAAAACGGAATATTCAGGGCTTTTAATCCAGTTCTTTTAATCCCCAAAAATCTAAATATTATATCTAAAATGGTCCAGCCCACGTGAAATCAGGTTGACGTTAAAGCGGCCCGTGAACCAACCCGAGTCTGACACCCCTGTTTTAGATCTATTAAAAAACGGAATATTCAAGGCTTTTAATCCAGTTCTTTTAATCCATTTATAAAAAATCTAAATATTATATCTAAAATGGTCCGGCCCACATGAAACTGAGTCTACGTTAACGCGGCCCACGAACCAACCCGCGTCTGACACCCTTGCGTTATCCGGTTACGGCTAAAAATGTTAGCCATTTTTTTATCGCTTAGTTTGTCATTTTCCACCCCCCAAAAAAACTCCCGAGTTACAGCAGGAATCTCGTAAAGGTCAACCCTTTGCAGATCAACCCCACGGAACCAAAGCCCTTTGCATTGTGTGGCGTTTTTTTAGCCGGCGTATTTAAGCCATCAGCGATGTGAACGCCGCGAGTACATTTGATTTTTTGGTGCCACGCGGGAGCAGCGAGCCGCTTTTTTCGAACCCCAGGGAGCAATTGAAGCCAGTGGAGTGAGGTGCCTTTATACCGGCCACTTTAGCTGTCAGTGCCTGGGGGAAATTGACCCTGGAGCCCTTCAGTCACAGGCCACATTCTTAACCACTCAACCATGGCTGCCCACCACAGCGCTTGGTTTCACTGATCTCCAGCGGGGATTTTTTGGGGTGTCATTCCTGAGCCATTGTTAAGAATAAATGTAGCACTCTGTGTGGAAAATGTAAAAAAAAAAGTATTATTCTGCTTGTGTTCATAACAAGTCTTTATGGATGACGGATGATGGATCGGAAAAAAACATCGCAACATTTTCTGGGATTCTATTGTTAGAGGATTTTCAACACTAACATGCACAAACGTATACACAACTCACGTACACACAATATTTATAAATTATTTAGGGACCAAAAACGTTAGATACACTGTGGGGACTTTGTCCTCAAAAATGATATACAGTAATACCTTGAGATAAGAGCTTAATGCGTTCCAGGACCGAGCTCGTATGTCGATTTACTTGTATCTCAAATCAATATTTCCCATAGAAACTAACTATATTCAAATGAATTCATTCCCACCCTATGAAAAAAACACCAAAAAGCAGGATATTATACAGTGGTACCTCGACATACGATCGTAATCCGTTCCGAGACTGAGATCGTATGACGAGCTTTTCGTCACTCGAGCGAACGTTTCCCATTGAAATGAATTGAAAACAAATGAATTGGTTCCAACCCTCTGAAAAAACACCAAAAACAGGATATTGGATTGGAATTTTTTTTTTATTTCTTCTAATTCGCCATCTTTTAACAAAGTAACACATAACGAGTGGTTTAATAGTAATAAAATGTGTTTAATAGATGTAAAATTAGACGCATTTCGCGGAGGGGAGAGACAACGACACACACTAAGGCGGAGGTAGGGGCTGTTCGGGGGACTTTATCCACGGCACTCGTAAACGAACAAACAAATTTAAATTAACTTGGCTAAATATATACAGACACACTCAAACATACGTTTAATGTAACTTTACACAAAACTGAATTCTAATTTTGTTTTAATCTTTTTTTTACCTTCGTTTTCCAGGTTAGCGGTTTGCCACGCCTCCACCCTCACTTGCCTTGCTGTTGTATTCCCTTCAAAATATTCCCAAAATGATGCACACAAATGTCCTCACAATAGGATAACGCACGACCACTTGCCAACGAGAAGTAGTCTTGAATGAGCGATCGCGGGAGCTAACAGGCTAAGGAAGGAATAACAGCCTAGCAACGAACTGATTGTGGGTAATGAAGTTTTATTCTGAGAAAGGGTGCCATTGGCAATCGGTGTTGTGTGCACGAGTATACTTCATTACCCAGAAAGCCCTCTTTTTGCCTGCGCATGCGCGTTGTGCGTTTCCTGGTCGAAACTCGTCTGAATAAATTGTTCAGTCCTCGTAGATATAGTAGTTCTACACGAAAGAGATGCGGCCAAACATGGCAGTGCGCTACAATGATAAACAGCCTCTCATGTCATGGCCAGCTGGCTTGGTCGCATCTCCAAATTTTAATCGTATCGCAGGCGAATTCTTCGATCGAAATTTTCGTCGTACCACGAGCGTGTTGTATGACGAGCATGTTGTATCACGAGGTACTACTGTAATGGAAAAACATATTCTTATTGGTTGTAATTCACCATCTACTAACACAGTAAAAAATAACTAGTGGTTATGATGATTAATACTAAAATGAGACATTATTCAGAACAACGCCGAGAGAGAACACGCTCGTAAAATAACATAAACATAAATTTAACTTGGGTAGATGAATTTAGATTCCGATACAGACACACTTAAATGTCCTCACAAAAAGATAACACACCAACTTGTCCGGGTGCTCTTCTCGTATTAGCTTGCCAGCTCCATCACCCGTACACCACCCTCATGTTTTTTTTAAATTATTTTATTTTTAATATCGATTGTCATCATACACCTTTTCTCCGCACTACCCTTCATTGCACCTGCTGGCTTTGGAACCGTTGTTTTTCCCTTAATTCTGCACTGACTAACAAAAAAAACCTTCTCGTATGCTCGTATCTCAAGGCAAATATTTGCTCACAATTTTACTCGTATATCTCAAATTGCTCGTATGTTGGAGCACTCGTATGTCAAGGTATTACTGTACACACACACACACACACACACACTGCTAACACTGCAATTTAAAACTAGAGTAAGTTTAAATTTAGCGTTCCATTATTACCACGGACACCCATGACATGTTAGTTTTTTCTTTATTTGCGTGAATGTGCACCCAAATTTTTGTAGGCCAATTTATTTTCAATTCATTGAGAAAAGCGGGTACTGCGGCATATCTCTGCTGTGATTGGTGGTGGGGGTTTGCGTGGTTCTTCAGTGGATGAGTAAAGTGAAAAAAAAATCATGAAATTAAATATTTATTTCATGTTATGTTCAAGTAGCGTAAACCTTTTTTTCCCCCTCCAAATGGATCACAGTACTTTTTTCGTAAGTCACATTCTATTGTATTTAACTTTTTCTCAAGGCACCGATGTACATTTGTCAAAATAATTCACTTTTGTTAGTAATAAACAAAAAAAATGTGGTTTCAATTGATTATAGGGGAAAAAATTCCATTGAATGCCGATATCTAATGGTGACATTTTATCTAAATGAATGCAAATGACATCACAATAAGAGAAAATAAATAACGGAATTAATCACTGTGAGAGATCAAGGTATTATCTCACTGATTATCTGCCATTTGTGCTATTTTCACCAACGGAATTAACCTTCCTTAATCCTCTTGTGACATTTTCACCAGATGGACTTGAATAAGGATGAAATTCCATTGGCTTACATGACTAGTATTCGCATCCCCTGACTCGTCATTATTCCATTTTAAAAGCCAAAAGTGCTTTTTTTTCTGTTCATTTTAAAAAGCTAATGACCAAATGTCATGATGTATGCGTGGGAAAAAGACATAAACGCACGTATATACAACGTTTGCCAGATAATATTGGAAATAACTATTTTTTTAAATAATGCAAATGGCTGTCGGTACGTATAATGTCATTTTCTAACCGTCAATCATTGAAATATGAATGTAATATTATTGGACGAGGCTACCAATGACATGAGTGTAAAAAAACATGCACAAGGACATTTTATAAAATGCCATTTGTTAAATTTGAGGTCATTGCATTTGATCAAATGAGTCCTTATTTATAAGCCGCTTCGCAATTCTTGCATCTGTTGAGTTTGCGCTTGAATTTCTTTGCCATAAAATATTTGGCGCGTCTGCCTCGCAGTAATGGGGTCGAGGGTTCGATTCCCTAGTGGGTCCTCACTTTGTGGAGTTTGCGTGTTCTCTCCTGAGCCTGCGTGGGTTTTCTCCAGGGACTCTGGTTTCTTCCTACATCCCAAAAACATGTATCATTGGCTAATTTTATGCTAAATTGTTCCTAGCTATGATCTTTTGTCTCCTCGTGCCCTGCGATTGGCCGGCCACCGATTCAGGTTGTCACCTTTGCCTGGTCCCCGTAGTCAGATGGGTTAGGCTCCAGCACCCCCCGTCACCCTTGTGAGGATAAGCGGTTCAGAAAACTTCCTATGTGGCTCCAGTTTTTTAGCTACGTCTACAATGTCTTGTGTGTCTTGTGTCGGTTTTGAAACTCCAACCAAGACATTTCCCAAATGCGGGTTGAAATTAAGTTCTAACCTAACCTAACCTAAATAAATAAATAAATAAAGTACAGTGGTACCTCGACATACGATCTCAATCCGTTCCTTACCTGCAGTTTCCATAGTTTACCTCACAGGTTAGCGGAGAGCCATATGCACCCATAGGTTCCCTACCCCTGGTATACATTCTTATGGCAGGTGTGCTACTGGTATGTGCCCATAGCGAGCAATGATGATGTTGCTCACACCGGTACTCAGTGTTCTCAGGGAGGTTGTCTTTCTGCCCAGACAAACAAAAAATTAGAGGGAACATTGTCTACGTCCATTTTAAACCACCCTAAAACATGCTCAATCAAGCTAATCTGATGTCAACCGGTGCCAGGTTACGAAGCTTCGCGCTCGGGAACGTCAGGCTATTTTTTTTTTTTTGGGGCCCGCGCGTGGGTTCCGACCGGGGTGTCGAGCCTGCCTTTTCGGGTGGATTAGCCCACGTGCGTCGTCGTCGTCCTTTGGTTACGCAAAGGAATTGTAGTCGCAGCTGTCAGTGTCGCTCATCTCAGATGACCTTGGCGCCGACGCCGGAGGTCACGTGTTCACCCGTGCGCCGCCGCGGTCGTGCCGTGACGGGATCGTGGCGCCGCCATTTGCCATCTGGAACCGTATCGTTATTGAATATGGATGTAGCGTGAATGACGATATTATCTAGCTATCGATTATTTGCTTTTGCCGCCTTCCTTCGTTTGTCAACGGCGAGCTGCTTTTAAATTGAGCGCGAATAGCCCATCTCCAACTGTGACTTATTTTCTACCTCCCCATCTCTATTTTAATCCAGGGGGGAGAGAGGGGAGGGGGGAGAGAGGGGAGAGAGAGGGGGAGGGATTAGGCCAATGTTGGGGGAAAGTTACATGATAGGAGCGAGAGTTAGAGATTAAGTAGATTGCGCTTGTAAACTCTTTGGGCCTCATCTCGGATGACGTAGGGCGGAGCTTCAAGGACAAATAATGCACAAAAGTCATATTTGTGAAAACAATAATAATAGTAATAATAAAAGAAAAGAAAAAAAACTGGTGACGTTGCAGAACAGTTTGGATTTAGCAAAAGATAAACAGACAAAGTGAGATGATTTGGATTTAAAACTGGTTTTGTGATCATCTTATTTCATTTTCTGAAGCGGTTTATCCTCACTATAGGGTCGCAGGGGGTGCTGGAGTCAAAGTGGCGGCCCGGGGGCCAAATCTGGCCCGCCGCATCATTTTGTGCGGCCCGGGAAAGTCAATGATGAGTGCCAACTTTCTGTTTTAGGATCAAATTAAAATGAAGAGTGTAGATGTATTTTAAATTTCCTGGTTTTCCCCCTTTTAAATCAATCATTGTCATTTTTGAATCCATTTTTTCTGTGTTTTTAGTTCAAAAATAATTTTGTAAAATCTAAAAATATATATATAAAAAAGCTAAAATAAACATTGTTTTAGATCTATTAAAAACTGAATATTCAGGGCTTTTAATCCAGTTCTTTTAATCCATTTATTAAAAAAAAATCTAAATATTATATCTAAAATGGTCCGGCCCACGTGAAATCAAGTTGACGTTAAAGCGGCCCGCCAACCAACCCGAGTCTGACACCCTTGCTATAATGAGATTTTAAGTAGTCAACATAACAAATAAGTAGTAGTCAACATGGATAAGTAGTCAGCATGAATAAGTGTTCACATAAATATTTAGGTACAAAATCAAATTTGTAAAAATCTTTTTTTCCTATAATGCTTAGCAGGATGCTAGGTAGAAGTCAACCCATTTAATAATTAAAATATGAATTTTCAATTAAAAAAAAACACAATCCATGGCCTAACTAACGTATATCCGACTTTGACTGATTGATCTGCTGCCAAATGGTTCGCTTGAATGCTTGTAATTGTTTGGCCAAGTTTTAATCCGGATTCTACATTTATCAGCCTTAAGTTGCGTTGGGCTGCATTCGTGCATTCAGGTGTGATTTCCAATGAAATGACTTGCGTTCCTACTGATATAATAACTTGGAAAATTAATGACTTGAGCGCCGCTTTCACGGATCGACCAAATTGGCCTCGGGATTGTCGGTAGACGCAAATTTGACAGTCCACGGCTATAATATTTATTTATTTGTCCACCCACGCTAGCGTTAGCATAACTTCTACCCAAAACTTCTATTATTTAATTGGCAGAATTGGTTATCAAGATAAAAAATGACAGCTCATGATAGCACTCTATTTTCATTCTACAGCTACTCTAAAATGTCACTTGACGGAAAACTAAGATTAAAAATCTATTTTATCTACGAGTAAAAAAGATGAGCAGTATTTATGGCAGTAGTGGTCTTCATGATAAAAAAATAGGGCTCATAATAATTTTAGGGCTTGTATAAGATTTTTATTTTATTTTAAATCGACTCTAAAATGTCACTTGACAGAAAAATTTGATTTAAAAAATCTGTTCAAATTATGCAATATTTATTTATTGTTAATCGCAAGGGAGAAAAAATTGCAAGCTAGATACAGCAAATAATAATGTATAATTTTCATAATTTTAAAATTCTTAATGATATTGGCAATGTTGAAGATATACTATGGATGCGTCTGCTTAACAAAAACAATAAAGTTTTTTGTTTAAATCAAAATGTACTTATTGGGTATCATTTCTGCTTTCTGAAATGTTTTTTTAATTTATTTTCTATTTTTTTTTTTTTACATCTGACTTTGTCTTGTCTTTGTGATTTTGGGCTCCAGCACCCCCTGCGACCCTTGTAAGCTTTTATAAGACCCTCATAAGCGCTTCAGAAAATGAGTGAATGATCTTCAACGTTGTCATTGATAAAGCCTTTCTTTGTGTGTTTTTTTTGTTTTGTTTCGCAGGATCCATCTTTGTTGTGATTCGTCCCCGTTGTTCCCGTTTAATTGGCCGCAAAAAAGCATGTCCCAATGTTTGCTTGCGACACCAGCAGCAACATGATGGAAGTGAAAGAGCGACGCCCCTACTGTTCCCTCAATAAGACCCACAAGGACAAAGAGGGGTCGTTTCCTGGTGAGATAGCAGCCCACCTTTACTCGTTAAGGCAAATTCCTTTATTTTCCAGTAACTCTACTTATTGTTATGGTCTAGGAGACAATGCTATTGGCCAGAAAGATGGGCGTGTCCCAACTCAAAAGTCTTACTCCTCCAGTGAGACCCTCAAGGCCTTTGACAAGCACCAAGAGCAGACCAGGTGGGATTTACAATTCTATTTATTAACCCAATTCTTTTTGGGGGGGGTATTGTGTCGGGCTCGCAGCGCCGGTGTTGTGGGTTCGAGCCTCCCCGGTTTCCTCACAAAACCCTAAAACATCCTAGCTGGGCTGGTTAAACACTCAAAATTGCCCCTAGCTATGAGTGTGCGCATCAATGGTTGTCCCTGGGCTTGGGTGGGTTTTCTCCGGGTACTCCGGTTTCCTCCCACATGCCAAAACATGCTAGCTAGGCTGTTTGAACACTCAAAATTGCCCCTAGCTATGAGTGTGTGCATCAATGGTTGTCCTTGGGCTTGCGTGGGTTTTCTTCAGGTACTCTGGTTTCCTCCCCAAACCCCAAAACACCCTAGCTAGGCTGGTTGAACACTCAAAATTGCCCCTAGCTATCAGTGTGCACATCAATGGTTGTCGCTGGGCTTGCGTGGGTTTTCTCAGGGTACTCCGCTTTCCTCCCACATGCCAAAAACATGCTAGCTAGGCTAATTTAACACTCTAAATTCTCCTTGGGTATGAGTGTGTGCATCAATGGTTATCCCTGGCCTTGCGTGGGTTTTCTCCGGGTACTCCGCTTTCCTCCCACATCCCAAAAACAGGCATGCTAAGCTAATTGTATGCTAAATTAGCTCATCTATGATTGCTTGTCCTTTGTCTCCTTGTGCCCTGACGTTGGCTGGCCACCGATTCAGGGTGTCCCCCGCCAGGCTCCAGCACCCCCGCGACCCACTTGAGGATACGCAGTTCAGAAAACGCATGAATTAATTTTGCAACTTGCAAATTTGATATAGGAAAAGAGTATTTATTTTTTTGTAAAAGTGGATCACAAATTCATATTCCTATCAAACAAATAAAAATCTGAAATGAAATATTCAGAAAATGTTTAATAATTCATCTAGTCAAGTTTAGATGATGCAAATGTTGACCATCTTTCAACATGTACCGTCATGTTTTGACAGGATATTTTATGGCTCATCAAAAGAACACAAGGACACCATTCATCGTGGAAAAGATGATTATAACATGGACCGTGAGTATTAAAATAAATATCATAACTTTTATTATTTTTTGTAAGATGGCACAAAAATCACCAATTCAATTCATTCTTTTTTAGTCATTCTTACATGGCTGTGTCAATTTCATAAATGTGGGTCAACCGCGAGAATTTCCAATCATATTTCTTTGCAGTCAGTACAGTATAAAAATATGAAATACATATTAAATGTGATTATTCAAAGATCACCAAAGTAGACCCCCAAAAAATAAAAAAATCATAAGAAAGGCGGGTTGTTAGCCAGCAGCAATTAATCGAGCATCCATTTAGGGAGATATTTTTCCAGAGTTTGTCTAATTGTAGCTCATTTAAAATTAATATAACTTTTAATTGGGGAGCAACACACTTCATCTTCAGTCGTGACATCAATTACAGAAAGTGCTTATAATTTCCCTTTCATTTGCTAATTAAAGATGGAAAGAAACATGCTGTGATTTTTTTCCCAAAACGTGCTCTCCCCCTTTTTATTTAGATTTCAGAGGATTGAAAAGATGTCACGGTTTCATCGCTGCACTAATAATAATAATAATGGGATGAGTAATATTAAAAAATGCGTTGCTTTGTTATTGAAAGTGACAGCTACTCCACAGCAGACGTGTACTCGATACGTAGTTGACTTTTTGAATCAGTATCTTCATACGGTGGTGTTCAGGATGATGAAAGATGAATGGAAACATTTATTTATTCACAAATCATTACAATTGCAACATAATTCAATCTTTCCGCACTGTGAAGCGCAACTAAAAGACAAAAGTGCACCTTCTATAGGATCAATATTGGTTAATCATTGCAGAAAAGTCCTTTTAGTACAGATCCATCTAGTTTATAGTATAACTCAATTCCTAAGTACTACTACAGCTGCATCTAGTTGATGTATAACAATATCTACTACTACTATTACTACCAACTCCACTACAACAACTACTACAACAAGAACTACTACTACTAGCTCTACTATTGCTGCTACTACTATTACCACTCCTACAACAATAACTATTACTACTATTACTAGGTCTACTATTGCTACTACTACTATTACTACTACTAGGTCTACTATTGCTACTACTACTATTACTACTACTACTAATATTACTAGGTCTACTATTGCTACTACTACTATTACTACTACTAGGTCTACTATTGCTACTACTACTATTACTACTACTACTACTACTAGGTCTACTATTGCTACTACTACTATTACTACTACTACTAGGTCTACTATTGCTACTACTACTACTAGGTCTACTATTGCTACTACTACTACTACAACAACTACTACTACTAGCTCTACTATTACTTCTACTACTATTACTACTACTACTACTGCTACTAATATTACTACTACTACTATTACTACTACTGCTACTACTATTACTACTACTACTACTACCACTACCACATCCACTACAACTACTACTAGCTCTACTATTACTGCTACTACTATTACTATTACCACTACCACCTCCACTACAACAACTATACAACTACTACTACTACTACAACTACTACTACTACAACTATACAACTACTACTACTACTACTAGCTCCCCTACTGCTACTACTACTGATACTACTACTACTACTGATACTACTACTATTACTACTACTACTGATCCTACTACTACTATGACTACTACTACTACTGATACTACTACTACTACTACTACTACTGATCCTACTACTACTATGACTACTACTACTACTGATACTACTACTACTATTACTACTATTACTACTACTACTATTACTACTACTACTACTATTACTACCACTACCACCTCCACTACAACTACTACTACTACTACTACTACTACTACTACTACCTCCAACTACTACTACTACTAGCTCCAACTACTACTACTAGCTCCACTACTGCTACTACTACTGATACTACTACTACTACTACTACTAGCTCCAACTACTACTACTAGCGCCACTACTGCTCCTCTACTGATACTACTATTACTACTACTCCTACAACAACTACTACTACTAGCTCTACTACTGCTACTACTACTGATACTACTACTACTACTACTACTACTACTACTATTACTACTACTACTACTACCACCTCCACTACAACTACTACTACTACTCGCTCCAACTACTACTACTACTAGCTCCACTACTGCTACTACTACTGATACTACTACTACTATTACAACTACTACTCCTACAACAACAACTACTACTACTACTACTACTACTAGCTCTACTACTGCTACTACTACTACCACCTCCACTACTACTGCTACTTCTACCTCCCCTACTACTACCTCCACTACTACTACCTCAACTACTCTATCTCCCCTACTACTACCTCCACTACTCTATCTCCCCTACTACTACCACCTCCACTACTACTACCACTACAACCATTACTACTACTCCTAGCTCTACTACTGCTGCTACTACTACTACTATTACCTCGATCGAAGGGAAACGTCTCTGACCCTCACACGGGTGTGTTTGTTGTGCGAGTACGACCACTCTGGTTAAAATCCAAGCGCCAATCTGTTTTTCAGCCCACCACCTAAGTTTTGGCCAACTGGGCGTCTGCGAGCCGCCGTCACACCACGGCCTGGTCTTCTGCTCCGAGATGGGCCTCCCCCGGCGGGGTTTCTCGACAACAACGGCGGCGGCGAGAGGCCGAGACCGCGACGCCGACGCTCGAGCCGCCACGTCGCCCGAGCGCCTGTGGGAGCGCGGAGCCTTGGGAAAAGCGTCTCGGAGGAGTTCCTGTCTGTCCAGCCGCTCCAACTCTGCGCTGACTCTCACCGACACGGAACACGACAACAAGTCCGACAGCGACTACGGTAAGCCCATCTCTCTTTGCTTTGATCTTAGGGGTGTCCTCCATGCAATCTAAAGTTTCTGCTTTGATACTGGTTTGAAACCCCTTTGGAATGTGCTTCTGACATTGCGAACTTAATGACGATATACATAAGTTGAGTTCCATAATGTGTTGCCGGTGTAAACTATATTCATTCACGAAAACACATCTATTCGTGAACTCTTCATTGCTATAGCGTTCATTTGGAGAACCTGTGTGAGGCTGGAAAATCCAATTTGCATCCTTACCTTTTTGTGTATGTCTGCCATGTCTTTTATCCTCTGAGCGGTTTCCTTTAACAGCTGCGATTTTCATAATTAACTACGGAGATTATTTTTCACACTTTAGATAAGGCGTCCGTATTTACACGCCGCATACGCTCTATTTTCATTAAGAGACACTAACGCACTCCTGAGTGGGTCTTCATTAAGAGGCCGTGTGGTAATTAACGCCCAGATAAAGTGCTGAGTCACGGCGTTTGCTATATTAAGTTTGATCGGGTTTTTATTAGATGACATTATATTGTGTATGTCAGGCTTCTGGAGAATACACTTTGCCTCCAAAAGTGAGTCGTCGTCAACTTTTCAATGACTAATTGACACTTCAAGATGCAGCTGTACGCTTGGAGTGGGTGTTTAGCGCGCGGCTCATTTTATTAAGCTAGCTCTCATTTCCATCTTTGATTAAGTAGCTGAAATTCCAACACATGGTCACTTGTGGGGCTTCCTCTATAGAAAAATAATACCTTTACATAGCTGTACCGTATTTTAGACGTTTCTTGGAAGAAAATGTGTTCCAAAAGTACTTTTTTTTGTAAAACCGATCTGGTTTTAGCCATTTGGGCTCTAATAAAAATTATTTTTGACCTAAAAACACAGAAAAAGTGGATTAAAAAATGACAAATATTGATTTAAAAGGGGGAAAATCATGAAATTTAATATACATCTATACTCTTCATTTTAATTTCATCCTAAAACAGAAAGTCAGCACTCACAATTTACTTTTCCGGGCCGCACAAAATGATGCGGCGGGCCAGATTTGGCCCCCGGGCCGCCACTTTGACACCTGTGACGTACGCTATCTCAAATCGGCATCGGCCCGTCTAAAGTCCAAATTTACGTCAAATAACTCTGTAGAAACTTGGTCAAATCATAGAAAATGTGAGGCTTTACTTCTCGGTGGTGGACGGAGAAGAAGGAGAAGGTCTACGTGGACCCCAAAAAAGTGCTTTTGAGGACGAGCGAATTAAAATATCGGGCTCTGTGATTGGCGCAAATGAGGTCAGGGTGTCCGCCATCACGAAGACGAGGACAGGTAGTCCAGATAATGGATTGAGACGCAAGTATACCGTGTCAAGTAGCTGCTGCCTCAAAGCATGGACATGAGCAACAGGTTCTTCCCTCCTTTCTCTACTTCCTTCCATCTTGTACTTCGCTGCTCCTTTCATTTCTCAGAAGCCATTTAGAAGGAATCCATTATCACAAGTGCAGCAAGAGAGACCAAACAAACAAGCTGGTTGGAGTTAGAGAAGGGAAGAGAAAAACATCACCATTCAATGGCAAACTCGCTCTCTTTTAACATTTTTTGACAACAACAACTAATGATGGCGGTCAACAAAAATGACTGTCATCGTCATGCATTCCTTGAACGCCACTTTAGCGCCAAAACTTCTTCGATGTCTCCATTCCAGGAGAAACCGGAACCGCGTCCAGTTCCAAGAATCGATGTGATTGGCTCATTTCCTGCCGTCCGATGGCGGTTTTTAAAGTCTTTCATTCGCAGAAATGCAAATAACACAAAATCCGTCCACACGTTAAACCACAGGTGTCAAAGTGGCGGCCCGGGGCCAAATCTGGCCCGCCGCATCATTTTGTGTGGCCCGGGAAAGTCAATCATGAGTGCCGACTTTCTGTTTTAGGATCAAATTCAAATGAAGAGTATAGATGTATATCAAATTTCCTGATTTTCACCCTTTTAATTCAATCATTGTCATTTTTAATCACTTTTTTCTGTGTTTTTAGTTCAAAAATCATTTTGTAAAATCTAAAAATATATTTAAAAAAAGCTAAAATATACATTGTTTTAGATCTATAAAAAACGGAATATTCAGGGATTTTAATCCAGTTCCATTTATTTAAAAAAATCTAAATATTATATCTAAAATGGTCCGGCCCACATGAAATCGAGTTGACTTTAACGCGGCCCGCAAACCAACCCGAGTCTGACACCCTTGTGTTAGAGCAATGGTTCGCGGGCCGCGTTAACGTCAACTCGATTTCACGTGGGCCGGACCATTTTAGATATAATATTTAGATTTTTTTGTTTATAAATGGATTAAAAGAACTAGATTAAAATCCCTGAATATTCAGTTTTTTATAGATCTAAAACAATGTTTATTTTAGCTTTTTTTTAAAATATATTTTTAAATTTTACAAAATGATTTTAGAACTAAAAACACAGAAAAAAATGGATTAAAAAAATGACAATTATTGATTTAAAAGGGGGAAAATCAGTATATTTAATATACATCTATAGTCTTCATTTTAATTTGATCCTAAAAGAGAAAGTCGGCACTCATGATTGACTTTCCCGGGCCACACAAAATGATGCAGTGGGCCAGATTTGGCCCCCGGGCCGCCACTTTGACACACGTGCGTTAGACGGTGAAACGGATTGAAAAATTCAAGGTGAGAAGGATCGCATATCAAGCGTATCAAGTCGAGTTCGGGTTTCACGCCGCACGGTAATGCGAATATTGATCAACTGTCCTGTCAGAATTGTCGTGGCGTAAAACCGACACCATAACATTTATTTCAAGCAATTACTCCTCCTTGTAAAGACACACTGTGAATCTATATTGGAATTCTGTGCCGTCTCTCCCACACGCACACACTGGCACACACTCGAACGCAAACACATAATCATTATTGCGCGCCGCGCTGTAATGGGCGGATCGATAGCTCTGCTGTTCTTACAGGATCATTTGGCCTCTGAAGCAAGTGCTCTGACAGCCACTACATCATTAGGACATTACCACTCAGCCCCCTTTCCCACCCTTCTCTCCCAGGGCCCGTTTACACCGTGACGCTCCGATCCAATCAACTCCAAACGACCCGCACCACGGCGCCCTCCGTTCGAACCGTACCGCCAAAACGACGTAGGATCCGCTACCGCGCTACAGCCGAAACATGACGGTTCCTTTCAAAACGCCCTCCGGTCCATAAATTCGAGACGTGTTAGGGCCAGATGTGTCAAAGTGGCGGCCCGGGGGCCACATCTGGCCCGGGAAAGTCAATCATGAGTGCCGACTTTCTGTTTTAGGATCAAATTAAAATGAAGAGTATAGATGTATATTACATTTCCTGATTTTCCCCCTTTTAAATCAATCATTGTCATTTTTTTATCCATTTTTTTCTGTGTTTTTAGTTCAAAAATCATTTTGTAAAATCTAAAAATATATTTAAAAAAAGCTAAAATAAACATTGTTTTAGATCTACAAAAAAAATGAATATTCAGGGATTTTAATCCAGTTCTTTTAATCCATTTATGAAAAAAAAATCTAAATATTATATCTAAAATGGTCTGGCCCACATGAAATCGAGTTGACATTAATGCGGCCCACGAACCAACCCGAGTCTGACACCCTTGTTTTAAATAGAATTTATTCATTTTGGCCGGGAGCCGCACTTGGCTCGAGAGCCGAGTGTTCGCCAATCCACGGTTTTAGGGCGTGTTTTCAGGTGCTTTACATTGTTAAAATAAACATTGTTTTAGATTTATTAAAAACTGAATATTCAGGACTTTTAATCTAGTTATTTTAATCTGTTTATAAAAAAATATCAAAATATTCTATCTAAAATGGTCCGGCCCACGTGAAATCAAGTTGACGTTAAAGCGGCCTGCGAACCAACCTGAGTCTGACATCCTTGTGTTAGGGTAAATGCGAGCTGGCGCTTTTCAGTTTGGAGGACGGAAAGTTTGAATTGACATCACACCGGACTCGAAATATCAACGTAACGTGGAAAGGGAGGCACGCTAAAGTAACTGCACAAATATCCAAGGACACTCGAGTTGTCTCTTCTTGCTCTCGTTGTAAATAAAGCGGTGTTTTTATTCATTCAACATTGTGGCTCCCTCGGCATTCAAGAGTCGACCTTTTATCTGAAAAGCTACCGTTTTTTGCGATTAAAAAAGGACGCAGATTTTACTGTTGGCCCATGCCACGGCCGACCATCAAGCATCAACCAACCAATCAACCGAGCCTGAAGCGCCAACCAAACAAACAAGCCTGAAGCGCCAACCAACTAACCAAACGAGTCTCAAGCACCCACCGACCGAGCCTCAAGCGCCAACCAACCAATGAACTGAGCCTGAAGCGCCACCCCAAAAAAACGAGGCTGAAGAGCCAACCAACCAACCAAACGAGCCTTGAGCACCAACCAACCAATCAACCGAGGCTGAAGAGCCAACCAACCAAACGAGCCTCAGTTGCCAACCAACCAATGAACCGAGCCTGTAGCGCCAACCAAACAAACGAGCCTCAAGCACCAACCAACAAACCAAATGACCCTAAATTGCCAACCAACCAATGAACCGAGCCTGTAGTGCCAACCAAACAAATGAGCCTGAAGCACCAACCAACCAACCAACCAAACAAACGAACCTGAAACGCCAACCAACTGACCCTCAAGCACCAACCAACCAATGAAGGGAGCCTGAAGCGCCAACCAACCCATCAACCAAGCCACAAGCACCAACCAATCAACCAAGCCTGAAGCGCCAACTAACCAATGAACCGAGCCTGAAGCGCCAACCAAACAAATGAGCCAGAAGCGCCAACCCACCCACCCAGCAACCAACCCAACCTCCTTTTCAGAACCCTTCAATTGACCACGCCCACCGATAACATCCCCTCACGTCTCCAAAACGTTTCGCCCGATCAAAACGACTACAACAAAACTCGCATTTAAAGCATTAAATCATCTCTGAGTCAACTTTTGCCTCCAAAATAACATTTTCTAAACCCCACCCGCCAAACCCCCAAGTTCAACAGGTCGGCAGCCTTAACGACTTTGAACATTCCCTTCATCCGAACCCGGCGACGGACGTAAAGGCCTATATCGCTGATAGGACTTTCCCGTAGTTGCTCCTCAAGTGTCTAATAACACTTAATCACTCAGCATCAGCCTGAGGGACTTTTGCAGCAACTTCATTCATCAGCAATTACACTGGTATTAGGGTACTGTATATCAAGTGTGCTCATCCAACAGAGATAATTAAATATGCTGCTGTGAGACTCCAGCAACGTGTCTATGTGTGCGTATGCGTGTATTTTCACGTGCGTAGGCATGTGCCGGCTGTCCGTATTCAACAAACTATACGATCCGACGTGATTAGCAGTCAAATGTTAATCCGCCGTTTTAATATCTTTTCTTTGCTTCCATTTTTCTATCACAAACAAACAAGAGTGGGAAAGCGAGTGATATTGCGTTTAACCTCAGCATATGGCTCATTTCACATCTTCTCTCTCGCTCAAGAATCGTCACGTCGCCTTTACCGTGGTTGGCAGCCAGAAATTGTGTCATATTGCTCCCACTAAATGTGATTATCACACCGACAAAGGCTTTTTAGCCATGTTTGCGCATGTGTGTGTGGGTGTTACGCAGTCATGCGTCTTACAGGTTAGCGTACATTGCCCGCTAGCTGGAATGCTAACTGAAGCGGTACGCATAGGACAAACCCAACAATCCAAATGCCATATGGTAGCTCCACCAACCCGACAACCCGACTTTTAGTACTTCCTGAGCGCCTGCTGAGTGGGTTGCCATGTGTGTGTGTGTGTGCTCCAAATGCTAAAAAAAGGACAGAAATACAAACACCCACATAAAAAAATATGGGCCCTTTCAGGAGGGCTTCCCTGCATGTTCAGCATTCTTTCGACACGTGGTCAAAGCATCGCCATGTCCCGATGGATCGTGCCATCCGGTCAGATATGCTGGGGGAGTGTCCCAAAAATAAAAAAACAGCTTTAAAACAGCTGACAATATCATTTTAATCAGATTTTTTTAGTTTTGTTCGTTTTATCATTAAATGTCGGCGGTTAGCACCTCGGCCTCGCAGTCTTGGGGTCGAGGGTTCGATCCCAGCATCGCCATGTCCCGATGGATCATGCCATCCGGTCAGATATGCTGTGGGATTGTCCCAAAAAATAAAAAAATAAACAGCTTACAATATCCTTTTAATCAGATTTTTTTATTGTTGTTTGTTTTATGATTAAATGTCGGTGGTTAGCACCTCGGCCTCGTAGTCTTGGGGTCGAGGGTTCGATCCCAAGTCGGTCCTCAGTGTGTAAAATTTCCATGTTCTGTCTGCTGGGGGAGTGTCCCAAAAAAAGAAAAAAAACAGCATTAATACAGCTAACGATATTATTTTAATCTGATTTTTTATTGTTGTTTGTTTTACCATTAAATAGCGGCGGTTAGCACCTCGGCCTCGCAGTCTTGGGGTCGAGGGTTCGATCCCAGGTCGGTCCTCAGTGTGTAAAATTTGCATGTTCTCTCCGGGCTCGTGTTTTTGGCTTTTCTATGGGTATTCCAGTATCCTCCTATATCCCAGAAACATGCATGCTAGGCTAATTCTTTGCTCGATTTAAAAGGCAATTTTAAATATTTGTAGATAAACATTGAAAAGGATACAGTTAGTTGAAGCACAACATCTTGGAAGGGAGTTTTGAATTTCAGATTTTTAATAACACCATTACTACACACACACACACACACACACACACACACACACACACATTTATTCGCACACACACACACACATTTATTCACACACGCACACACATTTATTTGCACACCCACTTAAGGGGACGCATGAATGACCTGATCTACTTTTGTATCCATCAGCGAGATGACTGGTTGTAAAATTGGGAATAATTACATTAATGTGAGATTACGCAAGTGTGACGGGGGCAAAAAACGGAGAGAAACAATCTGCGAGATACAACAATTCTACATATTAATCTCATTTCCGGCGTCTCCGTCCATCTCTCTGCTTCTTCTCCTTATCGTGCACCCTTCAAGTATTATCTCTTTCATATTGCACACTCAAGCCTTTTGTAATCCTCTTAAACATGTACAACCTCCTTCAACGTTGCCCCTCTATGTGAGTTGTTGCTTCTTTCTACTATTGCCGTACAAACCGGAAAAAAAAATATATATATATATATATATATATATATATATATATATATATATATATATATATATATATATATATATATATATATATATATATATATATATATATATATATATATTTTAAATAGGGGTGACCCTTCTTTGCTATTAACCGCGATAATCGAGGGATTACTGTGGATGCATTTCATGTATTTTCTATTGACATGAGAGCATTCAAACAAAAAGAAAAATGTCAGTCTGCAGGTCACTTGCAACAAGTGAAATAAAAGGCATCCTGTTGACCTTTCCTCAAACACCCTCATCCTCTTGCGTCAAATAAATAACCCGTATTTTCACCTCTGTGAGTACCAGAGAACTCCGTTAAATGTACTCATTTTTGGCACGTTATTGCTCATTTTGTGTGTGTGACTTGTGTGCACAAAACTAAATTATTCATTTATTTTTTAACAGTTGATGGTTCATCCGAATTTGTTCAGTAAACCGTCGGTGGCGTGATTGTGTTTATTTTAGACAAGGATGAGTGTTTTTCTTAGTTCAAAGCAAATCTAGCTTGACGCAATGCTAACAAATATATATATATATATATATAAATAGAACCCCCATTCATGCGCACCAACTTTATTTTGCAGTGCATTGTGCGAGTTCCAAAGAACAATCTCACCCCCTAAGAAAAATTCCACATGTTAAAAAATGGTTTAAAACAAATTTTAAATCCTCTTCTTATGAATGGACAATTCATTACTTTCTTCTTTTCTCCCAATTCATCACTTAGCTTCTTTAAATCGTCCTCCATTTTTCCTCTCTCTTGTCTTTTCTCATTTCCATCCACTTCTTTTTCCCACCTCTCCTTTGCTTTCTGTCCCCGAGGTTGCGAACTCGCCCGGTAGGAGTCCAATACCGGGATTAACCAAAAAAAAAAAAAAGCTTTGGGATCCCCCCCCTCCCTCTCTACCTCCCCCTTTCTATAACATACCCACACACACACACACACTCTCACACAGTGGGGGGGTCAAACGTGGGCTGTTTAACTGGCAGAAATAGCTCAACATGAAACATTGTTGCGCAAAGCTCCCCTCTCCCCATCGATCACGCACACGCCCCGTGAAGGTCTATATTATTCCAGTAAGTGCGGAGTGGGGGGGTCGGCATCGGCATCGGCGTCGGCACCGAGACACGGGCAAATGCGACGGTGTAAGAAAAGCTTCGCTGCAGGAATGATTGAGATGGAGATAAAGAAAAGACGATAGAGGTTGCCCGGCGAGTCCAAATCGCTATCCTGAGCGCTCTGGTGCGATCGGCCAGCGCAGAATGAGTAAATGCCAGGCAGGACGTCTTTCTCGCTAACATCCGTCTAGTGTGGGAAAAAAAATTACCCCTCTTACCCTTGGAAAATAGTTTACTTTAAGATAGAAATTGAGCTAAAAGGCAATATACCAAATTTATGTGTGGATATCTATATATTTGTGTGTGTGCGTGTGTGTATATATATGTGGATGGATGGATGGGTATGTGTGTGTGTGTGTGTGTGTAGTGTCACTCATGTATAGTCGCTACATGGGATGGAGAAGATGTGGCTCTCGAGCCGCATTCGGCTCTTTTCTTATAGTATTTTGCATATATTTAGCCTCGTTTCACGTTTCTCTTCTTATTTATATTCTCTCTTAAAAGATACGGCAATTGATCGGCGCCCATTAAAAGCAAACAATGAATCATATTGAAAAAATAATTTGGCAGATTGGATTTTTTTTTTTTTTTTATGATGCATTTGATATTATAGTTTTTTTTTAAGGTGTGGGTCTTTGAGTCTCACAGTTTAGAATGTTGGCTTTTTTCCTCTGTGCTCAAACATTTATGGACAATGTTTCAGCTACTGTACGTTATTTGAATGATTAATTACATATTTGTGTCGGGAGGGTGCTTGGTCGTACTGAATTGCACATCGTGGCCTTTCAATTTCTTCAGCTTTTTTGCAATCTGGTGTCTTCCAAAGACGGCAATGTTGCCTTACACACACACACACACATACACACACACACACACACACACGCACGCACGCAAATACACACACACAATTCTTACTGCCATCTCTCAGATTTCATAAGAAAAATCGACACAATTCAAAATGTAGATCCTGATGCACTACATATTTATTGTCAAATGACCACTTTTGTACGTAGTGGGCTTCAACATTCTCCAAAGATTACCCTGGAATTTTTTTGATATTCTCCTACACATTCAGCAATACTAAAATCTGTAAAAAAATAAATAGTCATAAATAACAAAGGCTACAATGGCTCCTACCACGATTGCAAATCTATACTAATGCTAGCTTTCTCCCAGGAGTAGAATCTAGTTGTTCAGCAAGCAGAATTTCAAAATGTAGGTAAATAAGTCGAGAAAATTGTATCGCTTCAAATATTTGATTCTTAGCAAATTGAATTTGAACTATTTTGTAGTCTTTTCAAGAGACGTACATTTACTCCGAATGTATGGAATATTTCCCCCCCTCCCTCCAATTTTGGAACGACCCACACACATTGTTTGTGAATTGAATTCAAAGCTTTATTATACAAGTATAATTTTTACATTTATAACTTCACCATGAAGTACACAAATAAATAACAGGTAATAATAATAAATAAATGAAAAATTAGTAGTCAACAACATAATTGAATTGAATGCTTTTATTGTCATTATACAAATATTTAAAGCGTCACCAGGAAGTGCACAAATAACAACAACCAACAAAACGACAAATAATAAATAATAACATAAAATAATAAATAAGTAATAAGTAGTCAACACAGCAACAACCAAACAAAATGAACAGCTAAAAAAACCATAGTCAACAACAAAGATAACATAATACGTAGTCAACAATATAGATAACATAATACGTAGTCAACAACATAAATAACATAATTAGTCAACAACATAGATAACATAATACGTAGTCAACAACATAGATAATATAATTAGTCAACAACATAGATAACATAATTAGTCAACAACATAGATAACATCATTAGTCAACATAATACGTAGTCAACAACATAGTTAAGTAGTCATGTGAGAGAAAGAATGGCTGAGAAAGTACTAAGGATAAGGAGAAGAAGAAAAAGAAACTAAAAGAGAAAAAGGAGGAAAAAAATAGCAGGAGCGAGCGACTACTTGAACTACCTTTGTATACTCCCAATGCAAAAAGCAGATTCCAAGGCGGTCTTCCCCCAACCAATCATCGCCCTCCTTCCGCCCCGTGACCCCGCCCCAATGGTTCTCCGCGTCCCCGCCTCCCTCCCCGAGCAGCGCGAGGAGCAGGACGGCTCCAATTTACCAAGGCAACGAGGGGAGCGCAGCAGGCGAGAAGAAACATCTCCCCCCTTCTGCTCGCTCGCTCGCTCGCTCGCATCCTAAGGTCGACCAAAGCGAACAAACAAGAGCACCCGCGTCGCTTTATCATCTTCTCAATTCCACACCCCCCAAAAAAGGAAAAAGAAATGCTCGGGAAGACGGAACCGCACACTTGACGAGATTTCCCCCCCTCCTGTAGCGAATTCCCAATCACCATCTCGGACAAGAAGTGAGAAGACACGCGGTGTGCAAAAATACAGGAAAACGTGCGCCAGAATCTACGCTTGTTTTTGGACTGATACCCCCCCAAAAAGGGCATCCGTGAGGAAAAGACGGCACGGAGTTGTGCTTTTTTCAGGAAAGATTCCTTCTTCCTATGCATTCGGGAGCCGAAACCAAACCAGCTGAAACTGGAGTATTCACACGAACGAGGTAAAAAAAAAAACGTTTTCATCAATCCGGCCATTGTATCGTGTTCGTGAAAGACCGACCGTCTCGTAAATCGAACTACATTCGTTCGTTCCAAAGCATTTACCTGATCATTTTGTGATAAAGTGTTTAAAAAAGGCTTGTTTTTCGTCCTACGCGAGCTTGATCTGTTTTTATTCAGTTATTTGTTTGCTCACATCGTAACCTGCTTGGTCCTAATCGCCTCTCGAATCGCATGTTGTTGCAATAGAATCGGACTGCGAACGTGGTTTTGGTGACTGAGAATGTCTCAAGCAACAAGTTAGTGAGTGAGCTGCCAAATGAAACCAGGACTGCAGTGCCCCCCCTCCCGTGTCAAATGACTTAGTCTCACTCTTCATTATGATCCACTAAAGAAAAATCAGTCGAATTGTCTGCAGGCAGTTCTCAGGACACCAAATATTTGACACTTTAAAGGTCTGCTATTAATTTGGTGGCCAACTGGCGTGAACGCCACTCCAGAAGCAGATTGGGAATATTAACTCAATGGATTTGAGGACAAAATTGAGCTCTTGGTGAACAAATTGCTTTCAGGCAAAGTGACAAAGATGCCTTTTCATTCCTGCTATGAATTTATATTATTTGTTTTGCAAAAGCATTGCTTTTCCAGTTTGCTCTTATTGATAGGTGTTGCGTTGTAATACTATATTTCATCCAAATTCTAACAGAACCACAAAAAATTTTGGAAAAAAATGCTCATGCAGCTTACTCATGAACTGGGAAAGATTTGGAGAATTTTTGGATGCAGAAAAAATTCGGTTGGAATTTCCATGCTGACAAAATTCAAATGTGTATACTATATAAATATATATATTTATATTATCTTCTTTAGCAGAGCTTGTATTGTGCCACTAACATCTTCAGGCTCCAGCACTTTTTTTTTGTTCAAAATGGATGTCCTAATATCTGCTAAAACCACCAAAAATGAGCAATCTTTCTAATAAATGCCAGAAATAGCATTTTATGTTGTTTATTCAAACATTTGTTTTTTACACTGTAATTTTAGATCAACTCCATTAAGCATATGCTGTATAGTAGGGGTGGCTCTTGAGCTACATGCGGCTCTTTTTATCGTATTTTGGATATACGGATGTGGCTCTTTTCTCTCATTTTGATGATTTTCTTGTTTTTGTTTTTCTGCCCATTACAAACACACACACACACACACATATATGCACATATATATGTATGTATATGTATATATATGTATATAGTATATATGTATATATATGTATATAGTATATATATGTATCTATGTATATATATGTGTATGTGTGTGTATATATATGTATATGTATATGTATATATATATATATATATATATATATATATATATATATATATATATATATATATATTTACACTGCAATTTTAGATCAACTCCATTAAGCATATGCTGTATAGTAGCGGGTGGCTCTCAAGCCACATGCGGCTCTTTTTATCGTATTTTGGATATATGGCTGTGGCTTTTTTTCTCATTTTGACATTTTTCTTGTTTTTGTTCTTTCTTGAAACACACTCAAATTCATCAGGGCCCATTACAAACACATAAATGATATTTCAAAAAATAATTGGATAAATAGAATGTATTTATCCTGCTTCTTGACTCCCACTCTTTTAAAAATATGGCTCTTTGCCGTGTCTAATTTGTTCGTCGGCCCCAATATACACCAAGAGGGACTATTGGGAAAAGCATTTATTTATTTATTTTCTTACTTAAGGTGAGGTCATTGTTTATGATGAGGTCATCCAGAATGCATGTTTGGATTTTTTGAAGCGCGGCGACAAAGCGGAATAGCGCTCGTCTGCTAGTTCTCTCGTCACACCTCGCGCTCAATAAAGTGGAAGGTTAAGTATCACGTCAACACGCCGAACCCGCCGCCAAAGATGTCGAAAATATGAAACATATGCACGACGTCGGCGTGGCTCGGTGTAACGGCGGATGAGTCATCCGTGCTGGATCTCATTCTCGTCCTTCTCTTTTTCAACGTTGAATATTTTGCACTTATTGTAGCACTCGACAATTTCCGAGACGATGTTATGAAAATGATATCACAACAAAATTCTCCATTTTATTGAGGTTCATTCAAACTCCCAATTTGAGAAAGTGTATCATTTCTTCCATTGACTTTCCACTTTCATTTAAAAAAACTATAAGGCAGAAATATAGTGAAATTTATTTAATATAGTGAAAGTACAAAAAAAATGCTATTATGTTTACATTTAAATCTGATGCTTCTATTTAAATAGGCATTTGCAAGCTCATGGTGGTGATCCCTTTTTATTTATTCATACTGTCCACATGCAAGTGTACGCATTGTGAAGGGCGTATAAAGAATTTTAGGAGGTTTTGTGCTCAATTCCTTTGACTTACGGGTGTATGAGTTTGGTTTATTTAGAAAAATAGAAATTAAAATTGTAAAAATACAAAAAAAGGCATTCTATTTCGAGATTTAATTGGCACAAGCGGTTTGGAATGCTTCCGGCTATTGCGACTGAGGGTGGGATGGGCTACCCGTTAGCGATAGCATTTTTAGCTTCTACTTGTGAATGAGTTTTGGGCTTATAGGCCTTCACTCAAGATAAAAGTTTTATTGAATTAAAATGGTTACGGGTCATCGTGTTTAACCGCCACTGACGGTGGTAGACGTCCAATCTAATTAGCCAATGGCAGCCAATGAGCTAACAATTAAAAAGAAGATTAGATAAACACATTTTAAAACCCAACCTGGAGTTGACGCGATCTTAAAAGTTTAAAAACAAATAAAAGAACCGATCCAAATGCAAGTCATTTTCGCAGCTGCGTTTTTTTTTTTTAGCATTAGCATGGCGCAAAAAAGCTCCTTTGTGATCAACTGCTAACACTTTCTCCAACCTGAACACAAACGGCACTAAAAATAGAAATGAGTTCACGGGCTGTGTATATTCATGCTTTGCTGTCTATCACCATGGTAGCCGTGTGGAAAACGGATTTAAGGGAAACCTACGGTGCTTCTTTTAGCGCGCTCTGTTTTGAAAGGAGTTGTTAGCGCCCTGGCTTCGCACTTCTGGGGTCCCGGGCTCGTCCCAGGTCGGTCCTCGCTCTGCGGAGTTTGCATGTTCTCCCCGGGCTGCCGTGGCTTTTCTCCGGTAGCTTTGGCTATACACACACACCACATCCTAAAAACATGCATGCTATGCTAGGCTAATTGTCTGCTAACTTGCCCGTAGCTATGAGTGTGATTGGTTGTTTGTTTCCTTGTGGCCTGCAATAGGGTCTCGGGGTCTCCCCCGCCTGGTGTCCGAAGTTAGCTAGGATAGGCTCCGGCACCCTCTGTGATCCTTGTGAGGAAACGCGAGTCAGAAAACGAATGCATTTTTTGAAAGACGCACTGATGTAGTACGTGGGGCAGGGTGACGGTGTGTGGGGTTTGCATGCTTTCCCTTGGCTTACGTGGGTTTCTCTGGGTACTCTGTTGTGAGAATTAGCGGGTGGTCACAAAACTAATGATTTTTTTTGAAAGACGCACCGATGTAGTACGTGGGGCGGGGTGGTGCTGTGTGGGGTTTGCATGCTTTCGCTTGGCTTGCGTGGGTTTTCTTCGGGTACTCCGTTGTAAGGATAGATGAATGCATTTTTTAAAAGATGCACCGATGTATTATGTGGGGCGGGGTGACGCTGTGTGGCGTGTGCATGCGTCCCCTTGGCTTGCGTGGGTTTTCTCCAGGTACTCCGCTTTGAGGATAAACATGTCCAAAAACCAATGAATTGTTCTAAAGACGCACCGGGGTGGGGTGATGCTGTATTGGGTTTGCATGCTTCCCCTTGGCTTGCGTGGGTTTTCTCCGGGTACTCCGGTTTCCTCCCACCTCCCCAAAACATGCCTGCTAGGCTCATGTATGCTCACATGCCCTCAGCTATGATGGATTGTCTCTTCTTTACCCTTCAATTGGCCAGCCGCCGCTTTGGCGTGCCCCCTGCCCGGTGTTTGAAGTCAAGTGGGATAGGCTCCGGCACCCCCCGCGACCCTTTGTGAGGATAAACAGTTCTGAATGTCTGAAAAGGCGCACGGATGAAGTATGTACGTAGGTAGATATGTTTTGGTGCGGCGGGGTGAGGCTAAGGCTAAGGGCGGAGTCTGCGCCGCTGATCAGACGGAGTCGGAGAGAAGACGGACTTTTCTGTTCGCTTAATGACTTCCAGACACAGATTTGCATTCCACGGCCGTTCGCCGCTCGCCACTCGCCGTATACATACGCTAGCTAGCGAGCGAGGGAGCGAACGAGAGGGAGGGAGGCTCTCCTCCCCCAACGCTTACCTTTCCAATTAAAAACACACATTTTCAGACGCTCCCCAAAAATGGCCATCACAAAAGTAGAGGAAGCGCGTGACGGATGAAAAGAATTAAACTGTCGCCGTGAAAGGAAACACGCTTTTAAGGAGAAGACGTGTTGAAGACGGGTCGTAAAAAAAAAAAAAAGAAAAAATAAGGGGGGTGGCGCGTTTCGGACGTGAACATGTGCAACTGATTAAGATTCCGATGGTCTGTTCCCGATGATAAGATGTCAGATGAGAAGGAAAATAAAAAATCTAATTATATATTCTATTTTTATGAGCTTTAAAAGCAAAAGTTTGAGGTAGAAATTGGATTCCGTCTTTTGGGGGGGACAATTCACTAAAATTAAAGTAGTGGGAAGGTAATTTGTGGCCAACAGTGTTTGGGATTGTGGATTTTTTGGGGTTTGAATGGGATTAAACGGCACCAAAAAAAATGGAGGATGAGTCACGATGTCAAGCTTAAACACGTTTTAGAATGGTGACACTTTTGCGACATGAACGACTGACTGTCGAGGTGCTTTATTTTGAGCCTGTCTTCTACGGAATGTTTTAGTGGATTATGCGATTCCGACCGACCACTGGGAGAGACAATGGGACCAGTCAAGCACACAAAGTGACTGCATTCCTCTGACGGATACAATTACAACTAAAAACCAAAGAAATGAAAGAAAATCACAATCAAACGGCAACTTATCTGCTACTTTTTTTCATTTAACAACACGTTGACAACCCGTAAAACATTTTAGGAGCATAAGAAAGATCTTAAACTCACACTCTGATACAAGATTTACATTTAACAACAACATAATGACAGGTTACCCTCTTAAAAAATAGAAAAAAATAATGCTGTATATCAATAACTCTTCTGGTTGATTAATCAATGAATAGGATAAAAAATAAAAAATCACTGGGAACATAGAGTAGATATTCAACTCATATTATGATACTAAATGTAATTTAAATGTCTTGACAGGGTAAAAAAAAAAGAAATAACACTGTATATTAATAATACTTGTGGAATTATTTGTTGATTAATCAATGAATAGGATAAAAAAATAAAAAATGACTGGGAACATAAAGTAGATATTCAACTCATATTATGATACTAAATGTAATTTAAAAGTCTTGACAGGGTAAAAAAAAGAAAAATAGTAACGCTGTATATTAATAACTGTTGTGGAATTATTTGTTGATTAATCAATAAATAGGATAAAAAATAAAAAAATCACTGGGAACATAAAGTAGATATTCAACTCATATTATGATACTAAATGTAATTTAAATGTCATGACAGGGTAAAAAAGAAAGGAAAATAATAACGCTGTATATTAATAACTGTTGTGGAATTATTTGTTGATTAATCGATAAATAGGATAAAAAATATCACTGTGAACATAAAGTAGATATTCAACTCATTATGATACTAAACGTAATTTAAATGTCTTGACAGGGTAAAAAAAAAGAAAATAATAACGCTGTATATTAATAACTGTTGTGGAATTATTTGTGGATTAATCGATAAATAGGATAAAAAATCACTGTGAATATAAAGTAGTTATTCAACTCATATTATGATACTAAACGTAATTTAAAAGTCTCTTGACAGGGTTAAAAAAAAGAAAAATAATAACCCTGCATATTAATTCTAGTGGAATTATGTGGATTATTTATCAATAGGATTAAAAACACTGAGATATTAAACTCACGTCATTTAAATGTTGACAGCTACATAATGACAGGTCGCCTTCCAAAAAAAATAATAATAATAACGCTGTGTATCAATTCTTGTGGATTATTTGTTGATGAATCAATCAATAAGATAAAAAAATGCTATTAAACTCACATTACATTACAAAACACAATTTAATCGTCTATTTTAATGACATAACCACTTGTAGCGTGTCTAAAAAGAAAGAGAAAAATCATAACGCTGCATATTAACTCTGGTAGAATCATTTGTCGATTAATCAATCAATGGGATTAAAAAAACACTCTAGGAGATTATTGATATTAAATTCACATTACGATACAAAACACAATTTAAATCTCTTTTAATGACATAAGGACTTGTAGCGCATGTAAAAAGAAATGACAAAAATAATAACACTGCATATTATTTGTTGATTAACCAATCAATAGGATAAAAAAAAACAACGTTTCAAGGTAAGATGTTTAATGGCTCTCTGCAAATTTGTTTGTCGAGCCAAATGGAAGCTGTAAACAAGCGCAAAGTAGCATTTTTCTCCCCCGTCTCCCCCTTTTTAGTCCCCCCCTCGAGCCCAGCTGTCTGGTGTACAAAAATGGCATGTTTTCTCCAATAATTTGTCCCACTCAACACTTGCGAGTTCCTGCGGCGGGCGGCTGATGAAAAGCAACTGCTGAAAAACAAGCACAAGAGCCAAAATACACAGTTTCTTCCTTTTAAAACAACAATTGGGATTATTAGTATTATCTTTAAAAGGGGCAATTAAGATGATTTAACCTAACATCCATTTTTTTTTTTCTTCAACACATACATTTGTCATTAGGCATCAATATATCCTCACATTTTCTTGCGCAACATGAATTATTAATACAAATTATATCATTATAACAATGCTTATTTTTGTCCATGCACCATTAATACCACACACACTAGATTAGATTAAACTTTATTAATCCTTTGCTCCTTTTTTTAATAACTAAAGTGATCACTTTTATCATTTCTGCATGAGTTAATGACATTGGACATTCAAATATTAGCTGTGAAAAATCATATTTTGACATTTTATTTTGAAAAATTCCATCGTCACTTCAATTTAACTCCAATTTCTACTGAAAATATTAAGTGTGTCTTTATGGGTCAATATATTCTCAAATTTTCTCTCAATTTGGCATGCTTGAAGGAAACTTTTTGAACAAAAAATTGATCATTATAACAATTGTTTAAGTGCTTATTTTTTCATGCGCCATTAATACATCACACAACTTTTTAAAAATATTTTAAAAAAATAATAATCACTCTTACTGTTTCTGCATGAGTAAATAATATTGGACATTCCAATATTTATTGACAAGAACAAAAAAAAATCACTTTAATTTAACGGTTTTCTGCAGGAAATTCATTTTTTTTGCATTTCTTTGTCATTTTTAAATAATTTAATTGAATTAAATGCCTTTATGGTCATTATAGAAATACAATGAGATTCATAGAGTGCACACGCAAGTTTATATCCCATTAAAATGTAGGTTTAAAAAAAAGTGACTAAAGTGGAGACTATCTATCATGGCGGGAAGACGAAAACATTGTCGTTGTTGTGGAATGAGGATTTTTTTCTTCTTCCCCTTTCTCTGCAGGCATGTGCAGATTATTCTAGACGTATTTGCAGATTAAGGGGACAGGTTGTGTGAAAGACGGACTGCCGGGCGGGAGGGGGGCAGACAATGTGTCCAGCCAAGCATTATATGACCTGCCGGATCCCACCACCGCTCGGTGCGCGCGGGGGTGCATGTGCGTGCGTGCGTGAACGCTAGCGATCATGCTAACATCGACACACACCCTTTTTAATACCCGCCTCCCCTTTCCTCATTCCGTTGTGTAATTCTTAGCCGCGATAGCGCGCTAATCAAATCTTACGATTTCGTTTTCAAGAAACGCATACACGGATATATGCGTTTTTCATTCCTCCATTTTTTTTTTGTTGGTCTTCTGTCTAACTCTTCAGGCTTTGTCCCGACCCATATCCTCTCTATACAAACACACACACCCGCACTTTTGCGCACACACGTTTTTACAGACACCTAATCTCATACTTTCGCAGGCCTTGTTGCTAGGAGATGAGTGTGTTTGTGTGGAGACACTGAAAGAAACATGGACGCTGGAGTAATAGTGTGTGGACGTCCACACCTGGGCCTCAAACCTTGAACGGGGTGAAAACCAGTAGAAACCTCAAATTGGCGTTTTTTTTTTTTTTTTTTAAATCTTGGAAAATTAGACTCCCCAAATAAACAAGTTAAAAGTACAATCCAGTCCCAAATGTGCATGTTTTTTTATTTTTGGCATGTTAGAACAATGGATTTTCCCAATAAACACTGCAGACGGCAGTTTAGTAAACGTTCGTCAACAGGTCGCATTATTTACCATTACTTTGTGATTTTTTTGTTCATTTGTTTTTCTGTTAAAAGTTAAAAGTACAAACCAGTCCCAAATTTGCATGTTTTTTCATTTTTGGTATGTTAGAAAAATGGACTCAACCAATAAACGGCAGTTTAGTAAACGTTCGTCAACGGGTCGCATTATTTACCATTACTTCATGATTTTTTGTTCATTTGTTTTGCTGTTAAAGGTGTACCCATTGCGTTGCGTGTGGATTGGCGTGGACTTTTGTTGCGTAGATTACAAGGCTATTTGCTCAAGTGCAATTGGATCAGCATTTGTGGGGGTGTGTCCAGAAACAAAGCCTTTCGGGTGAAAGTGCGGCCCTGTACTTTCTCATCATTAATGCAAAAGCAAGGCAGATTTGTGATGAAAATATGCTCAAAATATGACAACATGCGCCTATTCGTTCTTTAAAGAGGGCAAAGGAGTGGTTAGCGCGCCAGGCTCGCAGTTCTGGGATGTAGGGTTCGATTCCCAGGTGGGTCATCACTGTGTCAAGTTTGCATGTTCTTGTGAATTTTCCTCCGGGTACTCTGCATGCTAGGCTAATTGTGTGCTAAATTGTTCCATAGCTATGAGTGATTGGTTGTTTGTCTCCTGATGCCCTGCGATTGGCTGGCCGCCTGTTGTCGGCTGCGATAGGCTCCAGCACCCTCACGACCCTTGTCAGGATAAACGGTTGGGGAAATGAATCAACGTTAGGTTTTATATTGCTGTATATTTATTTTGAAGGGCGATTTAGTGGAGGTGTTTTATTGACCACATAGTTTTATTTGACGTTTTGGTTTGGTGCTTTTATTTGGTAAAATATGTCATTTTCTGGCAATTTTACAAATAGGGGAATAACATTTCTGCACAAAGCAGGACCTTAAAATTCAGATCATGGTTTTGATGTGAGAAAATTGAGGAAAGAGAGGCTGAAGGATGAGATGTTTTGTGACAAAGTGTACATTTATCTTATCAGCCGGTCGAGTCTGGATTCCCGTCTCGTATTTCATTGGACCTTCTTGACATATTTTTTCATTTTTCAAAAAGCATTTTCCAACCCACTCGTTCCACTCATTCATTCTGCATTCACATTTTTAGCTCCAATGTTCCATGTTTTATTTTCGTCCGGCAACTTTTGCCAGTAATAATACTCGTGCTGGAGTTTGACACCGACTCGTATTCCGGGAACATCAAAGAGCGCTCTACTCGATTACGTCATGGCGTCCCAGCGTTTTAGCCATTACGAGAGGCCGCGGGAAAATGGCGAGAGAAGCCTCGGCACGCAAACACTAACGAGTCGTGGCCTGGAAAATAACGAGCCCGAAATATACGAAGCATCGACTTCATCTTCCTTCCCTCCGTTGGATTATTTTCTTCGATGTCCGCGCGGGTGACCTCAGAAAGTTCAGACAAACGTCATTTTCCCGAATACGGGACGAATAAAGTTATCTCATCTCATCCAAAGGGTAAAAAAACAGTGCTAGAATTTCAATTAAATGGAGATACAAAATGACACTAACTCAGGGGAAGGGAACGAATGGCCCGGGAAGCACGTGTGGCTTTTGCGATGGGTGCGTAAGGCTCTCCGCTAACCTTTGTGCTAAAATATGGCGTCCTGAACGCACCAATAGGAGCATCACGTTGATAATGTGGCGCCAACGTTACCTCTAGCGCCGCTTTAATGTTTTTATATTTTCATTATACTCCTGCGAATGCATGCTCTTATTGATACTCATTGATTAGCAATAGCGTAGCAATGTTATCAAACCTTTTGCACTTAAAAATCTTTGAAATGACTAAAAAATGCATGCTTTTTGACTTTTAAATTCCGTTTATGGCTTAATATTCAAAAATATTAATTGTTTATGGCTTTTGTGTCAAAAAGTTTGGGTTAACTACTTTTTTTTACGGTAGGAATCGGGTAACTTGTATGGAGTTATACGCAGCAGAGAGAAAAATAACTTTTGGCAAGATTTTGGAGGGAAAAAAGTCATCTTTTCATCCCCAAGAATTCTCTCCCAGCAAATCTTTCTTTAGTCTTATCGCGCTTCGCTCGCGGGAAATGAAGACAGATGAGGTGACAGCAAAACCAAACCACACGCACGTCTCGGAATGCTGCGGCAGCCATTTTAGAATCGCTCTCGCTACGTTCCAAACGAGCGCCATCCACGCGGCGACGTTAATTACCGGCGAACGAAAGCGCCACGTCAAACAAACTGCGCGATAAGAACCGAATTCGGATTCCCGCCCACGTCGCGAAAGGTGCTACGCTTCAAAAATACGAACCCCTTTGACTTGAATGTCGTCGAAGACAGACGCCCCCCCAAAAAATCAAAATCTAACGACCGATCGCATACCTGTCAACCTCTGCCGATAGCTGCCCTTATAAATGATTATGATTCCCCTTACAACCCCCCAAAAAACCTTACAAACACCGGTACGGTGTTTGTAAGGTTTTTTGGGGGGTTGTAAGGGGAATCATAATCATTTATAAGGGCAGTTATCGGCAGAGGTTGACAGATATGCGATCGGCGAACAAAAAAACTAAAAACAACCCAAAACGTCTACTGAACCGTGACCTAAAGTCAGCTAGGATAGCTTCCAGCTTACCTGCAACCTGAGAGGGGGCTACGAAAAGATAAAAACATGTCTGAAAGACCACCCCCCACTCACACAAACATACACGCACACCCACCCACACACACACACTTAGCCCTCTGTCCTTTTTGAGGTTAGACCCCTCCTTCCCTAGCCCATCTTACCGCTTCCCCTGCAGCTCTTCCTGCACTCCCCCCATTTTGCAATCCCCTTTTGGTGGGGGTGTTGGGGGCAAGGCGAGGTCATCTTCCCACCCAGCCAGCTCGGGGGTGGCTTACCCAAAGCGTGTCTTTGGATTTGGTCAGCGCGTGTTTGCGCTTTCACACCAAAATAGTCAACATATCGTATGAATAATTGACTAAACCGAGACCCTTGGCGCATTTTGTGTGTGTGTGTATGTGTGTGTGTGGCAAAATGGCAAACAACTGCAACCTGGTTTGTGTAACATGAGACAACCAATAGAAAGCCTTCATCTTTTTCTCATCTTGAATCTTTTGTACTCTATCCAGTCAATGTTGTGTGTTTGTAAACAGTGCATCTCCATCGCTTATCCTTACAAGGGGGGTGCTGGAGTCTGGTGGGGGACAACAGTAGAGAGCAGTTCTGGGGTCGTGGGTTTGATACCAGATGGGTTCGCACTGTTTGGAGGTAGCATGGAACCCCCCCGGGCTTGCCCGCGTGGGTTTTCCCCAGGTATTTGGGTTTACTCCCACATCCCCAAAACATGCATGCTAGGCTAATTGGGTGCTAAATTGCCTCTAGCTATGAGTGATTGTTTGTTGTTTGTCTCCTAGTGCCCTGCGATTGGCTGGCTAGGATGTCGCTCGACTGGTGTCTATAGTTAGCTTGGATAGACTCCAGCACCACCTTTGTGAGGGAGATATGCGCTTCAGAAAAAATAATAACAACGTGCAATATCTTCGATTGTGCGATGTTTTAGAATGACCTTGCCCGGACGTGATTTTTTTAAATGACTTATTTGTGTTTTTATTGGGAAACGCACTTTGTTTTGTTATACGCAGCTGTTGTATATGACAAGAAAGGCTTTTGACTTGACTTGAAAATGAATTAATGATTGGAAATTATAAATTTAATTATTATTTAATCTACGTGACCTGCTATTTACCGGTACACGGTCGATTGGTCGCCGATCTTTTGGTCGCCGGTCTTTTGGTCGCCCGGAAGGTAAGTGATAATTACCATTTAAATGGTTGCTCAAATTCCCTAAATGCAAACTGCGAATTATTATTTAGTCATACTTAATGCCTTAGTAATTATTAGGCTAAAGAAAAGCTTCAAATTTCCCGGACTTTTGTTTTTTGTTGGAGAACTTGTTAAGGCCCTGACTGAACTGACGGAGCTTCTTAAAGGGACAACGCATGTACATACAAACTCTGATACACTCACATGTTGGCTCAGTGAAACTGCTCATGGCCATTGTTGGCTTTTATTCATGCGTAGACCGTCTTGTTTTACCTTGTTTTGGTCGCCGGTCTTTTGGTCGTCGGTCTTTTGGTCGTCGGTCTTTTGGTCGCGGTCTTTTGGTCGCGGTCTTTTGGTCGCCCGTTGTCGCGGTCGGGGCGACCAAAAGACCGGCGACCAAAAGACCAGCGACCAAAAGAACGGCGCCCAATCGACCGTACACGCTATTCACCGTACTTACCAATGTTTGTCAACTCAAATGACAAATAACGGCATATTTTTTTTCATTAATATCAGCATGTGCTCTGCGTAAATAATCCTTTTCAAGGAAGCTAGCTTAAATGGCCTTTCCAAGCTACAATTTAGGAGTTTTCCAAAGGGAAGATTCATTATCCAGAATTTTAATTTTTGGTCATGCTGTTCGTATTTTCGCATTATCGCTTTCTCCTTGTTTAATCTCCAGCCCTTGATTTTTATTTTTTATTTTTTTAATGCCGTTCTGACAAGAATCCTCCCCTGCGAGTCTTATTTTTCCCGATTGTTTTGTTTTCAGGAACATCCGGTCGCACGTTCAAATATTTAACGGGCATTTCTTTGTCAGTTGGAGACTTGCCAGTGACGCTTTAATGATTACGCCGCAGGTCGTCGAAAAAAGAAGAAGAAAGTCTGCCTCCGACTGTATACGGTTTAAAAAATAGAAAGAAAAAAAATAAGAAAGCATGGCGGAGACAGCTCCCAGGAAAGAAACATGCTCTGGGGCAAAAAAACACACATCAATCATATACCTGAGTTGCTTTAATTTATTCATCACTACAGGAAAACAATCCAGTAAACACGTGTAAATAAAATGTTCTTTATTTTTAGTCAAATTTGTGACAAACCATGAGGGAATAATAACAAAATTACTCAAAGGTGAGTCGGACTGAATTATTATTTTTTTAGATATGTTATTTTGTCAGAATTTAATGTCTGAAATCTTTTAATAAGAGACTGAATTGTTTTTTTTAGATATGTTATTTTGTCAGAATTTAAATTTCTTAAATCTTTTAATAAGAAACCGATTTTTTAAATGTTATTTTGTCAGAATTAAATGTCTTGAATCTTTTAATAAGAAACTTTTTTTTAGATGTGTTATTTTGTCAGAATTAAATGTCTTAAATCTTTTAATAAGAAACTTTTTTAGATGTTATTTTGTCAGAATTAAATGTCTTAAATCTCTTAATAAGAAACTTTTTTTAGATATGTTATTTTGTCAGAATTAAATGTCTTAAATCTTTTAATAAGAAACCGATTTGTTTTTTCCTTCTCTTTAATTGCACTAAAACATAATCTGCTAACCACTTTAGTCACTTTTTGTACCTACTTATCTATGTGGACTAATTATTTGTGCACTTAAGAAAAATCATCGCATGTAGTATTTCTGAGATACTGTATGAATCAAAAGTACATTATTTGCGTCAATATCAAAAGTAATTAATTCATCCAGAAATGCTTGTTTTCTTACTGCAAAACAGAAAATAACCAAGTCTTATGCGCATATAAGCCTTACCCCTTCATTTATTCGAGTTACAAATACGACTTATATGCTAGAAATATAACGTATAATGACAATCCAAGCATTCAATTCAATCCACTGTACAAATGGTAAAACAATAAGAAATATCAAACCCGGATGTCATGTTTTGTGTCTAAATCATTAAAAAAAAGTTCCCCTCCAAAAGCTCTAGCTTTCTCAAGCACACCAATCCAGAAAATTTAGACGGAGATGGTGGTATCGTTGCCACGGTGACCTCGGGCCGTTTCACTTGATCTCCGCTCCGTGCAATTGGCCCTGACAGCGGAGGAATTAGTCGGCAACAAACGAAAACAATAGACGTGTCTTTTTGGATCACGCCGTACACGCCGATCTCAATTCGGGCCAGGAAACGTGGCGAGAATTGAGCCCGGTCTTTTCTCACAAACTTTGCTTTCGTGCTCCGTATTTTCCCGGAATAACTCGGTCAATAAAACAGACTTGGGCGGACTCATTGAAATGCACTTTGCGTACGTGAAAATACATTTTCGTAACACGGTAGCGTGAGATTAACCTCTTAGCCGTGCGGCTTTGAAATAAATCACAAGCCGCCGCGTACGTCGCTTGACCGTAATAAATCAACTCCCGGCAGTTACTTAAAGGGAAGATGGTGATTATTAAGGTCGGGATCTCCTATTTTCCAACATTTCACGTTCCGTGGCCGTGTGGGAAGTGGCGTTGCTCCGTTATGGGACTCGTCCTCATTGGTCAATTTTGTTTGAATGAGGCCAGGGAATCCGTTTTTTCATTTTTCAGTCTTTCCCGCTGGACCCTTAAAAGATGGTGACACTAAGTTCAAGTGGAAGTAGTGGTTGTTGTCGCTGTGGGGCAAACCGCGTTACCGCTAGCAGCAGCAACAACAAAAATGGTTAACAACCATGACACGAGAACAACATCTGGCACGGGTGTCTCTCTGCCAGATGTTGGACTACACACATAATGTATTCTAATTTATCTCTTGTGTTTTTAAATTGTACTCACTTGTTTAGAAGCCCAAGACGGGCGGGCATATTTCGACCTTTTTGTACTGCTTTTATCACGCCACAGTTCTGATATCTAGGCTTCAATCCCAGGTTTGGTTCTTATTGTGTGGAGTTTGCATGTTCTCCCCCTCCGGGCTCGGGTGGGTTTTCTCTGGGTACCGTATTTTCACGACTATAAGTCGCACTTAAAAGTCTTCAATTTTCTCCAAAATAGGCAGGGCGCCTTATAATCCAGTGCGCTTTATATATGGACCAATACTAAAATTGTTATCACGATAAAATCAAATAAATCAGTGGATAGGGTACACCATCCTCTACAGCGCTCACAACTACGGCAAGCAGCCCCCGACTTTACTATTTTCCCCGTAGAAAAAGTACTGCGTAGTGACTGCTGGGATATATAGTTCTCTGTTTTGCTTCCGTTGCCTTTTTAAAAACGTGTTTTTAGCATGTGTGCGTATGTTTAAGCTGGTGTATGTTTTGCTATGCCTGGCTGCGTCTATAAAAACGGTGTGTCCTTTGTGTGTGTCAAATACAGAAATAGCACTCGTTACTGACACTGCGCCTTTAAATGCAATGTGCCATATAGTTGTGAAAATACGGTACTCTGCTGTCCTCCCACATCCCCAAAACATGCAGAGACATGCATACAATTAGCCTACGCTGGCTCTAGAGGTGACTGTGTTGTTCCCACTGTTACACAGTCACCTCTAGAGCCATCATAGGCTAATTGTATGCTACGATTGGTTGTTTTTTGTCTCCTCGGATCCTCCTGGTTGGCTGGTTACTGCCTGTAGTTGTCTGGGATAGGCTCCAGCACCCCCTGTGATCCTTTTTGCTTTATTTTATTTTTGAAGGAAAAGAGTCCATGATAAGACTTCAGAACAGACTAGATCTAAAAATCATTTGACGAATACAGTAACGACTTTAGTTGAATATTCCACGTAAAAATCGTTATTTTTATAAAACAGAACGGCTCCGATTTGAAAGTGGCCAATCGGAGAGAACGCGTGGAATTTGGGATGCGGGGGCGGGACCGCCGGACATAATGACGACACACTGAATGACCCGTGTCAATGTCTCAGGCAACATGCAAGATAATTCAAAGTTATTGAAATATGGATGGTAATTGCAAACGTTGATCTGTATCACACCATCTGTTCGCTTCTATAACACACACGCACGCACACACACACACACACACACACACACACACACACGCACGCACGCACGCACACACACACACTTGTATGGCGGCTATCTGTCCTGTTTCACTTTTTTTCACCCTCTTTTTATCACATGGTCTCTCAGATTATTTTAATTGCATTTCCACATGTGCACCATGGTGCGCCAATATGCCAAGTTCTAAATAAAGATTCCAACATTTGGGTTGGCATCAGATTAAAATAAAAGATAACCTTGAGGAAAAATATTGCACTATCACAACATTGCAATTATCGCTCCGAACGCATTTAGCTAAATCAACGGAGAGTAACTGGTATCCTTAGCAAAATTATACATTTAATTAGCGGCATTATCTTAGTGGAGAATATAATAATACAAATAGATCGATTTGATGTAAAAACATCACCTACTTACCATGGTAACTACTACTACTAGGGAGAAAAAAATATATATATATATGTAAAGTTACATTTTAACACATGACACTCAACTTCAGTAATATGATCATTTTAATGACTATTATGGCAGCCACAATTAGATTGTTAGCTATTTTTACACCAAAAAGTAATGTTGTTTTTAAATTAAAGACCATTTCTCTTCAAAAATATTGGCAGTGAGATTTACCTTGCGTCAACATCCAGCCTTAAAAAAGCACTACTAATGAACTCGATTTTTACCGCGTAGTCAATATTTACATATGTTCAACCTGGCATTAAAATGAGTCTTTAACACTTGTCCACAGGTTACTCAACTGCAAAAATACGATCATTTTAATCACTATTTTGGCAGCCACAATTAGATTGTTAGCTATTTTTTACACAATAAAAAATTAATATATAATTTTTTAGTTGTGTGAAATCAACGCTGAAACTTGCAAGCAGAAGCCACTCCCCTGTCCTCCGCTTGCAACTAGAACTCAGCACTGAAGTAATAAAATAAAAAAATAAAAAAATAAATAAAAAAAATAGTCTTTTTTTTAAAAAAATATTTAAAAAATTAAAAGCACTGCAAGTAAAAATATATATATAAAACTGATTTTTTTTAATTTTTTTAAAGTTGATAAAAATGTGAAAATCCACTGAAACTTGCAAGCAAAAAAAAAAAGAAAAAAATATTTATTTTTAAAAAGGGGTGACCCTACTGTTTTTCATTTATCACGGCCATGTCTGGTGTACATTAACCGCGATAATCGAGGGATTACTGTACTGCTATTTCTATTGCTCAGTTGGTTAATAGCGGCAGCTGCATGCACTATTTTACTCTTCGGGACAATGTGTGACAAGAAAGTTAGACGATGTCCAGGGGCATCTGTGGAGCTCTTGTCAGGTCAGCACATGACACACAAACACACACATCGACACACACACTGACACACACACACACTGACACACACACACACACACGTACTGTCGAGTGAAAGGGACACAACTTGGAGGTCATTGTCAGCCCTCTGGCAAAAGTTGAGCAGTCACTCAGAAAACAAGGAGCAAGTATCTTGGAGGGCGCTTGCTAGTGTGTATTTGTGTGTGAAGCGCACCACTGTCGCGTCTGACCCGCTTTATCAATGTGACACTCATTTCACCATACATTCAATTTTGCACGACAGGAACTCTTACTCGCACCGATATTTATAGAAGCGTGCTAACCATTGTCTTTCTGGAAGGGTCCCGCTGTCCAATCGCTTTTGCCGGACGGATGAGGAAAAGGGCCCGCGTGAAGGTTTTATGGCCGGTTAAAATAACGACAAGCTTTAAAAAAAAATAAACAAAAGCCAACCCCGGAGGACTCGGAAAGTGATGGCCGCCCGCTTATCGGGGAAAAATGGCGTCGCGTCGAGTTCGGTTCTCTGCGCGCAATAAAGCATCCACGTCGCCATTAGCACTTACTTTTGTTATCCTCTGAAGCCGGGTTGTCAATTTATGGAAATTGTCAAGGGTGAGACGGCTGTCGTTAGCGTGGGGGCGGGGCAATATGTTCGCGGGTGGCGTTGATGGAGGGTTGAGCGTAAAATTCCCGTTGGAGAAGCTCTTTTGTTTTTGTTAGTCGCAATTTTTGGAATGTTCGGTGAAGCTTTATTTCTAATGGATTCTACTTTAGGAGAAAGTAAGCACACAGCACCCCTCGCATGCATTGCGCTGTGGAAAGGTGTCGGTATTGCTATTGCACGGTTAGTTACTTTTAAAGGAAAATTCTAAAACCTAAAAAATTGGGTTATCAGTTTCATTTTTTTGGGTTATGTAAGGCATAAAATTAAGATTTTGTTATGCAAGTGTGGCCCATGTGACCCAAAATGGAGTTTGAACAGATACTGCTTTGTGAAATAGAACAGAAAATGTTTGGAAAATGTCATAGTATAAAAAAAAATAATTAAATGGTCTACTCAATCCATAAATCTGTACTGTATATAATAGTTGACAAAAAAATTCACTCACCTTTTGGGTTCTGTAAGCCACAAAATTAAGATTTTTTTTTCCCATACGTGTGCATTACATGACCCAAAAAGTAGTTTTAACAGTCACGTAAAGCATTGTGAAATAGAAAATTAAATATTTGAAAATGTGATAGTGTAAAATTCATAAAAATCTGTACTGTATAATACACGTGTCGAAGTGGTGGCCCGGGGGCCAAATCTGGCCCGCCGCAAAAAGTAGTTTGAACAGATAGAGCATTTGGAAATAGATCAGAAAATGTTTGAAAAATGTCAACTGAATCCATAAATCTACCGTATAATCGTCGACAGAATTTTTCCCTCCACTCCCGACAGACGCCCAGCGTCTTTGGTGCCAGGCCCAATGGGGATGCTCGTTAAACTATGCAAACGTGCTCCAAAGCGTTCCAGCGGCCATCTTTCATCTGTGGAAAACCTTAACCCAAGTGCTGAACTTGAGGCACCCCGTCGGAAGACCACAAACGGGGAGGGGCTACCGCACCGCCATCGGTAGCATGCTAGCGTAGCCCGCCGTTTAATCGGGGGTCGTGGCGAGGTAGACATGGATTTTTAAAGAAGCGAGAATCATCCGAATGTGAGGAGGGCTCGAGGCTAATAGGTGCGAAGTGGCGCGGGGCCGCGGATCAAAACGGCCCGCGGCGGTGGCGGCGGCGGCCAAGAACGGCGAGCCGAGGTTGCAACGACAGCTCTTTCCCTTTCCTCCCTCGCACGCGTGTGTTTGCTCTCCTGATGCCAAGTCCATTATCTTTAATAATGCACTTGTGATCACTTCAAATGCCATTTTTGCCCTTTCACTTTTTTTAAGCACAATTGAAGCGTTTCATTCCATTTTTTGCATACCAAAATATTGTCAGACTGCAGATTAGAAATATTTTTAGAGGAAATTTGTTTTTAGTATGTGAACAGTAGATGCTAACACAGAGCATGAACACAAAAGGACAGTAACGGGCAAAATAAGCGATCATGAGATGCAGGACAACACCGTGTCGACCCACTAAAAGATGAATTCTCCCTGGTGTTTTCTTTCTTTGTTTTTCTTTTAAAAAATGCCTGTCCGCAAACAGCAGCCTTACAAAAAGAACAAAACAAAAAATGTGATAGTTATCATGATAATTATCGATATATATTTTTTTAAATCGGGATAGCAATTTTGTCATATCGTCTACCTCTGAATATTACCCGAGCATGCATGTTTTTGGTAATTGTGACAAAACCGGAGTACCCTTAGAAAACCCACACAAGCCCGGAGACAAGCATCCAAACTCCACATAGTGCGAACCCACCCGGGATCGAACCCACGACCCCAGCACTGCGAGGCTAACCACTCATATTTTTTTTTCCTTTTTGTTGTGTATTGCGGTGCGACTTGGGTCCAACGACTACGTTCCTCACGCCACAAAATCACCACCCTCATTTATTATTTGTCATTGTACGTGATTTTCCACTCGTTTCCACCCTCATTTTCATTTCCATTTTGTTTTTCATAGGTCTCCCCATGCTCTCTCCCACCTCTCCATCCTCTGCCATTGACCAAACACACCCGCGTTCAGACAGTCCACGCCAGAACCCGGTGCTAAGCGCCGCCGGCGGGCGAGAGGAAGAAGCCAGGGGCCAAGCCGTTGATTATGCCACCCGATTGTACTTACCGGAAAAACATGGTAATGACACACTTCATCTATTGGTCCAATACTCAATGGGTCCCTTGTTTTTCCGTGGGTTTCTTGGTGGGAAAAATGAAGCGGCTTCGTCTTATTGGAATGTTACTACTGTCACGTTTGTTTTGGAGTCAAACAAAAATAGCTGCTAATTAGGCGAGGCGACAAAATAATGTTGTTTTTTTAACAGTGTAAGGATTTAAAAAAACAAAGTTTAGAGCACACGCCAACCTCAGAGAGTTTCATATCTCAGTGGATGAGCCAAGAAGTTCACAACCAACCGAAAATATCGATTTTGTAACCAAAACATGGATTTTTTTAACCAAAATATGGATTTTGTAACCAAAATATGGATTTTTGTAATCATTTCTGGATAAAATGCTTTTTATTTTTTAAACGGGGGAAAAAGTGTAAGGATTTAAAAAACAAAGTTTAGAGCACACGCCAACCTCAGAGCGTTTCATACCTTGGTGGATGAGCCAAAAAGTTCACAATCAACGTAAAATATGGATTTGGTAACCAAAATATGAATTCTTTTTAACCATTTCTGGATAGAATGCTTTTTTTTAAATGGAAAAAGTGTAAGGATTTAAAAAAACAAAGTTTAGAGCACACGCCAACCTCAGAGGGTTTCATATCTCAGTGAATGAGCCAAGAAGTTCACAACCAACCAAAAATATGGATTTTTTTTTAACCATTTCTGGATAGAATGCTTTTTTTAAAACGGAAAAACAATGAAATGCAACGTAATGCGCAGATAACACGTTCCTTAAATTGAGTTTAGCTAAGAGAACAAATATTTTACAGAGCGATTTTTGGGGCAGTGGACTGTAAATAAGAGGCTATTTTCCTTTAGAAATGACGCTAGAAGATTTTCAATGGGAGTTCTGGGAACCCCATTCGGTATTTCTGTACCTTCTGGTTGTCATTAGTCGACGTGGGTCCAGCCAGCGGACCCGCCATCCGCCATCCGTCATTGCGTATTTAGAAGGAAAGCAGAGCGTCATAGTTTGAAGAGTGGAACCAAGACGACCGCAAGTGGAGCCGGCCGCCGCCGTAGAGGCGGAACGGCGCAACGGCGCAACGGCGGAATGGCGCCCGCATGAAAGGGGGAAAAAAAACCTCAAGAGGGAACAGATTTGGCTTTTTGCAGAGTGAGAAAATGAAAGTCTTGCTGACAGCTGCATGGAATGATGGAAACAGACGGAACCACGTCTGCGCTTGTTTACATTGTCATCCAAACATAATCAGAAGCAGCTCTCAAATAAGACCAAATTACCCCCCCGTATGTGCGCCCGTTTTTGTGTGCGCCCGTTTGCGTGTGTGTTTGTGTGTGAATCAAGGGTACGGCTTATATGCGCACAAGACTCACTATACTGTTTTTCACCAGTAGATGTCAGCAAATTAACATTTACGATTAGTTGGTTATTTTCTGTTTTGCGGTAAGAAAACAACCATTACTGGATGAATTAATTCTGTATGATATTGACCTTCATAATGTGCATTTGATTCCAACAGTATCACAGAAAAAACACGTGCGATGATTTTTCTTAAGATTTTCCCTTCAAAGTAACATTCGTACTCCCTATTAAAATATATATAATATGGAGGTGAAAATCTGTGACTCGGATGCGGCTTATACGCAAGAAATTCTAAAATTCAACCATTTTAAGGCAATTTTCAAGGGGCGGCTTATACGCGAGGGCGGCTTATATGCGAGTAAATGCCGGTTTATGAGAAAATTTAAGTGTATAAGTTGTGCTTTACAAGTGCAGAAAATACCGTATGTAGTTTTAGGTATGTAAAACGTTGTTTTTTTCAAAATAAGTAAAAATGAAAAAGTACAATTCCTTATTTTAATTTCAAGGGCAGCAAAAAAAAATGGGCTGCTACTATTCACCCCACCCCCAATGGTTTCTTTTCAGCGTTGCGCCGGATGGCCAAAACTTTTTGAAGGCTCCGTGACGACGGCGTTCGGAGAAAAAAAATCTGCGTTTCTTTGCAAATGGCGGGATGACGCCAAGGCTTATTGACGTTGTCTATTCCAAAAGTAAAAGGCAAGAGACGGACGGAGACAGCAAACAAATAACACTTAGTGCTTTTTAAGATCAGGACCAGCTAGACAATTCTCTCCAACACCAGAACCAATCAATGAACAAATGAATGAAGCGCTCAGGGGTTCTGGGGGGGGGGCGTTTTAGGATGGGGGGGCATATCTTTTCAACGCCAGTCCCAATCAATGAGGGCGATGGGATTAAAAGATTCGGAGACAAAGCCCGGATCTTTCCAGACGCTGGGATATGGATCCATTTTGCGTATCGTAGAAATATTTGCAAAGTTGACTGAAAGAAAAAGCCAGTCTGTCATTGATCAATCTAATGAAATTGGCAAGCGCAAATACTAAAATGTGAGTTATTGCACTCAAGTCAGGTTAAAGGAGACTTTTAAAAGATGGCGGCGCTGCCATATCCGATTTGCTGTTTGTTTGCAAGAATTCGCTATTGAAAAAAGGAAATTATTTGAAAAACACTAGAAAATTAGATCATATTCAGCATTATTGATTCATCAAAAAATCTGAAAAAGATGGCGGAGCTGCCAAATCCGACCGGTTTTCACGCAAAACTACGAAAATCGAATGTTATTTATTTTTGGTTTTGATGAAAATGTTGTTTTTGGCCGGCAATTTTAACTTACCTTGACCATTCATTTGGAGACACAACGTAAATAAGTTTAGAATTTTACACATTTTAAAAACGTTCTATTATTTTGAAACTTCACTCGCGTGCTAACTTCCTTTAAAATGTCACGTTTTTTTTAGCAATGTTGACGTGCGTTAGCTACAAAACCAAAACGTGACTCATAGTGCATTAGCTGTTTGTTTGCAAGAATTGGCCTTTGAAAAAAAAAGTAAATTATTTGAAAAACATTACAAAATGTAATCATATTGAGCCTTATTTACTTATGGCATTTTGTAGCAAAAAAAAAAAAAAAAAATTGTTTTAGTGATCTCCATGAAAATGTTGATCGTTTTTGGCTGGGCATTTTAACTTATTGTTACCATTCATTTAGAAACGCAACGTAAATACGTTTAGAATTTTGCACGTTTTTAAAACGTTCCATTATTTTGAAAGTTCACTCGCGTGCTCACTTCCTTTAAAATGTCACGTTATTTTGAGCAGCGTTGACATTTTTTTAGCTAGAAAACCAAAACGTGAGTTTTTGCAAGAATTGGCTATTGAAAAAAAAGGAAATTATTTGGAAAAACATTACAAAATTTAATCCCATTGAGCCTTATTTACTCCTCAAAAAAAATCTGAAAATTCTCTTTACCCACTAATAAATTCGATATTTTGACAACTCTAGGATCATGAACACTCATCTTTTATACACGTATTATTATTACTTTTGACTTTTTTGCAACGACTGCTATATTCAACGACTAGAAAAAAAGAATTGATATCCGTTTTGGAGGTAGCGCTCCCTTAAGATTCAACTTGATGTAAATTTCCCTTAGTTGTTCTGCTGTGAACCTTTTTAAATGTCTTCCCCTCGGGTAAGCTTGCCGTTTCTTTGGCTTTGTGGATAAATTGCTTGCAACCACGGGCTTGCTCCGAGGATCTTCTAATGTTTCCTCGCTGGAAAATAAACAGCCGCCTCAAATACATGTGCACTTTCCTGAAATGATATGTACCTTGTGATGCCAGTGGAACGAGATCGGAATGCTTTTCACGCGGGTGTGCCTTCCAAAAAAAAGACGGAATAAATCATTTCTATTGGCTTACAATGACGCTCCTTTTGGCTTTTGCTAAAATTGCTAAGTATTGGTGGCTCGGGGGGCCCGAGATCAGAAGATGTTTGTTTATTTTTAACTTTGAGATGGAGAAGCGCTTTGGGATGTTGCTGTTTTTGAAGGATTTTATAAATGACTCATTGACTTGATTACATGGGCAAGGTTAGTGGGGTCATGCAAAAACTGCTAATGTGAGAAAAGTGATTAAGAGCGACCAGATTGTTTAGAACAAACAATGGCGGGTTAAAAAAATGGAGGTTTTAGTCAGCTGACATGTTAATTCTGGCTTTTTCAGAGTCAAAAAGCTTAAGAAAAACAAAAAAAATACCATTGTCTGTTATAAACGAAATGGTCAATAGATAACAAGAGAAAATGAACTTAGTTCCTCTATTGCACATGTGTCAAAGTGGCGGCCCGGGGGCCAAATCTGGACCGCCGCATCATTTTTTTGTGGCCCGGGAAAGTCAATGATGAGTGCCGACTTTCTGTTTTAGGATCAAATTAAAATGAAAAGTATAGATGTATATTCAATTTCCTGATTTTCCCCCTTTTAAATCAATAATTGTCATTTTTTAACAAGGCACAAGGAGACAAAGTATACAACCAATCATAGCTCGGGACAATTTAGAGCATATTTGTCAAAGTGGTGGCCCGAGGGCCAAATATGGACCGCTGCATCATTTTGTGTGGCCCGGGAAAGTAAATGATGAGTCCCGACTTCTGTTTTAGGATCAAATTAAAATGAAAAGTATAGATGTATATTCAATTTCCTGATTGTCCCCCTTTTAAATCAATAATTGTCATTTTTTAATCGTTTTTTCTGTGTTTTTAGTTCAAAAATCATTTTGTAAAATCTAAACATATATTAAAAAGAACCCCAAATCCATTTATTAAAAAAATCTAAATATTCTATCTAAAATGGTCCGGCCCACGTGAAATCAAGTTGATGTTAAAGCGGCCCGCCAACCAAGCCGAGTCTGACACCCTTGTTATAAACGAAACGCTCAAAACATAGATAACAAGACAAAATGAACTTGGTTCCTCGAAATTGGTTCATCTGTGTGCCCATTTATTTTTCAGCAGAGACGTGCGACTGGTCGCCACTCATTCAGAGGATACTTGCTCGGTCTTCCATGCTAACCGTTTGACCTCAGGGAGAGAAATAGAGCAGGTGGGGGAGGTTAGGGGGACAACGGGTGGTCGTAGTGCGGGGTGGTCGGGCGAGGGAGAGGGAGAGGGAGAGGGGGGATTCAGCAGAAGCTGACGAGGCGGGAGAAAATCAAAGCGGGAACAAGAAAGAAGGGAGTGTGGATCGGAGGTCAGCTCACTTCAACTAGCAAAGTCAAAATGGAGAACGCTGATTAGAGCCTCGGAACGGGACGGGGACGAAAAATAGCAAACCACCGGGTGCACAATGATGATGTCAGGGGCCAAAAAAGGGGGATGGACCAAAGGGAAATATGCATTTGTTAGCCTTTGAGATGACAGTATTTGTTTGCATGTTCTCCCTGGGCTGCCGTGGATTTTTTCTCCGTGTTCTCCACTTTCTTCCCACATCCCAAAAACATGCATGCTAGGCTAATTTAGCACGGTAAATTGCATAATCCTAGCTATGATTGGTTGTCTTTTGTTGTATATGTTATACATATTCAGGGTGTGCCCCGCAAGTGGTTATCGCGTCAGCCTCGCAGTTCCGGGGTCTCGGGTTCGATCCCAGGTTGGTCGTCACTGTGTGGAGTTTGCATGTTCTTTCCCAGGCTGGCGTGGATTTTCTCCGGGTTCTCCACTTTATTCCCACATCCCAAAAACACGCATGCTAGGCTAATTTAGCACTGTAAATTGCATAATCCTAGCTATGATTGGTTGTGTTTTGTTGTATATGTTAGACATATTCAGGGTGTGCCCCGCAAGTGGGTATCGCGTCAGCCTCGCAGTTTCGTGGTCTCTGGTTCGATCCCAGATTGGTCCTCACTCTGTGGAGTTTGCATTTTCTTCCCAGGCTTGCGTGGCTTTTCTCCGGGTAACCTTTTTTCCCCCCCGATATCATGCAGCGTGAGCTAATTGTATGCTAAATTGCCCTTAGCTGAGATTGGTTGTCCTTTGTCTCCTCATGGCCAGTCCCTGTAGGTAGGTGGGATAGGCTCCAGCACCCCCCGCGACCCTTGCGAGGACAAGCGTTTCAGAAAATGAATGAACGACGGCGAATCTCGTTCTGTAACAAGCGTTGGGCTTTGGAAGAAAGTAGGGAACATTTGGAAAAGCTGTTTTTCACGCCGTTAAGAGCGAGTCCTCGAAAGCACCGTTAAGAAGATGGCATCATTAAGCTGCCTTCCATGTTTACACTCGGGCAAATGAGGCTGGCGTAATGCCTCCCCGTCGAGTCATATCGGAGCGCGTGGCGTGGCCGTGTTCTACCGTCGTAGTTGTGCGGGTGTCTGTTGTCCAAATCTCCCGTTGTTGCCTTTCCCCCATTTTTACAGATCGTTGAGCTCAGACGACTTACTAATTAAACATTGCAAATGAAAGTGCTCCAGATGTTCGGGGTTACAATGTTGAGTGCCTCCACCCGATCCAAAGCGCCACAAACAGTTGTCCTTTACTCCATACAGGGCGGCTCGCCATTTTATTTACAGCGTGTTTGGCCCCGTGCGACGAGGCCTTCCGTCTACGGGTGCCGTGTGGGTGTGCCCGCCCGCTTAAAAGTCACTTCACGCATTGGATTGGATTGGATTGGCTTCGCCTTTGGCTATCATCTTACATATATATTTACATTAATATGTATTGTCCCTTCATTAAATAAATCAAACTGAAAAGAGAGAGAAAAAATAGCTCATTGAAGCAACTTGGCCCGATGCAACGCCTTGGGATTTGCTTAAATAGCCCGATTGGCGTTTACGTGAAGGTCTAGCAAAGATTAATCTGCGCAATCAAAGAGCAAAATCAACAGCCTTTGTGTACTTTGGGTATCACTCAACACGTTTTAGAGTGTGTTCGGCAGGAATGCTGCTCTGCTGATGATTGCTTGCTTCATTGGCTACAATTACAAATAAGCTTTTCCCTCACCTAGCCTAGCCAGGAAAGGATTGTAGCCCGCAATGTTGACGTTAGAGTTAGAACTCTCCTTGTGAACATGCGGACGTACGTCAGCCTTTTCCATTGACGTTGACGTGCTCTGGATTTTTCTGTACTGTAGTTTTTGTTAGCGGTGAGGGGAAAAAAATGAGAGCAGAGCTAAGAGATGCTAATGCTATAGCGCACAGGTGTCAAAGTGGCGGCTCTGGGGCCAAATCTGGCCGGACGCATCATTTTGTGGGGCCCGGGAAAGTCAATCATGAGTGCCTTGTGACTTTCTGTTTTAAGATCAAATTAAAATGATGAGTATAGATGTATATTACATTTCCTGATTTTCCACCTTTTAAATCAATCATTGTCATTTTTTAATCCATTTTTTTTCTGTGCTTTTTAGTTCAAAAATCATTTTGTAAAATCTAAAAATATATAAAAAATGCTCAAATAAACATTGTTTTAGATCTATAAAAAAACTGAATATTCAGGGCTTTTAATCCAGTTCTTTTAATCCATTTATTTAAAAAAATCTAAATATATCTAAAATGGTCCGGCCCACATGAAATCAAGTTGACGTTAAAGCGGCCCGCCAACCAACCTGAGTCTGACACCCTTGCTATAGCGGCATCGCCATTCATTTTGCCAAGGGTTAAAAACAAAATGGATGCGTTGGAAATTTGGCAGTCAGAAGTTGAAACGGGATCATATTCCAGCTTGTATTTTTCAGAAAAGCAGCCTGGATAGTATTTCACTTTAGCATAAATTTAGTTTTTTTTCGCGTCCATTGAAAATGAGCCGACGACGTCGATTTTACAGTCCTGACACTGTTGGATAGAATACTAGATCAATATGAATAATAAAACGGCAAACGGCAACACATTCCAGGAAACTGTCGAGCGATGTTTTTCCAACGCGAGCACCTCATGATCAAAGATATTTTTAGGCAAGACAGATTTCCCTCGCAATGGTGGACCTGACAAATGATAGATTGATTATTTTTCTTTATTTTTTTTACAAAATGTATTCGTCTTCAGAGGCGCTTTTTGTCGGATACAAAAATCTGAATTGCTACACTTGGATTTATGGGATTTTTTGTGTCAAATAATTGAAATATATGAAGTTCAAGTCGAATAATTGAATGCATTTTTTACATTTTATTTTATCATGCTAGTTTGCACATGGCATTCTGTTTTGTTGTAGATAAGGCGGTAATTTATGACAATGTTTAACCTTTTAGACATATTCTAACCTTCGTATTTAATGTTTTACAGAGCAAACATCCCATCACCACAGCTCTACGTTGCCCCCGGTGGCGTCCCCCGCATATCGTCAGCAGCCCTCGGTAACCGCCCTCAACCAGTCGCTGCACGCTAACCATCACCCAGGCCACCTGCTGAATTCGGTTCGGCAACAAGCTCCTCCCAGCGGAAACCCGGCCCCCGTGGCCGGCCAATCGCCTGCCGAGCTGCAGACCACGCCCCCAGAGAGCGTCCCGCTGCAAGACAGCTGGGTGCTGGGTAGCAATGTGCCTCTGGAAACAAGGTAAACACACAATTAACCTGTGTCGTATTTATCGTACTATAAGGTGCACCTTCAATGAATTGAATTGAATGTTTTTATTGTCATTTATACAAGTATAATGAGATTTACAGCTTCACCACAAAGTGGACAAATAAACAGGGCAATAATTTTAAAATTAGTTGCAGATATAAGGCACACCGGATTATAAAACGCAGTAGTGTTAGTGGGGGGTTGTTTCATGCATCCACTAGATGGCGCTGCAGGAGTTGTGTTATGCATCCACTAGATGGAACTGCGCTAAAAGGAATTTTAACCAAAATCAAGCCATATTTAAGGCGCACTTTTGAGAAAAGTGCGTCTTATAGTGCGGAAAATACAGTAATACTTCATTTTTTTCCTCAACAAGGGCCACCGACATGTGTGATGATTACCAAATCTGATTTAAAATATTTGATACTACAACAAAGAATATTATAACACCACTTAACAATTACAAATTTTGGGATTTTTGCCATCACGGCAGTCAGCCCGTGGATGCGCTTTGATTGGCCCTCTCAATTTTTGCCCTCAGGGAGTTTTCCCGGAGTGACATGTCCTCCCGGCAAATTGAAAAATAGCCGTCAGATAGTCTTAAAACATGATGTGGCAGAAAATTGCCCAATTTTTACTAGCACGCAGCGTTTTCTGCCCGGAAAATGCTCTCGAATAACTTGTTTTATCTAAGTAGATAGAGCCATTGTGTGTGTTCTTTATCGTTTGACACCCTAACAGGCAACAAAAGCTTGTTCTCTCAACAGGGAAACTCGAGGGGTTAAGAATTGAAAATGTGCGCGGTTATACGTAGGTGTACCTCTACTTAAGAAATTAATCGGTTCCAGAACTTTTAAGTTGAAAATTTTGTAAGTAGAGCAGTAGAGTGTAGTGATATTGTCAAGCAAGATGTGATATTTTCAAAATAAAAAACGGATATAGGAAACTTATTGACGTTTTCGTAACTTGGATCTTGTTTTTGTATCTTGAGGCGCTCATTTGCATCTCTAAAGGTTTTGTAAGTAGAGGCATTTGTAAGTAGAGGTGTTTGTAAGTAGAGGTGCTTGTAAGTAGAGGTGTTTGTAAGTAGAGGCGTTTGTAAGTAGAGATGTCTGTAAGTAGAGTTGTTTGTAAGTAGAGATGTTTGTAAGTAGAGACGTTTGTAAGGAGAGGCATTTGTAAGGAGAGGCATTTGTAAGTAGAGTCGTTTGTAAGTAGAGGCATTTGTAAGTATTTTGTGGGGGAAAATGCCACTCTGGCTTTATCAATAAAACTACTGTGTTTCAGGGTACTGTACGTTTATTGAAATGAATAACCAGCAAGAGTAAGATTTATTTGAATTTGCATTGTAGCGCCACCTTGTTATTTTGTTTTTTTTTTCTCTATCATTTGTTTGCGTGTGCTCATTTGAGACAAAAATCAAATCAGGTATCTATTGAAGATTATGAAATAAGATCGTAATTTGACCTAAAATGCGTTAGGACTCCTATTTTCTCCGTAATACGATGTAACACGAGACATCAATCTTATATATTAAAAATTTGGAGCGTGTGCGGGGAGTGTCTGCTGAGTAATGACTCCATTAAGCGTGACGTTCAATGATTGAATGTTTTGAATCAAAGAAGTTCCATGATCCGGGACACAAAAATGAAAAGTACAATCATCATCTTTTTTTTTTAATTTAATTATATGTTCATCACACCAGTCCTGACTTTTGATTGTTATTCACTCATTTAGAAAGTTCATTTTTGCTGATTGCAAAAGTTGGCAAGAATTGTGGGAATTCCACCATATTTTTGGGACGAACTTGACTATTTCCTTTTTGATGATAGTTACAATCCAAGCATAACATTCTGCGTACAAATCAAGTCGAGAAAAGGAAACAAGCCAAGAATTTGAGATTCAAATCTTGCGAATGATTTTTAAAAATGCTCCAGACCCAAACATGACAATGAATAAATAATAAAATGTGTGCTTGAAATGGCCAATACAGAATTCCGTTCAACAAAAACAGAAGTCTGGCAGCTTTCCCAAACGCGTGGATGTGTGAGAGACGCAGCCTGATGCTGTGGGGCACGCAGACTCACTAGAAAATATAAATATAAATATGGATTTGAAAAAGTAAAAAAAAAAGTCTTGCCTTACGGCTTGTGATAGCAGTTTCGTGTCATCTATTAACAATTGCTACATTTCACGCCCAAGTCTTGGAGTCCATGACTCAGATGTGTGTGTGTGTATGGATTAGATTAGATAATTTTATTAATGCCGTAGTTGGGAAATTTCACTGTCACAGTAGCAAGAGGGTGAGAATACAGACGCAGAAAAATAAATAGGTCATAAGTAAATAAATAAGCGTGTTGTGTATGTGTGTATATATATAGGGGTATAATGTGTATATATATATATATATATATGTTTGTGTATAGGTACAGTAATCCCCCGAATATCGCTGTTAATGTAAACCAAGCAAGGCCGCGATAAACGAAAAACGTTTTTAAAAGTGAAGACGCGATATTCGAGGGATTACTGTCATGTCACAAAACACTCATTTATTTTGTCTGCTATGAAATGTATCACTTTTTGCGAGGAAAGGGGAAAAAATGTATAATGTCTCATCATTCATGCTATGAATGAGTTTTGAAAATATGATTACCTCAGGGTTTTTCTTCCCATTTTTTTCCCGCACACCAACTGTCAATTAGAATGGCAACTCACTCGTATTAGTTTGCCTTGTTGGATTGTTGTCGTTCGTCTCCGTTACTACTTTACAACCGCATCCATAAAAAAAAAAGTAAGTTCCAACCTTCTGCTGTTGCCAGGATTAATATAGACATCCAGTGTGAAGAATTGCTAAAATGCAGGTTAGAAGAAAGAATTATCTGGAGCGAGCGTCTTAGTTCTGCTTGCCGCTCAGCGCGGTCACGCTCATTTTCCACTCTATTATGCCCGCAATCTCCGCTTGTCTGCCGTCATTAGTTTCCACCATGGCCTTGAATGGCGAGTGCGCTACACCAAGCCATCCCGGCGTACGGCGTACATTTGTCAATTGGAAATCCTTTTACGGGGCCTAAAGACGGACTGAAAAGAAGAACCTCATGCCTTCAACCTCACAGCGAGTCCTCTCGGTCTCGTGTAAGCAGAACCGCAAAACGTGGCCGGCTTGAGTCGGCTCGGTTTCGCTTATCCGTGCTTTGCTTGCTTCCTTACTCAGCTATTTTTTAATTTCTATGTTAAATTATGATTATACAGTGGTACCTCGACATACGATCTTAATCCGTTCCGGGACCGAGATCGTATGTCGAGCTTTTCGTCACTCGAGCCGACGTTTCCCGTTGAAATGAACTAAAAACAAATGAATTTGTTCCAACCCTCTGAAAAAACACCAAAAACAGGATATTGGGTTGGAAATTTTTATGGTATATAAATCTTTTAATGTATAATGGCAATAACTTCAATTCAATGTACTGATAAACAAAGAAAAACAATACAAAGTAAGAGCTACTTTCTAACCAAACAGAAGTGGAAACATTGTATTTAGACTGAAAATGTCTAAATGCTAGCCAGAGCGGCCGCTAAATGCTAGCTAGCATCTGCTGCTTAATTGAACCATGCTCAAAGAAATCCATAATTTCTGAGTGCACGTCACGGTTCGGTTTCCGACCATTCTTGCCCCTTTTTTTTTTGCTAAATCTTCCTTCCCATCTTGCCTAGAGCGAGATATTAATTACAGAGCCCTTATTGCAATCGCCTCTAATTGTTAATCACACTTGCTTGTTAGACAGTCGTCGTAATTGTAATTGCAGATGCTCATTAGCTGAAGCTCTGTCATTAATTAGACAGTGTGACCTTGGTAATTACTGTACTCGGGTTTTGTTTTTTTTGCAGGGATTTACATCACTTTAGCTCCTCTAAAAAAATAAATGCCTTTTTTCATGGGCATTGATGGAAATATCAATTAAATGGAATGCAAAATATGTGTACTTAGGAAAGATACACTTTTAAAAATGATATTCAAGTGAGAAAAATGTCAACATTAGCAACTCGCGGGACTTAATTATGTTTGTCAGAGTTTGAAAAATGGCTATAATTACATTTATCACGTCATCATTGTGTGGTCTTTTTGTTTTGTATTGCGCTTTTAGTTTTTTGTAATTTGACCCCAGGACAACCAATGGAAATGACCCTTTCTGAGTTGTATTTACATGCATTGGTCCCTCGAATTTATGATGACAAAAATAACAAGCAATTTTGTCTTGTGATTGACAAAAGCCAAAAAAAAACTAAACGGATCAACATCAGTCTGTTGCCAAGAAACTCTATTTTATTTTTTTATTATTAAAGGGACCAACACAGCATTAAACCCTGTTTTGCTTCACCCGTATCTCACCGAATCCGTTTGACTCCTATTGGTAAAGTCTATACGCTAGAGTAAAAATTAACCCAATGTTTTTTTGTTTTTCTTTCTTCAGGCACTTCCTTTTTAAAACCGGTACGGGTACCACCCCACTCTTCTCCACGGCAACACCCGGCTACACCATGGCCACTGGCTCGGTGTACTCCCCTCCGACCAGACCTTTGCCAAGAAACACCTTGTCCCGCTCAGCCTTCAAGTTTAAAAAATCCTCCAGATATTGCTCATGGAGGTAAGCAACAATCCTTACTTTTCGTTCCCATTTTATTGTAAAGCGTAACGTAATACAACAAGATTTCCAAAGAATTTTCTGAGCAACATTTAGCTGATTTTACATTGTTGTCTATTGGCTAAAATAGTAAATAATCATGTCATAATGATTGATTGTTGATTATTCAACAACATTTAATTAACTCTGACGACTAAACTACATTGAATCCCAGTAAAAGATGTACCAAATTCACTTGCATATAAAAAGCTTTAGTCGGACAAAAAAATGATGACTGAATTGAGGGTATGGCTTTTATGCGCATAAAAACACGACATGCAAAAAAATGCAAGTTGACGGCGCCGTGAAACAATGACGTCACGACAAAATGGCACCGTGATGTCATGACGCAATGGCGCCGTGATGTCATGACGCAATGGCGCCGTGATGTCATGACGCAATGGCGCCGTGATGTCATGACGCAATGGCGCCGTGACACACTGACGTCACGACAAAACTGCGCCGTGATGTCATGACGCAATGGCGCCGTGACGTCATGACGCAATGGCGCCGGGATGTCATGACGCAAGCGAATGCGTCCGATAATTTTATTTATTTCAAAATAAAGGATAAACAGATAAAACGCTAAACAACATTTATTTTGACGTCCATGAATGAAATTCAAGGTATATATACATATATATTTCTTTGTTTTCTTGAGACCTCATTGGTTTGAGCATACCTCGCCCCAATTTCATCTTCTCGGGGTCCCAAAGTGGGATTTTTAGAGAGTTAAACCTGACCCTAGAACCGTTTAAGTATCCATCTGAGGAGGTAAGCACCCGATGCAAGTGTAAATCTTTGCAGTTGTAAAATTGTCAGGTTGGAGACACCCTATAAAACGCCGCCTCAGTTGTCAGAGTCGTCAAGCAAAGCACGCAGAAAGAAGAAGAGCAAGCAAGCCAGGCTTCTCCAAACGAGGCAAAAAGCCAGAGAGTCCATTTTTTTTCCTGGCAAACACGGCCGGTCACGGACGGGTGGTCCCGAAGTCCTTCAATCTTCCCGGGCTTTTCTTGATCCTCGTCACTCCGTCGTGTCATTCTTCCAGTCGATAAGCCATCTTTCTTTTAAAAAAATGTGTTGCAACGACATTGGTGGTGTCGAGCGGAGATCGGGACGAGGCAGAGGTGAATTGTCTGGAAGTAATGTTCTTTTCCTTCAAGCCTTTCCACTTTCTTTTCTGCGGCACGATTGGCCCTCGCTATAGAAAATGGACTTGGCCTCAAAGCTAATATCCTTTTGGTTCCGTGTTGAATGGGGTACACGTTCTCTAGGATTTAATTCCAGGATATGAAAGTAACATCAATCTTGGGTTTGGTCTTAGTTCGGAGATGTCGGTTCTTATGGTCTGTATTCGTACATTTAAGGACTCACATTTACAGAAATGTAGTTGTATTATTTGGATTTAGAACTATTTGTTGACACATGGTGTGAGGTGAACATCATACCGTATTTATTCGAAGATAACGCGCACCCGTGTATAACGCGCACCCTCTAATTTGTGAGTAAAAATTGGTATAACATTTTTTTTCAGTTTTTCCTCAGCTCACCACTAGGATTCTACCGGTACTGGTAACTGGCAAATCCTGAATACAAGTCGCCATGACAAAACATTTATTCTCAAATGGAATTTAAAGTTTTAATCCGTAGTCAAATTCATCATCATAATATTTTAAAAATTTCAGTCTGATTGATCATCATCAGATTCAGCAAACAATGGATTGACAAAATTTTGCGCAAGTTTTAAATCCGTAGTCTAATTCATCATTATATTTTAAAAATTTCTGAGTCTGATTGATCGTCATCAGATTCATCAAACTATGGATTGACGAAATTTTGCGCATTATACTCAAATAAATACGGTATTCAAAATAACCAAGTGTTGCATAAATCTGCTTTTAAAAAACTGCAAAAAGATGGCAGTCGCACAATTGAATGGATTTTAATCCAGTGGACCCTGCGCATTGTTGGTTCACAACATTTATTCGTTTTCCAGCCTGCTTATCCTTATTGTGGGGGTGCTGGAGCAAATCCCAGCCAACTACGGAGGACACCTTAAATCGGTGGCCGGCCAATCGAAGGGCACGAGGAGACCAAGGACAACCAATCGTAGCTAGGGTCTTGCAATTTAGCGTACAATTAGCTTAGCATGGTTGTTGTTTGGATGTTGGAGGAAAGCGGAGTACCCAGAGAAAACCCACGCAAGCCCGGAGAGAGAGAACACTCAAACTCCACACAGCGAGAACCGACCTGGGATCGAACCCCCGACCCCAGAACCGCGAGGCCGAGCGCTAAAACTCGTATAATTCAAAGAGTCGTATTTGAGCAAGACTTTGCGTGCGAAAAAGTAGGCTAACCGACACGTTCCGGGTATTTGAGGCCAAGCGAGTGGCGGCATCTTTGTATTCCTGGCGCTATGCCGTTGAGAGCCAGTCAAGTTTTCATAAATCATTCAATACATTGCGTTATGTTATCTCCTTCTTGACCTGCCAACATGCCATGAATGCGGACAATATTTCTCTTTGTACGTGCCCCAAAAACCCTCAACTTTGTTTGACGTGCTGCCTTGCGTGGGCGAGCACTTGATTTCCCTCAAAGCTGAATTTCTCACGCTTTCTCTTCAGCCTCTTGAAACCTGAAGCCCATTTCGCTCACGTCCGCCTGGTGAAGAAAAAAAAAACATTGTTTATCTGTTCCGTGACGTCTCGGCGACCTTTGGAGTTTTGTCCGGCGGTTCCATTGACTTCTTTCTTCCTTAGTTTGGCACGTATACCTCATTTTATAATGGGAATACCGCATTGCCCCGAATATAAGACGACCCCGAATATAAGACGGCCCCCTATTTTTCAAGACTGGACTTTGAAAAGAAGACTTTGAGCACCAAATTCATTTTTTTATACAATATAATAACACATCATCTGAAACAAATGATTCTAACAATACATCAGAGAGAAAAACATGTTATTTTGCCTCATGCAAATCATGCAAAAAATATCTGAACATTGAAATATGTCAACTAATGTGCAATCATATTTGTAAATAATTTCTAAATTGCCAATTAACCAATCTACCGTGACAAAACAACAAAATTGCATTAACCCGTTCATCAATATATCTGGCGACATCTAGCCTTGTGAATAGCTATAATGCAGTGGTGGTCCGTGCATTTCCTAGTAACGCCTTCAGCAAAAACTATTTTATGGCTATAAAACCGCTACTGCAGCTACAGCTGTGACACATAAAAAATAATCAATAATAACCTCATACAATTGAAATATTATTAAAAAATATAGCCATATTTTACTCACCAAAAATCCTTTTTAACCGTACACAATATCCATCCTCCTTTCTTTCTTCCTTTTCTATCGCCATCAAAGCTAATGCTGAAAGTCCAGCCTGTCCTGTCGTATTTCTGGCATAGTCCGTCTTGAAAATGGCTTTAAATCAACACAACAATATATTTGCTTGTGCAGCTCGCTCCAGATAGAGTTTGGTAGCTCTGGCTAATCACTAGCCAATCATAGTTGGTGAAAGCGATGACGTATCCCTACACCTGCGACAATGCATTGTGGTGTTGCAACTCGAAATCTGATTTGTTAAAGCAACAGTCTTATCGACGCTTATTTAATCCAGCATAGCCTGCAGAACTGATTGTGAAGGCCTTGAGGCAGATTTCTGACCCTGGCAACAAATCATGGCTGAAATGTGATTGGTTCAATGGTTCAATATGAAAACACGCATCTGTAAGCAGTGCAACCAGGGGGAAAAGCAATGAAAGGAAGCTAACAGACCATTTGGAATAATAAGTACGTATTGATGGACAAAATATAATATGATTCAGATTTTTCTTAGGCCAGCAGAGAAGGCCTTGAAGGCCCTGACGGCACACCAATGCTATAATGTCTAGGGCCCGAATTCAAGCCAAATGACAATTTTTCAGTCTTATTTCAATGTAAAAAAAAAAAACACCGTCTTATATTCGGGCCAATACGGTAACGACAATCTTCATGGCCTCCAGGCTAGGAAGGTGATTAGCTGATTAGCACCTGACACGCAGTCCTCACTTGGACGCAAAGTTGGAACAGCCCCCTCGGGGGGCGCCCTGGCGTTTCCTCTTCTCGTCATTAGTGCTCCAATTTTGTCCTTTTATTGCGCCGAGTATCCATTGACTCCAAGTCGGGGCCACTGGGAGCTCTGGTGTTAAACTGCCAATTGCCGCTCTCCCATAGCGGGAATCCCAGTCGTCTCCATATTTGCATGTCATAAAAGACAATTATCTGCCGCCTCCAAAGATTTGTCGCCGTCCTCGACATTGGCAGGCGGCCAAAGTCTTCGTATGGATGTCATATTTTTCATTTTTTTGATCAAGTGGGTTCAACAAAGAGGGCTGACTGTTTTATTAATGCACAAATTTGTCGTGTGTGTACATATTTTAATGACTTTAGCTTTATAAGTAAACTCATTTGAATGCTTTTGTCTGTGTAGCTCACTTGATTTTGATTTATTTAACAAGGGACAGGACATATTAATATTTATGTCAATGAACAGATATTTGTAAATATGTAAGATTGTAGCCCAGGGCTAATTTCCATCTTTAGTTCCTTGTGCAGGTTGAAGATAAACAAACGATGACACATACTAGAGCAAGGGTGTCAGACTCGGGTTGGTTCGCAGGCCGCTTTAACGTCAACTCGCTTTCATGTGGGCCGGACCATTTTAGGTATAATATTTAGATTTTTTTTTTAAATAAATGGATTAAAACAACTGGATTAAAAGCCCTGAATATTCCGTTTTTTATAGATCTAAAACAATGTTTATTTCGAGTTTTTTTAATATATTTTTAGATTTTACAAAATGATTTTTGAACTAAAAACAGAAAAAATGGATTAAAAAATGACTATTGATTTAAAAGGGGGAAAATCAGGAAATTTAATATACTATATATCTATACTCTTCATTTTAACTAGATCAAAAGCCCTGAATATTCCGTTTTTTATAGATCAAAACAATGTTTTTTTTTTCTTTTAATCATTATGTGCAATATTAAAGTGGAAAAAATAAAATATTTTTATATATTTTTAGATTTTACAAAATGATTTTTGAACTAAAAACAAAGAAAATATGGATTAAAAAATAGCAATTAGCGATTTAAAAGGAGGAAAATCAGGAAATTTAATGTACATCTATACTCTTCTATTTAATTTGATCCTAAAACAGAACGTCGGCACTCATGATTTACTTTCCCGGGCCACACAAAATGATGCGGCGGGCCAGATTTGGCCCCCGGGCCGCCACTTTGACACATGTGCGTTAGGCAGTAAGTCGTGTGATATGATCATTGTGTCAAAATATGGTTTTGTGGAGTCAAATTGTTTCGAATGAACCTAAAATTGGGCAAATTGAATTTAATTTTATGAAGTGTTTATTGCTCTCTCTCCGTTAAAAAAAGCTTCCCGACACCCGCTACAAATGCTAAAAGTACACAAACTTGGACTAGTCTTCGTAACGCAAAACCATATTTTTAGTTGACGTAGGCAGAAGAGTCGTTAAATAAGAAGCAACCCAAGCAAAACGAAAAAGTTGAGTAAAAACAGCGCTCGCTATACATACTTATTCTGGAATGGTTTTTTTTTGTTCTTTCAGGTGTACAGCCCTGAGTGCAGTAGGACTGTCTGTGCTGCTCTCCATCCTGCTCTGTTACTGCGTCGGTAAGAGCTCATCGGCACTCAGCACACATTCACCGCCGGCTCACTCGTGGAATCACAAATTAATGTCTACATCCATTTTTCAGCTGGAAAATATACAAAGGATGGGGATTTCGGGGCACTGTCGTACCGTTAGAGAAATATCTGGAGTCATATATCTTGTCTGCTTCATTTACTATTCAAGTATCATTTTTCTTGGTTTAAACATTCACAATTCAGAAGTTTAGGAAGTTGTCCCTGTTTGGTTTTTTGGGTTTGTTATTGAGAGTTTTGCATCTTGCCATGACGTCGCTATGAACATAAACTTAAAAACCCTGATTTTAAAAAGGGGAAAATCAGGACACGTAATGTACATCTATAATCATTTGAATTCGATCCTAAAACAGAAAGTCGGCACTCATCATTTACTTTCTCGGGCCGCACAATATGATGCGGCGGGCCAGATTTGGCCCCCGGGCCGCCACTTTGACACCAGTGACGTAGACCTTAATTTTGACATTTTCTAATTTTACATAACAATCGCATCCATTATATCTGTTCTTATGTTACATTTCATTTTAACAAAATAATTTTGGTGAAAAACGGAAAATGATTTTTGAACTAAAAACACAAGAAAAAAATAGATTAAAAAAATACAATGATTGATTTAAAAGGGGGAAAATCAGGAAATCTAATATACATCTATACTCCATTTGAATTTGATCCTAAAACACAAAGTCAGCACTCATGATTTACTTTCTCGGGCCGCACAAAATGATGCAGTGGACCAGATTTGGCCCCTGGGCCGCCACTTTGACACCTGTGATGTAGACCTTAATTTGACATTTTCTAATTTTACATAACAATCTCATCCATTATGAGTTTCATTTTATTACAAAGATTTCTTCTTCATCAACAAGGCTATTGTCAAAAAAAATACAAACGTATATTCTCATCCATCGATTACCCAAATGTCGGATTCATTCAAATTCACTTGCAAAAATCTGCGACGGCGACCACTCCATTCGCAACGTTCCGGAATGTTTTGGAAAAAAAGCCGCCCGGCTTTTCGCCCCCGACCTCGTTACGGAATTGCGCTCGGGTTAGCGCCGCTACTTTCTATTTAAAAGAAGAAAGCATTGACTCCGGGGGCTGCAAAGCGACTCCTTTCTGGGCCAAACCAGGGCCAGTGGAGCGCCGACTGCGGCGGGGACCGCCGTTGCCATGACGACGCGCCCAGGCGGGGAGCTCCACACCAACGGTCCTCAACTCCACTTCTCCGCCATCACACCTTAATTCTACCGTTCATTTTCTTAACCGCTTATCCGCACGAGGGTCACGGGGGGTGCCGGAGCCTATCCCGCATAACTAACGGGCACCGGGCGGCAGACACCCTAAATGGGTAACCAGCCAATCGCAGGGCACGAGGAAACAAAGGACAAGCAATCATAGCTAGGGGGTGAATTAATGCTAAGTTAGCTTAGCATGCATGTTTTTGGGACGTGGGAGGAAAGCAGAGTACCTGGAGAAAACCCACGCAAGCCCGTGAAGAACATGCAAACTCCACGCAGTGAGGACCGACCTGGGATTGAACCCTCGACCCTAGAACTGTGAGGCCCATTCGCTAACCACTTGTCCACCGAGCTGCCACGTTAATACTATATATCTATAATTACTGAAAATATGATACGCTTTCTTACCTGAGATTGAAGTTGGAATGAGTTCTCCGTTCTTTTGCCAGAGGAACCTTGGTGGCCGCCATCTTGTTTCTGTCACTGAGCAACAATCTTAGCAGCAAATGTCGGATATTTTCTGGGCTTTATTTAGCATTTTCTGGACTGCGGCATCCCCGAAAATGAAGACGCCAAAACTTTCCAAAAGGTTAATGACGTGACATGTTTACAATCTCGTGGTCGGACGCAGCGAAGGCAGCCATTGTTCATTGAAATTGATGATCCTATCTTGTAATACGATATCTACGCAAAAAAAAATAACAGTGCTACGCTGTTTCAAATCTTGACAACGGTTTTGTGGAGGAAGCCATTTGCTCCTTTGCTGGATCCACTCACATTCAAATTGACTTCTGGCTATAAAAAAATTAGCCTAAGTTTTATATTTTGTGTTACAGCGCTCATCTTAGGGTCGTCCAGTATTCTTAAAAAGGCGCCATCAAAGTCCGACGTCGTGTATACAGTGGTACCTCGACATACGAGCGATTTGAGATACGAGTAAAATTTTGAGCAAATATTTATCTTGAGATACGAGACAAATGTTGACATACCAGCAGATCAGTGTGTCTGCATCGTAATCCAAGTTCATTTCAATTAGTTTGTTATGTTACGAGCGCGTTGCCGTGCAAAAATTCTCCCCCCCTGTGAAATCCGTCTATTTTTTAGTACTATTAAACCCATTTTAGTACTATTAAACCACTAGTTATGTGTTACTTTGTTAATAGATGGCGAATTAGAACAAATAAACATGTTTTTCCAATCCAATATCCCGTTTTTGTTGTTTTTTCAGAGGTTTCAGGAACCAATTCATTTGTTTTGAGTTCATTTCTACGGGAAACGTTGGTTTAAGTTACGATGATATCGACATACGAGCTCAGTCCCGGAACGCATTAATCTCGTATCTGGAGGTAGCACTGTAATTGCTCCGACCGCCAGGAATAAACTAAAGTGTTCCCAAAGGCCACACATAGCGGCTTATTCGCTCACACACAGCAGCATCCTGTCGATTAGACAACATTCTCCCATGACCCTCTGCTCCTGTCCTCAACAGGAGGTGTTATGGGCAACAGACTGGCACAGCATGCCTCTAATTTAATGAGGCAGAGAGGTGTGTAAGCACAAATCTGCGTGTTGGGCAGCAGGAGTTTTTTTGTTTTTTTATATTTTTTATTTCCCCCTCTTCTCCTCTCGCTCAAATTCCCATATCGCGTCCATCCAACATCGTTCCTTTACATAAGTCGAGCTTTAATATGCACTGTGAATCCCAGCCGAGATGCTATCGGGTTCTGTTTGGATTCCACAATAAACGTCGTGTCATTTTTTTGGGGGTATGTGTAGTGTTGTCGTGGGATATCATAAAGGTCTTTTTTTGCGTATTTCTCACTGAAGCTTCTTTAATGGGTAATTAAGTGGGCTTTTTTGTGTTTTGCATTCAGTTAATTAAGGAAAACAAGTGCTTTGTGATTATTACATGCTGTTTGAATTGATACCAATGTGGTTTTATTGTTATTTTTTTATAGAAACAAATGACAGTAAAGATCTCGGTTATGTTTTTGTCATTTTCCGAAGGGAAATATCATGGATGACATTTCATGCAACAAGCTGGGAATTTGTTGGTAGTGTGTTTGTTGATATGTTTTTTTATTTGGTGCAAAAGGACATTTAACTTGTTATGAGGGAGTTTACAAAGTCTAGCATTAGTTTTTTTTTTTAATAATTTGGGTCTTTTCATCCAGCACGCCAAGACCCAGACAAGGATAAATGGTGTTGAAAATGAACAAATGCATTTTTGTTTGGCCAAAACTGTCATATTCTGATATAAAAAATGAATTTTGGTAAATTCCCCTTTTTATTTTTTGTAGTAATTGCACATTTTTTTTCCCGGGATGGAACAAATGCATTTTTGTTTGACAAATATGGACAACGTTGGTCTCGCTGGAGCAAATCTCCAATTTTTTGTCTTTGCCTGTCACCTCCCTCATTTTCCATTTTTCCTCCCACCATTATTGGCGATTAATTGAGTTGCGGTGACTAATTTGCATTCTTTTTGTCGTTTCAGCAATGCACCTGCTTGGCCTGAACTGGCAGCTCCGAGAGAACGAAGCCTACGGCGCCTTTGAAAATGGCGACACCACGCCAAACACCTTCATGGTCTCCACCGACAACGGTCAGTTCCAAAGCAAAAAAAAAAAACACTTTTTCCACAATTCTCCCCAAATTTCCAAGCCAACAATTCATCGCTATTTTAACGAATGGACTCCTTGACACTCCTTTTGACCAGATCAGGGTTGGGCAAACTTTTCAGCCCGGGGGGGCCACTTTGACTTTAAAAATTTGACAGGCGGGCCGGGTCAGCACAAGATACGATACATATAAAAAACTGCATCCGTTAACAGTACATATGAAACATAAACAGAAAAAAAGGACTAAAGTATGAACATACTCATCACTCATGTGGGATTTATGGGGTGCTGTCTTGGTTTTCATCAGACTAAAGGTGTGTTCACACACATATGTCGAGCCAAATAACACCAAAATCCTCTGTGCCATCTTCTGGATGTTTGGAAATTTGGCTGCACTTAATGAAGCCTAAAACTCCGAGACTTTCAGGGAGTGGAACTTGTCACATTGGAGATCAATCCGTTCCAACTGCAACTCCCGTGGAACCCTTTCCGGGTCTTGTGAGAAAGGACATGACATCAGCTGTCAATTTTTCCAAAATCACAAAACCGATGGCAGAATTGCTCATGCAGGTCATCCAATGATTTCCTGTATTTTGACCGCATAGGAGAAAAAAAATATAATAATTTGGACAATGTCGGCGGGCCGGATTAAAAGGCCTAACGGGCCGTATATGGCCCGCGGGCCATAGTTTGCCCATGTTTGGACTTTATGACATTTAAATAATTGCATTCAGCGAGCCGGGACAAGAAAAAAAACATTAATGAGCTGCTTATTTCTTCTTTTTTTGTTAGTTTAAAGAAGCCGTTCGCGGGAAAAAAAATGCCTGCTGACAATATAAATGGGGCAGAAACACAATGTTTATTGACTGTTGTTAAAGTAGCAGCTTGTTGGTGCCATGTGGTGCACTTTTTTAACGGCAGCCCATAAATTACCATATTTAAAGTTAAAATAATGTAACCGGGAAGTCAGACTTGTTGTAGTTTAAACGTTCAATTCATGTAAACGACGTAGCGTATTGTAAACATTTTGGACCTGGCGTACTTTGCTGGTGTCTTTTAAAGCTAAGTGGTGAAACGGCACCCTTCAAAATGACTTGAATCCGAGGCCCCGCCCCCGGTTTGTTCTCTTTTCCCTTTTGAAACGGCACTTGAGACTGGAGATAACCCTTAAGCACCGGATTGAATAACCAACAAACATCTGTTTGTTTCTCCGTTGCGTCAACAGTAACCAGATGGATTTTTTTTCTCTTACTGGATCCAGGCGGTCTTTGTATCTCGCTCATTCTTACAAAGTCATGCTTTAAAATGCTTCGTTGACTGTTTAAGACTCAGGTCCGTATTAGCCCCGAATGTAAGACGACTGCCTCTTTTTCGCGTGAAAAAAGACTTTGAACACCAAATTTAATTTTTAGACAGGAAATAATGATAGTAACCCATCTGAAAATGATCATAACAATATGTTGGAAAGAAGAAGCATGTTATTTACCTTCATTCAAATCATGCAAAAACATTTTTTTATCACATCTTAATATCTGAATATTTTAACTAAAGTGCATTACATTTGTAAATGAGCGGCTTCTGGTTTTTGAAATGTAAATGAACCAATCGACAACAAAGTTTCAATAACCTCATTCACCGTAAAGTGCTCAGCATTCGCTTTAAAGATATCTAGCGCTGTGAACGGGTTTAACGTCTAGACCCCGAATGTAAGACGACCCCTTCTTTTTCACAACTCCAGTTTGAAAAACGACTTTGAACACCAAATTGAATTTTTAGACAGAAAATAATGACAGTACCCTATCTGAAAATGATCACAACAATATATTGGAGAGAAAAAGCTATTAAGTTATTTATCTTCATTCAAATCATGCAAAAACTTTTTATCACATCTGACTAGTTCAACTAAAAAGGAATCACATTTGTAAATAAACGGCTTCTGGTTTTTGAAATGTAAATGAACCAACCGACTGTGACAAAACAACAAATTAAATAACCGCATTCAACTCGGCATTCGCTTTAAAGATATCTAATGGGTATAACGTCTAGACCCCAAATGTGAGACGCCCACCATTTTTCTGTCCTATTTCAATGCAAAAAAAACCACCGTCTTATATTCGGACCTCTACGTTCCTCCTCAATCGGAATCCCACCTTGTGGCTACTTTTGGTACAACTTGCATCTGAGTTCTTGTATTCATCTGCCTTTTTTGCAGGAAAATTTCTCCTGGAAAACAACACAATCGACACGGGGGAAGTAGACGTGGGGAGACGAACCATTCAAGACGTCCCACCAGGTTAATTATTCAGCCTCTCGGTGCCTGGGATATTTCCGTCGCTATGAGTCACCCAGCGATCATGCCGTTTTTTTCCCCTTTTTTTCGTACTTAGGTGTGTTTTGGAGGTCGCAGCTTTACATCGATCTACCGCAGTTCCTGAAATTTAACATCTCGGTGCAAAAAGACGCCCTAGTTGGAGTTTACGGACGCAAAGGTTTACCGCCCTCGCACACACAGGTACGATGGGATGTCATGTTCTTGTCCTAAATTCCAAGAAAAATATGGTTTTCGCTAAAGGCCATGACTGATTTTCCCCCTTTTAAATCAATAATTGCAATTTTTTAAATCAATTTTTCTGTGTTTTTAGGTCAAAAATCATCTTGCAAAATCTAAAAATATATAAAAATATTTTCTGTTTTCCACTTTAATATGGAACATAATAAAAAATGGTTACCTTTTGAAATAAAAACCAATTATTAAATAAATAATTTTCTCTTACTAAGAAAAAATACTCAAATCTATAAAAAAACTGAATATTTAGGGCTTTTAATCCAGTTCCTTTAATCCGTTTATTAAAAAAAATCTAAATATTATATCTAAAATGGTCCGGCCCACATGAAATCAAGTTAACGTTAATGCGGCCCGCGAACCAACCTGACCGAGTCTGACACCCTTGTCTTAGTCTGATCCGCTTATCTGCTAAAGACGCATTCTTGCCATGCTATTCTTATCATTTCTCAATATTAGCTAAGATAAGAGTTTACACAGGTTTGTCCTCGCCGTCACCCCAATTAATATTCTTTTACCATTTTCTCTTTGAATCTAATCTTTAGCGTTTGCTTGCAAAAGCTACTCCAGCGGATATTAAACTATTTGAGATAAGTTTAAAGCTACAATCGACAACACGTCGACGACATGATGTATCGAAGCAAGATTACGGCTTTAACGCAATATTGCCAAAGAACGGTTATTAAGCCCACTTTAATGCTCAGAATACAAATGTTACATCACTCCCAATGTCAAAGGTCACCACACCAACGGAACCCGTTCAAATAACATTTCCCCGTGCGCTCTTTTAACGTTTGTTGTTGATGCACCCGATTCAAGTGCAATAAAATTGATTTGACATTTGCCGGATAGCAAACAAAAACAGTTAAATTGGCCGTATTGGTCGTTTTAGGGCACCGGTGTCAAAGTGGCGGCCCGGGGGCCAAATCTGGCCCGCCGCATCCTTTTGTGCGGCCCGAGAAAGTAAATGATGAGTGGCGACTTTCTGTTTTAGGATCAAATTCAAATGATAGATATAAATGTATATTATATTTCCTGATTTTCCCCCTTTTAAATCAATCATTGCAATATTTTCAATCCAATTTTATTTCTTCGCATTTTGTAAGATCTAAAAATAAATATATAGATATTTTCCGTTTTCCACTTTAATAGTGAACATAATTTAAAAATATGTTTTGTTTCCATTTGAAATGAAAAACATGATTAAAAGAAATGTTCTATTACTAAGAAAAAAATAAACATTGCTTTAGATCTATAAACACTGGCTATTTAGGGCTTTTGATCATTTGAATCATTTTTTAATCCATTTTTTCTGTGTTTTTACTTCAAAAATCATTTTGTAAAATCTGGAAATATATTTAAAAAAACTAAAATAAACATTGTTTTAGATCTATAAAAAACGGAATATTCAGGGCTTTTAATCCAGCTCTTTTAGTCCATTTATAAAAATAAAAATCTACATATGATATCTAAAATGGTCCGGCCCACCCCTGTTTTAGGGCCTTCTTACGAGGGATTAATTCCATGAATAAAAGCCACCTTGTCCTAATCATCACTTCCTTAACGCTTTGTTGTTAAAAAACAAACGCTTCTCTTCCAGTACGATTTTGTGGAGCTGCTGGATGGAAGTCGACTCATTTCCAAAGACAAGCGATCCCCGAGCGACGCCGCCGTGGCCCGCGTGCACTCGCTCGGCGGTTTCCAAAACCAAGAAGTCCGTCGCCGACGCTCGGTCAACCTCCACGAGGCCGGCTTCGTCCAATACCTGGACACGGGCATTTGGCATCTGGCGTTTTACAACGATGGGCGCAATACAGAACACGTGTCCTACAACACGCTCGCCATCGGTAAGTCTTTTAAAAATATTCTGGTCCAAGTGATTGATGACAACCTTTTTTTTCGGGCTAAAACAAGACGATAACTTCATAAAAAGTCACGCACCACGCAAAGTCGATAAGTAAATTAGGTTTGTCAAGAGATATAAAACAAAACAGAAATATCCAGCCAAGAAAAAATCAATCCCAGCTCCCCTTTTCACCAAAAAATGTTGCAATCATGTTAGCTAGCCAATCACATTTAATGCAAAGCCACCTTTACTATATATCAATTTATTTTTAGTCACCTTTTTTTTAACCTCACTTCATTTTTATTTTATAAAAATCTTTTTTTATGACAAAATGTAGCAATAATGTGAGCTAGCCAATGTCATTGAATGCAAAGCCACCTTTACTATATAGCAATTTATTTTTAGTCACCTTTTTTTAACCTCACTTCAGTTTTTTTTAATAAAAATCTTTTTTTTTTTTTTATGACAAAATGTAGCAATCATGTGAGCTAGCCAATGTCATTCAATGCAAAGCCACCTTTATTATATATCTATTTATTTTTAGTCACCTTTTTTAACATCAATTCATTTTTATTCTATAAAAATCTTTTTTATGACAAAATGTAGCAATCATGTGAGCTTGCCAATGTCATTCAATGCAAAGCCACCTTTACTATATATCAATTTATTTTTTAGTCACCTTTTTTAACCTCACTTCATTTTTATTGTATACAAATCTTTTTTTATGACTTCTTATTTATATACGTGAAGCTTTAAATGTCATTGACAATAAAGCCATTGAATTCATTTCAAGAAGACACTTAAAAGACATAACTGATTGAAAAAAACACATAAAATAAACTTGAAAATGGCGGTAAATGATGCTTTTTCCCTGCTTTATTAATTGCGAGGCAATTTACGAACACACGAGACGTTCCAAATCGTCGTCAGCCGCAACTTCAAGTCGTTTAAGACCACCCTTAATGTAAGGCAGGGTAGAAAAAAGAAATAATGTGTGATGGCGAGATTGCACGAGGATAATTGGACGCTCGAATGTGTTGATTGGCTGACGGTAACTATAGCAACCGTAGCAGTCGGCTGTTTTACAGCGGCCTTTTGAGTTGTCGTACGGTTTGGTATCCTACCTAGCCAATTAAGTGACACCTTTGCACTGCTTCTTCTTCTTCTTCTTCTTCTTCTCTCCACATAAGAGTCTGTTATGGAGTGTCCCCAGAGTTGTCATGGAAACGGAGATTGCCTCTCGGGAATATGCCATTGTTTTCCCGGATTCTTGGGACCCGACTGCTCTCGATGTACGTATGTATGACACGGCCGCCCACCGGGGAGCTTGATTGCCACGAGCCGGTTATCCGCGTAGCGAGCGCAACCCGCGCATACGGAATAATGTTGCGTACCCTTCAGTTGGATTACCGTGGAAGGAAGCCATGTTTTTTGACAGCTTTTGACGTCTGCTGAGGCAATAGCAACTCAAGCACATCCACTCCTCCTCCTTCTTATTGTCTAATGATATACTGTATATTCATCAAATATCCCATGAGTCCTTGGGTGGGAAAAAAAAACAAAAACAGAACGCACCCACAATTTATTTTTACAAACGGCGGAGTGTTTAGCGCGTCGCCCTCGCAGTTCTGGGGTCGTGCGTTCGATCCCAGGTCGGTCCTCACTGTGTGGAGACTGCCGGTTATCCGAGGGCTTGCATGGGTTTTCTCCGGGTACTCCAGTTTCCACCCACATCCCCAAAACGTGCAGAGTAAGGCTGGATGAACACTCTAAATTGCCCCTAGATATGAGTGTGAGCATGAATGTCTGCCTCTGAGCTTGCATGGGTTTTCTGTGGGTACTCCGCTTTCCTCCTACAGCCCTTAAACATGAATGCTAAGCTAATGAATCACTCTAATTGCCCCTAGTTATGAATGTGAGCATAACTGGCTGTCTCTGAGCTTGCGTGGGTTCTATCCGGGTATTCCACTTTCCTCCTACAGCCCTTAAACATGAATGCTAAGCTAATGGATCACTCTAAATTGCCCCTAGTTATGAATGTGAGCATGAATGGCTGTCTCTGAGCTGGTGTGGGTTTTCTCTGGGTAATCCAGCTTCTACCCACTTTCCCAAAACATGCAGAGTAAGGCTGGTTGAACACTTTAAATTGAACTTAGTTATGTATGTGAGCATGAATGTCTGTCTCTGAGCTTGCGTGGGTTTTCTCCGGGTACTCCAGTTTCCACCCACTTCCCTAAAACTTTCAGAGTAAGGCTGGTTGAACACTCTAAATTGCCCCTAGTTATTAGTGAGCATGAATGGCTGTCTCTGAGCTTGCGTGGGTTTTCTCCGGGTACCCCAGTTTCCACCCACATCCCCAAAACATGAATGCTAAGCTAATGGATCCCTCTAAATTGCTATTACTGGCTAGGCGGCAAGTCTGTGAACTTTTTGGGCCGAAAACCAAACGGTCCGGCCCACTCGATGGAGTTGGCACAAAAGCGGGTCGCCAACCAAAACGGAGTTGGACACCCACGCTTTATTTCGTGCTTTTTCTGGCCTCAGTCAACAAAATTGCAGCTCATTTTTGCAAATGTTTTTGTCCGGATATTTTGTTCGATGGAGTCATTTCCATAATTTGTGTTACCCAGCTTACTGCCCCGTGCTGTGCGGCGGTAACGGCCAGTATTCCCGCGGACGCTGCCAATGCTACAGCGGCTGGAAGGGGGCCGAATGCGACGTGCCCTCCAACCAGTGTGTCGACATCCATTGCGGGGGACACGGCATCTGCATCATGGGCGCCTGCATCTGCAATACCGGTTACCAGGGAGACAATTGCCAGGAAGGTAAACAAAACAAAAAAACGCTCTATTAAACTTTCAAACAATATTTCCCGTCAAAATCGGCTCACTTTTTAGTTGTCGAGTCGACGAGCAGAATTGATAGGGAATATTTACAATTTCGGATCGAGCTAAATAACATTAGTGTTTTGTTTTGTTAAAGAGGCAAATCAATTTGAAATTTAAATTGGATTTCAATTTTATTTACACTTGCTGTCCATTTTAAATTTTTGGCTATAAATGTGGGCATAGCTATATACAGCCATAGAAATAAATTATTAAATACTGTATTTTCACGACTATAAGGCGCACCGCATTATTAGGCGCACCGCATTATAAGGCGCGCCCTCAACGAATGACACATTTTAATTTTTTTTTCCATATATAAAGCACACTGGATTATAAGGCGCCCTGTCTATTTTGGAGAAAATTTAAGACTTTTAAGTGCGCCTTATAGTCGTGAAAATATGGTAGTCATTTTTATTTTTAGTAATGTATTATTTTTAATTTGCAGCGACCTTATTTGCAAGTTTTTGGGTGAATGTCTGTGGAAAATAGGAGCAGTTTAGATGAAATGAGTGGAATTAGTTGAAGTTTTTAATTTTCATTTTTTTAATTAGTAATTATATTTTTAGTAATATGTAATTTTTAATTTGCAGCGGCCTTATTTGCAAGTTTTTGGGTGAAAGTCTGTGAAAATAGGAGCGCTTTAGCTCAAATGAGTGGAATTAGTTGAAGTATTTTATTTTTTTAAATTAGTCATTTTATTTTTTTGTAATATATCATTAAGTGCGCCTTATAGTCGTGAAAATACGGTAAATAAAATGATGTTTTTTGCTAACTGGTAGCTTCAAATATTGGTAAATCACAGATGTGTGTACATGTGATTTATAAAATCACAGATATATGCGTATGCATGATTTAAATACGTATTTTGGGACTATAACTGGAGGCAATAAATAATGTAGATTGGTTTGAGACCAGTCAAATCCTCGGTTTTGTTCATCTTTTGAGAATGTGACTTAATGGGCGAGAAGTATAATGTAAGACATGAGAAAAAGCCCTTAAAAGCAGAAATGGTGAATTTGTGTGAACTGTAATCCTATTAAAGGAAGCACTGCGTGTGCAAATGCTGTTATGTATGGCTTATAGGATTTCCAGAAAAAAAAAAGACCCAATAGCTGTCAACATTACGACTGGGCAACCATCAGATGATTTATTTATGTTTTTGGATGGATGGATGGATGGATGGATAGCCTGCTGTTATCTTATGCTAATCGTATTTGAGTTCATCTATTGTTGGCGTCATGTTAATAATGGCCGTTTCCGTGCGCCTCCAGTGGATTGCATCGACCCGAGTTGTTCGGCCCACGGCGTGTGCATCCACGGCGAATGTCACTGTCAGCCAGGCTGGGGCGGAGCCAGCTGCGAGATCGCCAAGGCCATGTGCCCGGACCAGTGTTCGGGTCACGGAACGCACAACGCCGAGACCTCCACCTGCACCTGTGACCAGAATTGGACGGGACCAGATTGCTCTCTAGGTGGGTATCACCACACGGTAACCACTCATAATCCCGTCGATATTTGGGCATTTCACGTATAGATTTCTTTATTTTTGACCGGCCTATATCAATTTAAAACGGACTTATTTGGCCTCCGGTGAGGCCACGCCTCTCTCGCATAAACGACCTGTCACAGCTGTTTGTTAAATTGAGGCCTTTGACGTTGTTGCGACTGCGATTTTTGCGGCGCCCTTGATTGGTAATAAACACACACATAGAGTTAAGGTCAATTTAGACCGTTAAGCCTCTGTTTCCTTGCCGTCATACAAATAAAGTTGAATTCTGCATTCAATAACAAAAGTTGTAAGAATACTCAAAATATTTCTTAATAAATAGAGGGGTGGAAAAGATCATTTTGACTTAGTCACTTCTTTAGTGTGTGCGGGATTTAATCCAGATCAAGGCCTGCATTATTCATTTTTTTACGCCAATTTTACACTTACGGCAAAGGAATATTGGTTATCGGCCTCCTCCATCTACTAATAATCGGGATCGGTCCTGAAAATCGTTGGTTGTCAAAGTGGCAGCCCGCTTCATCATTTTGTGCAGCCTGAGAAAGTAAATTTCAGTTTTATGATCAATTTCAAACGAAGACTGGAGATGTGTAGAGAATATTTCCCTGTTTTAATTCAATAATTGCAGAATTTGTCATACGTGTAGTATCCCTTGTAGCTCCGAGGTCACAATTGTTTTGGATGTTGCGTCGTACGCATCTTGCTTTCAGGATTTTGTGCTTAAGATACAATTTTCTTTTTTTTCCCAACAGAATTGTGCGAAGTGGACTGCGGTAACCGCGGCATTTGTTACGGCGGTTTGTGTCACTGCGAGGAGGGCTGGACCGGAAGTGTCTGCGATCAGAAGGCCTGCCATCCTTTGTGTAGCAAGAACGGCCTGTGCAAGGAGGGAAAGTGTGAGTGCAACCAAGGATGGACTGGAGAACATTGCAATATCGGTGAGTCTCTCCTAGAAAAATTAGGACTGTATAAATCTAGTCAAAGTGTCATTTTCATTTTTCCGATGAACCGGATGCTTGTTATTTGTTTTGTACTGATGTTAGCAGTACAGCATAAAATGACTCGGGAATGATCCGAAAACAAAATCCACGTCTAAACATCATTTTACATGACCTTTAACCGCTTAAAATGCCATTTGTTAGCAAGCAGACAGACTGAAAGGATAAGTTTCACTGTTTAATAGCATTTTTTTTTCCAACCTGACTATATTCTGCACTAATTCCTCTCTTGTTGTTTCTTGCTTTTTATGCTTTCTCTCTCTTTTCCACCTTTTTTTCCTTCTTTAAAAGCTCACAACCCGGATATTAGAGTCAAAGGTAGTGTACTCTTGCTCATTTGCTCTTTTCTTTTTCATTCATCATCCTATTACACGCTTTTTTTTCTTTATTTTTTTTCAACGTGAATCTTTATTTGGTAATTATTTATTAGGTTTGTCGGTGTCATCAATTTCTTCCCGGCAACAGTTTTTCAAATTCATTGAAAATTGTAATGCAACACTTTTGTCTTTTGCTTATTGAACATTTAATGTTGCATCAAATCCAGCCACGGTTTACAAACTTCACCATCAATATTAGTAGTCAATATCTCACATTAAATTCCTCTTTATTTTTCTTTTATTTAACATGCCGATTTCAATTTAAAAAAACACGTTATTCATCGTATTCAAGACCCTCCCGGCCCGCATGAATATAAATCTGCATTACCATTTTTTTCCCGTTTCCTCTTATGTAATTGTTTGAGGGATTTCTTCCTTTTTTTACATGAACTTGTGTCCTATTTTTCAAAAGTGGCACTCCTCCAATTGGAGTTCTTCTATTTTTTGCTCTACTCGACCCTCCCGTAAGTGGACAGATTTTGAGTTGAAGTCCTTTTCAGTGCACAGATTCCGACTTTTGTTTACACGGACGCGTGACATCTTTGAGTGGCAAAAAAAAACAAAAGTGTTGCATTTATTAACGTCTAGCGAGAGTTTTTCTTCACGAGTTTCCCATCCACTCCATTCCCGTGATCCCATCTCTTCCCGAAACCCTTTTTTTCCGTTCCTTACCGGGTGTTTGTACGTCGCGGCTTCCTTTCAATGGACCTTCCCTAATTTTCCTCCCTCTCTTCTTCGTGCCCTCCCCTTTTCGAAGGATTTAAAGGTAATCTATTTATGTCAAAAGCTTATTTACAGGTTTTACTGTCCCACAGTAGAAGCACAACGACATTTCTTTGTTTCATTCTTCCATCAAAATGTTTATTTTTTTGTTTTTCAATGTTCTCATGTGATGTCTTCAATTTTTGCAGTCAATGTCTATCCATTTTTTTCATGTCCTTGTCAGGATTGGGACATTTTATTGTCAAAGTACAGATGTTCGCCCCGTTGTTGTTTTGAAATGAGGAGCCTGGCGTCTATGTTTGTGTTGATTTAGCCACTTTGGGGTCGCCTCCCTCTTTCTGATTATCTTCACGCTATGCTATCAATCCATCCGCCCGTCTCCATCTTTGCTCAATTCCTCATTTTTTTTGTTTCCCGAGCAAGGCTTTGCTTGGCTTTTGGATTTGGGTTTTATTCACGGAATTAGCATCAGGCGGTATTCTCGGGTAATAGAATGCCCGGCCAAATATGGCGTGTGGGTCGGCATGCGATTCCAAGCACTTGATCATCCTTAGTTTCTCCCCTCCTGGTTGTGTTTTCACATGAATGGGAACTTGGGACAGGTAAGGCCACCCCCCACCCGCAACATTTACCCGTAAAAGACTCCTGGCCTGTAAAGCGCTGTTATTTATGGAGCTCAAAAGGCACACGACTACAGTCTGCACGTAGAAAATACAGTATTTCTTCTGTTATTACATGAGCCACGCTGGACTTTAAGCAGCAGGCATCCATATTGTAGGATGAGATAATTGGACCAAAAGAGTTGCAGTTCATTATCCTGTCAAAATCCAAATAATTCTTCGTACTGGACTGGTTAAAAGTGCAGGTTGGCTAAGAGATTATATTAGATCAGGATTATATTATATTAGGATTATACTAGATTAGGATTATATTAGATTAGGATTATATTAGATTAGGATTAGATTAGGATTATATTAGATTAGGATTATATTAGATTAGGATTATATTAGATTAGGATTATATTAGATTAGGATTATATAAAATCAGGATTATATTAGATTAGGATTATATTGGATTAGTATTATATTAGGATTAGATTAGGATTAGATTAGATTAAGAATATATTATATTAGGATTAGATGAGGATGATATTAGATTAAGAATATATTAGAATAGGATTGTATTAGGATTAGATTGGGATTATATTAGATTAAGAATATATTATATTAGGATTAGATTGGGATTATATTAGATTAAGAATATATTAGATTAGATTATATTAGGATTAGATTGGGATTATATTAGATTAAGAATTTATTAGATTATGATTATATTAGATTAAGAATATATTAGATTAGAATTATATTAGTTTAAGAATATATTAGATTAGGATTATATTGGGATTAGATGGGGATTAGATTAGGATTAGCGTGGCGTTCTCAGAATCTCAGGTTATTCCGGTTTCCTCGCAAAAAGTACGAAATACAATTTGAACACTCCATTCTCCTCGTCCCTCCCTCGCGATTGGCCACTGACCATTCCAACGTTGAGCCCAGTTTTGGTGCAGCTTGGTCACATGAGAAGCGGAACGGCAGATAAACAAATGCAAAATATATGCGCGCATACGCCAGACTCTTCAGAAATCTGTCTAGTGTAAGTAATGTTTTGTTTGAGGCTATCCAAGTGATTCATGTGAAACTACAATATTTCAATATTTCATTCTTTGTCTCGTATGTGTTTTAATATACACATTTGTCATTTGTCACGAGTGGAGGAATACATTTTACGTCATTATTTCGGGCTTCAACCAATAGTTCTTTTTGAAAATGGGGTATTGTTCGTACGTATCACATTTTTGCACATGTGGCTTCTCTCTTTTTAATTATAATTTTTTTTAATTAACGAGTTTTGAATGTCTTGTTCTATCTATAACGGTAGCTCCATCAAACATAATTTCAAGTCAAGCATTTTTCTAAATACCTGTTTCTAAGATAGCAGCATATTTTTGAACAAAGAAATATAATATATCTGTATTTTTTTTTTGCCTAATTCAATGATTATTTCTATGAGACAAAGTCGTCATTGTGGATAAATGCAGTTAGCATTCCACTAATCTGAGCACTGGCAAGTAATAACGAGCATTATAATCCATCTAATGCAAATAAAAAAGAGAGAAAAGCAGATTGATAATAATATTTGTTGGGTGGGAAGAAATAAAGTGAATGCAGGCAGGCAGGCAACCTTTGCGATAAATTCTACGGCCCCCCAAGCAACTCCCGTCAAACACCAACACTATGGCATCATAATTCTTAATGTCGGCTAGATAATTATCGTTGTGTGATTATTGTGCATCCTTAACGACTCTCCGCCACCTACTCATCGATCCGCGCAATTCATCTTCATTTCATTTGTCAGGCCCACTGGCTTTTCTTTTTAAACGAATGACCTTGCGTGGCATCTCAATCTCAATTTTAATCAATCCATCATCAATCAAAAGACGTTATTGTCATGATACACGGCGGCGGCAGCGAACGAAATTGGTGGAAAACAAAGAGCCACTGCTCCTGCACGCACCGCCATCTTGGATCTTCTCTTGTATAGTAACTTACCAACTTTCCAAAATGTACATTGGTTGAAGCCCACTTCACCCCCGTTAGCTTAGCTTAGCATCGGCGATCCCGTTCAACTGGAGCCGCTGTCCTCTAACTGTGCAAATGTATTTTTGTCCCCGTCCAGAGGGCTGTCCAGGTCTCTGCAACAACAATGGCAGATGCACCCTGGAAGCCAGTGGCTGGCATTGTATCTGCCAGTCAGGATGGAGAGGAGCGGGATGCCACGTAGCCATGGAAACCATCTGCACCGACGGCAAGGACAACGAAGGAGGTACGTTTGTGAGTGCCGTCGAACGGAAGAATCGTCTTTGCGGAATGGACGGAATGGTGGAACCTTTACTTATAAAATCAGTTGGTTCCAAGACTGGTTCTGGAGCTTGGATTTTGTTTCCAAAGTTGGGACCTATTTTGCGTTGAGTTGGCATTATTCCTGACCATTTTAATTGAATGCCTTTATTGTCATTATACAAGTACGATGAGATTTAAGGTAAAAAAAATGACCAAAGAGTCCGGTAGAACCTCTACTTACACAATTAAATGGTTCCAGGAGTGGTTTTGGAACTTTGGGTTTTTCCCAAGTGGCGGACCTTAAAGTGCACACATGAATATGTAGTCACAATATTGATTTATATCCAATAAAAAATGAAGGGAAGCAAAAAAAAAATGACTAACGAGTATGGTGGAACCTCTACTTACGAAATCCGTTGGTTCCTGGACTGGTTCTGGAGCTTGGATTTTGTTTCCCAAGTTGGGACCTATTTTGCGTTGAGCTGGCATTATTTCTTGACCATTTAATTGAATGTCTTTATTGTCATTATACAAGTACGATGAAATTTAAGGTAAAAAACATTTTTAAAAAAGACTAAAGAGCACGGTGGAACCTCTACTTACGGAAAAAAATGGTTCCAGGAGTCGTTTCGGAACTTGGGTTTTTTTCTAGTGGGGACCTTAAAGTGCCCACATGAATAAGTAGTCACAATATTGATTTATATCCAATAAAAAATAATGTGAGGTAAAAAAAAAAAAATACTAAAAAATACGGTGGAACCTCTATTTACGAAAACAAATGGTTCCAGGACTGGTTTTGGAACTTGGATTTTTCCCAAGCTGGGACCTATTTTACGTTGTTAGCATCATTTTTTCCCCCGTCATCTTTAAAACGACCATTTGAATACCTTTTATTGTCATTATACAAGTATACTTAGATTTGAAGCTTCACCCTAAAGTGCACACATCATAAATATGCATAAAAAATAATAATCAATAAAAATAGAGGTAAAATAAGTGACTCAAGTGGTTAACGGCAGATGTTTTAGTGTTTGTTTAGTATTTTAGTAAGCATAACGTTTTTCCACTTTTGTATGAAATATGTTTAATATGCATGCATGCAAAAGAAAGATAAGAAAATGGTGGATGAAGCTATTAAGAGGAATAAGAAATGTATCCATTTTCCTATTGGGTAGAATTTTTAGGACAAAACTTGAAATAAGGGATGTCTTTCAAATCCAACCGACTCGAAAGGGCTTCTAGTTTGAGACGGTCGAAGATAATGACGATAAAAATCCGAGGCTAGAGGGTCACATGGGATATTTACAGAACCTGGAAACCCCCTAGAAGACCAAGGCGGCTTTCCTCGGGAAAATCTGAACCTCCCTTATTAAAGGTAGCGCTCCCACCACCCAATTTAGGGAAAAAATAGTGCAAGAAAGATGGCGTACACGTTGAAGAAATCAACCGTATTCTATTGGCAACCCTTCTACTGTCCATGGAGAAAACATATTTTTTTTCCAAGATGGTTCTCGCTTGTGAAACTGTCTGACAAGACAGATTGCTCTGTGAAAATACAAAGTTATCTTCCGTCATAAATAAAGACTGGTGGGGAATTTATACTGATCCTAAACATAAGCAGATGCTGCGCTAAATCACGACATTAAAGCCCAAAAACCATGACTACCTTGGATGGGAATGTGGCAGATATTTTTTTTAAGACGTGGACGGACAAGATGAATGTAACAGAAAAGTTAAGAAGGAAGGAAAGATGAGTTGGGTGGGTCTTTTTGGGGGTTTTTCAACTTAATGGTGGTCTCAGGTGCCTGCTCACCAGATGTACACCTGTTTTTTATCAACTCTCTGGAACTAAATAACCTGTTTTAATCACCTACATAAATCTTTTTATCTCAGTGTTCATTGCTACTTTTTTTTGGCAGATTTGTTGTTCTTGCTAGGTTGCTAATCATTCCTAATTTCTATCATTGTCACTTTTTTCCAGTTTTTCTTTGTTCTTTTATCCCAGTGTATCCATTTCAAACCCCTTTTTTTCCCTCTGAAATGTAGCCTGACATGTCTTACTTTTGCTTTAAAAATAAAATGAAATAAGGATAACCTGCCCTCGGGGGGTTTTCAAATAAAATCATCTTGTTTTTTGTGTTTCAGATGGCTTGGCTGATTGCATGGATCCAGACTGCTGTCTCCAACCATCCTGCCAGAACCAATTGTACTGCAAAGGATCGCCGGATCCGGTCCAGGTTCTTAGCCAGTCCCCGTCTTCGCTGACTCCTCAGCAGGTTTGAACTAGCGACCGTTCGTTGCCGACGATTCCGGTACACGGTCGATTGGTCGCCGGTCTTTTGGTCGCCTGGAAGGTTATTGATAATTACCATTGAAATGGTTGCTCAAATTCCCTAAATACAAACTGCGAATGACTATTTAGTCATACTTGATGGCCTATTAATTATTAGTCTACAGAAAAGCTCCACATTACCCGGACTTTTATTGTTTTTTTGTTGGATAACTTGTTAAGACCCTGACTGAACTGACGTCGCTTCTTAAAGGGACAACGCATGTACATCCAAACTCTTATATACACTCACACGTGGGCTCAGTAAAACTGCTCATGGCCATTGTTGGCTTTTATTGATGTGTAGACCGGGATTGTTTTACCTTGTTTTGGCGCTTCTCTTTTGGTCGCCGGTCTTCTGGTCGCCCGTTGTTGCGGTCCGGGCGACCAAAAGACCGGCGACCAAAATATGGCGACCAATCGACCGCACACTGACGATTCCACGTCAAGTCGTTCAGAATGACGAAGTGGTGAGTCCAAATGTTTCTTTGATTTTTAGTCTTTGTTTTTCCAGGCGGCCAGGTCTTTCTACCAGCGCATCTATTTCCTGCTGGGTCCCGAATCCACCCACGTCATATTCGGTGACAGCCCCTTCAACAAAAGGTCAAAATCTGTTTTCTTTTTTTTTTAAATATCGTATTTTCTCTCATATATGCCATATTTGTCACTCCAAACATTGACTAAATCGAGGGAATGGCTTACATGCACAAATTACGCCATAACACAAGAGAAGGTGGCCAATGCGGTAATTTATTTCAAAATATTCAGGGCTTTTAATCCAGTTCTTTTAATCCATTTATAAAATATATATATATTATATCTAAAATGGTCCAGCCTACATAAAATCGAGTTAACGTTAATGCGTCCCGCGAACCAACCCGAGTCTGACACCCTTGCTCTACGTGAAGACAACACCCTTTAGGAATGTGCAATCCAGCAATCGATTGATAAAGTATCAGAAATAGGATGTGCGATGATTTTTAATCATAAGCTTTTCCCTTCAAAGTAACACATTTGTACTCCCTATGAAAACCATGAATATTAAGGTGAAAATTGCGAATCAGGGAGTGGCTTATACGAGGGAAATTGTCAAATTCAACCATTTTAAGGCCATTTTAAGGGTGTGCCTTATAATGGGAGGCGGCTAATATGCCAGATGATACAGTAGTGGTAGTAAGAAAATGCTCCTGCTGTTAGTTTCGTAAACAAGTCTGTCTTTATCTCACTCCCCTTAATATGGCACTGTTACACTCTAAAATGTCAGCCAATGAAAACTCCCATTTTCCATTACCCACTTTAACATTTCCATTTCCATTTCTACGTGAATAATTGACTTCCCCGCCACTTTTCAAGTCTGTGTCTTAATAACAGCACGAGTAAAATCGACTCCATATATTTGTACTGTCATTTAATTGGGTTCACAGCGCCAAAAATAAGACAATATTATAAGCCTTGTTATTTTTAAAAACACGTGTCGCAGCAGCAGATGATAAAAATCCTTTTTGGAAGACGCAGACATCACATTATTATTATTATTATTATTAGCCCGCCGTAAAACAACGAGACGAGCCGCGGCCCGCTGGTGGTTAATGACTTTCCGTGTCGGCGTTGCGAATGGTCTCGAGAGACAAACGCCACCAAAAGTAAAGACGTACGGTTATTGACTCTCGTTAAAAAAAAAGAGGCCTCGCAACAGTTTGAAGACATGGAATAATGGAGTGTGTCAACAAGGCATAAATCTCTCGGAAGTGTCATCCACAACAAAGACTTTTATTTGCACGGCCCTTAATCATAAGAAATGTTTCGGCGGGTTTTACGGGCCCGCCGTTGACACTTGACAATTATCACGTCTAATGATCGGAACCCTCGAAAGTCAGGTAAAACGCGAACGGGGGAGCGTATAAAAACCTTGGGAACATCCACAAATTGGCATTTCTTTCTTGTGACGGACTAAAATGTTCGATTGTAGGTAAGGGGGCGGATTTTTTTTTCACATTTTGGAGCGGCCTGGATCAGAAAAAAATGGAAAAAACTATTTTAAAAAATAAAACCTTCAAAATAAATGAAAACGGACTTTTAAAAAAATCATTCATAAAATAACCTTCAAAATAAATGAAAATGGACATTTAAAAAAATCATTCATAAAACAATCTTCAAAATTAATGAAAATGGACATTTAAAAAAATCATTCAAAAAAACAAACCTGATGCAAAAAACTACCTTCAAAATAAATGAAAACGGACATTTAAAAAAAATCGTTCATAAAATAACCTTCAAAATAAATGAAAACAGACATTTAAAAGAATCATTCATAAAATAACCTTCAAAATAAATGAAAACGGACATTTAAAAAAATCATTCATAAAATAACCTTCAAAATAAATGAAAACGGACATTTTAAAAAAATCATTCATAAAATAACCTTCAAAATAAATGAAAATGGACATTTAAAAAAATCATTCATAAAACAACCTTCAAAATTAATGAAAATTGACATTTAAAAAAATCATTCAAAAAAACAACCCTGATTAAAAAAAAACTACCTTCAAAATAAATGAAAATGGACATTTGAAAAAAAATATAAAAAACAACCCTGAAAATATATGAATCAGAAAACGGAGTTGAGGAAAAACAATTTAAAAAAAAACAACCCCAGAGAATAAATTATTTAGAAAAATGGTCAGGGCTTTTTACATTTTATTTAAGTAAATGCAACATGCTTTTTTGCATGCCGATGCCTAATTAAAAAAATAAAAATATAAACATCAAGTAATTCCACTCATTTGCGCTAAACCACTCCTATTTTCCACAGACATTCATGCAAAAACTTGCAAATAAGGTCGCTGCAAATGAAAAAATATATAAATTACTAAAAATAAACATTACTAGTTGAAAAAAGATAAAAATAAAAACATCAACTAATAAATAAGGTCGCTGCAAAATAATAAGCAGTTTTTCTCAGCAATTGAGACCTTCCTAAAAAGAGCTCGCTTCAAAAAAATATCACTGTTATTATTAAAACAAATGCAAATCTCATTGTACAGTAGGACAATTATTCTTGACAACTACCGGAATTTGTCATTTTCACAATATCACGGGGCATAACTCTTATTAGCCTTTTAGGAAACCGACTCACAAAAAGTTTCAGTTTCAGCAAATAACCAGTTCTTGATTTTCCTTTTCCCAGTTTGGTGTCCGTCATCCGGGGTCAGGTTTTAACAGCAGATGGGACCCCCCTGATTGGAGTCAACGTCTCCTTTGTTGACTACCCTGAACACGGATACACCGTTACGCGCAAAGACGGCATGTACGTATCCACGCATCTATAAATTGTTTACATTTCTGGATGATAAATCCACCTTGAAGCTGATATTTTTCCTATGCCTGTCATTGCACGGACTAGTTGTGTGTCTGTGTGTATTTTTGTGAGACTCCTACATCTCGATGCCGAGCTCCCGTCAATGTGATTGGTTCTGGCGTGAGCTCTTTCCGCCCCCTCTTCAAAGGAAACCCGTTCTGATTGCGTCTTCTCTTTGGAAGACATTCCTGGCACGTTTTTTTATCCGTTGACAGGCGGATCGATCCATTTCGCCATCAGCTTAGTCCCATAAATGTTCATTTCTAAACTTGGCGCTATCGCCATCGATTCCATCAATAAAATGACTTGATAAGTAATGACATGGGTAAAATAGCTTGAGACGATAAAATGAACAATAAAGCCGGTCTGTCTTTCGACGCCAGCAATTTTGAAAAGGAAGACCAAATTTGAAATGAAATTTAAAACGGTCCACAACAGCTGTTTTCTTACCTGCTACGAATTGTGACGGCGTCTTGTTACCCTCGGTAAAGATGTTGCATTGTATTACTGTCAAACACGTCAGCCGAACAGGTGTGTATGCATGTATTTATAGCGGCTTATTTTAAAATGCATCAGATTGGCATAAAGTACACATTCTCACATATGCACACACACACACCGTCATATGGAAATGTAAAGTGCATGCAATGAAATGCATATACTGTAAACTCCAACACCCCCTGAGATTTTTTTTTTTTCCACTTGGCGGTTTGGTAATTGAATTCTTGAGATTTTGTTATCTTGAAAAACCTCCGTGGAAATATGTCTAGCGCGGGTAAAATGATTTTCATATTCAATGTGCCCCAGGTTCGACCTACTCGTCAACGGCGGCGCATCTCTGACGCTGAGTTTGGAACGCGCCCCCTTCCTGACCCAGTACCGAACCGTGTGGGTGCCTTGGAATGTTTTCTACGTGATGGATACTTTGGCCATGAAGAAGGTGAGCTTTGGAGGCCATCTTGGCTGGACAAGATGATCTCGAAAGTCCTATCCAATGACGGTTTATGCTGTATTTTTTTGGTTCTTTAATTGAAGAAGTTGTGGTGGATGGCGGGGTGGCACAACTGCATCCCACTTTTGAGATTAAGCATATTGCGTTCAGCCTTCCTCTTTAGAATTTGTGCCCGACATGGAATGTAGGTCGGTTGAATACTTTAAATTGATTGGGAACTTGCGAATAGAAGCATATATTTTTTTTTTAATTTATTACGACCCTTAAACCCTTTATTTAAAAAAAAAAACATGTTGAAAGTATACCAATTTTGTATCAAATGTGTATGTTGGCAAAATAAGGGGAAATTATTTATGTAGCCCCTAAAATGAAGATATGCATATCAATTTTTTTTGCAAGTGGCAGCTCAGTAAACATGCGCACGTAAACACACAACAACAAGAAAAGAAATACAGTTACGTTGATAACCGTTTATTAAAAAAAAAAATTAAGTATACCAATTTTGTATGAAATGTTTGTATTGGCAAAAGATGTTATTTAAAATTATTTATGAAGCCCCTAAAATAAAAGATATGCAGATAATTATTTTTTTTTTGCGAGTGGCAGCTCAGTAAACATGCAGACGTAAACACAACAACAACAAGAAAAGAAATACAGTTAAGTTGATATTGTTTGACGTTCTGTAATTATTTTTTCGCATCTTGGAACAAAAGGTTTCCCATCGAGGCTTTTTGTAACCTGAATAATTTGCGTGTAGAAATATTTGTAAGTAGCAGAGCTACTTTCGCACAGGTTTTTATATACAGAAAGAATCTTATTCGTGCATTCGCTGAAGTGACAATTATCAAATGACCAATCTGAGTGTTTGTTTCAGGAGGAAAACGACATACCCAGCTGCGACCTGAGCGGTTTTGTCCGACCCAGTCCCGTCA